>NC_092349.1:74577036-75777036 GCF_963676685.1 Mytilus edulis | reverse complement strand
ACAATAAATCTTTTAATTCTTCCTTTTCGTTTACTATTTCTTTCAATAATATCTTTAACAAAGCATAGCATAGTAGCTGGGTATGACTGAAAGAATATATCAATACCTTCTCTGCAACAGAAAAGGATATTCGCCACTGAAGGTTCTCATTGAGAGATCCCTTGTTACCAATTGGAACAAATAAAGTACCACATAACGTTATTTTGGAAATAAGTTCAGGTGAAGGCCATTCTAAACGTGGTCTTGAGATCCATGATTGGGCATGAGATACCCACTGATCACATTTAAGGCATCCTGCCAAATCCATCGTATCGTTAATGTCTGAAATGCATGGACCATGAATATTTATTTGAAACTTTGGCACCATATCTTGCAATTTGTGTAATGCTAGTGATTTGTAAAGCTCGCTTGAAAGTAGGTGTTTTCCTCTGTGTTGTTGTAGTTGTTGTTTTAACGAGATTGGTAATGTATTAACATTGGTATTTAATTGTAGTTGTGTAAAACACGGTGGTGTGTCCTCGGTATCCATTACTAATGCTATCCTCCAATCTTGACCAATATCATTATCTGATTGGTATACTACATACAAAGGATCAATTATCATTATATCAATATCACTACCTTTAAGATCCAGTCCTTCTCCCTTACTTCCACTGGTAATGACAATATAATGTTTTTGCTTGTGAATGTCTTTACTTATATATAGCAATCGCCTAGCTTTGACGACTTCCTCTGATCCAATCTTCCGACACAGATATGCATAAAAATGTAAGGATTCTGTTTTACTGTAAGACATGGTCTTTAACTTTGTAATGATTCTGTTTTACTGTGAGACAAAGCTTTAACTTTTTAAGGATTCTGTTTTACTGTGAGACAAGTCTTTTAACTTTTTTATGCTTTATAGATGGCCCAGTAAAATTGTCTAGATTACTATAAAACTTTCTATATCCTTGTAATGGTTTGTAGATGTTCCTATAAAATTGTCCGATGTTTTCACTATTCTTTTACCGGTTTCTAAATGGTACTATAATATTGTTTTGTTTGTCATTTATCCTTGTAATCGTTTCTGGCAATGTATTATAGTCTAGATGTTTGTTTACTCTTGTAATGGTAAGTGGTGATTCCCTGGTGATATTCCTTAAAATATACAAAATATTGTCTTATTTACATATCATCTGAGATTTAGACAGTTGACTGTATAATATAAATGAAAATTGTGTTATCATTTGGAGCTGAAAAAATCAAGTTTATACTTAACTAATGAAGCCTTATTTTGTTTCATCCCCCGGGCACTTTTGAGGTTGACATTTACTTGTCTTCAGCTCTTTTTACTTTATTATCAACATATCAACTTGATCTGGCAGGATTTTTAGTGTATGGTTTTATTTACGTCAATTGAAATAAGTCATAATTATAAAATACAGTTGAACTGTATATCAAACAACTTTTCCTTGTTTCATATTTGACAATGTTTTGTATACATACTCATGACACTTTTTCATAGAACTTTTTATTTTAGATAATTCGAAATCAGGAAATTTTAATATAAATTTGTCCTTTTAATGAAGTGAAAGTGGTTTTAGTTAAAAGAAATTTTCCATACTTAGTCATCAAACAGGGAAGAAATTTCCTCTTATAGAAGTATGAACTTGAAAAAAGTTTTTTTCCCACTGAAACAGGAAGATAACATAGTTTTAGTAACACATCTAAATTAAATATTAAATTGTTCATTTAAATAATGAAATATTGATATTTGATATATGGGATATGATATGATTGCCAATAAGACAACTGTGCACAAGAATTAATGTGATTTCATATAGTTAACTTTGTTAATGCCAACATTCAATATTCACATAAACATGAGGAATATATACTAGAAGGTATACAGACTGAGTTGTACCAGTACTATTTATTTTGGTGAAATATAACTAAACATCATTGAGATAGAAGTCATCTCAGTGGGCCCTGCTGTAAAAAATGTGTGGTAAAGATTTTGTATCTTTACCATATGACATGAGGTTGTCAACTGAAACCAAAAATGTTTACTTTTACTTTTGACCTTGGAAGTTGTTCTTACATTGTGACACATCCTCTGGTGTTGGGTAAAATACATGTCAGGTATAAACTTTGACATCTTAACAGTTCTCGTTATATAGAGAGGACATGAACTTGACAATAGAAGATGGGGTTGTCAATTGAAACCAAAGTTTGTTTTAGGGTCCTAATTATGTTGCTTGTTATTTAATTATCCTTTAAAAAGATGTCTACATTCAATTTGGTAAAACATTTGTAAGACATATCAAGTTATTTTTTTCTTTATTTTTTTAATAAATACTTTTTTTATTGATACATAAAGTTATATTGATATTTATATATTAGCCTTAGAAAAAAGGTCCAAAGTAAACATACCCTTTACCATCAAATTTTTCACCTCACAAAAACACAAATCATTATCAATATGCATGAATTTATTACCACTGGACATTCAGCAGGCAACAATCAATCAATGAATCCAAAGTACTAACATGAGTTATTCAGTATCCCTGACTTTAAGGTGATAGCCAACACTTTCACTAAAATTAATTTGGCTCGTTTAATTTTCATAAAAGTTTGACAAAGTATTTACTTTGACCCTTTGACAAAAATATAAAAATTTCAAAACATTTGAACCAACCATTTTGTCAGAATTATTACAATGCTTATATAGTAATTTGACAAACACTAATTTTGATCATTGAGAAGCTTAATATCCCCTTAACAACACAACATAATTAAAACGTTAAGTTGATTTAACAGAGTTATATCCCTGTAGTGTTAGGTACCACCTTAAATGTACTTTCTTTCTCCAAATAACATAATTCACATGAGCGTCTTAATTAAAAAAAAAAATAAATTCATATTTGGTAAATATTAATTTAAAAAAAAAGTTAAATAACAAAATATTCCGGAAAAACTCAAATTAAGGGAACAGCTAACCTTTTTGGAGCACTGGATAATTACACTTTTCTGAAAAACATATGTATAACCTTTCTGGATAACGCAGGATTTTTTCACTTTTCTTAAAACATGTATAACAAGATTTATTTGCTTAAATGATTTTTAGAAAAACAAACCCCACAAAACGGTATTTTTGTAACTTACTTAATCTTTGTGTTTAAATACTTTTGCTCTTTGGTTAGATTATTGTCTCTTTCCCAATTTCCATTATCATATATTATTATAAAATTACAAAAAGAAGCAATTATAACTGATCATTACATTTTTAATGCCATATCCAGGACATTACAAGTTAAATCAAACCTTGTATTAGTTTTTCCATGCATTGTTTAACCTTGTCACAAAGAGCATGTTCAATTTCGCAATGCCTCTGTCATTTAAAACTATATAGTAGTATGGAAATGCTATGTAATGTAATTTTACTGAAACAAACCATCTACAACATTTTATATCTGGTAGAGAGTTGTCTCATCTGCAATCATAGCACTTCTACTTATTTTTATACGTGTGAGTTATTGATTAATTTGTTGTCCTTACAAGCGCACAGTATATTATAATTCATACGTTACTTACCTCCTTATTTAAGTGCTGTTGTATGCATGTTCTTATTTCTCTTATAACTTAAGCCACTGTATCTTTTAAACTGTCATGTATTAATTGTCTCTGATATGATGAAGTCATTGTATATATATATATATAGGCAGACTAACTCGGTTTCCAAGTATAATGTTAGATTAATGAAAAGATAATGGGAAAACCCACTGACATTGATGAACAATAATTATAGAAATCACACAGAGATTAGATGAAAGTACCTATTTCCTTCAAATTTTTCTTTGTAATTTTCATTCATTATGAAACTATAAATTCACAAATGAACAAAAATATTCAGATAACAATTTTGGTTTCTAGAGATGATTTTTTTAAACGCATATTTTTATGATTCAATCCGTGTTATATGAAACATATTGAAAATATATTATTGATAATATATAAACACATCATCACATACATTTTAAATATATTGACCAAGAAGAGATGTTTCATTTAGTTTCGCAATAAATGTAGGTAAAACAGTATTTTTGAGTTGAAAGGTTAGCCGCTAAAATAAGATTTTATCAATTAATTCAGATTGACCAGGATTAAAGTAAACGAAAGGTGAAGTAAACATAGAGATAAACAACAACAAACAATAAAGTGTTTAAAAGGTTGTAATGATATGATCAACCTTGTTAAAAAATAATTGCAAGACCTGCCCATTTTGGCCCTAAAAAAATGTTGAAGGCTCGTAAATCTAAATAAATTTTAATATTTTACAGGTTATGAAGCAGGTTAAAGAGGATGGATTTAACTTATCAGATTTCAAAATTCATCAGATGACAACAAAGATTTTATCTCAAGTTATAAATGAAGCAGCAGCAGAAGTATTAGATGCAGTAGATCAGTGTATACGATCACACAGTCGTGAAAAAGTCCTGTATTGATAATGTTTGTAATTGTCAGCATTGTGTAATACTGAGTTTTGAAATAGTGCTTAAATTGAAGAAGATATGGTACTAAATGCAATAATTTAACTTTTCCAAATTTTGTTGAGCAAATAAATCATTAAGACAAGTAAATGCTCGCTAGACTTAAAGCAATGCATAACCAGGTTTATCAAAACTATATAATAAGTCAGATTCATAACTATCAGATCACTCATTTTTTTTAATAAACTGCTTGCTGATAATGTAAAGTTATATCTTTCCACAAGTATATTCTGATTGTTTCATTTAATTTATATAATTTAACATGTTTATAAGCTCACACACTTACTATTTATGTGACGCAAATGTTTAAGGACAGCCTTGCTAGTTTACAATGAATGAAAGATAAGAAACCAATATTCTAATGAAATTAATCACAGAATATGCTGCGATATTTTAATGCTCTCAAATACAGATTTCCATGTATTGTGTAATCTTGAGATTGTTATCGTTGCTCAAATGATAAGTTGTAGCTGCAAATAGAAAAAGTTTAAAAAATTGTATAGAACTGTTGCAATGTGCATGTTAGATATTCAATGTTCATTAATATGCAGGCAATGTATATAGTTTGAAGACAGTCATAGTTTCATAAAACACTTTAGACGTTTCCACTTTTGAACTCTATGTTTCAACCCTAAACAGATAAAGATATTTTGTCTTTCTTATTGCTTAAAAATACTAGTCTTAAAACTTGTAAATTTCACTTTTATAATAGTCCAATTTTGTGAAAAGTAGCTATGTTAAAATTTTGCAATCTGGTTGGTTAAGAAGTGATCATGTGACCCAAAATTTTATTTTAAAGTTTCCGATAAACACCTCATTTCAAATACATGTGTCTTTCTTTATAAACATCATACAAAGACAGCCTAGTTACACATCAATAAAAGAAAGGAAAAAAATAACAATCACTTATGAAATTGAATCAATTACAGAATATGTTTAGATAAACAAAATTGTAATGCGTTTACAGCAGATTTATATGAATTATGTAATCAGAAGTTATTAGGCTGCCATATTGCTCAAATGATAAGTTGTAACTGCAAATAGAAAAAGTTTATAACGGTATCACTTCTGAACACTACTTTCAATCTTCAAAACATTTTGTTTTCTGTTATATTGTTTGGTAATTCAATTTTTGAAACTTTTATATTGATGCAATTTTTAAAATTTTATCTATGTTTGATTTCTGCAATTTGATTGGATAAGACGTTAATATCATGTGACAAAAAAGATGATTTTTTGAAGTTTTTCTGATAGACATCAAATTTCAAATACATTTATGTTTTTCATTATAGACATCATCTTGCAGATATTTTTCACAATAAACAAAAACATAAAACAATAGTCATCAAATATTGACAAGGACTGTGTGCCTTTTTAATTTTTATTCCAATTTCAATATCAGGCATACAGTTAAACAGTATCTTTAGAACAAAATTATAAAACTGTGCTGTTACTGCTCTTTAAAGAAATTATATTGTATATATATACATTGTTAACAGAATAAAAAGTTTCAATGATTTATTATATCAAATATTAAAAACAAAAAGAATCAAAATAAAAAAGGACAAACATTTATTTACATTACAAAAAATGTTCTTTCAAAATACAAATTGATTTAATTATTTGCTTCGTTGTACCTAACTGCAAATAAACAATATTCTTCATTAAGCATGTTAAGAGAGAACATGCATGTAAATCAAAATATTGTGAAAAAGAGATATAAATGTCATTTAAAGCAGCAATTGAGATTGGAAGAGGGTGAGATGGGGGTTTACAAAATTGAAGATAATTGACAAAAAATAAAAAGAATAGACAAAAATGGACACAAAAACATAAATAGGAGAATAATGAGGTGCACAATTATAAAGATTAAAATGTAGAAATATTAGAGAAAATTGGCCTAATAAATTAAACAATCCAGAAATACAGAACCCTTAATACAGACCCTCTTCAAATGCAGAATTGAAGACAGTATTTTTAGAACAAAATTATAACACTGTGCTGTTTCTGCTCTTTAAAGAAATTATATATTGTATATATATACATTGTTAACAGAGTAAAACGAAAAGAATCAAAATGAAAAAAGTACAAACATTTAAATTCATAACAAAAATTCTTCGAATTGTTCTTTCACAATTAAAATTGATTAATTATTTGCTTCGTTGTACCTCGTATAAGGTATGCAAATAAACAATATTCTTCATTAAGACAGAACATGCATGGAAATAAAAATATTGTGAAAAAGAGATATAAGTGTCATTTAGAGTAGTAATTGAGATTTACATGATAGCAAATGCTACTTCCCTTTGAAGAGGGTGTGGATGACAAAATATAAAAAGAATAGTCAATATTGGACACAAAAACATTAAGAAGAGAATAATGAAGTGCAAAATTATAAAGATTAAAGAATTATAGGCAAAATGTAGAAAGATTAGAGAAAAATGACCTAATAAATAAAACAATACAGACATTAAGAACCCTGAATACAGACCATCTTTCAATTGTTGTGCGATTACATTCTAAGGACGTGTTAACATTTACCTAAACTCGATATAGTGTTAGTGTAACTCACGAAAGGTAAACGCAATTACGTCCCCATTGATAAAACTAAATGTCTACATGTAGTTAAAATCATGTTTTGTCTACATGCAGTCTATAGTCAATGTAGGTTAATTGTACACAAAACTAAGCATTTGGAACATTAATTTTACCATTATGATTTAAGGGCATATCCAACAGTTTATTTTTGACGGTGAGAATTTTTTCCCGTAAAGATATTTCATTCTTCAAATGACAGAGAATAAAATTTTACCAAAAAAAATATTTGTTGTCGATTTCGTTTTTGCAAAAAATACTGCTGAAAATTGAACATTTTTGCAATTTTGAAGAAACAAACGTTTTTTATTAAAAAAAAATAAATATGATTTTTTAATCAACAGATACTTATATAATGGGGCTCAAATTGAAGCAAAATAGTTCAAGATAGTTAGAAAAATCTAACTTTACCATTTAAAATATTAATTCTTACTCAAATAAAGCCAAAAACGTTATGGTTACCCCCAAAAATGGCAAGAAATGAACATTTGAAATTCACATTTTAGATTTTTTTAAATATTTCTAACGGTGTCGATTTGACCAAAATAAGATATGTTATTCTTTGAAAAAAATGGAACGTCATAACGTTTTGAAAAATATTTGTCACCATACTCGTTTTTGAGAAAAATCGAGTAATATAATATTTTTTACTCAATCCCTTCCGTAAGCCTCACAAATTGCGCCAAAAGTTAAGACGTTTCGGGACGTAACGGTATATTTCCCCGCTAATTTTTCAAAGGCAGTGCGACGGTGTTGCAGACAAATGTATTTTTACACTGTGACTTTGTTGGATAGTTGTCTCGATAGCACTCATATCGCATCCTCTTATTAATAATGGACCAGTATCTGTACGAGATAATAATTCAGTTAGCTTTACTATTGTGTTCGTCAAAATTCTGAAACCCGGGTGTGAAACATGCAAACCATTAACCCGTATAATTCAGTCGTTATATTCCGCTGATCTACGATTCTACGATTACTACCTCACAAGTAGGAGAGATCGATTACGGGGAGGGACTGAATTATTCGGGTTAGCAAACCATGGAATTACAAACTATTAAAATAGTCCCCGGCTCTGGTATACGGTATTTCATCCCTCTTTTAAAACAAACGAATTACACGTAAGAAATACGTTTCTGTGTATAAAAAAGAGCATGTGGTATGGTTGCCAATGAGACAGCTATCCACAAAAGACCAAAATGACACAAACATTAACAACTATAGGTCACCGTACGGTCTTCAACAATGAGCAAAGCCCATACCGCATAGTCAGCTATAAAAGGCCCCGCTAAGACAATGTAAAACAATTCAAACGAGAAAACTAACGGCCTTATTTATGTAATAAAATGAACGAAAAACAAATATGTAACACATAAACAAACGACAACCACTGAATTACAGGCTCCTGACTTGGGACAGGCACATACATAAATAATGTGGCGGGGTTAAACATGTTAGCGGGATCCCAACCCTCCCCCTAACCTGGGACAGTGGTATAACAGTGTCGGTCTATAGTACAAAGCAGGGTTAATTTTCATATTACATTTACATTTGATGTTTTTGTTCTGATTATTCATTTAATATGCCACTTGACGTCCGTCATCCATAATCGTTATTTATTTTACCGTTACTTTACAAAGAAGTGTTTTTCTTACACTGATTTATATTACACTGTCTATATAATTTCACATATCGAAATCAATGAAGAGCACGTGACATTTTGCAAACAAACACTTGTCTAAAATCTCACCGACTCCGTATTATATATTCATGTTGAAGTTTTTGGTTTTTTTCTTTACAGGCTTCTAGCTATAACAAAAATCTGTATTTAGACTCTTAGAGTTTTGAATTATATGTGTTGTTGGGTTGCTGTCGTATTAATGTATACCTTAAAAATCTTTTTCATACAAAAAGGATTGATTGGGTATAGAAATATTCACATCTCTGGACTGCTCCCGTCCGACAGTTACGTGTATATATTTGCTAAAATTGGGTGCGGCCGTTTAGCTGCTCGGATGTATAAAATTGCAGCCTCGTATAGTCGAAATAAAAATGTCGTAATATCAGATGCATAGAGTAAGGAGAGTTTCGCGCTATCTATACGTTAAAATATCATCTAAATAAATGTTTGAAAGGATATACGAACTTCGAATAAAATCTCTAAACAACAACAAAGGTCACATGAATCTTCAAATAAGTCGCATCTGTTGCGCCTTTTGCAGTTGTAGATAAAAAATACTTTGATTAACAAAACAGATCAGTAAGAAATTAACTTGAGAATAAACGAAACGGCCGAAAAATGTTGAATGTTATTGTAAATTGTGGCCATTTTTTTCGTGTGTTTTTGCTTTTATGACATATTTACAATATATAAGTAAATGAAATTGACACAGTAATTTTTCCACCTAAACGAGCCTGACTGCCGTGGTTTTACGCTTCAATATATGAGTTATTGCATATATACACAATGGAAATTGTTTTCTGTTCTACTGCCCTCTACATAGTTTGGCTGCATACAATGTAACCACTCATGTAGACTACTGTATTATTATTGATTATTTAAACAAATGAATTCAAAGAGAAAGATGCGGAAAGAAATTCTAAAATTTTCGTTTAGAAATAAAATATAAAATAAAAATAAAATACCAAAACTGGAATACTGTTTGAGACAATTATCCGTTGAGAACAAATGATTATGCATCACTATATGAAACTGATGAATTAATTGCTTCCGTGCTCCAGTGGCAAATATATCACGCATATTTACGACGAGGCGAGAGTAGATCTGAAGTAAATGATTGATACGTTATCAAGATATAAAGAGTGTACTAGCGGTAAAACGTATGCCGTACTATATAATGTTGAATAATGATCAAAATCTTGAGTTCAGCTATTAGCCCCCCCCCCCCAATTTTGAATTATGGTATTTCGATGGCTGTTTTTTTTCCTATCCTATTATGAACCCGCTGACTGAAGAGGGCGTGTCTAATTAGTCAAGACCTACACTGTTTTTTTTTGTTAAATTATATTTGTTTCCTCAATAAGAAAACACCTACATCGTCAGATATTTTCTACTTGTGTGTCAGTGTATATATTACAATGTTTTCCTATTTTAATATTTTTTTATTGCTGTGTCATTCATTTGTTATAAAAAAAACTTTACGTAGCTTTATCAACCCCTTATCAAGACTCAAAACTTTATCATTGCTGGACACATTTTTATTTTAAAAAGGTCTTCCCGAATCGACTGGACATACACAGAAATATTTGTCTCTGGTCTTCACTCAAACAACGATTTACACTTTAAAACAAACAGAATGGATAGAAATGTAGTGATCTTTTTAACATCTCAATCCTTTTTCTTTGTCTGGTAGCACGCTACTGCAGCCTTCTTCTCTAATGCGTAATCGAGACATCTTTAGTATCTTGAAGTTACTGGAAATCATCAAAATGACTTTCATGAAGGAGCAACCACTAAACTTAAAAAAAAGGGGGGGGGGGGGGATTCTGAATCAGATCCGATTTTTTTCGCGCTCAAATGTTTTTATTCATTTTTTGTTCGATGCTACAAAACAAATAATTTTTTTTCAACATACAACACTATAAAGTAGGGGGATATTCTGGATTCAGAATATATTTTTTTTATCATCTGTATGACCAGAATATTTGTTTTTATTAATTGGAATATGTGTCAAGGAAAAATGCATTCCCCTCCCCTTTTACATTCAAATGGTCGTTCCCTACCTGCTAGAAAAGTTGTCCGAAAGATTTACATTCGGTTCTTCGTAATGAACATTTAAATGACATATTGTTTACAAGTATGAACAAATCTTATTTACAGGTAATTATACAAGGTGTAACTAGTGTACATTACATTGAACTAATTGTTAACATGTTTTCTGTACATACCGTTTGGTGTTAACACGGCATAAGAGACATAACTCAGTACATTATTTTTAACCTTGCATTTCATATGTCTCCTTTGTTGCTCATAATCTGTATTCATTATAGTTTTTATATTGATTCTCTATTGTATGATGCATAGGGATAAGCCCTGTAAATATGTTAAGTATATTTTGATCTCATTGAATATTTACATTTAAAATGAACAAACCAAGAATAAGAATGTATTATTATGAAAAACAGAATATTTTTCTAAAACAGTTTTTATATGTAAAAAAAACCCAGCCATAAATTATAGTTCAGTTGTTCTATTATATTTGTATATATTTACTCTCTTATCAAACTTGAAATGTTTCTAAAACCATTGTGCTACAGTTACCATACAGTTGTTCTCAAACTAATGGGTGGGAGGATGAGAGCCACTCAAACTAATTTGATATGTTTGTTTGCATTGTCCTTGACATTTTGTATATTGCAATGTATGTTTTGTTTAGTGCAGGTCAACAGACAATAGAAAAGGTTTGATAGGCGGGAAGATAATTGTCCAACACTGTCAAAGGAGTAGGTCCGGTAAGGACCGATTTTGGCCTCAAATTTCAGGTTCATCTGACGAAAGATTTTGACCACTTTTTAAACACTTAAGTGTCTATTTTATTTGAATTAATTAGTTTATGTGGAAGATTTTAACAGATTTAGTCATTAAAAACCATCCGATTCAAGCTCAAATATGAAAAATCTACCAAATATGCCGAAAAATGTCATTTTCAGTTGGTTTTTGGTAAAAATGAAAGTGGCCGCATCCGTGTTCATCCTCAACCTTTATATATGTTATGTATTATCATCAAATACAACTTACGTTTTAATATTAAGGATGAACACGAATGCGGCCACTTTCGTTTTACACGAAAATCGTCTAAAATTTAACTAAAATGCTAGAATTATGAAGATTTCAGTAATTTAGCATGACTTAATGGTGCTAGTACCGGATAAATTTGCATTGTATTGTCAAAAACAGCCCATATTTATGTAGCAGAAGCATTCTACTGTCTAATGAATAACTAAAAGTTTACGTTTTAACAATTTTGTAAAACTGCTATATTTTGGGGCCAAAAAGGGGTCTTACTGAACCTACTCCTTTTGCAATTATTCTATCAATATATCAATGACACTTATCCGCAAGATGCCTTATACAATTATTTTTGAAATGTAGGTAAAAGATTTTTTTAATTGGATTGTTACACTTAATTAAAATGACCGATTTATTCTTCTGTTAGTCATAAAACGACAGGCAATATGTGTCCACTTTAGTGTCCAGCCTTTATCATGTTTATTATTTCATTCATTAAAAAGTCAAATAAAAATTACATTAAGGATTGTAGAATAATGTTACATATTAAGAGATGAAAAATATGCTCCTATTAAACTCTATTCTTTACATTTATTTTCATTATCTATTTTAATTAGAATTTATCTATAGATTTTGTATATTTTGGCGCTCCTTGGTAGACATGAATGATATAATATCAGTCTTATCAAAGATAAACTATTGCAAACGAGAGTGTGCAATGTGTATCATACTTGAATTGATGTAATTAAATGTATATATAGATTAATTGCCCTTACAACATGTTATTGATTTTACAAGTTATACTATTCAGTTATCAAAAGTACTTGGATTATAATTGAGTACGCCAGACGCGCGTTTCGTCTACATAAGACTCATCAATGACACTCATATCAAAATATTTATAAAGCCAAACAAGAACGAAGTTGAAGAGCATTGAGGATCCATAATTCCAAAAAGTTGTGCCCAAAACGGCTTATGTAATCTATACCTGGGATAAGAAAATCCTTAGTTTTCGAAAAATTAAAAGTTTTGAAAACAGAAAGATTATAAAAAGGACCACATTATTGATATTTATGTCAACACTGAGATGTTGACTACTGGGGTGGTGATACCAGCGGGGTCGAAACGTCCACCAGCAGTGGCATCGACCCAGTGGTGGAAATAGTTATCAAAAGTACCAGGATTATAATTTAGTACGCCAGACGCTCGTCCGTCGACATTAGACTCATCAGTGACGCTCATATCAAAATATTTATAAAGTCAAACAAGAACGAAGTTGGAGAGCATTGAGGATCCAAAATTCCAAAAAATTGTGCCAAATGCGGTAAAGGTAATTTATGCCTGGGATATGAAAATCCTTAGTTTTCGAAAAATTCTAAGTTTTGTAAACAAGAAATTTATAAAAATGACCACATTATTGATATTCGTGTCAACACCGAGATGTTGACTACTGGGGTGGTGATACCAGCGGGGGGGGGGGGGGGGGGGAGGGGGGGGGGGCGAAAATTCCACCAGCAATGGTATCCACCCAGTGATGTAAATAGTTATAAAAAGTACCAGGATTACAATTTAGGATTATACAATTGATCAAATACTTTTGATTGACATATAAAGCATCAAACTCCAGCATTCTTTACATATGTAACCGTTGTTAAATTTGTTAAATCTACTTGATGAACTTTTGAAAGCATTATCATGTTTTATTGCCGGCTTAGTACTAGTAATTTAATCATTATTGACTTATTAAGAGGACATCTTATTGATTAGAAAACACAGAAAATGATTTTTACTTTTTCTTTGGTGAGAAATGATTATCTCCATATTGTTTACATAGACACATGCACTTTTATTATTTTAAAACACTATGAAAAATTACCAGGATTTTATTAGATTTTTAAATATGATTTTTCTAAACTTTATTTAATAAACTAAAGGAAGAAGGGGTTAAAGGCCTTAATATATATGTTATTGGCAGTACACTGTGTTAATATAACTACAGGGTTCCAAGTATCTGACAATAAAAATCAATTGAAAGAGTAGCTAATATCCTTCATTAAACGGAAGTTTAACTCAATGTCATATTACCAAATATTTAATTTTAAACAATGCCTTTATAAGCTTTCACTAAACAAATGCTGGTAATGAAGAACTTGTGTGCAAAAGGCTTTACTAAAGGGGAAAGTAGTACAGTAGTTATTGTGTATTTTCTGTGTAATTCGACGACATACTAGGAACGATCATTTTCTAAATGTTTTATGGTTTCATTTGTTTTTTACACTTAATCAAGAAATCCCTATTCACCAATCAGATGGTTGATTTAGAAATTTTTCAAAAACATGTTAATGATATTTTTCAATACTTTGGTAGAAAACATATTTTAAAATAATTTCTATGATAGAGCTTTATCACTTATACTTTACCCCATTGCCCACCAATGAATGATATATTATGCATTAGACATTTGTTATCTAACTATCTTTATCACCAGCCCAGTAGTAGGCACTTGTGCTGACATGAATTATCATTGATATGGTAATATTTATAAATTAACTATTTACAAAATTTTTTAAATTTTTAAATCTAAGGCATTTCCACCTCAGGCATATATTACCTTAGCTGTATTTGGCAAAAATTTACGGAAATTTGAGAGTCAATGCTCTTTAACTTTGGACTTTATTTGGACTTTTTAACTTTTTTTTTATTGGAGTGTCACTGATAAGTCTTATGTAGACGAAACGCGCGTCGGGCGTATTTGAAAAAATGTTGTCCTGATATCTATGATAGTTAATTTCTTTCATCAGAATCAGTATGCTACTTTGAAAACATTCAATCTGGTGTGCATGATGTTCAACCTCATGATAGAAGAATTATAATAGAATTCTTAATTTATATTCTTGATTAAGAGAAATGTATATAGTACAAAAAATGTAAATAATTATAAATATGTCTTAAACAAAATGTACTAAACATGGCTTTGAAATTCTAGTTTTCTTAAGAAATTATTAAGTTGTTGTTATAATGATTTATTTTTGTAATCCTAAAGTCTCTGTTGTGTATAATTAAACTCATCATAGATACCAGGACTAAATGTTGTATATACGCCAGACGCGCGTTTCGTCTACAAAAGACTCATCAGTGACGCTCGAATCCAAATAAGTTAAAAAATGCAAGGAGCATTTATTCATGATTATATCAGAATATTGTTATTGCTTATTTTGTTAGATGTAATAGATATATGTATGCAAACGTTACAAATAAATGCATTATATTAAGTATATTTGAAATTTTCATTATTTAAAAAAAGTTTTTTTGGAATTATATCAGATAATTTAATATTTGTTTATGTATTTCGTTAGTGGGACGGTTTCCGTCTCACATAAAATAAAATGCATTTGTACATGTGTTCATTCTTAATATTGAAATGTAAGTTGTATTTAATAATTTATATAACATATATAAAGGTTGAGGATGAAGATGGATGCGGCCACTTTCATAAACATCTGAAAAGTGACATGTTTTGACATATTTGATAGATTTTCATATTTAAGCTTGAACTGGATCGTTTTTAATGACTTAATAATTTAAAATCTTTCAAATAAACTAATTGAATCCAATGAAATAGATACTTAAATGTTTAAACAGTATCCAAAATCTTTCGTCAGATGAACCTGATATCTGAGGGCAAAATCGGCCCTTACCGGACCTATACTCCTTTGGTATGTGTGCACCTTGGACGGTTCTCATGCCTGCCAGTCGATTTTCACTCGACGTCTACTTCCTTACATTGTTGAGTGAACAAGGTTGAGTTTTCATGTTCAAAACTCAGATACTATAGACAATAGGTCAACTATATTTGGTGTATGAAATGCCTGTAAAATGTACATGTCCAAATGCATATTTCCTTGGTAGAGGAATACTGCTTAGAAGGAAGCTATTAAACCAAGAGTTCCAAATGGTGAAGTTGAAATCATCCCTTCGTAAATTTTACGGCATCACGAGTTGGTTGACCGTAATGGAATAACCGTTTCACAAATGATATCGGATATGTTCCTTACGTCGTAACTACAATCCCCTTCCCTTTCATGAATGTGACCTACCAAATTAAGACTATTCACCGCATTTGTGTTATCACATAAGCAACACGACGGGTGCCACATGTAGAGCAGGATCTGCTTACCCTTCCGGAGCACCTGAGATCACCCCTAGTTTTTTGTGGAGTTCGTGTTGTTTATTCTTTCGTTTTCTATGTTGTGTCATGTGTACTATTGTTTGTCTGTTTTTTTTTTCAATTTTAGCCATGACGTTGTCAGTTTGTTTTAGATTTATGAGTTTGACTGTCCCTTTGGTATCTTGCGTCCCTTTTTGATGTTAGACCTTGTAGCTCCTAACATATAACTTAAAGATAAGGTATGAAACACACATACATGTATCATGTATATCTAGACCCACGAGGTACAGGTTAAGATTTCAAAACACATGTTTAATCCCACTTAATTGCTCCGCACATAGAAATTAAAGTAAGGTTTAAGACGTTGTAGCTCCTCGCACAGAAATTGAAGATACAATTGTTGGCATGTATGTTTACTTTCTTGTTCAAGCTCATAGGCATCCTGTGTTGTTGAACATTCTAACATGACGTCCTTCAAACGCTTTGAGTACACACCCGTGGTAAAATATAAATATATTACCAGTGCTGTTCCGATTGTACTCCCACGTCATATGCTTTTTTATGAATGAGATACCCGACGTCATAGAACAATGACGTTAGAATGTAAGCATTTTACGGGAAAATACACGCTTGTGAATCCGAAAATCATCACAAGGAAACATACACAAATGATGCTAAAATGTGGCAAAAGCCCTTTATTGTACATCATATAAGACATATAAATAAATTATCATTCAAATTCATCCAAAACTGTCTAAATACATTATTTTAAATAGTTTAAGCATGTCACTAATGCAGTTTGCTCCGTTCTTTTACGCTAGTTTATTAGTGCGTTTATTTATGGGAACGGCAAATATTTGCCTACACCTAGAGCGCTTCGATCCAAAAGAATTGCCGTATGTGTCCTATCAGAATCGAAATAATTCATGGGGGCTTGAATATATCTAGATTTTACCACGGGTTGTCCCTTTATGCCGATATTTTACCCCTCGCTATCGCTCAGGGGTAAAATATTTGTCATAAAGGGCCAACCCGTGGTAAAATCACGATATATTCAAGCCCCCATGAATTATTTCTTAATTGCAGGTTTTTACATGACTTTCAATAAATTGATATTAAAATACTAGTACAGTAGTAATATCACATTTTTATAAGCTTGTGATTAAAGAAAACCCAATAAAAGAGGGACGGAAGATACCAAAGGGATAGTCAAACTCATAAATCTAAAACAAACTGACAACGCCATGGCTAAAAATGAAAAAGACAAACAGAAAAACAATAGTACACATGACACAACATAGAAAACTAAAGAATAAACTGACCTGCCTTCAATAAACTATATAGTTAGCTACCTACTATATTTATTTGGGATACATACGAAACACGTGCTACCTTTTATAATCATTCAGCACAAAACCTTTCAGCAGAATATTTTAGGCCCAATGACGCACTGAATTCAGGAGGACACTGAATGACACACTAAATGCAGAAACAAAGAACACATGAAACATTGTGTTAATGCTATGATTATTATGTCAAGTAGAATAACAAAAATATCAATATTCAGCGAAAATTCAAATAGCTTCTTGCTACATTGAAGACCCATTGGTGGCCTTCGGCTGTTGTTTGCTCTATGGTCGGATTGTTGTCGCTTTGACATATTCTCCATTTCCTTTCTCAATTTTAAGTTCCGTATCAAATGAGAAAAGCAAAAGCTCAAAAACTTCACATGAATGGAAAGCTACTGTTTTATTCCTTACTTGGTATATTTGTTATTCCCATCGGATTTTGTTTAATGCTTAGTCCGTTTCTGTGTGTGTTACATGTTAATGTTGCGTCGTTTTTCTCCTCTTTAATTTAATGCGTTTCCCTCAGTTTTAGTTTATTACCCCGATTTTGGTTTTTTAATAGATTAACGAGTTTTGAACAGCGGTATACTACTGTTGCCTTTATTTGGTACAGGCATTTCTTTCAGTAGAAAATCATGGATGGAACCTTGTTTTTATAGATCGCAGAAATTCTAACTTGTATGACAGCCACATGGAAAACATTGTCAACTACGTGTGAACAAAAAAGATATGGTATACAGCATTCAACATTATGTTCAAATCTTGTAACACTTTAAAATCATTCACAGATGTGCACAAAGAAAAACAAAATGACAGATAAAATCCGAGCCAAACCAAAAGGATATTTCTAAATAATGATTAAGCAGTACAGGTTAAAACTTCACAAAGACAAAAAAAGATCACTTTAACACGAATAATATGCTACACCTTCAATATCTAGAATATATCCTCTATCACGTATTATTTGTGAGGTTGATACAAAATATTTATCAACATTGTCTTGGTATCTTCTGATGAACGTTTTTTGAAAAAAGCTCTTGAATACGGAATGAGTTGAGGAAATGTATATCCCATATACTGTAAAGTTGGTATATTGCTACTAAAGTGGGTGAATCTGATAAAATCAAAATGATGCTATAAGAAACTCCACTTTAACACATATACAATAACTTACTTCTTCAGTAATTAAAGGAAAAGACAAAATGCTGTAAAATGAAATAATTTATTGAATCTAAAACTATACAACAATGTTCATGATGATGTAGATATATTTGTGTATAATCATATACTGTGAAATTCATTGTTTCATTGACCTTAAAACTACAAAACAATCACTTTTTAACAAAATAAAATATATAACAAACATATGTGAAAGCATGAGAAGTCAACATGTTTAGCCCCATCACATCCAAAATTTAGAAGTATTGAAAATCTACAAAACATATTCTCTTCGACCTTTATAAAACTTCAGTCCGTCAATCATATGTATCAATAGTAAGAATTTTATCATACACATTTATATTTGTATTCAAACGTCTTGAAAAAAAAAATACTGTAAAAAGGCATGTCCTCAAAAACATTATTTTTTTTATTTAATATTTAATTTAACTTCAACAATCAACAGTTTAAGTTATTCATTACTAATATTGTAGTCAGAGTTAGAAGCAATATTGTTAACCATAGTGCTAAGCTATTCATTACTTTTCTTGTGTGATTTCAGGGTAGACTTTAATTTCTTTATAAAGATATTGATGCAAGGAGTTTTACTATAATACATAAAAAGCTTGTTTGACCATGTCAGTAAGATCTTATTGGTTTTGGTCATCATTCATGCCTCAGCAAAATTGACGCAGTCTAAATGTAGCAGATGTAACACCGGTCAGATCATACTGTGCAGCCATACGAAAATATGTTCTAGCTAAATCTGTTTCTCCTAACATCTGAAACGCTATTCCCAGTAAAATAAAATTATATATAATTGCAATCGATTTTTGTTCTCTTGAACTGTATTCAATTACTGTTTCTGATAACTTGCTTATACAATACCGACTTGTTCTAAAGTCTTGTAAATGGTAACAACAAAGAAAACGGAGGAAATGTGCAAATGGTATGGAACTTATAGATATCAATGAATCCAAAAAATGAGGAGACTTTAGTTCCGTGGGGATGAATGAATTAAGTCTGAATATGTTAAATACTACATATGGAAATGGTAGTAGAGATATCAGCGTCAGTGTATCTGTCTGTTTCAGTGAAATCTTTGACAAACACGATTCATGTGCACATTTTGACAAAGTGTAATTGATTATATCTATTGATGTTAAATAATTTTTGTGATCATAGAAGAAAGAAGCCAATATCAGCCACCCTGATACTGCATCTGACTGTACTCCAACCAACAACTGACTGAGGTCATGTTTGTATAATTTGTATTGCTGTTTATTGTTTGGGTTATTTAAATGTGGTAGTGCACAAGGCATTTGTTGATATGACCTTGTTAATGATTGTTTAAAGATACATCTGGATAATTCACTTTTGCAATGATTAAGCAAAGTGAACAATCCGAAAATGTTTGTATTAAAAAATATATAAACGTCATCTGTCATGCTTCCTATAACTGTATGCATAGTTTTTTCACACACTGATCTTGCAGTTTCACTTGGAATTCTTCTGTAATCATGTAAAGTCTGAGATGAGGAGAAAAACCGAATTCCTTTTTGGTATGATTGTTTTAGGAAGTCAATTAATGTGTTCCTTATTTTATTGTTAAATCTTAAATAGAACAAGTTATTATCAGGAATGAAATAATGTAACAGCGTTGAATATTCTATACAGTATAATAACCTTTTTAAACAGGCCATAAAACAGGGAATGATATTGTCTGGTCTCCAGACTGATGTTTCATTTTCTTCTGATATCCAAAACATAAGAGTCTTCAGAAAGTATGAACACAATAAACCTTTTAATTCCTCCTTTTCATTTACTATTTCTTTCAATAATATCTTTAACAAAGCATAGCATAGTAACTGGGTATGACTGAAAGAATATATCAATATCTTCTCTGCAACAGAAAATGATATTCGCCACTGAAGATTCTCATTTACGGATCCCTTGTTGCCTATTGGAACAAATAAAGTACCACATAACGTTATTTTGGAAATAAGTTCAGGTGATGGCCACATTAAACGTGGTCTTGAGATCCATGGTTGGGCTTGAGATACCCACTTGACACATTTAAGGCATTCTGCAAAATCCATTATATCATTTATATCTGACAAACATGGACCATGCATTTTTAGTTTAAATTCTGGCCAAAAAACTTGCATTTCTTTTAACAATTGTGATTTGTAAAGCTCACTTGAAAGTAGGTGTTTACCTCTGTGTTGTTGTAGCTGTTGTTTGAAGAAGTTTGATAAGTTATTAACATTGGTATATAATTGTAGTTGTGTAAAACACGGTGGTGTGTCCTCAGTATCCATTACTAACACTGGCAACCAATCATGGACAACATCTTTATCTGATTCGTATACTACATATTTTGGACAAATTGTCATTACATCTAGATCACTACCTACAAGATCCAGTCCCTCTCCTCTACTTCCACTGTGAATGATAGGAAAAAGATTGTTGGAACTTGAAAAGTCACTACTTATACGTGCCAATCGTCTAGCTTTTACTATTTCCTCTGATCCAATCTTTTGACACAAATATTTATAGAAATATAAAGATTCTGTTTTACTGTGATACATAGTCTTTAACGAGGTCAGGATTCTGTTTTATTGAAATAATTTCTGGTGGATGATCCTGTATATTGTCCGGACAGTCTATTTCTATATGTTTCTAACAAATTTTCCGATATGTTAGCACTACCCTTTTACTGGATTCTAAATGGTATCTTACGATTTTCGAGTTTGTGTTTTATTATAGTAATAATTTTAGGTACTGTATAATTTTTTTATTGTCTTTTGTCCTTGTAATGGTTGCTGGTACTTGATATTTTTCTAGACATTTGTCAACTCTTGTAACGAAATGTGGAATTATCTTTTGATTTTCCTTTAAAATAAACAAAACATTTTATAATTTACATATCTAAGATTCAAACAGTTGGTTGTATAATATAAATAAAAATTGTATAATCATTTGGAGCTGAAAAAAAAATCAATTTTATACTTATCTAATAAAGCCTTATTTTGTTTCATCCCCTGCCACTTTTGAGGTTGACATTTTCTTATATTTAGATCTCTTTACTTTATTTCAACATATCAACTTTTTGGAGCACTGGATAGTTTCTTCCTTCTAAAAATATTTTTATACATTTCTTGAGCACTGGATAGTTCAAACTTTGATAAAACATGTATATAGCTTTCTGGAACACTGGATTGTTTCCCCTTAATTTCTAAAAATATTTATTGATTTTGTTAGAGCACTGGATAGTTCCCTTTGTTGAAAACACAAATAAACCTTTCTGGAGCACCAAATGGTTTCTTCTTTCTTAAACCTCTATAAAAGATTTACTTTTTTAAGCAACTTTTGGCAAAATAAACCCACACATAAGTATTTTGGAAACAATAGGGCGACTCACGTCAAGTCTATGCAGAAATTCTTTTGTTGTCCATTTCAATTTGCTTAAAATTGTTAAAACTTATATTAGAATTTGTATGCCATAATCATGAAATTACAAATTAATTATAAATCATGGTTTGCATTGTTTTAAACTACCTTGTCACAGATGTTCAGTCGTAGATATTGCATTTCACAGGGAAATAAAACAGAATATTTAGAATGCATCGTTTGATCAAAATTATACAACAGTATGGAAGTACTATGTAATGTAATTATACTGCAACAATTGGTCTCTGGTGGAGAGTTGTCTAATTGAAAATCATACCATATCTTCTTATTTTTAAACATGTAAATATTAGTGTAGCCCTGAATACATTTGTTATCTAAACTCATATTGACTTAACTTACCTTCAAATTAAACTGCAGTCAACTTATTCTCTCATATTATTTACACTACCGGATCCTTTTAACTCTTATGTAGAAATGCTTCTTATAAGGGGAAATCATTGTATATATAGGCAAAAAATCCATTTCCCAGTATAATGTTAGATTAGTGAAACAATATTGAAATACCCCACTGATCATGAGATCGGTGAGAGATAAGTAAATAAACCCGCGAAAATTTAGTACTTTTTTCTTTAAAAATTTCTTGCGTAGTTTCATTCATTATGAAACTAATAAATGAAACATTGCACGCCACATGGCATTTACTGAACTAAATATTTAATATGTGTGAGCGTTTTACATGTTTTAAAGGACATTTACTGAACATCTTTTGTTAGTTTAAATTATTACACATGAAAAACTAGCAATAAACAGGTAGTACAAATTTGTATTTGTCCAACTAAACGTACAAGTAATTTCAAACGCTGGAATTGCAAAATTGTTAAATTAAGAATTTAACCAAGATTAAAGTAAATGTAGGGATAAACAACAGAAAATAACTATGTGTGTAATTTGAGCAGTTTGTTGGTTAAAATTTGACCAAGAGCTTGAAAACTTAGCCTAGAAAAAAATGTTGAATGTTTGTAAATATAAAGAAACTTGCACATATAATACAGGTCATGAAGCAGTTTGAAGAGGATGGATTTAATTTATCAGATTTCAAAAACTCATCAGATGACAACACATATTTTAATTAAAGTTAAACACTAAGCGGCGGCAGAAGTATTTGTTGCAGAAGATAGGTGTAAACGATCACATAGTCGAGCAATATGCAGGAATTGATAATGTTTGAATTTGGCTAACATTGTGTAATATTATGGTTTGAAATAGTGATTTTTGAATATTCAGTACTGCATTGATTTTACTTTTCCTTTCCATTTTTTAGTGCAAAATTGTGATTTGAGAAATAGATAAAGCACGGTTGGTATAATGTCCGGCTAGAATTGTGGTTTTTCGAGTTATTTTGTCCATTTGTTCGTTTTTTTTGTAAAATCAAGGTAAATCAACTGCTATTTCTTAATTATAATAGTTTTTTTACATGACTTACAATCTTATATTGAATACTATACATGTTTTGAAGAACAAAGAATTACAGTTTCCTTGTATTTAACCATTATATTCATTGTTTATTATTGTCCGGGTCTTTTCGACAGCAACTGTGAAATCGTCCGGGTTTTTTTTTATCAAATAGTCCGGGTCTTTGTTAAAGAAAATTATAATAACAAAGGATATTCTTGACTTGAAAAAAAAATAAAAATTTCTAGTTCATAACTGTAATTAAGAGAAGGACAATAACACATATTCCCCAAAATTACAAAAACATATTACTACGGTGCTAAAAATTAATATTTTAAAATTTAATGCAAATTTTCTGTTCGAAAAAGTTTCTACCACAACTTCCCGGTGTTAAATTAAAAAATAATTGATCCTTAAGAAAACAGTTTTTAGAACATTGTGCAATGCAATCATAATCTTTTCGAATTCATTTCATGCTACTTTTGTTATTACAGCTAATAAATTTTTTTGTGGTGAACTCCTGAGGTTTTTTTTTTTATTAAAGAAGCAAGGAACCTATTGGGCTGCAGTGAACAATAAAAAAAATGTTATATTATAAAAAAAAAGTTCTACTAAAAGAGCCTGCCCCCACCCCCATTCCTCATACACAAAAAATCAATCAATTTGTAAAAATCAAACACACATATTTATGTACAGATAATTATGTACTATGTGAAGTTAGCAGCCGGTTCGTTTTCGATAATCGATATTCAAAATCTAGTGAAAATCATGAAAAACAAATACTTGATAACATTAAAAGCATGATTTTCATAGTTAAGAAGAAATCGTTAAATTACCTCGTCAAGGTGTCGTAAATTCGAATATAAACCCTTTTCTTAGTTGCATATTTGTCTTTATGTAATATAGATTTTTGTCAATAAAACGACCTAAAAGATTTACTTCATATATGATATTTTTTAAAACAAAAACAAAAACACCGACAACTCTAGAAACATGTAGAATTATAAATATCAATATTTATAGAAAGCCAAAAAAAAAAGAAATTTATAACGAAAATTTAACTGAGACCGTTGAAATGAGGGTGAGAGTTCCCTGGTCTTTCAATGTCCATAAAATTTATCAAATCATAGACTGTATATATAAAAGTTGTATTCGAATGATTTCTTAGAATAATGTCATCTTTGATATTTACGGAGGGCTTCGTTTGTCACTTTTCATCTAAAAAAATATCAAAATTTTAAGACAAAGGGTACAGGGCAATGGTGAGACCCCCCCTGATCTCTCAATCTTTCTAATATTAAGTAAACATTTAGACAACGTGACTAAAAGGAATTTGTGTACACTTCCGCTCTTTCATGGCCAAAAGCGCCAGTTGGATATTCAAAAAATATAGCGAAAACCTACTTGAGACCGCTTAACTGATTGTGAGATCTCGCTGGTCGTTCAGTGTCAATAAAATTCAACCAAATCATAGACTCTGTATAGGTAAAGGTTGTATTAGTGTCAATCAAAAATATTGAGGTCACAACCGTATTGAGTTGTTTTTCTTTTGTTTTGTTTTTTTTACATAATAAACGTATAATTCTTAATTAATATTATCATGTTATCATTTTCATTGAATAAAATTGAGAATGGAAATGGGGAATGTGTCAAAGAGACAACAACCCGACCAAATAAAAAACAACATGTTTAAGGAGTTTTTCTATGATAACATACTATTTTTGAATATCGAAAATATATTGCTAGCGGACAGGATATTGAACATCAAATAACGAACCGGCTGCTAACCTCATATCCATGTATTAATCCGACCCATTTATATCCAATTGACAATACCATTTTGATTAGATTATATATATATTAAACAATGGAATGAATGATTCACCAGCTTAACACGCTAAATTTTAGAACACAATCTGTGACACAAACAAATTCTGAATTTATGTTAAACGGAAACCAGTTAGATAATGTATCAAAATATAGTAATTATGTATCTTGGTGTTTTATAAAATAAGTTTTTGAATTGTCATGAGATAGCGAAATTGGAACAAAAATAACCAGCAGATCATTAGGCTTACTTATTGCTATATATATGCAAAGCAAACAGTGGTTTTGAGTATTCTACCATTTTACTAAACTTTTTGATACTCTTGTTGTATCAGTTATTTAATACAGTGCTGCAATTTGGGGAAGTACTTAATACTCTTGCGTTATTGTTGTAAAAAATGATATGATGCGTTTCTTATAGGTGTTCGTAAGTTCACACCTAACAAAGCCCTATATGGTTGTTATTGGATGCCATGTGTTGCAAAACAATGGACATGTTGTTTAAAAACACACTAGTAGATTTACAAAAATGTGTAATAGCAAAATTAACAAAAAAGTTTTTATTGGCAAAAAATATATATAGTAATTGACTAAAATAGATGTGCCAAAAAACAAATATATAGAAACGACCGATATTTGTTTATAAAATGTAAATGTTGAAAGTATTCAATTTGAACAAAAAATCATTGTTTGTAAACGTAAATACACTGAAACTGTGTATAGGAAGAGTTATACTGTCTGACAATGAAATACTCAGTAAGCAAACCGTTGAACCAGACAAAAATTCCGACGTAACTAATGCAGATTTGTTTTCCTTGATCAAAACTTACATGCCCGGCAAGTTGGCTGTTTTCGACAGAAACTTTGAGGACAAACTCACAGTCTGGCTGAGAAGGTGACGAAAGCTGACACCACGTTTCGTTTGAAAGTTAACCAGATACAATTAGAATTGAATTCTGACATAGTGGACAGTTCTGAAAGAGTCGTGGAGTACTGTGGATTCATTTTTTTTCGTGGGTATCAATTTTCGTGGATAGAGAAAAAAGACGTTTCGTGGTATACGTAAATTCGTGGATTGCTGATTACAACACCAAAAAATTAAATAAGTAATTCATGGATTTCCTTTTGATTTAAGAGATTAAATAACCTCCTTGGTTTGATCAATAATAAAACAAAACAAAAAATAAGGAATTCATTGAATTGTCAAAATCCTCGCTTGGTCATTCTAGGTTAAAGTGCTCATTGATAACTTCGATTACAATAATGGACAGAGACAACTAATTAATTGTTTGTTTTACAATTTATAAATTCTTGTCTGAATTCTATAAGGCATTCAAAACTTTATGATTGAAAGCTCATTTCCCTAATCAGGATGTAATAAACAGTGATATAAGAATAAGGTGTGAAAATAAATGTTCCTGTCATAAACAATATTACCTACGGGCAATATCTCCGTACTTAATCCTATTGATTTTTAATCATTGGCAATCAAACTATGACACGGTAATTAACAACTTGCAGTTTTAATCAATTTTAAAAAGTAAATTATCACTGATGTTCGATAAATTTATTATAGATTTAATCAAATACTTGTATCTTCTTTCAATAAAAAAACACGTGTTATGTTACAATGTTTATCGCTAGTCAACACTATACTAGAACTGCCTAACATAAACGGAAATAAACATCCGACTCCATACACATTTCTCGGGATTATTCTTCGTTGAATTCTTAAATTCGTGGTTCGCTGTGACCCACGAAACCCACGAAAATTGGTATACCACGAATAAAAATGAATCCACAGTATGTCGATAGCAAAAGGCACGCTAGAGGTACGACTCTTCTTGAAGATTCGATTCAAACACTTACGGAGCGTAACAAGCTGATCAGGATAGCCGATTAATCAGAGGGTGGCTGTAAAACAGTTCAAGAGTATCTTTCAGATGATGTCACTAGTAATTCAAAGGATGAAAAACTGAGCGGCGGAAAGTCGAGCAGTTATGAAGATCAAGTCGGCAAAAACGCAGAAAACAAGGCCGTAAAGGACCCACTGCAGCAATAGGAGCACCAAATAAAGGCACACATAACGGCGTGAGCTTTATTCTTACTATTTCTAATCGACAACTCTGTCGTAGTAGCCAGGGCCAAGCTGGCCCGAGTAGACAAGCCAAGGTCGGAGACATGTGCTATTCATTTGCCAACCATGGGCATTGGGATAGAGATTGCCGATCTAAGGACAAAATATCTAAATACAGAAGAGGTGCTGTTTAAACAGTATGTACCACACAGTGACAATTTTCAGGTACATGATAGTTTTAACATATAAAGCATTTATTGTGATTATGAAGAGGGTTTCAGAAATATTCATGTAATATGTAAATACAAAAAAATAAACCTGAGACAATATTTTTAGGGTATTGGTGGGGGTACTATTTTAAAAGTATTTAATTGATATCGCAGGTCAGCGCACTACACAACAACATAAAATGTGGGAATTTTTGGATGGAGTTAAAACGCTAGGCAAAATGAATTAGTTAATTAAGCGACATTCAAAAGGAGGATTTTTCAAACTAACAAAAGGATACGTAGATATAAAATATCCTGGGAAAAAGATCTCGAATGGTTAAATCGTAAAGTCGTTATGTAATGCATTGTAAAGCATGTGAACAATTTGCAGTGACAGACCTACATGTAGATCATAAATGTATTTTTGTAACGGGATCTTCAAATTTTAAGTAAGATTTTGTATTTGCTCATGAACAAACAGAACAGCATAAAAATCTACAAGAAAAAGAAGAGGAAAGCAGCTGAGGAAAATAAAACTAAACATCTGCCATATCTTTAAGTGGTTATCAAATGAATGTTATTTTTGCAGGACCAGTAAATTATGAGCCGGACCAGTAGATTTTAACTCCATTGGTCAGACTGGCCAGTACACTAAAAAGCTTAAATTCGACCCCAGTTTTTGATGTACCTGAAAATGGGTATACAATTTTAATGAATAATGAAACAGATAGTGTAATTTAAAAAAAAATAACTGCTTTCAAGCATGAGCAGTTTGTACATTCAGTTATTGAAGACCATGTTATTTCAAAGTCAGCTGTGGTCGTTTTCGTAAGACCACATGTAATAAGTCCGTTAACTGTATCTGTCAGTTTGAAGGGTAAAGAAATGATAATATTGGGTTAACGTCATATTAATGAGCATGAAAATTTGAGTAGAATCAAATTTGAATATTTGAAAACAGTCAGTCAATGTATTAAGTCTGAGAGTTTAGGTTTTATATTTGATTAAAAAAAACTTCACATAGACGTCTTCCGTGCACACATACAATGTTTAGGTTTTGAATGGAAAGCAAGTTTTTACATGTTTAAGGTACTTCCATTTGGTCTGCAAACAAGCGGTTATATCTTTACTAAAGTTATAAGACAGTAAATTAAAAATTGACGCGAATACGGAATAACAGTAGTTGTGTATTAAGACGGCGGGTTTGGTGTAGCCGACACTTCTGATATATGTGCTTAACATTCTCAAAAAGTGAAAACAGGCCTAACTAACTCGGGGTTTGTAGCTAACAAAGATTAGTGCAACAACTGGAACTCATCGCAAGATATTGACTTGTTGGGTTTTCACTTGGATTTTAAATTGGGAAACGTTCAGTTCTAAAAAGAACAAATTTGTGATATTGTTCGGTTATGCTATTTATTACAAACAGATTCATGTGTTGAAATCATAGATTTAGACGGATTTTGGCATAAGATTGTCTCATTGAAGCCTGCTATTGGCAATGTAACACAGATTTTACTAGAAATATTTTCTCAGCGATCAATCAACGCGTGAATAGAGATAAATTTGTACATATTTTTATTCTCTCAGATTGTATTGAAGAGTTGTAATCTTGGGAAGAGCATATTTTATCATTAAAACCTCCTGCATTGTTCAACATTTATTCAGATTGTCATGTATTTACCGTTGCGAGTGACACATGTACTGGTGGCTTTGTGTTAGATTTAGCTAACGTTTTTCACAAGATATGGTTAAATCATGAACAATTCAGAAGCTCCACGTGGAGAGAGATAAAAGCAATACAAATATGCTTGAAATCGTTTAATAAAGTACTAGGAAATAGTACGTGTAAGGTAAACACAGACAATCAAAATGATGTGATTATAGCTATATATATAGTGTGGAAAGTCAATAAGTTGTCCGAGTAACATAACTTAGCATTAGACATTTTTTTACATGTACTTTGGATCCCTCGGGAGTTAAGCAAAACGCTGATTTATTAAGTAGATAAGTAGATTTAGATTGATCGGGTTGTTTTCCTTTTATTTGTTAGATTAATTGATTTGATGTGGGGCCCACACAGTTTGGATAGATTTGCGAATACTGAAAACTCAAAAACTTAAGGAATTAGTCCGATTTATTGGAATCTAGCTGGTACATCAACTGTTGATAATTTCACATGAAACAGATCCGGTGGAAACAATTGGTTAGTACCCCCTGTTTCGCTAGCATCTAACACAATTAACCATTTATTGTACGGTAACATATAAGGTAACTTTTAATAGCCCGAAATACCTCACTGCTAATTTTGATCTCATTTTGTATCTACATATAAAATCCGTTGATCAAGGCAAGTCATAGAGTGTCAAAGTGGTGCAGACTTTTGAAAACTGATGGCAAAGGTCAAAAGGAGGGATTTTAAAAAATACATTTGAAAATCGTCGAATTCACTCAATTTATATGTTCATATGTTATAAAAGTTTGATATCAAACATCACCCTTTCATCTGATACCAATTATGTGATGATATCTTCATTCGGGAAATAATTATAAGCGTTCCCGTGTTTGAAATTGAAAGAGAAAAAAATCTGAAAGTCGCACGCGGTTTTACAAAAAACTGAACCGTGGGAAAAGTTAAAAATTGAAAAGGCTTTTATCTCAATTACGTTCCACCGTAATTTATTCGAGAGCAAAGACTTCTGTTCCCAAGTATGCTTACGGTTTTATTTTTGTTTAGCCGGGGCCCAAAATATCCAGAAATTGATTCAATTCTACCGACAAGTGAACTGTACGTGAATCTTTATTTACAACATCTCATGCAGACAGTGAAGCATTATTGTTCAGTTGAAACGGTTTTCTACAGTATAAAGTGGGAACACAAGTTAACAAATTTAGTTGAGAATGCAAAATTGTCATATACCCATGCAAGAGAAATTATGAAAGCTGCACTTTTTTATAGGTCTAGATGACAAATTATTTTGCCTACATAGTTAAAGATCAGGCTGTGCTTCTGCAGCTGCAAATAATAGAATTCCAGAAAGATTCTTTAAAGCGCACGGTCATAAAAATAAAATGAACGACAATATGTTTTCACAAAATTGTCCAGCCTTTATTATTCAATTCATGTACCCTTAAATACTTTTACTTTTAAGGACTTATTTTATTTATTCAGAGATAAAGAAAAAAAATGCTCTTCTTGAACCCGATTCTTTAAACTTTATTTTCATTTTCCTGTCCTTATTACATTGAATGCAACCAAGGTATATTTAAGTTAAATTTGATTCATTAATGTTGTATTTTTATGTTCTTCTTGTCACTGATGAATGCATTTTACTACTGAACAACATGATCTATAGTTAAAGTACTTTGTTAGACATGAATGATAGAATAGCAGTCTTATTAAAGATACCCTATTGCAAAAGAGAGTGTGCAATGTTTATATATCATTCTTTTATTGAAGTAATTAAATATGCATGACATTAATTGACCTCACTACATGACATTAATTTAACAAGTTATACTATTGATCAAATATATTTCCCTTGTATATAAAGCATTAAAGCCAAGTATTTGTTAATTTTTGGTGTCAAATTCACTTTATGAACTTTTAAAAGCATTATCATTTATCATTACCTGTTTAGTATTAGCAAGTTATTAAATATTTGATGACTTGCAATGTATTAAGAAAACATGTAATTGATGAGGCAAAAAAGAAAATATTTGTTTTAATTGTTTAGCACGAAATGATTTTCCCCAGTTTTTTGTTTTTTTTTTACATTGGTACCTTCATTATTTAAAAACAATAAGGACATTAGCAGGATTTTATAAAATTCTCAACACTGATTTTTTAAACTTTATTCAATAAACTGAAAAAACCAAGAGGTGAGAGGGTAAATATGATATTGCAAGTACACATATTTGATATAACTACAGGATTCCAAATATCTGACATTTGTTTTTAAAAGTAGCTCATATCCTTCGTCGATAGAAAGTCAAACTAAATATCCTAATTCCAAGTAATGAATTTAAAACAATGCCTTCATAAGCTTCCACTATAAAATGTATGTCATTAAAAAAGGGAAAGGTTTTACTAGAGAGAAAAGTAGTACAGCAGTTATTGTGTATTTTCTGTGTGATTTGACAACCTACTAGAAATTATCATTATCTAAATATTTTGATGGTTTCCTCTTTTTTACACGTAATCAGATATTCCCTGTATACCAACTAAGATGGATTTTTTTTCAAAATTTTTAAAAAAATGTGTTAAAGATTTTTTAAAGATTAAAACCATTGGTGGAAAACATAGTTTTTATTATACAGCTTTATCAGTGATGATATTACCCTTAGTTTACATACTTGATCGAGAGGAATTTATCTGTATAATAATAAACCTATCTTACAGATGTAATTATTATTATTATCTTATGTACACAAGACTTAGCGTTTGTTATGTGGTGTTCCTTTTCAAATTATTATCTATTTGTAAATTCTAAATGATTTTTTTAGACTTATCGTCTCTGTTGTGTATTCTTGCAAGTATCATGTATTCATGTAATATCAGAATATTATTACTGAATATTTTGTTAGATGTAATACATATATGAAAGCAAACGTTACAAATAAATGCTTGATAAGTATATCTAAAATTTTCATTATTTATAGAAAAAGTATTTTTCAATTGAATGCAAAGAATTTTATAGTTCGGAAATCCTTGATCTGTTTTACAGTGATAATGGAACAACAGTAAATACTGGACGGATAATTATAAAATACCCAGTAATTACAAAGTCATATAATCTCCGTACATCATGATTAATGTGTTTTAATTATGTTTTAAAAAAAGTTTTAAAACCGATAATTTTTAACTACGAAGCTGGCATTTGGTTAAATCCTATGTAAGGAATTCGTTTTTTATATAAAGAATACGGGACAAATCGTCAAAACTATATTTTTTTTATCCTGAAACTTACATATGAAGCCTCCAAATATGTAACACGGAAAACTAGGGAGAGGTGTTTGAGAAATTAAAGTTCTGAAAATGTGTGCTTCTGCTTGCTGAAAGTACAATGGTTTGGTTTCTTCCTTGCAATACATTGATTTCTTATATCAATTATCAAAAAAGAAATGTTGATACTTGAACTTTACTGGATCGTTTTTCATCGATTCAAAACCACCGACCTAGTGTCAAACATAGCCGACATCCCGGCATGTGCTTCAACATAGTGAAAGTGTGTCGGTTTAAAATTTTGAAATGACATCGTGCACTACGAATGATACATCTTATAATGAGAACTATTCAAATACGTGTAATTTTTGCTATTTTTGCAGGAGACATTTAACAGCAAAGTTTACTTAACACACATATTTCAGTCTTTATGCGAATAGTCCCGAGCCACCTTAATATGTAGCATTTTTAGAAACTATGAATGAATTGAGGAACAACTGCTAAAAACATTTTGATTTTTTTTTTAAATAAAGATATTCAAGTACAATTCGATAACATTATCAATGATAGTAGGGTGCCCCGTATCGAAAAAAGACATCTAGTTAACGAGTTTAGGTTAATGGATAACACACGGTTATATTTATATGCAAACTATTGGAAAATCATTATATTTTCCAATCATGAATGTCGTCGTATGCTACCGTGGTCACGTTTTTCAAAATTTTGTGGTTTCTTATGGTACCCAAAAATACCTCCTCATACAGGCCATCTTCAACACGAAAAATGAATTATCATTTTCTGTGTTATTTGTTCAAATGATACTTTTTTAGCTTAAAAAAATTAATTTATCCTATAACGTAAGTTGAAAAGATTTATATACTTTAAGTATAAGTATTTCATGATTTTAGTAAAACTATTTTGTTAGCTGAATTTTACCACATTTTGAACGAGAGAAAATTTATGGCGTGTAACTTTCACCGGATTTTTACTCTGATAACATCAATAAGACATGGTTCATGGGTGTGCTAAATATCTTTCGTGTAATGTTTATCAATAAGAAGAAAATCGCGATTTGAAGCACAAATTAAGGGATAATTCTGCCTGGATTCAAACACGCCTTTTCTCGTGCCGTTAAATGTTTTGTAGGTTACACTATCAGGTCATTAACTAGGACTATAGTCACTAACTTCATTTCTCTATTTTCACCCCGTATAACCCCGATTCAAATGAATCCGGACGTTGGCGCGTTCGAAGCGATAATCAGGACTTAGGGATGACAACAATTTCGAATGCCTCTCTAGAACTTATTTGAGTATATATAAATATGTCAATGTCATGTTAGTTTATTCAATCAATTATACAGTTGTTGTAAGTTTTATATATCATAAAATTGAGAAATGAAATGGTAAATGTGTCAATGAGACAACCACCCGACCATAGAGCAGACAACAGCCAACGACCACCAATGGGTCTGCAATGTAGCGAAAATTCCCGTACCCGTAGGTGTCCTTCAGCAGGCCCCTAAAATTATGTATACTAGTACAGTGATAATGGACGTTATACTAAACTCCGAATTATACACAAGAAACTAAAATTAAAAATCATACAAGAACTACAGAGGCCAGAGGCTCCTGACTTGGGACAGGCGCAAAATTGCGGCAGGGTTAAACATGTTTATGAGATCTCAACCCTCCCCCTTTACCTCTAGCCAATGTAGAAAAGTAAACGCATAACAATACGCACATAACAATTCAGTTCAAGAGAAGTCCGAGTCCGATGTCAAAAGATGTAATGAAAGAAAATAGATAAACTGACAATAATACATAAATTACAACAGACTACTAGCATGTCAGCTCCAGACCTCAATTAAACTGATTGAAAGATTATGTCTTCATCATATGAATATCAGGCACAATCCTTCCCGTTAGGGGTTTAGTATCAAACTATCATAAAATATATGAGAAGAACATAACCCGTGTCATGCCAACAAATGCTTTTTAGAAATAAATGTGTTTAGTTCGATTGCATAGAAGGTTTGATAAAACTGCTTTTTGCAAAACGCACAGACACGGTGCAATTTCATACGTTTTATAAGATTAACAAATCTGAATATCTTTTTGTACATACACCTTTGCGTATTAATACCTTGAGCAATTATAAATAACTATACTTTGAATTACTACGTGCCTTCAAATGTCCCCTAGAACTTAGAATAAACGCAATATTATACTTAATAAGTTTCCTCTAACTATATTGTTCGTCCCACCAAATGTGTCGCGTTTGTTGTGCGATTTTAAATAATCACTGTACAGTTCGTTGACAAAAACCGTCACAAATCCCTTTCTTGTCAAGGTATTCGAGATGGTGTCGGCGACTCTGTTTCTGTATTTTGTTGTCAATGTTTATCTGTTAAGTTAGTCAACTTAGTTGAAATTAAAATATCATTCACTTAAGCCAAAATTGCAATGTTTAACCAGCGTACAACGGAAAGGAATGTTTCTATTGACAATTTGGACTTTCAACGTTATTCCAGATGAAATGAACAGTTAATAAATATATTTCAGAGGAAATAAAGTTTAAAAAGTATTGTAATGACTTTCTTTTCACAACTTGAGGCTCTTCAAAATTCTGATGTTGGTTCGAATTCACCTAGACGAAAGCAGACATAGGAGCCCGTTGAACTAAGTTTGCCGAATACCGTACATTTTTTTTTACATAAAAAACTTTTTAAATGTGGTGTGATGGCCAGTGAGACCACTTTCAACCAAAGTTTAAGTGAAGTGGGTGTATAAAGCAATAACTCCAATGTACAACATTTAAGAATGAATAAAACCTATACCATATACTAGCAGTCGGCTAAAAAAGGCCCCAATATAAAAAAAAATGTGAAAAAATTAAAAAGAGAAACTTATGAATTATGTATTAAAGAAGAAAAAACCATAACAGATCTATATAACCTATGTACTACAGGATCTTATCGTTAGACCGACACAAAAACAAATGCGGCGGGGTTAAACAATTGAGCCCCAAACCCTCTCCTTAACCTGGGAAACTTGTGTAACAGTACAACATGATAAAAAAAACATGTACAGTTGCAATTAGCTTCACTCAAAATGTCAGTGCAAGGCACAAACATTACAAATACATAACATATCGATAAAGGAGTAATTGTAGTTACTGGTAGTTACTTCAAAGTGAAATGCAACTAGGAGGTAAATCATGTATCTGAAGTATTAGTATAGTATATATCCAACGGTTTTAGGTAAAGACGTAATAAAACGCATGAACTTGTGTAATATAAGTAAACAGTATCAAAAATGTACGATCTCATGAGTTCTCATAGGTGCGCATATATTGTAATATATTAATTGATGTTTTGATTTAATAGGCACAGCAAAACTTTTTACATTATAGCCAAATAAAATGTTCAAAATTATTTATGAAAGAATTCAAATGGGTAAAGGGTGACTGGGAAATATACAATTATAGATATAGGAGTATGTGGTGTGAGTGCCAATGAGACAACTCTCCGCCAAAATAACAATTTATAAAAGTAAACCATTATAGGTCCATGTAAGGCCTTCATCATGTATATGGCCACTTTGGTTTTTTTTTCCGACCGGCAGTAAAACCTGATCTTTATGAGAGGTCCATAAATGGCATGCTAAAAGGCAACATTTATGTCCTTATTCAATATACCTCATTTTATCCAGTGGCAGTCCAAACGTCCCTGACGTAATCCCGGAGGGCCTCCTTCCAGGACCTGCATTTAGTATGTATTGCTACTTTTTGCTTATTCTGAACATGCATGACATATTTGAAAGTGAACGTTAAGCCACCAAAAATCAGCTATTACGTACGCGTGTAATTATGATATGAAGGAATGCAGAAATTGTTCATATTGATAACTATAAAGACGGGAAAGAAGAAACAACGCAAATGTCTAAGGTTAGGTTGATGATTGATGCTTTGCTCAACCGCATAATGTACCGATGACGACAAGGATAATTGGGAATATAAATATAGTCCCTTTGGTCTTCTCTGAAATAAGTCAAAATTTGAATGAAATGCATATGCATGGTGGGTATAGACGTTAAGTACTTATAGTAACCAGAATTACCAATCATTAGATTTTGGCCGAAATAACAAATGTAAAACAATTCATACGAGAAAACTAACGGCCTAATTTATGCACAAAATAGTGAACAAAATATATATATATAACCACTGAATTACACGCTCTTGGTTTTGGACAGACACATACAGAATACGGCGGGATTAACCAGTCATGTTAGCGGGCACACAACCCACCCCCTGACCGTACATTGACTGTTGTATATATGGTAAACACTTTCAAATATGGTATGCCTAAGAAATCGGACGTGTGTATCTGTATGCTCAGCCATATTTGCATCTGTCGAGTTGTTGTGTTTTCCTACCAATTTACTCTTTCATATATATACATAAGGACTTTTTTACATGTACAAAATACCCACAAGAGTGTTCCAACAGTACAACGGATTTTATGGGTTGCTGTCTGTATGTTATATTGGTAAAATTATTTTTTTCTAACATGCATATTGGTTATTATCATATAAAAACATTATTTAATACATGCAAAATTCATTGACAAACGCAATAGTGTGTCAACGAAGCGTACAGTATAAAAAGGTGTACTGACACCGAAGCGTACACATCATGAAAATAAAGACATTTTAAAACGTGTATTTGTTTGTTTCTAGATACAACATAAAGATACGATCTTAATGAGTTTGTTTATTTTAAACTATGAAATTTTCAAAAATGTATGTTTTGAAATCTATAAGGTACTAAAAACATTAAGTTTTGAATATTCAAAAATACCAAGCACGTTTTATCATTGATATCGTCGTGCGTTTCTTTATTTTTGTACAAAGAAATGTCACATATTTGAAAACCCTTTTAGAAACTAATGACTATTATGGCAAAGAATATATTGGAGCAAATTATCCGAAGAATAGATATTGGATTTGATTTAACAGTATTAATTCCTTACTGTCTGAACTCAGTGAAACACGGTGTGTTCGATTCGAACGCGTCAACGTCCGGTTTTATCGGGGTTATACAGGGTTATTTTACTTGTTGTATGGTCGATTTGTATGTTTTGAATAGTCAAATTAGTTTTAATATCGTTGTTTTGTTTAAGGAGAAATTTTTTTGTTGGTTTTTATAACTTTTATTGTTCTTAAATTGATAGTTTTGATATAATTGTAATATACAAATCAAATCATTCGGTCACGTTTCAGACCCTGAATAAGGCACACATTCGCATTCCTATTAAACTATACCCATCAAGCTCTAAAAGAAATAGAAATGAAACACAATTCAGTGTGTTATATGTTAGGGTTCTTCTACTGAATTGCTTATTAATATGCGAGGACTTATCATCAATAAAAGATTTATCGGGGCTCTGGGACCGGACCACGAAAAGATCATGTATATTTTAGTATATTGCATCTTCTTACTGATGATAACAAAATATTGTACCACCATTCTTGCTATAAATCTTACACTAGCAGACACAACTGCAGTTATTTCAATGCTGAATCAAGTTATTGTTCGTCTGTGTTTCATGTCATATATAGAAGATCGCCAAATTCCTGCCTGGAAAAATTTCTTTGAGTCGGTAAGAACCAGCTGACCTTAATAGGATTTCTTGTCGAATAAATTGTTCAGCATCATGGTACATCAACTGTTACTATGATACATGAGGAAGTCATTTATCTAGCTAGCACTTCCAACGACCCTTCATCTGCTCAGAAATACTATTTAAAATTGTTTTGTACGCCCGATGAAGTAGATACTTGTATGATTTTACATACTATTCATGTAGACAAAGAGTTCGGTGTGAAAGGCATCAAGGGTAGGATTATAATAAGTCAAAAGATACGGATGTTCTGATCTTATGCGTTCATTACTTCCCCTCCATGCAGCATACGCATGAGCTATGGTTTCAAACAGGCACTTTAACTTGCACACAAGATATGCGCCGCTAAATACCTGTCCACGAACTATGTAAAAGTATCTAGTTTGCCATCTGTAACATGCAACAAACGGCACATGTTTTAATATGATGCGATAAAGGTCATCCCAGTTAAGCGCACTGCTTTTTAGTCTTGAAGGACAACACAGTTGATTTCACCGATTTTTCCAACCTTTTTATTTGTGACATCGATGAATATAAAGATATAGCTCGGGATCTTGTTGTTACGTTGAATGATCTCAAGTCAAAACTCAAAATAGATCATTGTGACCTTATAAAATTGAGCGTTAGTTAGATCGGATTAAATTGTCTGTTCTATGGTTTCCATTCCCAATTTTACCATTTAAAATGTCCCCCTTGTCAAACTTCTCCTTGTGGATCTACTGTTAAACAATATATATATATATATAATAAGAGCTTCACTCAAGACATAAATTTGATATCCCAAATAGCAAAACTACCCTACATTCTCCTCTTTAGTTCGGATGAAAAAAGAAGAATGACTTGTAACAGTCTATCTCGAAGGACAGATGTCATATGGTTTCTGATAACGACCAAGCTGAATTTCTGCACTATTTCTGCACTATTTAGTTTGCATTTGCTTCGAACAAAATCTATCATGTTCAAATTAATGCCCATGTCAGGTTAATGACACATATGTCAAAATGTAAATACTCGTTTGGTTGCAGCTAGAAACTCTGATAACGACCAAGGTGAAGATGTATAAAATTTCATTTTTTTTCTGTTTGTTAGCTATCGAATGAAAATCAAGCAGTCAATAATCCTTTCTAAACAATAAATATAACATCTACTCAATTTTGAAATCGTGGGAAATATAGTAATCACCTATCTGGTGAGGAAAGATATGTAAAAAAAAAACAAACAATGAACAAAAATGTTATATGGTCTCCTTGACGTGGTTGGTGGGATTTTTTAACTATAGGAGACCATAGAACGTATTAGGTAAACTAGCTTCGATCATAATTTTCTATTTGAATTTGTTCTATTTATTTTAGTGATTTTGTCATGCTTTTGTCAGCTTGTCTTCATTTCGTAAGTTTTAAATGTCCCTTTGGTTTCCCACACCTTTTGCAATTGTTTGTAAACTACATCCGTGCTGTACTGATTCATCTATCTTATCATATTTATCAATACTTGTAAACATTATAGCCAATTGTTGCTCATTTAGTCATCTGTATATGTAGGATGGGGTGTTTTAGCTGTTTCTATTAAATAGACGTTTAGTTTTCATAACTTGAACCCCTTTTTTCTCCGTTTGCATTTATTTTTACTTCTGTAAAGCAAAGATATACACAGAGCTTTATATTCAACCAAGTTTGACGTTAATGTTACATAAATTTTGAAACAAGTCATTTATTTTATATTGACGAACACCTAACTATAAAAAAACATGAAAAACACATTTCGTTTTCGACAAATTATTAAAGTTAAGATCTAAAAAACATCTTTAGATCTTACTTGTAATGAATTGAATACATAAAGGAGTAGGTCCAGTAAGACCCCTTTTTGGCCCCAAAATATAGCAGTTTTACAAAATTGTTAAAATGTATACTTTTAGTTATTTATTGGACAGTAGAATGCTTTTGCTACATAAATATGGGCTGTTTTTGACAATACGATGTACAGATATAGAGTACTAGCACCATTAAGTCATGCTAAATTACTGAAATCTTCACAATTCTAATATTTTGGTTGAATTTAAGACGGTTTCCGTGTAAAACGAAAGTGGCCGCATTCGTGTTCATCCAAAATATTTAAATGTAAGTTGTATTTGATGATAATACATAACATATATAAAGGTTGTGGATGAACACGGATGCGGCCACTTTCATTTTTGACAAAACCCATCTTAAAAGTGACATTTTTCAGCATATTTGGTAAATTTTTCATATTTCAGCTTGAATCGGAGCGTTTTTAATGACTATATTAGTTAAAATCTTTCACATAAATTAATTGATTCAAAAAAAAATAGACACCTACGTGTTTAAAAAGTGGTCAACATCTTTCGTCAGATGAACCTGAAATTTGAGGCCAAAATCGGTCCTTACCGGACCTACTCCTTTCAAATTTAGAAATTGAAAAAGGTCCAGGTGACTGTTATTTGAACAGCTTTTTGCAAATTTCAAATTTGCACCCTATATGTCAAAAAGTCAATCTAAAGTCATTTTGGGAGATAAAAATACAAAAAAAGTTCTAAATGTCGATACAAAGGATATTTTTCTATAGATAAGTTGTTTTTATTGTGCTCCAAACGCATATATGTAGGAGAAACAAGCTATCTAAATGTGACTGTGCATTTTTGTGGAACTTTTGCTTTGACCTTTGACCCTGATTTACAAAAAAACGTGACCACTGCAGACAACGACGACAACAGTATTTGGAATAGGTTTGTTCTACTCTTTTTAATGATATAAAATATAGCCGTGTGTTATTCCGTTAAGGCAAATCCATAAAATTTGTTGAATGGGCACCCTAATATGATGAAATGACAAAAATAATAATACAACATTATCCAGAAACCTGAAAATTAAGCTATGTGAACCCCATTCAAAACAGGGTTAAACTTATGTAATACAGAAGGGTAAGCAATTCATGCCTAAATAGTTCAATCCGCAAAATGTATATTTAAAAATACCAAAAAAAAAAAAGCCAATTAGATAACTTTCCACAATAAAACAGATCTCACAGAAAACTTTATTCATTTCTTTTGTGAATCGATGTGTACAGGCTAAATTCTTGTACTATAAATGTTGTAAAGATCGTCAATTTACAGCAATTATCACTTACATCATGATTTCTCTGTCTGTATTTAAAGAAGCTTGATTTATCATTAAAATTATGAAACTATTTGTAGATGATAAATATTGGATTTTTAAAAAGGTTTTCCTTAAACATCAGATAATAACCCACCGAAAATTAAACAAATGTAATGATCTTGTAATTAGTATCATTGAGTTGCCTATTAGATCCAGCTCAGTTGACTAAGTTATTCTTGTCTTATCATTGGATCATATGTATGGCTATTTGAGTAAACATAAAACCTGACAAATGTATTTAGCCTAATTGAATATTTTTCTAATGTACATTTCACTTTAATAGGAATCTATATATGGTGATTAAGTATATTATAATGAGGTCATTGGAATTAATTGAACAAAATATTGATGCAAAAGCTTGTATATATGTTGTGATGTTAAATGAAAATAAATCTTCAAGTAAAAAAAAAAGTGTTCCTATTTGAAATCGTATCTATCTATGGCTCATTATACGTGTAAAGCAGGAGACTCTGGCCTGTTATCGTGCCTTTTGAACATCACAGCTGTATTTTTGACTGAATTCATGCCATTTTTACATCGGTAAACTAGTTTCCTTCCCTGCATCTTATTGCATTTACACGATTTTTATTTTTAGATTATGGATGATAAAACCCCAAAGACACTGTTGTTAGTCATACGACATCAATACATTCCTTGCAAGTTAAATAACAAAAAATACCGAACAGCAAGGAAAATTCAAAACGGGGAGTCTTTTATCATATGACAAAAATCAATTTTACTGATTAACGTCCTACTCTATGCCTATATCACTCCGCTAAGTATCACGGCTGCAAGACGACATCTGGCTTTATCAGTGACGTCACAGTGTCTGCGGCGAAATTATCAGCGACATCACAAAGTGTGAGGAGACATTATAAAGCTTGCGTTCGTCAAGCATAAAACTGTTCTGGAGAGGGGAAAATAGTAGTAATATAACAATAAACATATACTCTGATAATCTTCGTATTGATATCATACAATGAGGAGCTTTAAATGATCAACATGATGGGTGCCACATATGGAGCAAGATGTACACTCCCTTCCGGAACATCTGAGATCATTGTAATTTGTTAGTGCGTTTCATGTTGCTCAGTCTTTTTATTTTGGTGTTTTGTCTGTTGTCTGTATCATGTTTGTATTTGCAGGGTTCTTTTTTCATTTTTGCAACGGCGTTGTTGGTTTATTTTTGACAAATGGGTTTGAATGTCCCTTTGCGTTCTTTCGCTTTCTTATGCACTAATAAAACTGACCTCACAATTTAGAATTTAAGTTAGAATCTGCTTCCAAAAAATCAAAAGATTCATTTTTGTCATTAAACATTGTTATAATAATCAGACTATATATAGAAAGTTTATTGATGTTTTATGATTTTAATTAAATTCTAAGAATAAAAACTAAACATATTATTGATGTTTAAGTTTACAAGTACTGTAAAATGAAACTCAATCTGTACTTTTATTATATCCCTGGGAACATTGTTATGTATTTCTGTCATTGAAATTAATGCACATGTATAAATTATTCATAGATCTTCAACAGTGCAAATATGAAAGATGTGTATGGCAAATGACGTTTCTTTATAAATCTGAACAACTGAAATAAATTAATTATGAAAATATTTTGTCGTATTTGACATCTTCAGTCCCTTATGCATTTTTCTGATGTAATTCTCCCTCTTTGCTATATAATATTCATCAGGTCTTTTGAAAATTATCATATCGCTTATTAAGGTGCTTATCATTTATTAAATTTTGTAGCATTTACGTAAAACAATTCTTCTTTCAACAGCCATTTGGGATTAATTAGTTTTAAGCATATTTTAAACAATAATGTTGTCAAATCTGTCAAACATATTAAACACCATAACAAGTTTTGTTGTTGTACATGCTTTCGTCAACAGGATGAAATTTTTGGGACTGTTTATTTTCATATATTAAATCTGCAGTTGAAACTATTGCTGATGATTTTTTAAATAAATTATACAATAGTTATTTGAGCTGAATTTAGATCATTTAGTTCAACACCATATTAAAAAAAAACAAAACAAAAAGACCAACAGACAAACATTTGTACACATGTTAAAACAAAGAAAACTAAAGACTGAGCGACACAAACTCCACTGCCGTATAGTTTGAATGTTATTTTTTTTCGATTTGTTTCACTTTTCCATTTTGTGACATCTTGACTGTGAATTCATTTTGCAAATTGTATAACAAGAGACGCATACTCTGTCGATGCATACGATATGGGTCCTGATGAATTTCATTGTTAGAATTTTACAAAGCATGATCACAGTTTTAACAGGCAAAACAATAAGAGCAGGAATAGAACAATCGTTGCTTTTGTCGTAAATTCTTGTGTATAATTAGGATTTGCATACCCTTCTGCAGCACTTGTGATCATTATTTTTTGGCGGGATTCGTGTTGCTCAGTCTTTCGTTTTCTATAGATATAGGAAAATGTGGTATGAGTGCCAATCAGACAACTCCATATCCAAGTCACAGTTTATAAAAGTTAAACCATTTTATGTGTTTATGTGATTCATAAGAGTTTCTCGTTTCTCGTTTTTTATATAGGTTAGACCGTTGGTTTTCCCGTTTGAATGGTTTTACATTAAAAATGTTTGGGGCTTGTTGCTCGGTGTGAGCATATGCTCCATTTTGAAGACCGTACTTTTGACCTATAATGGTTCACTTTTATAGAATGTGACTCAGATGGCGAGCTGTCTCATTGGCATTCAAACCACATCTTCCTATATATTCATTATAGGTCAAGGTATGGTCTTAATATGGAGCCTCGGCTCACAACGAACAGCAAGCTATTAAGGGCCCCACCAATTACTAGTTTCAAACCAACGGTCTAATCTATACAAACAAAAAATAGAAACACTTATGAACCACATAAACAGACGACAACCACTGAACATCGGATTCCTGACTCAGGACAGGTGCAAACTATTGCAGCGGTATTAAACGTTTTAATGGTACCAAACCTTCTCCCTTTTCTGAAAGATATGTATAACATCACAACATAGAAAGTCATACTGTAATATATCAATTGGAATGGCCTAACACAATAAAAAAACGAGTAACACAAAATAACACACAATGAACCAATAAAATTGATATGTGATACAAAGTAAATACGTAGTTTATTAAAATAAGGGATTAATTAATTTTAAAATTCCTATTATACACAGGTAAATGAAAATAATTCTGGTGTTAAGTATACTTCTTCATCTGTTTATTTAATCTCCCGTTAAGGAATACAAAGAAAGTTCTTGTTTGTAAAAAAAAATAATCTAAAACTTGGTACATGTGGGGTGAATAGCAACTTTAAAACTATACAATTGGTGCTCGATAAACCATTGTGTTCCTCGTGTACAGTTGTTGGAACAGTATTTAAGGAGAAAGGAAACCATTTTGATGTTCATAGTACGAAGAAGTGACTATTCGTAGAAATTACAAACAGTCAAAGCTTGTATATAGACCAGATACATTACAAATAGTGTTAACAGACAAAATTAACAAATTAACATTGAAAAGTACGATGTGAGAGTACTAGCAGTTATCTATATCTTGTTTAATAGTTTTTACTGTTATTAGTCTGTCAGTCTATCAGTCTGTCTGTCTAATTGGGTTTTGTTCTGTCTTTTTATTTTAGCTATTGCGTTAACAGTTTATTTTCGATTCTACTCGAGTATGAATGTCTCTTTTGGTATCTTTTGCCTCTCTTTTGGTATCTTTTGCCTCTCTGTTGGTATCTTTTGCCTCTCTGTTGGTATCTTTTGCCTCTCTTTTGGTATCTTTGCCTCTCTGTTGGTATCTTTTGCCTCTCTTTTGTTTGGTATCTTTTGCCTCTCTTTTGGTATATTTTGCCTCTCTGTTGGTATATTTTGCCTCTCTTTTGGTTTATTTTGCCTCTCTGTTGGTATCTTTTGCCTCTCTGTTGGTATCTTTTGCCTCTCTTTTGGTATCTTTGCCTCTCTGTTGGTATCTTTTGCCTCTCTTTTGTTTGGTATCTTTTGCCTCTCTTTTGGTATCTTTTGCCTCTCTTTTGGTATATTTTGCCTCTCTGTTGGTATATTTTGCCTCTCTTTTGGTTTATTTTGCCTCTCTGTTGGTATCTTTTGCCTCTCTTTTGGTATCTTTTGCCTCTCTTTTGGTATCTTTTCCTCTCTGTTGGTATATTTTGCCTCTCTGTTGGTATCTGTTGCCTCTCTTTTGGTATCTTTTGCCTCTCTTTTGGTATCTTTTACCTCTCTTTTGGTATCTTTTGCCTCTCTTTTGGTATCTTTTGCCTCTCTGTTGGTATATTTTGCCTCTCTGTTGGTATCTTTTGCCTCTCTTTTGGTATCTTTGCCTCTCTGTTGGTATCTTTTGCCTCTCTTTTTGGTATCTTTTGCCTCTCTTTTGGTATCTTTTGCCTCTCTGTTGGTATATTTTGCCTCTCTGTTGGTATCTTTTGCCTCTCTTTTGGTATCTTTTGCCTCTCTTTTCGTATCTTTTGCCTCTCTGTTGGTATCTTTTGCCTCTCTGTTGGTATCTTTTGCCTCTCTTTTGGTATCTTTGCCTCTCTGTTGGTATCTTTTGCCTCTCTTTTGTTTGGTATCTTTTGCCTCTCTTTTGGTATATTTTGCCTCTCTGTTGGTATATTTTGCCTCTCTTTTGGTTTATTTTGCCTCTCTGTTGGTATCTTTTGCCTCTCTGTTGGTATCTTTTGCCTCTCTTTTGGTATCTTTGCCTCTCTGTTGGTATCTTTTGCCTCTCTTTTGTTTGGTATCTTTTGCCTCTCTTTTGGTATCTTTTGCCTCTCTTTTGGTATCTTTTGCCTCTCTTTTGGTATATTTTGCCTCTCTGTTGGTATATTTTGCCTCTCTTTTGGTTTATTTTGCCTCTCTGTTGGTATCTTTTGCCTCTCTTTTGGTATCTTTTGCCTCTCTTTTGGTATCTTTTCCTCTCTGTTGGTATATTTTGCCTCTCTGTTGGTATCTGTTGCCTCTCTTTTGGTATCTTTTGCCTCTCTGTTGGTATCTTTTGCCTCTCTTTTGGTATCTTTTGCCTCTCTGTTGGTATCTTTTGCCTCTCTTTTGGTATCTTTTGCCTCTCTGTTGGTATCTTTTGCCTCTCTTTCTGTATCTTTTGCCTCTCTGTTGGTATCTTTTACCTCTCTTTTGGTATCTTTTGCCTCTCTGTTGGTATCTTTTGCCTCTCTTTCTGTATCTTTTGCCTCTCTTTTGGTATCTTTTGCCTCTCTTTTGGTATCTTTTGCCTCTCTTTTACCATATGGACATTTTGATTAGTCACACATTTCGTGTAAAAAATGACACCGTTGAAATGAAGTTGAGGTCATCGCTCCATATTTTTTTTGGACACAATCACGATTTGGTTGACCATGATTGAATAATCATTTCATATATAATAACTGATATGTTCTAATTGTCGTAACTACAATTCTTCTTTCCTCGAATATGACTGACTGAATATTCATACCCGTGTTTGTACTAATAGGAGAAACATGACGGGTGGCACAAGTGGATTAGGATATGCGTGCCCTTCAGGAGCAACTGAAATCAACTCCAGTTTTTTGTGGGGTTTGTGTAGCTCTGTCTTTTTTTTGTGTTTAATTGTATGTCTGTTGGTTATGTTCTTTTTTATCGTGGCGTAGTTGGTTTATCTTTGACACTTGAGTTCAAATGTCCCTTTGGGTTCTGTTGCTTCTCTTTTTCGCTAATAAAAATGACTTCAAAATATAAAATTTAAGTCAGTTTCTGCTTCCAAAAAATCAAATGATTTATTTTTGTCATTGAAAAAAGTAAAATCACCATAATACCGAACTCCCCAATATGGTTATACCAATCAGACCATTTACTTAGGAAGTTTACTGATCGTATATGATTATGTATTTGTCTCCTGCAACGAAAGTTCTAGAATAGGAACAAAACATTTTATTAATGTATGAGATAAGATAAGATAGGATAAGATAAGATTTATTTTATTAAAGTGTCACCATCCATTACAATATCAATATATATATATATATACATAAAGTCATAAGAACCTAACATTTAAGTAAAAGGGTGCCAGCCAAAAACTACTTATGAGACACTATCATTAAAATAAACATATAATACATACATAAAAGGACAGCTTTGTTACATTTAAAAAGTATTTCGTAAATAAAAAAAAAACAAAAAAAAACCATATATAATTTCTACATGACATGTTTACGTCGATAAAACATATGATAAAGGGAACTAGCTAAAAGAGGAACCATATTCTCATTACACATAAGATAACGAAGTTTTTCAATATCGCATAAATACTCAAAATCAACATTTAAAAGACAGGCTGTGGCATATAATTCATGTCTGTTATCAGAGTAAAAACAACAATTAAAAAGAAAGTGTTTTTCATCTTCAATTTGGCAACTATCACAACAAATACATAAACGGTCTTGTAGAGGTTCTGGTGGTCTAGCATATCGACCTGTTTCAACTTTAAGTTGTAACGAACCAGCTCTGAATAGTGACAAAATACGTCTGTGGCATCTATTATTAACTACCTTTACATAAGGCTCCGTACCAATACAAGTTTTAAACAATCTATAAAATCTTAATTTATTACCATTGACATTATTTTAATCATTCCATACTTCATGGTGCCAAGATTCTTTTTCAAAAGTTTGTATAGAATCCCATACGTTACTCATATTAATTTCATCTTCTACATTTATAATCAAACTATATTTACGAGCTAACTGTTAAACTCTATAATCCCATGACGATTTTCTTCTAATCGCCCAGGTATGAACCTTTTTACATATATTACTGGTATTGTCACATTTAAGACGATTCCATAGTTTAAAAACTTCAACTTATAGAAATGCATCACCTGATAAAAAACCCATATCACCTCTAGCAGCTAAGTTGCTGCTTCTTTTGCTTAAGCCTAAGAAAAATTTACAAGCATTGTTTTGCAAATTATTTATACAATTATGTATATTAATGCCCCATACACCGGAAGCATATGTAAAAAAGTGTCATATAATTTAGTAAATACATCAAAATTCATACCACCAAGTTTACAAAATTTTGCTTTAATAACACCAAGAGCTCTATTAGCTGATTTATACAATGCTTTGGCAATTATAGAATAATCTGAAAATTCATTCAAAAGTACACCAAGATATTTATAACAAGCTGCATATTCAAGACAAAGTTCACCACATTTGAACTGAAAATTACTTCTTAGTATAGATTTATTTCTAAAATGAACAATTTGGTTTTGTTTTTATTTAGAGTTAATCTCCACTTTTCACACCACTTGTTTAAAACGTCAAACTGTTTTTGCAGTTTCTCTGCATCAGGTGCAATCTATGCAATATCATCAGCATATAATAACATAGAGACCATTATGTCATCTATTTGAATACCACAATTTGCTTCTTTAATATCTGAGACTAAATCATTTACATTGATAGAAAATAAAGTCGGCGATAAAACACAGCCTTGTTTTACACCAAGAGCAACAGGAAAATTGGATGTCATAAAGTTATTTACTCTGACTGCACAATTGACATTACTGTATAAAGAAGTAATACAATTTTAAAATATACCGCTAATACCAATTTTTCGCAATTTAAATAGTAGACAGTCTCTATCAACGGTATCAAATGCTTTCTTTGCGTCAACAAAACATACAAATGTATCCTTTTTTGCATTTTTTTTCTACTTTTGACAATATTATCTAATACATAAACATGATCTGTACAGTTTCTACCTTTTCGAAAACCGTTCTGTTCATCACATAAAATTTCATTTTCATTCAGCCATTTATTCAAACGCTTATTCAAAATGTCAGCATAAATTTTACATGGGATAGATTAAATAGTTATACCTCTATATGACATAGGATCGAATTTACAACCACTATCATTTTTTGGAATAGGATTAATAATTCCATTTAACCATAAATCAGGCACTTTACCATTTTGAAAGCAGAATGAAATAAGTTTAAATAACAGGTCTATACATATGCTATAGCGTAAACTTTCCGCAGGTATATGGTCAAAACCGACGGCTTTATTCAATTTAGTCCTATTTACAGCGTCAATGACATCTTGTCTCGTAACAGGGCAGTTCAAAGTGTCACAGTTCCTAGTCGGGAAAACATGATTACTTCCCTTTACCCAGTCTAAATGATTGTTATCAAAGTTGCCATTATTACCAGAATTAAATAGTTTTTCATAATCTGTTTTCCATTTGTCCAGGACAACATCAACATCACTACTAAAGCCTTCATCTGTTTTTACTTTGAATGGAATGTTTTGGCGACGTTCATTCGCAATACCAATATTACCAATGTATTTCCAAAAGTCCCGAGTGTTATTACTTTCAAACAGTTTCGACAAATTATCCTGCTCCTTTAATTGAAATTTACATTTAGTATTTCTATTTAGTTTATCGAACTGATTACGAATATTACAAAGTTCCTGTTTTAATTTACGTCTCAGATTAGTGCAGTTTTTGCATTTCAACCACTGCTTTTCTTTAATACACACTTTATACCATAATGAGGTAAGTTCTTCAGTTCAATATGGTTTTCGAAGCGATTTCTTCCTTTTATTCGAACTTGGTCCTGTTGGGGTCTTCAATACGGGAACTGCGTCTTTCATCTCTTTTTCTATTAGAGTAACAAACTCTGTATATGCACTATCAATGTCTTTATTTGTGACTAGTTCGTGTTCAATTTTGTCAATAGTATCTTGAATGTGTTTATTGTTATTTAGAAAGTTCAATGGGAAGCGTTTCAAATTGTACCTGGGTTTATCTGTATTTGGTGCTTGTCCAATATTACTCGTATCGCATGCAATGTCTTTCTTTACGTAAACAGTCCAAACTATTGGTCCATGGTCCGGTATGGACTTTTCAAAGTTCAATCCAGTATCGACTATAAGATCAGACATTAAAAACACGTCACAGCTTGTACACATGTCTAAAAGATATTGCGAATTCAACATTAATATAACAACTAAATTTCACAAATTAAATGTATTTCCATCCATTGTCAATATGAACTATGTTTATTTTAAATTAAAGGTGATCGTGAGGAAATACAACACAATGTGGATACTTTATGAATGTTTCAAGTGCTGATTGAATTTGATTCAAGAAAATATCATTTCCAATAAATGATAGATGTACTCCATCGTCAGAATATAGCGCCGGATGACGGTCGTCAAAATCTAGATATTTGATAACATATCCTCCATGTTTGAGTATATAAGATCTCACTCCCCTATTTATTCTCTTTCTTGTAACTTCCATGGCATGGTCATCGCTTGAGTAACGCCATGAACGCCTGGAAAGAATGCTTGACCATATAAGAGAGCAATTTGGGAGCATTTGAGACAGAATTGCTATTGTGAATTTAATGTGATATAGCAGAGCACCACATGGTACATTTCTTATGTCATTTCCACCACAATGCAATATCAACGCATGTGGAATTTTGCTGCATAAATTAATTATGCTGTTAACGGTGCCAACAACATCGTCCCATTTCATACCAGATATGCCTGCCCATCGCAAAAAACAATTATTATTTTTTAAAAGACCTAAATTACTACCTGAAGGTCTGTTCTCTGAGTGATCACGAGCACTGCATATTATTGAAGAACCAATAATCCATATTTCATTACTGAGACAAGCTGAAATTATAAGTTATTTGGTTAGCTTAATTCTTATATAACGTTTAAAGGATGTAGATTTCCAACGACCTAAAGTCATAATGTCTTCATCAGTATGGCCATTCATAGCAAAATGTGTAGCTGCACCTATTCAAAATAAATGCGTGTTGTACTCATTTGGATTACAATCAACAAATTTCATGGTCTTGCATAGTACACTAGAAAATTGATATCGTGTTACACCGGTTTTGTTAAAATGACAAAAAAAGTGGTCCATTGTTTTTGTGTCTGATTGAAATAAAGTTTAATAACAATCTCACCGGGCAAATATCTACTTGATTAAACCTTTCAACTGTTAATGTTGTAGATAAACCTTTTTGGTCTGTTTTCGAAAAGGGAATTGTGATATATGCAGATTGTGAATGATGTGAAACATTGACATCTTCATTGTTAATGACATGTTGCGTATTTCTATTAATTGTAATTTCACCAATTCTCAAAAATGCAAAAAATGCTAATGAAAACATGGATCTGAATAACGTACATTCATATCCTGAAGAACAGACAAATTGCAACGAGTTTATTAATCGCGCTAATATTTCTAAAGTTATAGGTTTGCGACTACAATGTATCTACTACACCATATAATTTGTCATTTCCTTTCAACATTTTTTGTATAATGAACGATGAAGTCAAATCTGTGAGCCCATTTATTCGTAAATAATAGCTTAAACCTGATAAGTACACCTTAACCGTTGCAGGAGCATACCCTAATTTTGATAAATAAGCAACATAATTTACTAAATGCGAAATACTGGGCGGCCATGTATTTCCTAAACCTTCTTCTAATCTAAATGAAACAAATGAAGTCAGTCCATTGTTATACGTTTTCCATGTGTTCTGAAAATTCGATGCGTCCAATAGCTTTGCTATTTCTGGCCTAAAATGATCCAAAATTCCTCCGGAATTGTAGCTGGATGTGTATCTGCTGTCAGAGCCAGACTTTTGAATTTCTGAATTTTTTTACGAGAAATACAATCTGCAATTATATTTGTATAACCAGGAATGAACTGTGCTTTTATGTGAAAATTGCCTAATAACGACCAATATACTATGTGTCTAACAAGGTTCATAATTCGTATAGATTTTGACGTCTTCTTATTTAAAATTTCAACCACGGCATTATTATCCGAATTAAATAAAAAAAAAATTTTTTTTAAATACATTACCCCAGAAATACACAGATAGTGCAATAGGTATCATTTCTAAATATGATATATCACTGAGAACTTCAGTACCAGACCATTCTACAAGCCATTTAAGAAAAGCCCATTTACCTTGGAAATAGCAGCCACACCCTTTTGTTGAACCACCATCGCTGTCAGTAAATAGTTGTAAAACTGAATTTGAAGTCCAATCAATTTCGAGCATGTAACTAATGCCGTTAAATTTGTCTAAAAACAATTCCCAAACCAATAAGTCTTGATACATGCCTTCTGTGATTCTGACATAATGATGCGGTTTCTTTGCGTGACTACTTTCCAAATAAATTCGTCTGCTAAATGCTCTGCCGGCAGGTAGAGCTTTTGCACAGAAAGCTAATGACCCACACAAAGATTGTAGGTCCTTAAAGTGATCTTTTTCCTACCCAATACCCATTTAATTTTCGACTTTAACTCCAATACTGTGTCCTCCGAAATTTGTATTAGCATTTTTTCTGTGTCTATAAGTAAACCTAAATAACTAAATTTTGTTGTTTGGCCTTCTGTTTTTTCATGAGCAATTTGGTCTCCAAGACGACAACATACTTTATCAAAACTATTCATCAGATTTTTACAATCCTCAGTATTGCTTTTACCGGCAAATAAAAAATCATCCAAATAATGATCAAGATTATCTGAATTGGACTCATTCATGACAGCCCATTGAATAAAAGTTGAAAATTTTTCGAATAAGCAATTTGATTCTGAGTTCCCCATAAGCAATGATTTATCTATGAAATAATATAAATTAAGTTTAAACCTTAATAGATCAAAGTCCTTTTTTTTCCAATTTCCACATTTGAACCCAGTCTTTTAATCAAATCAATAACATTGTCGAAAGACGAATACTTTACTGTAGTAAACGTTTCATTAATAAAGTCATTTACACTCAAATTTGGCGGAACAGATAAGTGCGTAATCAATCTAAATCCACCAGTTTTCTTAGGAATTACACCGATAGGCGAACACCTTAGATTAGATATAGGTCTAGTCAAAAAAGGACCAGCTATGCAACCATTTTTTACTTCACTCATGACTTTTTCACTTGCCACCCAAGGATTTAGGATGACTGAATGTAATTTTTTTGATTCAATCCTACATCGTGGTCCAAAATAATTTAACCTAAAACCTTCAGAAAATCCCTTATATAATATCATTGCATCATGTTGATTTGGATAATTGAAAAGGAGTTTATTTAATTCTGTGACATTGATCGGAGTAAAGCCAAGACAACATATGTCCAGCGGATTAATTAAAGATTCTGAAAAATATAAAATTTAATTGTTAAATGTGTGTGGTGCGGCCATTCGAAGGGCAGGGAATCTACTTCCTTGAGGTCTAAATCCTTAATTCGAATTCGCTGCTCTTTGAAAATGTGTTTGAGTTCTAGGTGTAAAATTTCTAGCAACTCTTACTGTATTTTGATATGTGCCTCGGGCTGCATTTTGAGCACGAGCATATGCCTGGTTGCTATTTGCTTGTTGTGGACAGACAGCGAAAGGATGGGCCATTCCGCATTTCATACATAAAATTGGTGTAAAAACAGTTTTGTCGATGACAAGCTCCCTTAAAATTGTAATCATAGCATGGTCGATTACCTACACTTGTCTGTTGAATTGATTACCCTCCGGTTCCCCATTATATATGACGGTGTACCATAAAATGCCATCAATGGAAGACCAAGATCTTGTAGGATTGTTTGCCATTCTTAATCTAAACTGCTGGTCATAACAATAAATCTTCTCAAAAGACACTTGTGTACCTCTAATGATTGACATATAAGTGGTCAATTCATTAGCTAAATTTGGAAAACGTTGAATAAATATTTTCATATAGTTTATAAATGCATCAGTCCATGACTCAATGTTTTGAATAGATTTAACTTTGCTGTTTTGTTTGATATGATTACAAGTGAACCGGCTGTATTATCATAACTTATAACATTTTGAGGTCTGTCAATTTGACTAATAAAGTTTTGATAAAGAAGTAATGACAAATCTATGTATTCTCTATTCCATATTTTTTTCTTTTAAATTTTGAGATACGTAAACATCACATTCTGACTGATTAGGTATAAGCATAGGATCATTATTTATCTCACCATTTTGATTGGGCATTGGTACAGGAGCTGAAATTTCCACTTGCGCAAATGGCGCTTGTACGTTCAGCGCTGGTGTTACGGGACCTTGCAAGGCAGGTTGTCTTTCAATAGGCAAAGGAGCCTGGATTGGTAGAGGAAGAGGTGCTTGTACTTCACCAACAACTGCCCCAACATCTTGAATTCCTGGTGCAGCAACTGCACGGTTCCTCCTTCCGCGTCGTCTCTTTGGTGGTTGAGCTTCAACAACGGGCACTCGTGCGCGCCCATTCCCATTTCTCCGTCGACCAATTCTAGGCATTTGTATAAACGAAATAGGTTAAAAATTGAAGTACTGACTAACATCACATAATAAGTATCATCTGTCTCTTAGTTTAATTTATTTTATAACAGTATCAATGCATCGACTTCAATATTAATTTACTCATATCTATCAACTCAGTCATTTGATCTTAAATCAATAATTTAATTCCTTAAATTGTCTCTTATCTAAATAAATGTCTCACCGGTACAAGTATATCACGAGAATGACGTGTAAAATATATAAATAAGAATAATTAGCTTAATCTGTAAACATACACATACCTGCCTCTACGATTTATAACAGGTATAGTACTTTTACATTCTGCATCAAGGATAAATTAAAATGTGAAATTAAAAATATTTAGGCAATGCATGTACTAGTAAAAATTATTCATTTAAAATTGTCCAATACCACGTGGCCAATCCGCACGTTAAATTCGTCGAAGTAATAAGTTAATTTAATTATTACAAAAAATATAAATGAAATCTTTAAATCCGAATTAAATTCAAAATATTAATTCTTAAACGAACTAATTAAAACAATACTTATCTTGATAGTGTATGTAAAATATTTCTCTTAATTTTTTAACGTCCACTCTGTTCGGTTTTCAAGGTAAAAGAGACCATTAAATTGCACGGACTTTTATTACTCGGCTGTCACATGCTCAAATTAGCATAATAAGAGTAAGGACGACTCGATTTGTCGAGTCTCAATACATGTATATGTTAATTTAATAAATGAATTTAATTTTTATTTAATTAAATTCTAGTATTTTGAAAATTACCATGTTGATTATGTAAGTGCTTATCAATTATTGATTTTTATAACATTTACGTTAACAGTACTTCTTTCAACAGTCATTAGTGGTTAATTGGTTTCAAACATATTTTAAACGATACTCTTGTTTTTATCGGATAAACCTTGCAAATAGTTGGAATGTTTCTATTCATATATAAAACCGTCAGTTGAAACTATTATAGTTTATAGTTAAGAAAATAATTATAAAATAGGCATTTTAGTTGAATTTAGTTTTGCTTAAAAGTCAAATAAAGAGGGGTATGATTGCATACAAGACAATTATTTACAAATGTACAAAGCTTTAAAAAAAACCATGAAATTTAGTCAAACAATGGAGCATTGGCGTCAACAGTTTATTTTCTACTCACAGTTGGAATGTACCTTTTGGTATCTTTCGTCTCTCTTTTCCAATGTAGACATTCTGATTAGACATATTTTTAGTAGAAGTAAATGCGACAGTTGACGTGAATTTAAGGTCATCCCTTCAAAAGTTAATGGACTCATTCACAATTCGGTTGACTGTTATAGATTATTTATTTCGCACATATTAACGGATATATGCTACAATTTTCGTAACTACTATCTTGCCTCCCCCAAAGGTGACCTACTGCATAAGAATCACTCCCGGGTTAGTACTAACATGACTAACATGATGGGTGACTTATTTGGATCAGAATGTGCTTACTTTCCGGCGCAACTGTGATCAGCGCCAGCTTTTGGTGGTGTGTGCATTGTTCGGTCAATATTGTGTGTATTGTATACTATCGTTTGCCTATTTGTCTGTTTGTTTGTTTGTCTATATGTCTGTTGGTCAATATCACTTTTGTCATGGCGTAGTCCGTTTAGTTTTTGACTAATGAATTTAAATGTCCCTTTGGGTTCTTTTGCCTATCTTTTACGCTAATAAAACTTACTTCACAATTTAGTATTTTAGTTACCTGCTTCCTAAAAATCAAATGATTAACTTTTGTCATTGAATTTGGTTAAACCAGTCAGACCATAAACATAGAAAGTTTTATGATTTTGTAGTAACAAACAAATTGCTGGAACTAAAACAAAACACAGTATTAAGGTATAAGCATGGCAGATGCTGATTCTTTTAGATATCTGACAAACTGAGATTATTGATTGATAAAATTATTTTGTCGAATTTGTCATCTTTAGTAGCTTTAATATTTCTAAAACCCTTTTCTGATGTATTGTTTCCTCTTTGCTATTTTATATTCATCTGGACTTTTGAAAATATCATGTTAACTATTAAGGTACTAATTATTCATTAATTTTTATAGCATTTACGTAAATAGCTATCAATGGTATCAGGCTTAAACTTTGATAGGCCAGACGCGCGTTTCATCTACATAATACTCACCAGTGACTCTCGAATCAAAATAATTAAAAAGGCAAACAATGATAAAGCCGAAGAGCATTGAAACCCACAATTCCAAGACGTTGTGCCAAATACGAGTAAGTTGATACATACCTGGGATAAGAAAATCCTTTGTTCGAATAATTCATACTTTTGTGAACAATAAATTTATAAAAATAACCATACAGTTGATATTCATGTTCTTAAAAAAAATCGTTCATTGAACAGCCATTTGGGATAATATTGGTTTCAAACATATTTTAAATAATACTGTTGTTTTTAACTGATAATCCTTGCAATTAAGTATGTTTCTTTTCATGTATTAAAACTTCAGGTGAAACTATTACTGATGATTTTTAACTTTAATTATAACAAAGGGTAGTAAAGTTGATTTAGTTCATGTGTTTAAATGGACCTCTTGGTATATTTTGCCTCTCTTTTAAGATAAAGACATTTTGATTGGTCCAATATTTTGTAGTAATGCATGACACAGTTGAATTGAATTTGAATTTATACCTTCATAGAATTTTGACATTGCCATTAAAGCAGGAGGATTGACATGCCACAAGACCAGATTCAACCCACCACTTTTTTCTTAAAATGCCCTGTACCAAGTCAGGAAAATGGCCATTGTTATATTATAGTTCGTTTTTGTGTGTGTTACATTTTGATGTTGTGTTTCTGTTGTATCGGATTTCTCTCATTTTTGATACGTTTCCCTCAGTTTTAGTTTGTAACCCTGATTTGTTTTTTCTCTATCGATTTATGAATTTCGAGCAGCGGTATACTACTGTTACCTTTATTGAAGACTCCATCACGTTTTGGTCGATTGTTATTGAATATTTCTCTAGCAGTTATTGATGAATATATGCTCCAATTGCCGTAACTACTATCCCGCGATCCCAATATGTGGCCTACTGAAAAGACTCATTTCCGGGTTAATTCTAACATGAGTAACATGATGGATGACATATGTGTTTCAGGATATGCGAGAACAACGCCATCTCTTGGTGGTTTTTTTGTTAGTCAGTCTATTTTGGGGGGTTTTGTCTGTTGTCTGTATCATGTGTATGTTGTTGCTGTTTTTCGCTTTTGCCATGGCGCTGTCAGTTTATTTGTCTATTTTGGGGGGTTTTGTCTGTTGTCTGTATCATGTGTATGTTGTTGCTGTTTTTCGCTTTTGCCATGGCGCTGTCAGTTTATTTGTGACATATGGGTTTATATGTCCATTTGGATTCTTTAGCTTTCAATATTGTATTTTAGTTAGTATCTGTTCTCTAAAAAATCAAATGATTCATTTTTGTTATTGAATATGGTTATACCAATCAGACCATTAACATAGGACATTTATTGTGTATTTTCCACCTGCAACTAAATTTCTTGAATAAAAACAAAACATACGATTAATTGATAAGTTTATAAGTAATGTAAAATTAAACCCAACCTGTATTTTTTCTATATCCCTTGGAACATTTTTATGTATTTCTGTCATTGAAAGTTATGTTCATGTATATATTAATCAAAGATCTTTAACGGTGCAAATATGAAAGATTTGTATGACAAATGAGGATTCTTTAAAAATCTGAATAACTGAATTAATCATTCATGTTAAAATTTATCGTATTTGTCATCTTGATTCAGTCGCTTTCATATTTTGCTCACACCTTTTTCTGGTAAAAAAATGTATTACTCCCTCTTTGCTATTTCATATTCATCCGGTCTTTTGTAAATTATCATGTTGATTATTTAGGTGCTTATAATTTATTAATTTTTTATAGCATTTACGTGAAACAGTTCTTTTTTCAACAGCCATTTGGTGTTAATTGGTTTCAAACATTTTTAACAATACGGATGTTTTCATCTGTCCAATCGATAAAAACATCCTTTTATTGATCATGCTTACGTCAAAAGGGTGCAATTATTAGGACTGTTTCTTTTCATATCTTTAATCTTCAGGTGAAACTGATGATTTTTAAAGTGAATTATGAAATAGATATTTGAGTTGAATTTTGTTTTGTCCAAAAGTCAAATAATAATTTAGCAAAAGTAGTATCATTGATAATTAGACAATTATTTACAATAGTTGAAACAAAACAAAAACATAAAATATAATACACGAAAAATTTGTTGGATTTTACAAAATTTCTAAATTTTAGAAATATAAAAGTTTGTATCTTTTAAGCAATTTGTTTCCTTATCCTGTGTGCACGTGTGGATATTTTGATATGAAAAGTGGCCGCTAATTAAATTGCGGGTGTTAAGGCCGAAGTATTTCAATGAGCATAACCTATGTATAACTTGTAAAGTATTATTTAACGGATTTTGTTACCACACATTACTTAAAACCTCTAATAATTTAAACTGATTGTTATAGTTTGTGCATATGTTGTAATGTAAAACCACTGTCCAAAGTAAGGGATGGAGCGCTCACAAACATGTTTTACCTCGCAACATTCTTAATGTGCCTTTCCCAAGCCTGTAGTTTAGTGGTTGAATTTGTTTTAAGTCTGTTTTTGAAAATTGTTTTGTTATTAGTACGGCCGTTAGATTTTCTCAATTGAATTATTTAACATTTTCCCTTTCTGGGTCTTTTATAACCGACCTTACGGAATGCGTTTTTTTTTTCATTGTTGAAGGTCAAGCGGTTATATATAATTGCTTACATTCACTTCATTTCAACTATGATGGATAAAAAAAGGTGTGCACGACTGCCAAAGAGACAACTCTCCACAAGAGACCAAAAGGATACAGAAGTTATCAACTATAAGTGACTGTACTGCCTTCGTCAATGAGCAAAGCCCATACCGTATAGTCAGCTCTAAAAGGCCCCGAAATGACAATGTAAAACAATTCAAACGAGTAAACTAATGGTCTAATGCATGTAGTTGTCTCATTTGTAAACATCTGTTGGAGCAGAAGTTTGGTGCATTACCTTCTGAAATGACAATTCTGGTTCTATTCAGAAGTGTTAAACAAAATTAAACTGACTCTAGGAGATACGACTTTACGATTTAATGTTAGGTCAGGGTATAGTTTGTCTTCCCAAACTGTATACTAGTGTCGACAAGTGTTTGAAGTGGAGGTTTATTCGTCGAATGATCAATTAAAAAGACCATTTTTCTAGTAAATCAGTATAAGGGAAGTCGCTTACCAAATGAAAATGTCAAAAGCTCAAACACATCACACGAAGGGAAAACAGCTGTCATATTACTGACTTGGTACAGGCATTTCCTTATGCAGAAAATTAAACCTAGTTAATGCTGAGTTTTGTTCTTTTTTTAATTTTTTTTAAGATATTGTGTTTTGTATGTTTATATGTATTTAAAGTAATGAAATATTGCAATCGACATGCTAGACGACAAAGAAAAAATGCATTAAGCAAATGTCAAATTATAAAGGATTTGAAGAGTTTGTATTGCCAGATATTTGTTTCACGTAAATATTTTTCATTTGTGCTGTTTTGCAAGTTTACCAAAAAAAAACATGAAGTGTTTTACGTTCTCGTGGTCATTCAAAAGAATGAAAATCAATAAAGTGAGTTTTTTTTTTTATATATTTCTCTAGAACTTAATTTCATGTAGGATAAATGTTGCAAATTTAAGTTTATTGATATTTTTATTGCAGTCATTTTACGAACTAATTTTTTGACAAAGCTCATGTTTATTTCTACGAATTAGCCATTAATTCACATGAGACATATCGATACATTTTGAGTTTACATTTAAAGGATCATATGACTAAATATTCGATTACAACTAATCATCGACGATGATAATTATCATCTTTGTTCCAGTAACAATACAATTAGAACTATCACAAACATATGAAATACATTGATTAGTTCGGCAATTTAACCCTGTTAAATTTTATGTATATTTTACTCATATTAAATCGTTTCAAATGGAAAAGTCATTAATTGTAAAAACAATACAGCTATACCTGCAGATTTTGATCCTTTAAACAACTAAATTTGTATTAAATGGTAATCAATTATACGAGATGACGACTAACATCTATGAAACCTTATATTTCACATATATATATATATACGTTAATTTCGTTTTCTTTTTCAGTATGTTGCTTATTTATCACAGCCACCAATAATGGTACACATATTTAAAGCATAACCATATAGGTTAATATAGAAACAAGTGTTTTGAACATTGGAAATATCCATACGTTTTAAAACATTCGATGGATAGCATTTAAAATTATACATTTTGTTAAACATGCAAAGATGATTTATATAGGTTATGAATTTTAAGTATTATTTTTTCAGGTAATATTTGCTAGAAAAAAATCAAAGCAACCATGAAGAATTGTAGTTATTCAAGTGTTTTCTTTAACTAAAAAAATCCTCATAGATATCAGGATTGGAAGTTTTTTTTTTTGCCAGACGCACGAATCCTCTTCAACAGATTCATTAGTAACAAAATTTTAAAAAAGACCAAGTAAATTCAGTATCGATGGCAAATCTTTGATAACGTAAATGTAGGCATGACATAATTTAGCTTAGAGAAGTTTTGAAACTTAAATTTGTGTAGACAACTTTCTATGGCTTTTAAGATACTATCTTTACATCAATGTATACTTTTGTTATTTGTGTCAATTGGGCTGGTTTTTATTTTGTTTTTACCTCAAATAGTTTGTTTGCATATATGTATTTATGTTTCTTTTCTTTTCATTCACATAAAATGTATAAGGTAAAATCACAAAAATCCTGAACTCCGAAGTAAATTCAAAATGAAAAGTTCGTAATCAAATGGCGTTTACCTTCGATATAAGTCTAACATATCAACATATGCACACACTTTACGACGAAAAGCAATTCCTATTCTATGATCTCTGAGATGAAACTTTAAACTTAAGTGCAATTCAAATCTCTGGAAATTTTACCGAGTTATTGCTTTGTTTTTTAAAAAAAAAAAGGCTTTAATTCAATCAGTGTTCAAGATAACATAGAATATTTAATTGGATTATAATTACAGGTAATTGCATCCGAGATTAATTTGTTGAGGTTCAATACATATAATCTTAAGTTCAGTACATAAACATTAGACAAATCTTTGCAGTTTTATTGTCATTTTATATTTCATCAGATCCACAAGCAAAGGACTTAAATCGGTTGTAATTATTAAATTACTTTTAAATCAATTAACTATTTACCTATAATTACTAGTAGTTATTACTAAACCAATCGGCCGTAGTAGATATATGAATAATTTGTACATCCCGGATCGATATTCCATCCAATAATGATACTGTGCTAACAGAGAAATAATAAAAGTAGGAAAGTTTATGTTTTAGGCCATGGATATGAACTCGGTACGGATATCTCTACTTTTAGGAATATTTGGTGGTAAGTTGTATTATACTTTTCCATCATCAGGTTTATTTACTGACTACTATCTTTATTACTGAATTTTAAGCATTTAACATTAAATAACAATATCAGTTTTATTTGTCAATGTAAATTAAGTCGTCAATTGGTATTATTTGTGATAAATAAAATTCTTGGTTATTTGCTTATCTTTAAAACTTGTTTTGCTTTATGTATTTATGTATAATATCAGTTATTTAATAAGTTTAAGGTGGTACCTAACACTTTAACTAAAATTAATTTGGGTCGTTTAATTTTCTTAAAATTTAGACAAAGTATTTACTTTGACCCTTTGACAAAAATATGAAAATTTCAAAAAATTTGAACCAACCGTTTTATCAGAAAAATTACACTGGTTATATAGCAGTTTGACAAACACTTATTTTGATCATTGAGAAGCTTAATACTCCCTTATGAACACTACGTCATTAAAACGTTCTGCTGATTTCACAGAGTTATCTCCCTGTAGTGTTAGGTACCACCTTAAAGAGTCAGTTTGTCAATTTTCAAGACGGAATTAATTTGAAGATTATTCACAACGTTTTGTTCTTGCAACGATAGTTAGATAGTTTAAACATTAAAACACTTTCTGAAATAATTCTTATTCATACGAAGATTGTTCGTAAAGTTCATCTATTATCACCTCGAAAGCATAATGAAACACAAATATTTGAAAAACCAGATTTAAAAAATCAAGAATTTGAACAGCTTAAAACTGTTGTATTGTTACACCACTGTCACATTTTATTAGGTGGGTTAAGCTCTTACAAGCATGATTCCCATTCCATTCTTTAAGTGCCTGTCCAAAGTCAGAAACCAAGCTGAGTTTTGAGGGGTTGTCATTGGTACATGTTTAAGTTGTTTTTTATAATCCATTTGAGCGTTATTCTTTTTGTTTGAATTGATTCAAGTTATTCATTTCGGTGATTTTTGTTGCCGATTAAGTGGTATGTGTTTTTCTCATTGTTGAATACTGTTCGGTTGCATGTTGCTTACATCCACTTAATTTGAACTGTAATTGAAGATTGTCTAATCGGAAAAATCTCACTCCTTTTCTTTATATAATATTTATTTTATTTCCGTTTTCGATTTCCTTTTTTATGTCGTGTTAAAAGGGATTGTATATCTTTTTGTTGTTTAAAGAAATGATTCAAAGCTTTAGACGAAAATAAAAGCAATAACGTTAGCCTAAATTATAAAGGATTTTTAAGGTTTTTTGGCAATAAATTTTGTGTAAGAAATTAATATGAAAATTTTTACGGGTTAAAATTTTTCATTCACCTCGTTTGGTTATCAAACTTAAAAACAAGTCGTATGCTTCGCTGTATACATATTTTTATTTTTCATCAAATTAATTAGTGAAGTGTTTAACATAAAGTTTCTTCGATAACAAATTCCTCATAGGAAAACAAAAAAGCTTCAACATTAGGCGAAGTGTGGTCAATAATTAAAACGCAACGAATTAAAACAAACAATAAAACTTATTGATGACGACTTAACTTGTTATGACGTTATCACTATGTGTTGATATTTATTTGAAGTGAAAACATAATGGCAATCACCAGGATTGACAAAAGTAAAAGCGACATAAGGGACATATTTTGTTAATTCAGACAAAACGACGATAACAAAAATTAATGTGTAGTAGTACAGAAAAGTTAATCAAACTAATTAAAAGTCAGATGTCTGTTTCGATTGATTACCAAATTTTGTAAATAAAGCAGAACTATAAACGAGTGTCATACATGTGGACGGTTTAGCCAGCTATAAAACTATGTTTTTGTTTAACATTTTTATTTACTTTTCCTTTTCGAATGTGCCTTGGAGTCCGGCAGTTTCGTTATACTTGTTTTCGTACAAAGGTAAAAATTGTTCAAATGTTCGGTATTTTTTTCAGCATTATACTTGCATCTATAAACAAAGACTCTCTTCGTTTTCTGTGATCAAATCGTTTCTTTAAGTTCATAAAGACTATTCCTTACAAGAATGAAATATGTCTCATTTATCTAGTGTAGGTGTCTATAATTTTAGACTTGGAAATGCGGCTAAGATATGGAAGTTCTTTTATAAGAATTGACAGTTCAAAAGCTTTAATTATCTGAAAGATGATTTGCCAGTGAATTAAATATATATTGAAGACATGATTAGTATATTTTTTCAATGAAACAAAGCTGTTTTTGTATTAAAATTACTGTAAACCAACTTCTTTTCGCAGATATTTTATTTCCTGATTAACCATCTCTAGTCCATTTCACAGCGATTTAATTTCTTGATTCTAAAATTTAAAAAATCAAAAGATTCTATTTTTACTTGCTTAGATTTATATTCGCGTTATTTTTCTATTGCCAAAAGTCGCTGGCGAAAAATAGTTGATTGATAGTATATATTTACGGTACTTTCTTCATATCAAAACAAAACGGAAGACAAAGAGAGAAAAACACAAATAGTCAAACAAAAATGTACAAAAAAAATAAAATTGTTTTTAACTTAAATCACATATTTCTTTTTTACAACATAATATGTATTCTCATTGAAAACTCAATATTTTAAATGTCATATATGTACATGATACAGATCCCGTGAAGCTGGTTTCCAAAAATTATAAGTAGCCAACAACAAAGTAAAGACTAAACATATTATAGAAAACACTGGATTGAACAACATGCATTTTTATTTTACCTAAAGACAATAAAAATATTAAACTTATTCGCTAAATATAAAGAATTAGATTACACAACGAATTTATTTCTTTTTATTACTTTTATACTACTTACGATATGGACCACTTTTATAAACATGAAAAAGTAAAGGTGGAGATGTTTCAAACTAAAATGTTTTTATTGAAACTCATACTTTTGTAGGTAAATAATTACAAACATTCCAAAAACTTTTCTGAAATTAGAAAATCGTTGAGGATCTAACTTCAATTTGAATCAATTGATTATTATTAGCTCCTTATTTTTTTAATATTATGCAGTAGTTTATTATATTTGGAATAAAAACTTAAATTATAATTAAATGTTAACATTTCAACTGATATTTTCATAACTGTTACAGGAAATGAAAGCCTATAACTATTCGCATTGTAATATACTTATAACTTTCTTTCGACAATTTTTTATATACCATTAATAAAATGCATGTCTTTCGGAATTGTCAGTATTTGAAGCTACAATTTCGTGTACAATTATGCCTGCCAACTGCATTAATTTGAGCACCACTGATTACTCTTATACAGACAAATGCGCATCTGCACAATTAGACCTCTAATGAAATGAAATGTTGAAATATTCATATCACTAATGGTTTTCTATCCCAAGGAAATGAGTGTATTAGTTGTACATGTTGTATTTGTCTTAAGTTTTTTGGAATGCTTTTCAACTTCGTATTTATTTTTTCCTTTCAACTGATTTAAACTACTCCCATGTCAGTAATATCAACTATAATCCTGGTATCTTTATCTCAGATGTATAAACATTTGCTTTTAAAGATATAACCAGCGCAAATATCAGCACTTTTGTGTTGAAATGAAACAGCAATGAATATGTTGTTTGCGTAATTCAATTGTTTAAAAATGTAAATCTATTTAAAACTTTAAGGTTGTTTTTCATCCCAAGAATACATTGCCTCAGCGCATAAGTTTGTTATAGTTTTTCATCTTCAAAATCGTATTAGATTTCAGCGTCCAGCTGTGTTGCTTCATGTGTTACTCTTAAGTAGAAAAAAGAGTCTAGCGTACCATTTTATACGATCGGTTTCTTTGATGATATATTATGTTGTTGTCTTGATTAACGCTGACCCATTTGAATTAGAAAATGGAAAAGGTTTAAATTATCATAACAAACACAACTTGATAATAGATAGATTTGTTTTCAAATGAATTCATTTTGTTGAATTTGACCTTTCTTTGTTATCTGCCATTTAGTTATATACATATACAAAGTACATGTAGCTTCTAAATGCCAAAGTACTCAATAGGTCGATACATCGTCTGTTCACTTTGTATTCCTTAGGAGAATCATCAGGTGTACTGTTTTCGGAACAATTTTCTTAAATCCTCTACTTGTTTGATTAATTTCGAAATTACTAAAAATTCAAGGTTTTAACTCCTGACTGTTGAATAGACTTTGGGTAAATGTATCTATTTCTTCTATGTTCCTTGCATAAACTATCATATATCTTTTATTATGGTTTCTACGTAGTTATCATCTATGACTTCGATACGAGCGTTCCGATGTTATTTTCATTTTATTTTACAACATTAGATATATATTTTGGTAAGTTCGATATTAAATAAGTATAACTTGTAATTTAGTTTCTTCCTTCATTTGAAAACCTATGAAAAAGACGTATTTTTAATCTTAACGACAAAGTCCGTGTGCTTGTATTTTTTCCTTAGTAACTGTAGCACTATTCATGTCCATTGCAGGATGTTTTTTCAATATTGTCGACATCGCGATATCGTGTCAACATTGTTTAAATTGTTTGAACCCTTATATAGTGTTTACATCGTTGACATCGATAACATTGCGATGTATACAATGTTGGTTGAAAGAATATCGTGTTTACATTGTGTATATCACGATTTTTACAATGTAACTCGATGTCGTGTCAACATCGTTTACATTGTTTGAACTCTAATATATTGTTTACATCGCTGACATCGTTTATATCGCGATGTATACAATGTTGAAACGATATCGTGCCAACATCGTTAACATTGTTTGAACTCTGATATATTGTTTATATCGTTGACATCGTTAACATCGCGATGTATACAATTTTGAAACGATATCGGTAGTACATCGATTACATACTGATACTTACAATGTTAACACAATGTTAAAAGAAACATAAAAATGTAAACTGTATACATGTAATCTAAGGACTTTATTGAAAAACATTAAGGAATAAAAAACTTTTTTTAGAGATATATAATTGATATCTAAAAAAATTACACATATTATTTTGTTTTAATTAAGTTGTAATGTGAAATGAAAACCTGATACTCGTAAAAATAATAAGAAGAGATAATTAGTAATTTGTGAGCTTTGTCATTTAAATAATTAAGGTACAGGACTAACACTTTTATTTTTTTTTTATATTTTTTACAAGTCGGTCCCTATTAAACATTTCAGACAGTTTTAACATAAATAAATTATGACTGTTTGACGCCTGACGTTAAAGGACATTACTACGCTCATATAGGGAATAAGCATTACTAAAGCAATATAAATGCTACGTTTAAAACAATACAGTTTAAAGCTTTTCTTATGCTAAAGCGAGTGATGTAAACATATAAGAAATATAGGGAAAGAACAAAGAATTATTTTCATAACAGCGTGAACAACAGCAATACTCGATCATGTAGGTAACATAATTGAATCATTTCCTGTAAAACTATTTGTAATTGGCTAATATGTGAACCATGTAAACACAGAGGTGAAGACTTGATATACAATATAAAAACGATGTTGACACAGTATTGTTAACATCGTGATGTATACGATGTTGACACAGTATTGTTAACATCGTGATGTATACGATGTTAACAAGGTACACAGGAAGAAGATATAAGAAGATGTGATATAAGTGCAAATGAGACAACTAGTCATTTAAGTCATACGTTTTATAAGTAAACCAGTATAGGTCAAAGTATTGTAATTAACACGGAGTCTTGGTTCTTATCGAACAGCAACCTATAAAAGGCACAAAAACACAAAGTGTAAAATCATTTCAACAGGAATACAACGGTCTAATACAAAAGTCATGTAAAAACCGAGAAATCAGAAACACAAATTAACACCTCAACAAACAACCACTACTGAACAACAGATTTCTGACTAAGGAAGGTGCAAACAAATGCAGCCAGTTTAACGTTTAAATACGTACCATAGACTCAATATAAAATTTAAACACGATTTTGACACAAAATTGTTAACATCGCGATGTGAACAATGTAAACAGAAAGGTATATATGAAAAAAGAGAGGTGGTATGATTGCAAATAAGTCAAATTTTCACTAGAGACCAAATGACACATTCATTATCATCTATATGTAATTGATGGCCTTTAACAATGAGCATAGTCCATATCACATAGTTAACTATAAAAGACGCCGACATGACAAATGGAAAACAATTTAAATTATAAAAACTAACTGATTAATTTATTTAAGGAAAACGAACGAAAATCAAATATGTATATACAACAAAAACAAGATGTTGACACTATATTGTAACATTACGATGCATACAATGTGGACGATGTAAACAGAAAGGTCTAGACTTTAACTACAACAAAAACAAGATGTTGACACTATATTGTAACATTACGATGCATACAATGTGGACGATGTAAACAGAAAGGTCTAGACTTTAACTACAACAAAAACAAGATGTTGACACTATATTGTAACATTACGATGCATACAATGTGGACGATGTAAACAGAAAGGTCTAGACTTTAAGGTAGATCATAAGTAAATGTTTTTTGAGACAGAATTTTCTTATATTTTGCTTAAATAAAGATTTTTCTATGCTTTTTTAAAAAATATAATAAAAAGTGTGGGTCACCGTGCTATTTTTCAAGCTATGAGTCGTTAAAAATTGCCTAAATTTGGTTAGTTTGTTCATGAAAAAACACATAAGAGTGCATAAAAAAAAATCTATGAGATAGAATTTTGAAATAAATTGTGAGAAGAAAGGTTTCATAATATGTTTTAAGAAAATAAAAAGAAAAGATGGTGTCACCGAACTTGTTTTCTTTCCACAAGTAAAAATTAAAAATTTCCCTATAAGCCCAGTATAAATTTTGTACTTAAAGAGTTATCTCCCCTTAAATGGCTCATTTTGAAAAAATATGGTTTTAAAAACCAAAAAGTTTGATATTTGTTAAAATATTTTGAATAATATAATAAATTAACTAGTTTTCTTTATATAAATAAATAGTTCAAGCATTAAATTGCAAATCTGTTTCCAAATTTGCGGATTTGGGCAAATAACTAGACCGATTTTTTACTGTAATTGTACAATCCAAGATGGCGGTATACCATGAATCTACCTTAACTACAACAAAAACATGATGCTGACACGATTTTGTTTACATCAAGATGTATACAATGGGTTCACACAATGCATTTGATGTTGACGATGTGAACGATGCAAAAACGATATTGTTAACATCGCGATGCATACAATGTGAAAGATGTAAAGAGAAAGGTATAGACACTATATATACAATATAAACACGATGTTGACACGATATTGTCAACATCGCAATGTATACGATGTGAACGATGTAAACAGAAAGGTATAGACCTTATATATACAATATAAACACGATGTTGACACGATATTGTCAAAATCGCGATGCATACGATGTTAACGATGTAAACAGAAAGGTATAGACTCTATATATACAATGTAAACACGATGTGGACACGATATCGTCAACATCGTGATGTATACGATGTGAACGATGTAAACAAAAAGGTATAGACTATATATATACAATATAAGCACGATGTGGACACGATATTGTCAACATCGCGATGCATACGATGTTAACGATGTAAACAGAAAGGTATAGACTCTATGTATACAATGTAAACACGATGTGGACACGATATCGTCAACATCGTGATGTATACGATGTGAACGATGTAAACAAAAAGGTATAGACTATATATATACAATATAAACACGATAAGGACACGATATTGTCAACATCGCGATGTGTACAATGTGAACGATGTAAACACAAAGGTACTGAACATATCGATAGGATACAATGTAAACACATTAACGACACTATAAAGTTGACATTGCGATGTTGACAATATCGACAAAACATCGTGCACTAGACATAGTTCAGCACTATAGCATTTAAAGTTGTGATCGACCTATCAAGAGAATTGGCAAATAGAAGTTGAATGTGTACATGTACATAAGGTAAAAATCATTTGATATCATCAGGTGTAGTGTAAGCCATCTTTTACTGTCAAGAGTTATTCCCCCTTAAATGACTCATTTGAAAAAAATATTCGAAAAACAAAAACAAAATATATTTTTTTATATATTTTTGAAAAATTAGAAGTAAGAATTTAAAACACTATATCGTTGAACACTAAATAACAATCTGTATATATTGGTAATTTTTGTGACGTTTTGGTGTCAATTATAAAGGCAGTATGACATTGTGACTGATTTGTAAAAACTATTTAAATATTAATAGCCTCCAAACCTTCATTACAATTATATTTATATGAGGCAGATAACAGGATTAAATTTGTTTACGCGAGACGCACGTTTTTTAAACAAAATACTCATCTATGATGCTCGAATGATAAAATACCAAACAGAAAACAAAGTTAAAGTAAAATTGAGAAAGGAAATGGTGAATATGTCAAAGCGACAACCACCCGACCATAGAGCAAACAACAGCCAGTGCATAGAATGAAAAGCTCGGATTATATTTTATTTTCAGATTCTGCTATATGAACGATGCCCACTTGATCACTAAATAGTTCAAAGTTTATTTTATGCATTTGTCCCATTGGATCTCTAATAAGTTAAAGGAGGTCACAGCAGAGTTTGATGTGTTTTAGTATTTGATTTTTCCAATTGAGAAGGCCTTTTCAATTTGAATATTCCTTGGAGTCCGGTATTTCTGTAAATTTACCTTTTCCATTGTGTCTAACATCTCCACAATGAAGGTAGGTTTAGAACGAAACTTTCCAAGAACAAAAAAAAAAGAATTTCAGTTGTTTTCATTTGTGAATTTTACACTGTTAAGTTGCAACATTGTATCAACGCATGTATAGAGACTACTTATCTTCATGTTGATCGGGTATTTCTCAGCCATCGTTAACAATTACATTAATATTTTTTTTGTATCATGCTACTGTTTCGATGAAAGGTTATAGCCCATGTTTTTATTTTTAGCTAGATAAAATTAGACTTTATTCAACTGACATCAGATTTATTCGTATATAAATTGGATAATATCATTTTCCTAGCTAAATTTTTAATTGTCTCTTCACGTTAGAAAGAGATTTCAGTCATTATTTGTATTATTTGCTGAACTTTCAATTTCAGTTTTCGGGACAATTTCATTGCTGTCATTAAGGACAGATCGGATAGCATAAAAATACCGAAATGCAAATTTGTATTTCTATATTGAAATCAAGCTCATTATCAAACGAATAAACTATTGATGGAGCTAAGTTTTTAATTTTCAATTTCCGATGTGATGGCATTTATCATCCTAAATTAAAACATTATATCGACATAATTATTCACCTACCGCTACTTATCTCTTATATTAATACACCGTACCAAGCTACACTATGATGCAGACTAATGCCACTCGTTCAACTGGATAGAACTAACTGTAAAATTGGAAGAATCTTGGTGCTTGAGCAGAACAAGAAATAAAGCACCACGGGATGTTAAGCTGACACCATGTTTAGTTAATTGTCGTTATGCAAAGTCAAATCCATCGTAATGGTTATCTATTGAAGATACAAACACCGATTGTATTTATAATCCTATCAGTGTCAGAAATATTGGTTTTATTCCAAAGTATAAATAAACAGCATCTTGAAGATATTAAACTAAAAAATAACTGTTGTATATAATTTTCATGGTGTCTGCGGGTTTAACTTTTTCATTAATAACGGCATATAAAAGTTAAATCATCCGTTTTTGATTTAACCATTTTCGAACAATACATGTGTACTGTTCAAAAACAGAAGGGATTTTTTTGTAAAATTTTAAAGATTTAGCAAAATCATTTTACCAAAACGTAAATAGCGACATCTGCCCTAATGTAGGCTTGATATAATTATAACATGTTTAAATATAGAAATGGGTTTTTCTGATAAACGTAATGATATTATTCTAAGTTTCCTTCAAATGTTCATTTTAATTAACTATGCCTGTTGCAATTGTTGTCCATTGATGTGTTTTATCATTTGATTTTGTCATTGAAGTAGGGATTTTCCGTTTTGAATTTTCCTCGGAGTTGAGTATTTTTGTGATTTTACTTTTTCTTTATAGAATTACATTTTTCGGCACGGAAGATTTTTATGTATTTTATTTTAGATTTCAAATATTTTAATGCTCGTGATAGACTTACTACTTAAAAAGATATATATATATATATATATATTAAAACTCGTCATAGAAACCAGGATTGAAATTTTGTATTTACGTCAGACGCGCGTTTCTTCTACAAAAGACTCACCAGTGACAATCGAATAAAGAAAAGTTTAAAAGGCCAAATGCAGTACGTAGTTGAAGAGCTTTGGGGACATATATTACTATTTATCAATTTGTCAGATATTTTACTTAATGTTTACACAGATATATAAATATGTTGAGGTAGTACGGTTTTAGCTTCAGAAATTGAGGGTAAACGATCTACAGAAAAAATGTAATGCACTTTCTTGAATTAGTGCAATAAAATTAAAGTAATGAGATCTGACAAAAACTTGCTAACCCTCGTATCATTTGCATTTGACAGACCCGAGCAAGGATGTATTTCGGTGATTGTCTTTAGTTTTTATAATAGTTTTGCCTATAGGGAAATTTTGTGATAAATCTTTGGTCGTCTTGAACAATTTGTTTTGTTATGCAGTCTGAGTATTGTATAGTTGGACACATTGTTAAGACACCTGTCTTTAGTTAAAGACATTTGACTTAACTATAGTTATCAAAGGTACCAGAAGTATAATTTTATACGCCAGACGCGCGTTTCGTCTACATCAGACTTATCAGTGACGCTCATATCAAAATAGGTATATAACAAAACAAGTACAAAATTCAACAGCATTGAGGACCGAAAAATCCCCAAAATTGTGCTAAATACGGCTCAGTTAATCTATGCCTTGGATAAGAAATTCTTTAGTTTTGTCCGAAAAATTCACAGTGTTGTGAACAGGAAATGTATCAAAATTACCATGTAATTGGTATATATGTATGTGTGGCTTTTATGTCTCACTGACATCTGTACGTATGACTATGATTAAGTATATACGATAATTTACGTTTGAAGTTGGATTCATAACAAACTGCATATATATATATATATTATAGTTAATTGCTATTAATAAGTATTGCAATATGCATTGTGTTTAAATGCAATATCAGTATTTAGTTCTATTTTTATCTTTAATTAATCCTAATTCTATCTTACTTTTGAGATATAGTTTTTCATATGTGACGTATTTTTTCTGCTGTTTCAGAAATTTCATATATTCAAATGTGACGTAATTTTTAATGCCTTCTCACGATTGTATGTGACGTAATTTTTAATGCCTTTTCACCATCGTATGTGACGTAATTTTTATTGCCTTTTCACCATCGTATGTGACGTCATTTTCATAATTTACTGCGTTGAGGCCTGGACTGAGTCGGGTGTGTCTATTCTGTGTTGGTCATTCATTATGTATTCGTGTTTGTTTTATGTAATAAGTTAATACTTCAGTTTCATTATATGTATATCTGTTATATTCATTTGATAAAATTTACTGTTTGCAATAGCATTAATTGTTCTAAATAATAAGGATGTTCTTATCCCAAGTATAAAAACTTAGCCGTATTTGACACAACCTTTTTCAACTTTTGATCTTCAGTGCTGTACAACTTAATACTTTTTTTCGCTTTCGATTTTTTATATCTGGGCGTCACTGGTGAGTCTTGTGTGGACGAGGCGCGTTTTTGGTGTATTAAAATTTAAACCTGATGCTTTTTGTTATTCATTAATCATGTGTTTCTTTGTCTAATACGTTTTCCTATTTATTCATGTTATTTGTATTGTAGTCCTGTAATATGATGTTGTCATTTCTATGTTATATTTAACATTGCCATTAAAGTGCGAGGTTTGGCATGCCACAAAACCAGGTTCAACCCACCATTTTTTCCTTTAAAAATGTCCTGTACCAAGTCAGGAATATGGCCATTGTTATATTATAGTTTGTTTCTGTGTGTGTTACAATTTAACGTTGCGTCGTTTGTTTTCTCTTATTTTTGAGTGTAAATTGACATTGCGATAAGACATATCACGGTACTTGTCTATCCCAAATTCATGTATTTGGTTTTAATGTTATATTTGTTATTCTCGTGGGATTTTGTCTGATGTTTGGTCCGTTTCTGTGTGAATTAGTTACATTGTAGTGTTGTGTCGTTGGTCTCCTCTTATATTTATGCGTTTCCCTCAGTTTTAGTTTGTTACCCCGATTTTGTTTTTTGTCCATGGATTTATGAGTTTGAACAGCGGTATACTACTGTTGCCTTTATTTATTTAATAGGAATTATATATTTCAAAACTGTTTCAAGTTGTTCAGTAAGATTTTATGTTATAAAAATAGAAGATTTAAATCTTACACGACTTTGTTACTGCGTATAGCTAGAGATAGTCACTGTAAAAAAACAACGATCAAAACACGCATAGGCAAGATAGGATGATCTTTGTGATCAGGTTCTTCATTACTCTATATTTTGTCCTCTTATATGCGTAGTTTCTTTCGGTCGTTATCTTCTTACAATTCTATGTATGTATCATATAGTTACTTTCAGAGCTTGCAAGTGTTTAAGTATGAGTGTTCCTAGTTAGTACGCAAAATACTGCAAAGCGCTTTGGAAGCACGTTATTCATAGGGTGTTATTTACAAATACGTATGTTGTTTGGTTTTTCCCTGTTTAGGATTCCTTGGGTGAATTTTGAATTTCATATGCAAACGTCACATAAACAATTAAGATGTGGTACGGAAGCTATGAGAGTAATTGTCAATTTAAAATGGTATGAAATTGAACATTTATCAAATTCATCAAATGGCGTAACAATAAAAGAATAATGATATTTACATCCTAATTTATGCATATCAAGAATGAATGATTATATAATATGTATTATTTAATTCTTTGTTTGAAATTGGGATTTCACGTGTGCCAAATCTGATGAACGAATGCATTTTCGCATTACCTTTTACATATGGAAAAATAAGACTTAATCTCTTACATTATTTCGATATCTACATTACTAATTGTCTCCTTATCGCTAAATAATATCTCCACAACATTGTTTGTTGGTTGATATAATTAACGAATCGTAATGACATTTACAATGTCGATTCCACTGAGCTTATCAAAATAAATTTGCAAAAGAATCAATAAATTGCATATAAAAAATTGTATATAACCTTTGATAATTTTGAGAGTTGGCAGATAAAAGTGTAATGAATTGATCAATGAAGGCTCTTATTGCAGAATTAAAATTCATGATCGACAACATATTTTGTATGAAATACAAAGTACATTTTACTTTATAAATGGTCTTTAGTCGGAAGTTACAAAGGAAATTGTACATTGGTTTGTCTGTGGTAATAGGGAAAAAGCTTCCGCTTTCGTTTTTGTTTTATTAAAGACTTGTCATGTCATCAGTAAACCTATGACGCACTTTGTATACAGCTTTTAGATGTTTTTGTAGACAATAAAAGTATACGTCAACATACGGTCTTCAAAAATGATATTAGTCTTGCTCATTTTTGCCGGATATGCAGAGTATGGTTGCACCAAGAATCGTGATGTTTTTTGGTGGCATTATGTATTTTTATATTGATTGGAAGGTATTAAGTCTTATCTATTCCTTGTCGATGGATGCCCTTGATATCGGAAAGAAAGACAGCTCTTGCATCCTATATCTGCTATAGCAGAGTTTGTAACAGTATTTGAGATTTTAGTCATGTTTAAACCAAATTCTTCATTATATATTTTACTACCCCCTTGCGGATCGTGTCAAGGCCTAGCATAGCTGGTCATCGCGGCATTCTAGAAGTTACACTACCTTGTAACGGCCTGCAATTTTTCTTCTTTCAACATAATCGTACCTTCGTCATTAAAAGTATGACCATTCCGCAGTAGTACCATCTGCTGTTTTAACATTAACCGAAAAAATAACTAATGTTAGTTGATTAATTAAATGAATTGAACAAGGTTTGTGATTGCCATTATTATGGCAAGGTTTTTTTTTAAGTTTCTAAAAGTCTTGAAAACTTAGAAAGCATAACTTAGTTCACCTTAATTTGTAAATCCGAGTTTTTCTGTAATTTACTTTTCTATTGTCAATGGATATAGTATTTTCCATATCCCGACATATATATATTCAATAAAAGATTTACATGTTTTTAAATTATTTCGATGTAATGCCACATGAATGCATGCGTACAAAAGTCGCATACCCAATTGAAATATGAAAAAAATAAAATATTAATTGGTGCGTTTAAGCATTACAATTCACGGTGACGCTTAATTTCAAATTCAAATGGTTAAGATGTATAAAAACTTGGCTTTAAGACCAAGAGTCACACAACAGATTACGCAAATTCTTGTAAATTGAGCCATGCCTAAGGGAATTGGAATTGAAGTATCAATAAAGGCAACAGTAGTATACCGCTGTTCAAACTCATAAATCCATGGACAAAAAACAAAATCGGGGTAACAAACTAAAACTGAGGGAAACGCATTAAATATAAGAGGAGAACAACGACACTACAATGTAACACACACAGAAACGGACCAAGCATCATATACTCTTCATATTTGTTCTAGTTTGGCAATTTTGATCTGAGCGTCACTGTTGAGTCTTATGTAGTCGAAACTTCCTTTTGGCGTATTAAATTATAAGCCTGGTACCTTTGATTAATAAAATTAATAAAAATACTATTCTTAAATTATCAACTGTTCTAGATAAGTTTTTTATAAATCATGTCACTACCGACCCTACGTCTGCTTTTATATTTCAAGCAAAATCCTTTACAATTAATTTGAATACAATCGTTTTAGTTAGTATCAAATCATATAAGTAATTTTAAACGTTTGATGCGTTAAATATATTCATAGAATTGCATTTCAGTCAAAGATATTGTGGATATTAACTGTGTTGTTTGAAAAACCAATTTCATATCATGCGATATACGAAAACCACTGTAGGATGCAGCCTTTGCTTCTTGTTTTCGTGTGATAGGTTAGCTGTATTGAGGAGATAAGAATTCGTTAGTCGCAATCGATGACGCCATAAGTATTACGCTGTGTTGCATTAACTATAAATCTTATACTGTCTTTGATAATACCGGGTTTTTAGAAACAAAGTATACCATTTAAAACCAAAAAAAAATTAAAAAAGGTTGCTTTTGTGGTGATTTGGTAAAACGGATAAGTTTTGCAGAAATAAGTATTCTTTATTCGAAAAGATGACTTCGAAATAAATAAATACAGTATATGTCATCAAATTAACGGATACGTCGTTCGGTTTGAATATCTTTATAAATATAAAATATTTTAGGGTTTGACCTTTTTGAAACACAGATTTTAATTAATATAGATTGATTTGACTCACATGTATTTCTTTGCTACATCTTAGTTAATGACATAAAACCGAAATCAATTAAATCCTTCTGGTTGACATGATTTATAGCATACAGTGCTCGAAAGGTTTTTGTCAAATACAGCAATGGTAACATATTCCAAGGGTAGAAAATACCTAATTTTGAATAAATCGAGTAAACAAATTTATGCGTGTATATTTTATCAAGAATAGGCTTCGGACGAAGCAAGCTTAAAATTGTTACCTTCATGATATTGTTCTCCCATTTGACGTTATATTCTTTTTGCAGTAATTTTTTGAAATATTTCAAGAACTAAACATATTATTATTTTTTCAAACATTTTATTTCATGAACTCCAAAATAAGCGAGACTAGATATATATGTTATGATGGTATGATACTAAACCCCTAACGGGAAGGATTGTGCCTGATGTTCATATGATGAAATCATAATCTTTCAATCAGTTTAATTGAAGTCTGGAGCTGGCATGTCAGTTAACTGCTAGCTATATAGTAGTCTGTTGTTATTTATGTATTATTGTCATTTTGTTTATTTTCTTTGGTTACATCTTCTGACATCAGACTCGGATTTCTCTTGAACTGAATTTTAATGTGCGTATTGTTATGCGTTTACTTTACTACATTGGTTAGAGGTATAGGGGGAGGGTTGAGATCTCACAAACATGTTTAACCCCGCCGCATTTTTGCGCCTGTCCCAAGTCAGGAGCCTCTGACCTTTGTTAGTCTTGTATTATTTTAATTTTAGTTTCTTGTGTACAATTTGGAAATTAGTATAGCGTTCATTATCACTGGACTAGTATATATTTGTTTAGGGGCCAGCTGAAGGACGCCTCCGGGTGCGGGAATTTCTCGCTACATTGAAGACCTGTTGGTGACCCTCTGCTGTTGTTTTTTATTTGGTCGGGTTGTTGTCTCTTTGACACATTCCCCATTTCTATTCTCAATTTTATGTTGACAGTTTAAGCAATTCATGCAATGCATTATGATTCATCACCATGCTTACACTCAGTCAGGAAAAGGACATATTCAACAAATTTACATTTTAATATAATATACTTGCCACGAATGATCCAGTACAGCAAAACGATGTTGCAAGAGAGGTGAAACACATAGTAAAATTTGCATATACTTTTACGATCGTAACGTATTTACCGAGGTAAGTAACCAATATACGATGGTCTGTATATGTGTTACATCTGAGAATTTGTTGATGCAGGCCTGTTTTCTTTCTGCTCTATGAAATATTCTGTATCAATTTAATCAAAATGAGTTTAAAAGCAAGATGTTATTTAAGTGCCATTATGCGTACACATTTATTATCAATTTGAGTGAGTCCGGGTCCGGAAAAATAGTTGAGAGAGAAGAAAAATCATAGTTCTTTATATATGCAAAATTGTAAAAATTATGAAAGAAGATTTTTTGGAATGGATGTTTATAAATATTAATGAATACATATCTGGTTGACAACACTAGTTAAATATATCTCATCACATCTTATGGCCCTTTTGTCTGTTATAAGAAAGTTAGTTAATAATTCAGAATGATTTTTGGTCGATCATCTAAACGACTGGCTATGTTTATCGGTCCATTTGATGATTTTTGTCAAGTAACGATCTAGGGTCTATTTGTGTCTTTTGATAATTATTTTAATTATTTAAATGCCCTTTAAATAATAATTATATTTACTGAAATAAATCATTCATTTATTGCTAGAGATAAACAATGACATGAATTTATGGAATAAAACATTTGATTTTTTCATAATTGAGTCATAATTGTCAATCATTCTAATTAAAACATAAGCAATTGTCAATATAGAAATAATTTTGAATTTAAAAGAGTGATGAATTGGTTTATAAAAGTGTCATTCTAAACATACAATGGATGCTATTTCATAAAAAGATAATCAATAACATTATTAAATTGTAAGGTGACTTACTATTAGAGACTTAAAGGAATATACCTTTTCCTCGTATATTAGTATTTGATACTCGATAGTAGCTTTCGCTCAATACTAGTATTTGTCTATATTTTTACAAAAATAACCAACATGTTCATAATAAAAAGGTTAATTACTTAAGTGAATCATACCAAAACAAAATACAAAACAAAAAAAAACAACAAAAAAAACCAAAAAACTGCACCTGATTTCTGTAAAAAAAAAAAGAGGTCAAAATTATCTTCACTATTTACAATAGAGAGTTCGTACTAAAAGTAATTAGAAATAGATATATGGGCGGATTAGTAAATGGAAAGTTCTCATATTCATCCAGTATTACTATTAAAAAATCAGCAGATGTTGTTTGATTGCCAACCAGCAAACGAAACTTGCTTTCATGATGATAAAAAAACTTATTTCCATTCACACTTTATTTCCCAATGATTTTGCTTATATTTGTTTTTCTTTTCCTGCCTTAAATAAAATTACTTTTACCAAGACTTAATTTCTATTACAAAAGTATTGTTTTTTCATTTTACAGTTACTGAAAACACTAATACTAACTATCAGTTGGTCTTTAACCCTACATCAATGTCATGGGTTAGTGCTGCCACCTGGTGTGAGGTAAAGGATGGAAATCTTGTTAGTTTGGATTCACAAGCAGCAATATTAATGGTAGAATGGTATAAAGACAACGACTGGAGTGCTCAATGGTATTTCATGCCTTCTTGTCTTGCAATACAATAATTATTTTTCAATAAATACACGACTAAAGGGTTAAAGATGTGTTGACTAAATATCAATATCTTTGACTTAAGATTGAAAAGGACATTTTTCTTCTTCAGATAACCAATTTGACTAATGAATAAATAGAAGACATCAGAGTCATTGTATACTCAATGCAAAAGTTCTGTATGGTTTATGTTAGTGAAGCAATAACCAAATCACACAGTATCTTTTCGCAGTTACCATTATCTTTTATCTTGTTTCCAGTGCAGCATTTTTTTTTAAATTGTTTCTTCTAAAATCCCTTTTTAGACATTTTGATTACATTTCGCCTAGTTGCATTTTGATTTTCGCCTCTCCTAGAGACATGAGATTCGTGACAAATTTTTTTCTTCTCAAATATACGAATGAAATGGTAACTTTGGAATGACTAATGTAAAAAACATTCAAAAATGAAAGCCAACGTTCTTATCTATATAAAAACTAAAAAGGAGAAACACTTATGAACAATATCAACAAACGCAAACTAATGAACATCAGGTTCCTGACATAGAACAGGTTCGAAAATTTCAGCTGGTTTTAACGTTTTAATAGGTACCAACCTTTACAATAACCCAAAACAATAGTGCAACATCACAACATTGAAAGACACACTATAAAAAATCCATTTAAATAGCTTCACTCAATCAAAAGACCGTTAAACAAACAGTGAACAAAGAAATTTTATCTATAACACAATGTAATTACTAAATCAATAAAAGCAGGGGTGTATGAATAAAGGCAACAGTAGTATACAGCTGTGAAATGTTAAAACATTTCAGAAAGCAAACTATAACCTTGAACAAAAATCCTTGTCGCAAAATAAAAAAGGTGACCTTATAATCTTATTACGAAAAAAAAACAAAACACGACACCCGAAATTGAACGAGCATTTCAAAATTATGAATGCCAATTATATGTTGAAGATTGTGTACGTCATTTTTTATTAATAACAAACAACAGAACTATGTCAATTGAATCTGCTTTGATATAATAGATAACTGCACTTGCATGTTTTCTAAATAAAAAAATGTTGTTTGCTACGGAGATTGACAATATCGTCAAGTTATCGCAATTACAATGGGTTTTAATTGTGCACTACATATTGCGGACCAGCTTTAGTATTGCTACGGAGAATACTTGTTAACTAAATCAGCCACGAACGATCGAAATAACATCTGATCCACAAAAGATTTTTTTTAAATAATGGTACTTCCTTTATAACTTATTGGTTTTACTTTGCGTATTGCTGTGTGTTTGTTTATTCTTCATTAGTTAAAGGTGTAGGGAAAGGATTTAGATATTACAAAACATGTTTAACCCCGTCGCGTTTTAAGCCTGTCCGATATCAGGAACTTCTAGTCTTGTTTTGCTTTGTTCATTCAAATGCTTTGAAGTATGGCGGCTTTTTTCGCTGAACTTGATCCATGTTTGTTTAGGAGCCAGCTGAAGCCCGAATCAGACTGACAAATTGTTTCGCTGGGTTGAGGACCATTTAGTGGTCTTGGACTGTTGTCTGCTCTTTTAGTCGGTTTGTTGTCTCTATGACACATTCCACGTGTCCTTTCACAATTTTTTTTATTACATGTTTAAAAGGAAATAAATGTAGACATAAACAAGTAATCTTGTTAAATCAAAACGATATTACTTTCTTGAACAAAATCGACAGATGCAATCCTCCAGCACAAGATAATCTAATCTAAAACAAGGGGGTTAATATGAGTGAATTCATAATTCAAAGTTTAACGTCAATAGTATTGTGAACGACACCAGATAACAACGTTACTCTTTTTAGGGTGTTGGTCGCTAGGAAATTCATAAAAATTTCCGTCATGCTATAAAGAGTAAATTGTTCCGGTTAAAAATAAACCGCGGTATGGCATGTTCGGAAAAAGTCCATATATCTCATCTTCTTTTCCGTCTTTGCGAAATCATGGGCATTTCATGTGAAGAAGTGTAGTTCCTCCAATATTTTCACATTAACCAATATAGCTAGCAGTTATCCTGACTCATCCTCGGTCTGCGAGAATTTGGAATGTGAGTCGAGATGTATTTGTTCGTACAGTTTTTAATCGAGAAATACTTTTATTTTCGTGAAGCTTATGCTTGATCTACGTAAGGTAGCTTCCATATAACTTCGAACGTTCCTTATGATAGTTTCCCACCAAATTACATCACTTTGAAGTTTCCTATTCGAATCTAACATAAATCGTCTTTGTCGTGCGTATTCTTATACGGGTATACATGTTGTTTCATCATTTTCGCTCGTATCAAAGATGTGACGATCCAACGTTTCAATGAACATGAAATTTTTTTTTAAAGAATCATATATGCATGAAATGTTGTTCATGGTACAGATGCTGAGATGCATAAACGAGAATGCAACAAATTCCATTTTCTACATAAGAAAATACCTGCATCATTCGTTTGGTGTGTTCGAGCTTTTGATTTTGCCATTTGATTATGGACTTTCCTTGTGAATTTTCCTCGGAATTCAGTATTTTTGTAATTTTCTATTTCCCCATTAAGTTCGTCAATTCTTTTATTCTATAAATTATCGATGAACAAGTTTTAAAAAGAAAATTTAAAAAAGTGTGAGAATAAAATGTAAAGATATTTGCATTTTGAAATAAAAACGTTTCAGATATAAAATAGAAACCATCCTGTCAACAATTTAGGCACCAAAAGTGTCACCGATTGAAAATCAATATCTAGTAAACGATTCATTTTTCTTTTTTTTTATAATAGTTAATATTAAAACAAAGATTTAACATCGATGTCCCAATTTTTGACAATTTTACCTATTATTCTGTTTGTTTGCTCATATAATGTTGTCAACATAATGGAATTATATGGGGCTGTCATATTAGTGAGATTTTAACTAGTTATGAAACCAGGTTTAATCAACCATATTTTACACAAGGAAATGTCTGTACCGCTTCAGAAATATGACACTTTTTTCCATTCGCTTGATGTGTTTGAGCTTTTGATTTTGTCATTTGATAAAGCACTTTCCGTTTTGATGTTTCCGTGGAGTCCACTATTTTTTGCTGCTTTATTTTTTACATAATTATTATAGATTATATCTAAAAAACATAAATGCATAAAAATTTAAAACAAATAAAACATAGAAGATTTCAGCATAAGAAAACAAAAGAAAACTCAAAGTGTGGTGACAGAAAATCAACATTTAATTAACATTCAACATGAAAAATTCATCAATATTGAACATTTTAAATTACTTCCCCCTTTGGGTGACACATCAAAGGAATAATCAGTATGAAATGCACACGTTCTAGAAGACCGGTGACATTTAACTATTCATTGAAATTCATATCAACACATCAAATATGTCATACCATTGAAAAATAATGTTGTAATATGATAATTCAAAATAGTTTAGAAAAGACCTTAACACCTCTAATCGTAATATCATAATTCGAATGATTTTATGTCGCTTGTTGCTTGTACCTGATCTAATCTTTAATCACCTCAGTTTCCTCTGCATTCATATTATCGCGTATTATCTTTTATTGCGAAAGACGTAATTACAGTTAGTTTTTTCCTGAAACAAATGGTATATTCAAATAAATTGGTTGTTAAAATTATTTATTTAGAAGCAGTGCCTATTATGTCGATGTTAGTGTTAGGGAATACATAATACATGTACTACAAAAGCCAGTATTTGGTATTCAAAATGCCAGGGAAAAATAAATCTTCTTTCAATTATTACTTTTGGCGAGTCGTACTGTACTTTTATTTACATTATGGCACGCCCTTGATAAAAGGACAAAGACTGTGTATAATTTTCATAAGTTTCATAAAAGACTCCACAACTAAACCAAAGACGACAATGTTTGAACATTATTTTGAAATCAAAAATACATTACAGATAAACATTCTCATAACTGCATAATTACTTAAGGTTCATATCAGTAAAAATATGCATTAACAATTATATTTCAAAAATTTTCTATTATAGGACAAGCCATGCATGGACCGGACTTTACTCCGTGGATCTTAATACCGGTTACTGGCAGGGGACATGCAACGCATTAGACTACTCATATTGGGCAACTGCAGAGACATATAGTTCCAGTTCACCTTGTACTTACATGGCAAGTAGTGATCTTCGTTGGTATTATGATGATTGCACGAGTCAACATCATGTGGTTTGTCAAGTTCCAAACGGTAATTAAACAACTTATTTAACAAATTTAACCCACCAAAATTTATTTGCTGTTCAATTATACACTTCAAAGTCAAAAATTGATTCTAAACAGTTTTCTCAATTCTTCTTTGACTGACACACTTTAACTAAAATGTGAAATGTTAATAGATATACTGTGAAATATAACAATGAAAAGATGTGGTATGATTTTCAACGATACAACTCTATACAAAAATCCAAATGAAACAGAAATAAACGTTAATAGGTCATCGTATGGTATTCAGCAGTTGGCAAAGTATATACCGCAAAGTCAGTTATAAAAGGCCCTGAAATGACAAATGTAAAATATTTCGAAAGAGAAAACTAACGGCCTAAGTTATGTACAAAATAATGAACGACATTTTTGTTTTACGACAACCACTGAACAGTTTGTTTTGGTATACAGTTAATAGTAAAATAGCAAAAATTAATTATTCCAAGGAACATTCAAATAGCTTGTCCTACAATGGAAATGTCCATTATCGAATGGTAAAATCAAACGCTCAAACACATCAAACGACTGAGAAACAACTGTTATAAAACTGACTTGGTACAGACATTTCCTCATGTGTAGAAAATGGTGGATTAAACCTTGTTTTAATAGCTAGCTAAATCTCTCACTTTTTTAAACAGTCGCATAAAATTCGGGTTTATAGTTAATGCAATTTAATTACTCATATTGGGATGACTATACACTTTGGCACACAGTGTTTTTTTGTGCTCCGTAATATAGCTATAGTTGACTTTACTACTTTTCGTAAACAAACATTCAATGTACGTCTTTCTCTATATTTCTTGTTACATAGACACTGGTTATCTTTTATTTTTTAAGAAGGATGTAGCTCTCTATTTCTTTATTACGAGTTTATTATTATCCTTTACTGACGCTCATCCAACAAATTTCATGAATTCAAAAATGTTGTTACAATTATGACGAAGGTAACTGTCTCATCTTCGTACATGGAATTATAACTATTAACATACAACGATGAAAGTTCATAGAAAAACTTAAACACAAACGTTTTACTAAAGTTTCTTTATATTAAATCAATGTTTCAAAAAATTTCAATATTCACACTTAAAATTAAGAAAACCAAATACTTATATTAAAGTTTTCGCTGATCGAAAAATGTTTTGTTTGTGTGCTCGTCTTGGGTCTGTTGTTCAACTTGTAATTAAACTAATCATTTGATAAAATCTAATCAGTCGTTAAAAGTTAATCGCATGATTAGTAAATACAATGAATAAATTGCGTTGTTTAACTAATTTTAATCATTGTATTTACTAATCATGCGATTAATTTTTAATCATATGATTAAGTTTAGGAAGTAAGCAAGTGTTTCCCACAATGCATTGTAAATCATAGCCTAAATAACTTCCCTTTTTGCATTAAATTATAACATTCTTCTTTTAAACAGTTTTTGGGTACCAATAATTATTGAAAAAATATCTTATAGCATGTTCATATTTTTTGTGGAAACATATACATATTTTGTTTTGTTTCCAGTTTAATGACATGTTCATAAATGGAAAAATAATTTCAGTGAAAAGTAATGTCCTGAGAATATGCCGATTTGTTTGGTTCCTGTTTACAATGAAATGGTTAAGGGTACATTTTGTATTAATAAACATTTGCATTTCACTTGAAATATTTCTATCATGCAGCATGTGGTTGTTCTAACTCAGAAACAATGTCAGTGATATGAATTGTCTCCGGTCCTTAATAAGAATGCATCAGATTCATGGCCATGATTATCATGTTTTTACCCCGGTTTTTCACATATCCAGATCATAATGATTCCTTTAAAAACCTGTCAGTTATGTTGTTGATTTAGTACAACCTTCTTCACATGCTAAATGACGAAATCATTGGGATTAATATCTCCGTTGACACGTAGATGAAGAGTGCTTTCTTTTATGTCCGCATTTCATCTAGTATGGCATGCCAAGTTAACATTTAAGATAATTTTTACGAATGGTGTATATCGCACAAGATATAAACGGAACTGAGATCGATTGTAGTTTATACGGCATAAGGAGATACAGAGGGACAATTTTAAATATAATTGTGTAAGTGTAATGGGATAATGCACAGTCCGTCAAAGTTGTAATTTAGTCAGGGTATCTTTTCAATATATTTTTTTTTTAAATTGAAATAACGACTTGTCCTTGATATTATTTGACAATACCCTGTCAGAAAAAAAATTCCCCATAAAAATAATAATAAAGATCAAAGAAAGCAATCCGACAGTAGGATATATCTTGGGTATCGGATATGCAAGTGGGACAATGGTGCATAATAATTAATATAAAGACAAGAAGATGTAGTATAATTGCCAACGAGACATCTCCCTTTTGGAGACCAAATGGTTTAGTGAGTTAACGAACATAAGTCACCGTACCGCCTCCAACAACAAGCAAAACTCATATCGATAAATAGGCTATAAATTTTAAAGGCCTAGATATGACAAATCACGGTAAAACAATTCAAACGAGAAAGCTATAGGCTTTATTTATGCACAAAACTATGGACGTAAAACAATGATATATATATATATATAGCAACAAACGACAACCACCGAATTACAAGCACATACAAATAGATGATTGTAAGCAAGTAGCAGTTGCTTATTTGATCCCTTTTGTGTGGTCTCTTTTACCATTGGATGAGATTGTGCAACAACTAACCAACAAAGATGGCTGCTTACCATGAATAAAATAACTATGGATTATGTTATTTTTTCTATTTTTTTTCGGCAAAAAGTGCAGATTCTTGTTTGAAATACATTATTTTAATTGCTGTTCGTTATATGTATGCATGAAGTGTTTGTAAGTAGACGTTCAACAAATTTATATCTCCTCTAAAATAACAATGTATTCTTTTAAACCTTTCAGAAGTTATAAACGCCTCTCTTTTTATATATGTTTTTGTGTTCGTGTGCGTTTTGTTATGTGTCTTCGTCTTTATTTGTTGTTCTGAATATGTAAGATGCTTACTTTTTATTTACCTAGTACGTTTACCATACTTTCAATTAAATCTAGACCTTTTCCTTTTGAATAAATGGTCCTTTACGTGTCGTGTCTGCAGTCTATTTATATTAGACAATCATGTCATGTTAACACTATCATACAAGACAACACATAATAAGATGCGATCGATACTTCCAATTATCTGCAAACATAATTTGTACGAATGGTCTATTGTCTTCTAATTTGTATGTTCTCATATATATAATATGATGAAATGTTTGTCATATAACTCGTGTGCTTCACGAATTATTTCCAATGTGAGTAGATTGCATAGGCGTACCATTTCTTTAATTCAGAAGTGCTTAAGTATCATAATTCGCGATTAATACTGTGATTGACTACGGAATCGTATATTTGTCTGAGTGTAATACAAATTATGCTCGATTCTTGATGTATTTAATTTGACGTTGTTTGTTTTTGGCGTCCTTCTGTTGGACATGTTGGTCTCATTGCTAATCACCATTGTACTCTCTGTGATTCCATGATTTGATTTGCGTCAACATCTAAATTTTGTAATTTTAACACTATAAATGCTGCATTTGTTTTCAGGTAATTGTAATTTTGATGACCAAAACATGGAAGTCGACAAATCGTTTGATTCACTGGATGCCGTATCTCTTCCTACATTAGACGATTGTAAAAATAGATGTGATGGTTATGAAGATGGGTCCAATCAATGTTGGGTAATTAAATACCATGCGTCTGCTGAGAACTGTTACCTGTACGTTTCTACTAACCCACGACAGTACTTATCAAACAAGGCAAACAGTAACAGAAATGTATTCTACAGTACTCGGGATTGTTTTTCAGGTATGAACAACATACATGAATTTAAATACTATTACTGTTTAATGTTAAGTGATAGTGATAAAATTTTATTTAAAGCACCCTATATAAATAAAAAATAATCCAAGGCGCTGTACGTTTATGAAGCAGGTTGATTAAAACAAATCAAAGACAAAAACATAAATCATACACTTTGTCCGAAAATACTGAAATAAAAATAAAACAAAAAATGTCTCCCATTAAAAAAAAATACGGACTTACATGTAATTATCAAAACGAAATACTGAAAATCAATAATCTTGTTAAAAGAGAAAAGATGTTTTAGTATTTTGTTAAGAAACGATACATAGCGTGAGTTGATACTATTATCATGTTATTATGAATCTGTGAGCTTGAATATTTTAATGGAACGAACTCTATAAGAGTGATTCCTCATATCCTGAAAGAAACCACCTATAACACTCCCGTTTCCAATCATTGATTTTGTTTTATCATGAAGCAATGCATGACCAATATGTAAATATTCTGATTATGACACTATACAACTTTTGAAAAAAAAGTTTTTTTTATTGTAGCGTCCATTGTGCAAGAGCCTGCACCAAGTGCATCTTTGGACATGCAAACACTAGTTGAAAACTGTATAGAAACAACAACAGCGGGATATTTATCTACACCTCCGCCAGAAACATCTCAATACCAACTGTTAACAACTAGAACGCACAATAATTATAAAAGTTCATATATCACAACAATGGCAAATAAAGATACAACTAAGTCAGGCACAACGATTTATATCGCACACAAAACTACGACCACCTTGTCAACAAATAAATTGACGTCCGAAACAACAATTCATATGAAAACTACCGAACCTTTCGTCACTATAAATAATGGAAAAACTACACATAATTCATTACGAACAGAGAAACCAATAACTGAAGGATTTCAGAGCACTAACAAATTGAATCAATCCATTACTTTATCCATAATGACGTCAGAATATGTCACAACTAAGGAGACTTTAATATCGACATCGAAGACGGTTTCAAATACGGGTACAGTAGCTAGCAGTGAAAATACTTCGGAGATGGACCGTTTCAATACAATTTTGTCTCTCTCATCCGAAAACTGCGTATGTCCATGTGATTTTGTTTCTAAAAATATAACTGCTGAAATGTTACAAAATCGAATAGATGAACTTAAAAGAATTTTAACGGTTGATAAAACTACTTTAAGTTCCTATATTCGGAAACACACCAGTGCCAAAGACAATAGACCTAGTTCAAAAGCCATTGGATCAATTGGAATTTTGCTACTTACGTTGACGATATGTTTTATAGTTCTTATTGATTTGTCAACTCTTTGTCAATATATTCAGTGCAAACAGTTGAAGAGAAAATATCTTAGAAGGAAAACGATGTAATCGACAAGAGAATAAGAGAATAAGTTGAACTGTTACTTAAATCTATATGGAACTGTTATTCAATTCTACATGGAACTCATTAATGTTATCATAACAATAGGATCAAACAATCTAAATTTAGTTGGAGAACATAAGGTACAATGTATGTAAACCAACACGCCAAACATTGTATATATAACATATTAAAAAAACAGACCAGGAATGAAAACTAATAATCATTTACGGAATAAGTTGATGTGGATTCACTTGAATGACACAAAAATCCATTAATACATAAAAGAACAATATAAATATACTGGTAAATAAACAGAATCCACTCAATCGTTCCAATACTATACAAAAACTTGAGAAATCATTCATCAACATTTTATCTATAAATTTAAAATCATAAATTACAACTCAAGATTACAACTTAGAAGCTGCCGTACTTTCGATTGACACATTTTGACATGAACGTATTACCTGTCAAGGTCCCATACATTCACATGACAGGATTACTTGACGAGGTTCCTGCCATATAATTGACTCTTTATTACATGACATAGTCACTTGACAAAGTTCCTTTCATTGAATCGACACATTATCACATGACAGAATTACTTGACGAGGTTCCTTCCCTTGGATTGACACATATTCACCTTACAGGGTTACACGACGGGGTTCATTCCTCGGAATTGCCGAATTAGCACATGATATGGTTAACTGGCACATAAGCCCATTACAGGGTTAGCTGACGAGGTTTCTTCCTGGAGATTAACACGTAAGAACTAGAGAGCAGTGGTGTAGTGGTTCGTGCATCGGACTACTAACACAAAGGTTCTTGGTCTTGAGGACTTTATGATATTCCGTCGGAAAGGGGGACGATAAATGGCTGACCCGTGTTAAGATAGAGCCATATCTCTTGTACGTAAAAGACACATTTGTAGATCCGAAAAAGAGCAGGCTAATGCCGCTACAAGACAGCACTCACACCCGCAAAGTGGAAAGGGATTATTATAAGTTGCAAAACGTGTTTCCAAATCCACTATAAATGAATGTGTTTAAACTAAGAACAAGGAAAGGTAAAGTTATGAGCTGTCTTCCTCTGGATGGATATATTTTTGCACATGCGATGACAAGCAACGCAGATTTCTTTCTAGGGACTGACACATGACCTTATGAGAGGACTGTCTAGCTGACCAGATATCTTTTGGACTGACACATTTTCACATGATACGGCTGCCAGTTTTATCATAGTTCGTCTATGATACTGACAAACTATACCATAAAATAATAAAACTGAACGAATGTCTCATAAGGACTGACATTTTATCACATCGCTGTGTAAGGTGATTAGGTTTCATCCTTGGGACTGACATATAAGCACATGGTATGTATAAGTGATCAGATTTCTTCCTTGAACTGATTAATACGACTGACTAATTATCATTTGACAGAGTTAGATGACTAGGTCTTTTTTGGATAACGGATACATTAGCACATGACTGGGTTATCAATTATGTTCCTTATATGAGCCTGTGCTTTATAAGCACACGACAGGATTAACGACAAGGTTTCCTACTCCAGGCTGTTATATATCAACACATGGTGGGAATAGCGACGAGGTTTCTTATTTGAGACTATACATATTAATTAGCACATGACAGGGTTAGTGACGAGGTTTCGTGCTTACTTAAGCCTGTGCTGTATCAACACACGGTGGGTTTAACGACGAAGTTTCTTATTTGATACGATACTAACACGTGGTAGGGATAACAACCAGGTTTCTTATTTGAAACTGTACCATATCAGCACGCGACAGTGCGAGCTGACGAGGTTTCTTTATTTGATAATGACACCTAAGCAAATGACTAGGATAGTTAAATCGGTTTCTTCCTTTGGACATAATTTAACCACACTAATTGCAGGACAAAACCGTTTACACAAGTCGATGTTACTAGTTCAATAAGTGTAAAAAAAGATAAGTGGAAGAACTTTTTTAGAATATGATAGTAGTCTAATATAAAAAAGAAGATGTGGTATGATTGCCAATGATACAACTATCCACTAAAGACCAAAATGACACAGACATTAACAACTATAGGTCATCGTAAGTCTACTATTATAGTATTCTCAGTATTGGTTCAATAGAGAAAAAAACAGTGACAAGTTGAACAACATATATATGTCGTATCTCAGTTATACATATTTTCACAATGTTCAAATTAGGAAATTATCAGATACATCATTATCGACAATGTATATTTTTAGTCTTGTATTGGCGCTGTACTTTAACTTTAACGATCTATGACTGCAACATATATTTGAATATATTGCAGAATTAACTGAATTGTTGATTATTACGGAAGCCGATAAGGGCCATTCAAAAAAAAATAATTATGTCGTAATTACGACATAGCATGTCGTAATTTCGACATAACATGTCGTTATTACGACATCGCTATGTCGTAATTTCGACATAACATGTCGTAATTTCGACATCACATGTCGTTATTACGACATCGCTATGTCGTAATTTCGACATAACATGTCGTTATTTCGACATAACATGTCGTAATAACGACATCGCTATGTATATAAAAGAATATGTATTATGATTGCCAAGAAACTAAATGACACAGAAATTAACAACTATATGTTATCATAATGCCCCCAATAATTAGAAAAGCCCCCGCATAGTCAGCTATAAAAGAGGGACGAAAGATACCAGAGGGAGAGGCCCCGAAATGCTGTGTGGCAGACAGTGTTAACATTATTAATTATTCGCTCCCTTGGAAAAACTCCAAATTTCATATTTAAAGTATTTCATTGTTGATTAATTTACATGATGCTTAATAAGTATATATTTGTTAATTGTATAGCTTTTGTTATTTGAATTCATTGGTTAAAGATATTTATTCATATTGTAAAGTTTAATATTTGTATCGTTGCAAAATCTTTGGTCACCTTCTTTGGTTACCTTCTTTGAGAAACTTATATAATTTATAGATCCTAATTAAGTGCTTGAAGATACCGACCGTAGAAGGGATGCAGAGTCAGTCAAGGTCTTATAAACCTTCTACTTGTTCGAACAAATTAGTGTGGAATTACGTGAGAACTGACACACTGTCCTACCTATAAACAAGCGCTAACTACATGCCTTCGTGTAATAAGGGTGAATTGAAATATTGATTGCTCTTTTTCTACTTTCAAACGTTGGACACGATGTTCCTACAACCTCTAGGATTTAAAACAGAATCTTCGAAATTTCATCCGCAAAACAAAATAAAAATGTTAGAAAACACGAACCAATATTAAAACAAATTCAATATATGTTTCAAATTATGTTTTTACAGCTCTTGATCATATACTAAGTAATATCTAGTATATTTGATGATTAGATTAGCAAAGCTATGTGAAAAAAACCGGATGTCCAACGTTACATTTATGAAAAACTGTTTTAAATCTTATGTATAGTGATCCTATTTCTTATTCTCTGATCTTCTTGATACTTGGCAGGAACAACGACAGGTGTCGGTTCTTTGTGGCGTTAAAGCCGTTATTTTTGCCAAATTTTATTTGACTTCGGTGGCTTCATATAAAGCGGGAATAAGAAAAATGTCCAACGACGTTTTTCGTCATCTCAACGACTGAAAGTGAATTTTGTAAGTAGCAGAAAATGAATAAAAAGAGTAAGACAATAATAATATCTAACAAAAGTACAAATATTTGCCTCATTGTTCGTGAGTTCAAATATTGCTGATTCAATAAAATCTTCTCTACACAGTCGTTTTTCAAACGGTAGCCATTTTGTCCAAGTTGATATTTCATTTTTCAAAGCATTTAACGCGTATTTTTTTTTATAATTATTCAAAACAAAAGTTAGATACACGAAGAGTAAAAAATGCCAAGATTCTTTTCTTATTAACTACATGTTTGGGTCTTAAAGGAATAAAATGCTTCCACACATTACAAAACAGTAGCCAATTTGTCCAAACGTCGAAAGTTTGAAAGACGCTAATTTCCGTCGTTACATGTGCTAAAGTTTCAATTAAATGATCATGATAATTAAAACAAATCGTGTTATGAAATTTGGAAAAACAGGTTGATGATTGCTGCCGAAAAAAAAGAATAGCGCATGTTGCTATAGACTCCATCCGGGGACATAGGTTCGACACAGGTTAAATTTTGCAATTTTTATTAATCGTTTATAGCTTTTAACGATTTATTTAAAAGAATGGTGAAATGGGGAGAAACATCTCATTACATGAACTTCGTCCAACTTTTGCAAAGACAAATTTTAGACACCAAGACAGTCCTCTAAATGTAAAATTCGAATTGAAATTTATATTGTGGAAGTACTCCATAGATCATTTAAAGTCGTCACTTCAGTAAGGTGCAATCACCAATATTAAAAGACTTATACCAGTTCACGGAGTGTTTTACTTCGCGATTTGTCCTGCTATTCATGTTATAACTGTCGTGTTGAAATAAATTCCTGTACTAGCGAAGCCGGAACTTTTCGTCAATATAAACTTGTGCATGAAATGGAGGTACTAGTAATTGAAAGACAAATCCCAAACAGCGACGAAAACCGTTTCATCGAATTTTAAAAACCCGGGATTATTTAAGCCGTTTTCGCGGACGATCCAGGAGTAGATTACTATATTTTAAAATGTATATCAGAAATTAAACACTATAGATGACTTGCGGAAATAATTCTCAAGCCAAGGTTCAAGTAATTGAAGGGGTGTATTTCGACAACTTATGTACCAGGGAAAATACAATTCTATTCAAATTTAACCAAGGGTAAAAATGTTCGATGTACTTGCAGAGTGTCAGATATATTTGTATTGGGGTTGAGTTAAGATATAGAAATTTTACAATGACAGATGATATGCACCTTGAAAGTTAAACATCATATGATAAAAGTTTCGTACATCTAAAAAAAAATATCTTTTTTTATGGAAAACTGTAACACATCTTCCTATATCTACTTCCGTCCCATCTTTCTTTTCCACATTACTTGCGACAGTAATGCATTTTTAGTTGAAATAACTTAAAGGGTAAACATTATTAAATAGATTTCCACAACTTGAGGTAATTTATGATAAAATGACACCACAAAACGAACAGAGCCAGAATCAGAAATTTTAAAAATTTTGTAATATAATGAATAAATCAACCAACATATAAAAATACGAATAAAACTTGTAAAAATGAATCAAAAACCCTTTTTGACGCCGCTTTTTATGTGTATTGTCGTGTTTTAGGAACATCGTGCTCATGACAGTAAATACAGAGCAATCGATACGTCCTTTCACCCTTATTACAACAAACCATGGAGTTGTGCGCTTCTTTAAAAAGAGGTGGAGAGCTTTGCTTGTGTTGATAGGACATGACATTAGTTCTTATAGTCCCGGTTGTTAATTACTTTCAATCTGGATCTATAAAATATATATGTTTCTCACAGAAGGTAACCAAAGAAGGTGACCAAAGATTTTGCGACGATACAAATATTAAACTTTACAATATAAATAAATATCTTTAATCAATGAATTTAAATAGCAAAAGCTATGCAATTAACAGATATATACTTATTCAGCTTCATGTAAATTATTTAACAATGAAATACATTAAATATGAAATTTGGAGTTTTACCAAGGGAGCTAATAATTAATTAATAACACTGTCTGCCACACAGCATTTCGGGGGCTCTCCCTCTGGTATCTTTCGTCCCTCTTTTATAGCTGATTATGCTCGGGCTTTTCTAGTTATTGGGGGCATTATGATATGACCTATAGTTGTTAATTTCTGTGTCATTTAGTGTCCTGGCAATCATAATACATATTCTTTAATATATATAGCGATGTCGTTATTACGACATAGCTATGTCGTTATTACGACATGTTATGTCGAAATTACGACTTAGCGATGTCGTTATAACGACATATTATGTCGAAATTACGACATAGCGATGTCGTTGTAACGACATATTATGTCGAAATTACGACATGCTATGTCGTAATTACGACATAAATTTTTTTTTTGAATGGCCCTTATCGGCTTCCGTAGATTATCAATCATTATCCATTTATTTACAGAATTTTACAACAGAAATATTTTGGGACAAGGAAGGTTTTGCGTCTTTCAATAAAAGTCTAAAATATCTATTGATCTACAGATCACGAGCTCATAAAGAAGTACAAAAATAATCTTTAAAAAATCGTGTTTTAATCCAATCACTGTTCTGTCTCTAAAGAAGTAAAGTATGATCCCTCAATGCAATAATGGATTGCTTAATTTAGTATTATATTATCCTTATTAGCATGTCTAACTTCGTCAATCGTGACAAATCTCCACCAGTCAATATTGAAATAGACTTTCTAGAAAGAAGGTGAAATCTAGTTCATACATGAACATTGTACTTTAACCTAATGTATGAACAGAAAATGTATGATTGATTGATTGTTGGTTGCTTAACGTCCAGTGGCAAATATTTCATGCATATTTAGGACGAGAACAAGTTCACAATAAATACAATAGGTAGGTTGATACAATAGAGGCCATCTGGGATGATTTGGACTGCCACTAGAAAATGAGGGTATATTGGATAGGGTCAGAAATTTTGCCTTTCAACAGGCCACCTACGGACCCCTCAGAGAGTTGTTGCAAGGGTTCTTAACGTGCAAAGAGCTTGGCACTCTCTTTACACGAGGCATCGGATTTAATGTCCCCCTTCTGACCGGACGTGACTGCGAACTTGATACATCCCGCACAGCCAAACGGACGCCCCACTTCGGCAAGCGTTTAACTGCCGGTCGGGAGAAGACCAAGTGACCATATTTCTATACCCCAGTTACCCTTGGGGTGCAGAAAATGTATGCCTTCTGATATTGACACTTATTTATGAAATATGTTCATCGAGAATAAAACTTATTCCGATGTTAAAACAATCTATTGACCTTCAATGAACCAAAGCATGTCTGAGTTCTTGATCATTAAAGTTAATGGAGGACAAGAATCCACATTTACTTGGTCACTAAAGGTTCCCTTTAAAGTCTGGAGTGGAAATCATTAATCGATTGAAAATCATATGAAACTTCAAATTAATAAAAAAAAAATAAAAAAAAAAAATAATATTATTTACATAACTTATGTACATATACTAGTACTTTTTTCTTCAGAAAAATCTATAATTTGTCTAAATTTAGAAGACATTTACTTGTTTTAATTGTTTGCTTCAAGTAAACAATTCGACGATATATTTTCCGTATGCTATGAACTCAGCGTGACCTTTCTCGTAAAAATCTGGTGTTCCGAATGGATCTGTCATTTAAATAAACTATCATCGTCTTGTACATGTTATACACGTGCTCAATATCCATGCTTCTTTGTTGATTGTTTACTTAGGTGACAATCGGTAAAAACTATGGCTTCAATACACGACAATTAATAGCTACCATACTTTCACATCATAACAGATAGAAAGAAATGTGTCTTTGAAGATTATACTATGTGCACGTGGATGCGTAAAAAAAATAAAATCGTGCACAGAAGACTATATTTACATGCATTGGTTTAAGAATTGGATAAATATAATTTGTACCAGTCCCTTATTTCCTATGACTTTAAAATTCCGTTATACCTTTAGTATTACATTGTAAGTTTTATTCATCAATTAAAAAAAAAAAAAGGAACACAGGTATATGTTAGGTCAGCTACTTTTATTGACATGTCACCCAAATGCAGAAATAAATTCACAGCATACGCAGCGTGCTACAGACAACAAAGGAGTAGGTTCTGTAAGGGCAGATTTTGGCCTCAAATTTCAAGTTCATCTGACGAAAGATTTTGGTCACTTTTTAAACACTTAAGTGTCTATTTCAGTTGATTCAATTAGTTTATGTGATGATTTTAACTGATTTACTCATTAAAAACGCTCCGATTCGAGCATAAAGGATAAAAGCATTTAATCAAATATGCAAAAAAAAAACATTTTTCAGATGGTTTTTGTCAAAAATGAAAGTGGCCGCATCCGTGTTCATCCTCAACCTTTATATATACACCTCGCCAAAAGTTAAGCAACACCTGATAATTTTCCAGATTCGTTTTTTATTGAATTCATAACTTATCGAAATATTGATACAATGAACTAAATTTGTATTTTAATAAGATAAAATTAATTGAAAAGCGAAAATTTGGACTGCTTTCATGATTGATTTTTTTACTATTTCATTTTGGGCAAATGGTTGTAAAATGACAAAATAAAATACCAGATAGAGTTTCAACTTATACTGACGTTTTTGAAAATTTGCGTTGCACTATACACCACTTTTTTTTAAACTCGAGAGTGACAATTTGTGAATACATGCATTAAAGTAAAATTTAGGTCACTAGCGAGTGTATCCTTCACTCTTCCGGACAAGTTCATTTACAAATCGTCTCATGCTTTGAACTAAGCGTCGTAATGTTCTAACAGACATTCTTTGTCATTCTTCAATCAAGGCTGCTCGTAATTAATTCCTACTAGCTGGAATCCTGTTGTTGATTTTTCGACCAATATCAGACATGCTCAATGGTATTCATATCCGGTGACATGGGTGGCCAAGGGATAGTGACAGTAACCTCCTTGCGTAAATAATCTGAAACAATGCGTGTTCTGTGTTGCTTAGCATTATCTACAATGAATTTTGGTCTAGTTGCAAGATTGTGATAGTCAAAATGTGGCACAGCGATATCCCGGGTATGTTATCGCGATATTTTTGACACGTCATAGTCCCATCCAGAACATAAAGGTCCATTTTGCAGTCAAAAATAAAAGCATCTCCAAAATGTCAAACCCTTACCACCAAACGATGTAGTTCCAATAATGTACTGTTTCCTGTATGTTGTATTCTGAGAACACCATACGCGCATGCTCTCGTCAATATGATGTTGGAGGAATCTTCTGTCGTCAGACCAACGGACGTAACGGCACTGTCTCAAAGTCCTATTGTGGTGACCAAGTGACGACAGCTGATGTCGAGCTTGACGATGCCTACGAGTCAGCAATGGTCTTTTGACTGGTCTACGGGCACGTAAATTGACACAATTTAGTCTGCGATTAACAGTTACATTTCATTGCACGAAACTTGCAGGGATAAAACTTAAATGTAACTTTATAAAACCAGATTTTTAAGGTACCTAGGAATAGAATTTGAACCTGGTCTCTTACCTGTAGATAAACAATAGATTAACGAAAGATATGGAATAAAATCAGTATCAAATTTAATTTCAAAACAAAAAGTAGAAGCAAAAACATTGCTTAACTTTTGGCAAGGTGTATATGTTATGTATTATCATCAAATACAACTTACATTTCAATATCAAGAATGAACACAAATGCGGCCACTTTAATTTAAGACAGAAACCGTCTAAAATTTAACTAAAATGCTAGAATTGTGAAGATTTCAGTAATTTAGCATGACTCACCGATGCTAGTACCCGATATATGTGCATTGTATTGTCAAAAGCAGCCCATATGTATGTAGCAGAAGCATTCTACTTTCCAATTTATTACTAAAAGTTTACATTTTAGTAATTTGTCAAACTGCTATATTTTGGGGCCAAAAAGGGGTCTTACTAAACCTACTCCTTTTAAGGAATCCGCCAAGTTCCATTAAGACATGTATTTCATTCACACCAATTGTTGTTTTTAAATAAATGAAAAACAGTGAAAATGTTATTTATTGGATATGTAGAACAATATACACTGTGAGTTGTCCCCGGCCCCTCTGTGTGTATATGAAAATGTTTGTCTACTTGTGATCAACCTCATTGATTAATATATATACTGTGTATATTACTTCCATTTTCAAGAATATTACTTTAATACTTTGTTTAATCACATTTTAATTATATTCTTTTCTTTCTTTCAAATTAAAGTGTTTTTTTTTTTAAATTTTCCTTTTATTGTATTTGCATCCTGCTTTATGTAGTGAAACCTTATAAATCCTTCAAATGGACACCCGTACATCCGACACAGCTTAACAGACGAAATGACAAAAATATCAAACTTAATGTTCAAAATACACAGTCTCGTCTGTTAAGCTGTGTGTGTGTACAATTCCACAGTGTCGTCTGTTTAGCCTTGTAGGATGTACAATTACAAATTGTCATTTGTTTAGCTATATGGGATGTACCAAATACACCCTCTCGTATTTTAGGCTGTGTGTGATGTAAATATACACAGTATCGTCTGTTAAGCTGTGTGTGTTGTATCGAATATAAAGTCACGTCCGTTTAGCTGTGTGGGATGTGCAATTACACAGTATGGTCTGTTTAGCTGTGTGGGATGCAACCATACACAGTATTGTCTGTTAAGCTGTGTGGGATGTATCAACTACACAGTGTCGTCTGTTAAGCTTTGTGGGTTGTACAAATACACAGTATCGTCTGTTAAGCTGTGTGGGTTGTACAAAGGCACAGTATCGTCTTTTTTAGCTGTGTTGGTTGCACAACTACACAGTATTGTCTTTAAAGTTGTATAGGATGTAACAATACACATATCTTCTGTTTAGCCGTGTGGGATGTACAACTACACAATGTCGTCTGACTAGCTGTGTTTGATGTTACAATATACAGTATCGTCTGTTTAGTTGTGTGGGATGTACCTATACACAATATAGTCTGTTATGCTGTGTAGGATGTATCAATATTCAGAATCATCTGTTTAGCTGTGTGGATGTAACAATGCCATGTCCTCTGTTTAGCAGTTTGTGGTGTACAATGAAATAGTGTCGTTTGTTTAGCTACATTGGATGTAGGCGAATACACAGTCACGTCTGTTTAGCAGTGGTGTGGGATGTAAAATGCACAGTATCGTCTGTTTAGCTATATGGGATGTTTTAGATACACAGTGTCGTCTGTTTAGCTGTGCGGGATGTATCAATACAAAGTCTCGTCTGTTGAGCTGTGTAAGATGTTAAAATACACAGTATCGTCTCGTCTGTGTAAATGCATTTGATCTCAAAACACATGGATTCGTATATTTTGGATGTAGGGGATTAATACAATTCCACTGTATCCACCTTACTGTTTAGCTGTGCGGGATGTAATATTTTATAAAAAAAAATGCTATTCAACTTTATTTTTTGTCTATCTCCATATTGTATTTGCTAAGTTAACTGTGCGGTCCATCACCTTTATCCTGAGAAAAGCTGAAACATTGGCATTCGATGCAGGTTTGTATATTCCAGACATAACTTTTACTGATATGAAATGTTTTATCTTAATTTTTTTTCTACATGACCAAGACTATCTATGAACAAACTGGTTGACACATCGATATATATATTATGTATATTTGATATTTGTGAAGGGTCATAGTTAACATTTGTTTGAAATATAATTATATAAGGCGTTTCCACTGCAGACGAGCTGTCGGCAAATTTATACTTTTGTTTTTGTTATTTGTTTAGCATGTTTAGACAGCATTGCAGTATAGGTAATATCATATTTTCCCGGACGAATGCGTTCTGTCGTTTCATTATCTACCATTGATACAGATACCAATTTATTGATTGCGGTCATATTCTAAAAGAGTTTTAAAAAAGTTTAATAAAAGTAATCTTATGAAAAAACAAACACAGACATTTGATATATTTGCTAATTTAATTAGTTCTACAATTCAAATTGAACACGTCATGTTTGAAGATTTGAAAATTGATATCGATTAGATGAAGCAAATAAGTTCTGTATAAAGATAAAATTGTATTTATTTTTAAAAGTCAGCGATATACATTGGGTATTATAGCAGGCATCTTTATAACATACAATTTATATCATTTTACTTAACATCTGAAGTATCTTCAATCAAACGAGACCACTCCGGTCTATATCAAGTTTTGAAACTATGTAAATAAAAATATCCACTTCTCATCAGGTCCGAGAGCAGAGTTATTTCATTATGCATTTCTTTTTGTCAATAAACTCATATTAAAAAAATGCCCCTGTCATATCTCAAAAATATTTTTACCATGTAGTGTATTACTTTGGGACAAATTATTTTATCGTTATAAAAAGTCTAAACTTAAAATATGAACGATTCTATCACTCAAAATATTTGAACATGTCATATAAAAAAGAAGATGTGGTATGATTGCCAATGAGACAACTATCCACAAAAGACCAAAATGTCACAGACATAAACAACTATAGGTCACCGTACGGCCTTCAACAAGTTTATCACCTTCTTTATATGGTACATACAGTATATGCATAAAACCCATAGAAACCATTTGGAAGGTGTATACAAACAAATTTGCAGGTTATGTACTGTACACACTAGGGACTTAATTTGTATTGAAAGGACAATAACTGTGTCCTTGGATCACACCGAAGCAAAGCTATTTACTAGTAGTATATTAAGACTTGTATGATGATTGAAGTTATTGCATCGATTGGCAACCTTCGGCATAGTTCATGATTAAATGCACGTTTGAATTGTTATTAGAGCAAATCTTTACTTATTTAATAACTAAGAATGCGACAAGTATATGATGGACAGTACCACTGTGTAGATTTTTGATAGATGGAAATAGACATATACAACTGCCATATATAGTAAATATAAGTTATTGTTCTGAACATACAGATTTGCCACTAGTCGTTGAACAACCATCAATCAATCATTATAAGAAAAAATTTCAAGAAAATGTCAGTACTGTGGACTAGGATGCGATTGTCTACAACGTATTTACTCACAAATTAATCACAAATTATAGGAACTTTGTAACTTTATAAACAATTGGGTGCATCACCTCTGTTCTATGAATGACATATTCTCTATTTATTTTATTTTCAGATCTGAACATTTTATGACAAAAACTGACAGCAATGTTTGTTATCTACATTATGAATGTCAAAACTAACAGACTTTATGCTCTATTTAGTAAAAACTGAGCTAGAAAAAAACATAAAAAATCATTTTAAAAATACAAAGGGACGAAGTAAACATTTGATAGATATAACTTTACAGATAAGGCTGTCCTATCGCTGGTTTTAATCACCTTAAATTGCACGCATTCGAATATTAATTAAGATACGGTAAACTTTGTTTGGTGAGGTTGTCTCTAGATAATGAAATTAAAACAAATGTAAAGATTGTTTTACTGGCAATGATTTGAAAACATAAATGGTATAATCAGATGTGTCGTTATTCAGAGTTAATTGTTGTTTCGACGGGAATATAAACATTGAAGTCTGATAAAAACAGATATTTGATGTTTCTATAAACTTTTTTTTAAATATTTTTTATATTTAAAAGTTCGAAATGTATTTGTATTTATTAATAATAGTTTTAGTTGCAAGAAGACCAAAAGTCTCCTAAACACAACATTAGAATAAAAACAATGATTGAGCAACACAATGCCTACACCATCCGAGATCTCATGAGCTCACGCAGGTTAAGGAAATCCTGCTACACATGCGACACATGTCGCGTTCCTTTAAATTATAACTAAAACTTATTTCAAGTGATCAGGCATTACGCAAAAGCAGATTGGATATTGAGCCGATGTTAATCGTAAGACATCACTTAACATGTAAACCATCGGTTTGGTAAATTATCTAAAAAAAAAAAATTACCGTATTTGAAATTTTAAAATTGAAAATGATGTACCAAGTCAGGAATATGACAGTTGTTGTCCATTCATTTGATGTGTTTTATTATTTGATTTTGACATTTGATTAGGGACATTCCGTTTTAAATTTTGCTCGGAGTTCAGTATTTTTGTATTTTACTTTTTTTAGGATGAAGGATATACAGGAATGATACCGATAGAAGCAAAACTCTTTGATTGAAAAATAAAGTATAACTATTGAAAACTAAAAAAAACAAACAATACAACACAACACAAACACTAAAGAAAAAATACAATATGGGGACTCTTTTTCAGGAAGGATACTTTGACGTTATCCCATAATGTGTCGGGCAAGTGAGCCTCTAATATGCTAACTAATAATAATTTCATTTTGTCACCTTATCAATACAAATGTATCTTAATATCTAGTTTATCTTTTTCGGTTTTTTTTTTGCGTTCAAATTGTATGTACAAAAGATGTGATATTTTTGTTTTTTTATAGAATTAATTAGTAGTTCTTAGTATCATAAACGTTCTTAGAAAAAAAACATACATCTATATAACTAAACTATTATTTGTTTTACCTTTCGATTATATTTTTTTCATAATGATTTCATATAATCACCCATTTTATCAATAATAAAACATTGTATGTAATGGGTACAATCTGTTTGGAACCCTTTGTAAAATATCTAAGTTTATAATCAATGTTATAATAAATTATAGGGGCTCATTGTACGCTTTTTCTCTAATGCACTAGGTCATGTGATATTTTAGGATGATTGAGATGGATTTTATTTTTATAGTTTGATCATACTTATCTCATTTAGAGGTAAGAATAATCTGTATCTGTATCTGTATAATACTGGAAATGAACTCAAAATACTGAGGCAAACTTATAAAGAAGATGTGTGCGCCAGTGATGTAGCTAGTCGCGCGATATAACTGCCTTAAAACGTTCCACAGTTTTACAGTTTATGGCAGTATTTGATTAATCATGCCAATTGAATAAAAGACCAGTCACAAAGTGATGCCACTGTGTACTTACCATGATAAAAAATTGAAATGACCGCTGGCATTAATGGATCTGTTTAGCCTTAAGGAGCAACAGAGACCGCCCCTATTTATTGTTTGGCTTTGTGTCATTCAAGTTTTAGTTTTTATGTATTGTTTCATAGACTTTTTTCTTTCCGCCGCATTGGCCAAGGCATTTATCATGGCCAGACGCGCGTTTCGTCTACACAAGACTCATCAGTGACGCTTAGATCAAAATAGCTATAAAGCCACACAAGAACAAAGTTGAAGAGCATTAAGGACCCAAAAATCTAAAAAAGTGTGCCAAATACGACTAAGGCAATCTATTCCTGGGATAAGAAAATCTTTAGATTTTCGAACAATTCAAAGTTTGTTAACAGGAAATTTGTAAAAATGATCATATAATTGATATTCATGTCAACACCGAAGTGCTGACTACTGAGATGGTGATGCCCTCAGGGACGAAACGTCCACCAGTATGTGACATCAAACCAGTGGTGGAAATTGTTATCAAAGGTACATGGATTATAATTTATTACGATAGAAGCGCGTTTTGTCTACATAAGACTCATCAGTGAAGCTCAGATCTAAATAATAAATAGTTATAAAGCCAAACAAGTACAAAGTTGAAGAGCATTGAGGACCCAAAATAAAAAAAAAAAAAAAAAAACCTTTCGAAAATTGTCCATTTGTAAATAAACTCAACTTCCTAGATATATTTCTTTTTTTTAGGTTCTGTTTGGTCATATATAGCCGTTAACTTGTTTAAGGTAAGTTTACGTCACTGGCTATTAAATATTTGGATGTGAGTGTTCCCGATAAAGGTAAATCCATAAAATCGCATCAGACGCATGCCATTAATAACGTTTTGTGTCATTTGATTTTAACCAGGCACGGCAGGGTAAACCTTTTCAATGACGTTACAATAGGAAATAAAGAAAGAAGCCAACAACATCTGACGGCATGATTGGATTTCGACAAATCATTTGATGAGAAATATTTCATTATTGAGATATATTTTTTTCACACCGATTATGAGATGTGAAATAGAACGCAAATTAGAGAAACAAATTCTATATCCACTGTATGATAAAACTAAAGCCATTACATGTACAGTTGTATTATGTCTATTGAAAAAGCAGAAAAATTAAACGGTCATCTTTTATGGATTCTTAAACGTGTACTGAAATACTTTAGTAAATCATGTATGTAGCTTCTTGGGCTATGTAAAAACGTGGTAAAAATTCTAAAAAGGCTATCATTATTCCTATGAGCCATGAAATACTACCATGCCACTTTACATAAGGAAATGAAATTAACCGGTTTGTATGCTGATGTTAGGACACCGGGAAGCCTCATTATGTTTGTTTTTTTATTATGTGATTACTAAAATATCAAAATGTACAATTTCACTCGATCGGACAAATATGAAATTACTGAAATAAATTTTATTATTATTGTTGGGTCTTTTTTTGGTCACATAGCTCTTTAACTGGTTGTGTTCTTATACGTCTTTTGAATGTCAAATATTCGGCTTTGCGCTTTCCTTATTAGGGTAAATCTAGAAAAGGCCTTGTGTGATATCTATGTTTTCTTATGTGAAAAAGTGAAAAAGTTAAATGACACGCAAACAGCTCGTTATAACACGTCTGTCTATGTGTAAACAAAAAGTTCCAATATTTATAACTTCATAATAGCAATTCTATTTCTGGTATATAAGAACTTACTGCGGGAAAACAACAATACATTGTTTCTGTTCATTCATTCATTCATTCATTCATGTCTTTATTTCCTCATAATTGAGATACAATGAATACATACAATTAACTAAATATCAGACAACAACAAAATAAACGAAATAGGTACAGAACAATTGTTCACATATACAGACAAATATATACACTTTAGTCTCTCAGCATTAAGGCTTTATATAATCTAGATTGATGACATATCATGTATTGCTTAACCTGACACAGCGTCCATTTAATGCTAAGCACTGAACCACATTGGCGTGACAAAGCCTCTCAAACTCCGAATGTTCTTCACTTAAATTTAATGGAATTCTTCCAAGCAAAATTTGATATATATCCTCATCATCATATTCACTTAGTTCAAAATAAAGTTGTAGCGAAAATTCTCGATGATAATATCCCACCACAAATCGCGCAGTTCTATAGTGCAAGTGCAGGAACAACATGCATGTACATATACATCATTAAAGTCATTTTCGCATTCGATGCATTTATCTCCTGATGAATTTGGTATATCAGCTAACAGTTTTGTAATAAAATATGAATTTCGTATTTCTGCAAACGATTGTGCTTTTTTCCAGAAGTTTGTCATAGAAACTGTTTTATGAATATTTCTAAAACGTATAAAATTGTCATCTAACGCAATACGGTTTAACCAGTTGACTGCCTGTTGTTCGTTAACTGTTTTGTGAACAATCGATTTCCATTGACTTTTTGATGGGAAACTACCAGTATCAATATATTCAGTAAGATATTGAATGAGTCCATATGTTCTTAGAATGTCAATAATATCAGGAATGTATCCATAGTGACGGCGGTGAGGGTGTATAAGGAATGAAAATAGTCGAACCAAAAATATTCTTTTTGAAAGATAATTGTTATCTAACATACACAGTTTTTGAAAAAAGAATAATTTTCTTTTGTGTATAAAACTCATAATCGGATGAATTCCAATAATGCTCTCGCACATATCAGATCTGGTAGAAGTTTTTAAAGCTAAAATATGTTTGACAATGAAGTGCTGAAAACAATTAAGCGTCGTTATATCACAGGATTTGAGGTTACTCCATGTTTCGCAGCCATAAAGAACGCTTGGTAAGACAACAGTTTTGTATAATTTAACTAATACAGACGCATTAGTTGATCTTGACATTACTCCTTTCAATGCGAAGTATGCGTTTTTACCTTTTCTGCAAGCATTTATAGTTCTGTTCTTAGTTTTGAATCGAGAATTAAGTTCAATACCTAAATGTGTATAGTTGTCAGATAATGGAATATTCTTATTTCCAATACACCAGTGGAAGTTAACATTGTTTTCTCTTGTATTTATGGAGAATTGCATAATACTTGATTTGTTTGCGTTAAAACAGAACCGCCAGTTTCTAGAGTACTCGAAACACACATCAAGCATGCGTTGGAGAGACAATGGGGACGTGGCAATACATGATATGTCATCAGCAAGAGCAGGTGCACCACAATTGATACTGTATATACCTGTGTTTTGATTGCATTTCTCAATTTCACATATTAAATCATTAATAAAAATTAAATACAGTAAACCAGACAGCACACTGCCTTTTCTTACACCTTCTAACACTGGAAAAAAAATTGACTGGTGCTGGTTAACAACTATAGCACTTTTGGTGTTTGTATGAAAGTCATTGACTATTACCCATAATGTATTGTTCACACCTAGTTGAAACAATTTGTACATAAGACCAAGTCTCCAGACTGTGTCGAATGCCTTCCTACTATCAAGAAAAGCTACAAAAATCTTACTACAAAATTCAAGATTATGAAAAATTGTCTCATGTAGATTAAAGGAAGCTGTTAGGCAACCGAGGTTCTTCTGAAATCCTTGTTGTTGACAGTTAGGGAAGTTTATGTTTTCCAGTATGATTAGCAAACGGTTTTTTATAACATGCTCAAAGACCTTAGAAACACACGGCAAAAGTGTAATCGGACGATAACTATCAGGAGATGTTTTAGGTTTATTTTTTCCTTTAAAAAGTGGTACTAGTAAACCAAGCTTCCAGTCATAAGGAACACGACCTTTCTTCACTATGAGGTTAAAAAATGAAGTAAGGCAACGGATAAGAACTTCTCCGCCGTATATCAAATGTTCGTTTTGAATTTTGTCGTGTCCGCTGGCTTTTTTACGCATCAAGGATTTGACAATATCGCGCACTTCACATTCTTTGATGACTTCACCCGGTAGGTTCTCATTGGAGTTACAGCAGATGTTTAAAATCTCTGAATACGCACTGTCAATAAATTGTTTCTTTGACGTATCAAACGTGTCAGTATTGTCCGTTGTACAAATGTTTGAAAAATAGTCCATGAAGGCATTCGCAATGCTTTCTGGATCATTACATGTATCACCATTATGGATAATTTCCGGATAAATTCTTGATGTTGATGGTTTACATCTTTTTACTAGTTTCCAGAATAACCGGATATCGCACTCAGCTGCTTCGTTTAAGTCGTCGTAACATTTTTGAATATATTGTTCATAAGCTGCGTTTTGCACATTCCGAAATTCATATTTGGCTTTTTTGTAATGTTTATACGATTCATGACTCATTCCTCTGGGCCGTCCATCTGCCAGCCATCGTTTACGCATTGACCGTTCCGTCTGATGAGCTTTCTTTACATCGGGTGTCCAGTATGGTTTTGTATATGGGTTAAATACGCACTTAGGAATAACGGAATCTGCCGCTGCATGTAAAATGTTTTCGATTTCCGTGTTAACAGTATCTACATCTACATTGTCTGAATTAATTCGGACGGTTAACAATTTTATTGGTACGTTAAAAACATATTTTTTTCATTACGTTAAAAAATCTTTAATCATTTATATAACTCGACAACTTTGATGACCTATTAGGTTGCAATTTGTAAATACGCCTCTTTTGGGGAGATCTTGAATATTCATAGAAAATTGATTTTGTTTACATACTGGTTCCCAGTTATGCTCTGTGTTCTATCTCACAGAGACATAACTTGGGAATGCTACCAGTAAATAGTCATGTGCATATTGTTTACATTAAAATATGTGGTAATCTTTCATTCGAGGTAGGGGTAGTTGAGAAAATTAGTGTTAGTTTAAACTCTGAAAAGTTCAGGGCATATAAACGTTGAAAATATGACGCACAGCCCTATATTTTGACCTTTGAAAAAAATTGTGGTGCATATGAACTGTCAATTCTAGGATGAGATTTTTTTTCAAAACGTCATAGTGAAAGTGGTACAGTTTTAGCCGTAAAAGGAGTTCCTATGGGAAATTGCATTGTCAATATTTACATAAATGCAATCTATAAAACACATCTATGAAATAAATTAGTCTAAGAAAAGGTTATAATTAAACTGCAGCACAGTTGTACTGAATAATCCAATTAATAATAACTTACACCAATTATATACCACCCAATGTTGTAATATTTGTTTGAATACCCAACATAAATTCTATAGACGATTTTAGCCTGCTTAGTATTTACATTTGGTGTATAAAAAGAGGATTCAATCATGGTCAATTGAGTGAGACATTTAAATTAGAATACCTTAATTCCACCATCACAAATTTGCTTTGTTTTCTCGTATTAAAGTCATATTTTACTAATACGCTCAACTATTGATTATTAGTTTGATGCTTTAAGAAACTTATCTTAATATAATTATGTAAGATTGAAAACTGGTCGATCCAGAACTTTTTATAAGGGGCCCACTGACTGACCTAAAAGGGGGTCCTCCAGTGATGCCCCATATAATCAACTAACATTGTTTTCCCACAAAAGACGGTGCCCGAGTCCAAGGACTTCTACTAGATTACTAGGACGGAAATATCTACAGATTATAAGCGATCTAACTGATTGACGCATCAATATACATTATATATATTTGATTTTTGTGAAGTTGCACTGTTAACAATAATTTGAAATATAAATATATCAGGCGTTGTGGCAGCAGACGAGTTTTCGGCAAATTTATACTTTGATGATTGGTATTTGTTTAGAAGTATAAGTAGTACCATATGTGTCGGAATGATTGCACTCTGTTTTTTTTTGTCATTTACCATTTGTACAGATACCAATTTCAAGTTTGTGGTAATTTTTTAAAAGAATTCAAAGGTTGATGAAAAAATCTGATAATAAACTAACACAGACATTTGATATATTTGTTAACTCAATTAGTGTCAGAGTTCAAATTGAAAAAGTCATGTTTGATGATTCAAAAATTGATATCGATTTGATAAGGACGCAAATGCGTTCTGTATAAAAGTAAACTTGCATTTATTTTTAAAAGACGTCGACATAGATTGGGTATTATAGCAGGTATCTTTAATACATTTAATGTATATCATTTTACTTAACAGCTGGAGTATGTTCAACAAAAGAGAACACTCAGGTCTATATCAAATTTGAAACTAAAAAAAAATATCTCACCACGGCTTATCAGGTCCGAGAACAGAGTTATTTCATTATTCATTTCCTTTTGTCAATAAATTCATAATAAGGTGGTACCCAACACTTTGACTAAAATTAATTTGGCTTACTTAGTTTTCATAAAATTTTGACAAAATATTTACTTTGACCCTTTGAAATACATATAAAAGTTAAAAAACACTTCAACCAATCACTTTCTCGGAAAAAATTGGTTGGATATATAGCATTTTGACAAACACTATTTTTGATCATTGAGAAGCTTTATATTTCCTTAAAAATACAACTTGATCAAAACATTGAACTGATTTTAAAGAGATGTCTCCCTGTAGTGTTAGGTACCACCTTAACAACAAGTTGCATCTGTCCTATCTCAATGTACCATGTAGTGTACTACTTTGGGACAAATTAGATTGTCATTATAAAAAGTGTACCAGCTCCAACTTAAAATATGAACAATTCTTTGGAAAACTGTGTCCTTGGATCACACCGAAGAAAACCTATTTACTAGAAGTCGATTACGACTTGTATGCTGATTGAAGTTATTGCATCGATCGGCAACCTTCGGCATAGTTCATGATTAAATGCACGTTTTACTTGTTTTAGGGTAAATCTTTACTTATTAACTAACCAAGTATCCGATGAGTATATGATAGACATTACCAATGTGTAGATTTTTTATAGATTTTTGAAAGATATATGCAACTGCCATTTATAGTGAAGTTAAGTTATCGTTCTGAACATACAAATTTGTCACGAGTCGTTAAGCAACCATCAATCAATCAATCATTATAAGAAAACTTTTCAAGAAATTTCAGTACTGATTAGTACGGAGGACTAGGTAGGATTCGATTGTTTACGTTTCAAACTATTACGATCTTATTAACTTACAAATTACTCACAAATCATAGGAGCTTTGTCATTTTAGCATACGTGTTATAATTCCGCTGTTTTCAAGGGTTTGCCTGAACTACTTGTAAAGACATTTATAAACAAAGTGTTTAACAATTAAATATAGATCAAGTTTGAATTTGGGATGCATCATTTTAACCGTTATGTCCATGTATAACTTTAAAAACAAGTGGGTGCATCATCTGTGTCCTATTGACGACACATTCGTTATTTTATATTTAGATCTGAACATTTTATGACCAAAACGAACAGCAATGCTTGTTATCTAAATATCAAAACTAACAGACTTTATGTTCGATTTAATATAACACTCTGCTTGAAACAAACATAACAAATCATTTTAAAAATACAAAGCGACGAAGTAAACATTTGATAGGTTTAATTGTACAGATAAGGCTGTCATATCTCTGGTTTCTAATCACCTAAGTTTGCACCTATTCGAATATTAATTAAGATACGCTAAACTGTGTTTGTTGAGGTTGTCTCTAGATGATGACATAAAAAAAAATGTAAAGATTATTTAACTGGCAATAATTAGAAAACCTAAACGTGGAAATCAGATGTGTCGTTATTCAGAGTTATTTGTTGATTCGAAAAAATATAAACATTGCAGTTTGATAAAAACAGATATAAAAAATATCTATTAAAGATGAATAGAACTATGGTCGATGTTTCTATAACTGTTTTATATTTTCTATATTCAAAAGGTCAAATGTATTTGTATTTATTGATAATAGTTCTAAGTTGCAAGAAAACGAAAAACGTCTGAATTGAAAAGACCAACAGTCTACTAACCACAAAATAGAATAAAAACAGAGACTGAGCAACACAATACCATCTTGGGATTAATGTGCTCCCACAGGGTGAAGAAATCCTTCTAAACATGCGACACATGTCGCGTTCCTTTAAATGATAACTTAAAGTGATTCCAAGTGATCAGGCATGCCGCAAAAGCGGATTGGATGTTGCCGGAAATTAATCGTAAGACATCACTCAACTTGTAAACAATCGGTCTTGTAAAGTAACTTAACATAAAAATTGACCGTATTGGTGAATCTTGTGTGGACGAGGTGCGTTTTTGGCGTATTGAATTTTAAACCTGATGCCTTTTGTTATCAATAAATCATGAGTTTCTTTGTCTAATACGTTCTCCTGTTTATTTGTAATGTAGTCCTGTAATATTATGTTGTCATTTCAATGTTATGTTTAACATTGCCATTATAGTGCGAGGTTTGGCATGCCACAAAACCAGGTTCAACCCACCATTTTTATCTTTAAAAATGTCCTGAACAAAGTCAGGAAAATGGCCATTGTTATTTTATAGTTCGTTTCTGTGTGTGTAACATTTTAACGTTGTGTTTCCGTTGTGTCGTTTGTTTTCTCTTATATTTGAGTGTGAATTCACATTACTATAAGACGTGTCACGGTACTTTTCTATCCCAAATTCATGTATTTGGTTTTGATGTTATATTTGTTCTAATCGGATTTTGTCTAATGCTTAGTCCGTTTCTGTGTATGTTACATTTTAATGTTGTGTCGTTGTTCTCCTCTCATATTTAATGCATTTCCCTCAGTTTTAGTTTGTTACTCCAATTTTGTTTTTTGTCCATAGATTTACGAGTTTTGAACAGCGGTATACTACTATTGTTTGATTTTGCCATTGGATTAGGGACTTTTCGTTCTGAATTTTCCTCAGATTTCATTTTTTTTGTTATTTTCCTTTTTTCAGGATAAAGGTTACACAGGAATGATACCGATAGATACAAAACAGAGATTGAAAAATAAAGTACAACCATTGAAAACTAAAACAAACACAACACAGCACAACACAAACATTGAAAAAACGAAATAATACAATGTTGAACACTGGAAACTAAAACAGAAACTACATGAACCTTTTTTTAGCAGATTAAGGGTGATCGAACGTGCACCGGAAGGGAAAGCAGGTCTTTTATAACTACATGTTTATCCTCTTTTTTCGCAAATCTTAATTCTATAATCTGAATTTCTTATCAAAGCGTCAACATAAAAACAATTATGTAGATATTTCTACTGATAAACATCGCAGCAACTTCCCTCGCCTGAAACATTTCTTCAAACAAGTCAAATAATTTATAAGTCTGAAATGGGAAATCTTTTCAGGAAGGGAACTTTGAACATTATCCCATAATGTGTTAGGCAAGTGAGCCTCTAATGCTAACTAATAATTATTTCATTTTGTCACCTTATCAATACAAACGTCTCTTTATATCCAGTTTATCTTTTTCGTACTTTGGCGTTCAAATTATATGTACGAAAGATGTGATATTTTTGTATATTTTATAGAATTAATTAGTAGTTCTTACTATTATAAAAATTCTTAGAAATATAAACCATGCATCTATATACTTATTGTTTGTTTTACTTTGCGATTAAAATGTTTTCATTATAATTACACATAATCACCCATTTTATCAATAATACAATGTATTATGTAATGGGTACATTGTGTTTTGAACACTGTTAAATATCTAAGTTTGTGACCATTGCTTGAATATATCAAAGAGGCTCATTGTTCACTTGTTCTCTGATCCACTAGGTCTTGTGATATTTAATATAATTGAGATGGACTGTGGAATATTTTGTTTTTATGGTTTTATCATACTTATTTCATTTATAGGTAAGAATATTGTTACTTTAAGGAAAGAAAAAAGGTCCATTTTTTGTTTTTGATTTAACGCTTGTTTTTAAATTGACTGTCATTAAAACTCCTCCTTATTATTCTGTCAAAGGAGCCTGGGAATAAACTCATATTAGACATTTTATATCAATCATGCCAAGTTTTTTTATTGATCTTTTTAGTGTTCAAACTACAGTGCAAACATACATTTTTACAAGACATAATTGAATAACATGACATGTATGGCATTGTTATACTATTGATATTATGCGAATAAGACTCAGCAAAAATTTACAAGTTAGTGATGTAAATACTCAGTAAATGATACATCTTAAGAATACTTTGAAATACATTATTATATATTCATATTAAAAATAAATTGAATTAAATGACTTCCATAAATCCCCCCCCCCCTTCCCCACGTCTGTTGACAAACGACTCGTATTTGTCTCTAGAAAGTTATAAATATTCAAATATCTCCAGATGTCTTCTCAAAAATTTAAGAAAAGCTTGCACAGATATTAACAGTCTGTATAATTGTGTGTTCTTTTCATAATTAATGTTATATGTTGTCTTTAGAATACAATAATTTAAAACTAAGTTATCAGAATTCAATACACCAAAAATGACACTCAATATTTGTACTCCAAAAACTAAATACCACCAATTACAAAATACTCTCCACAATTGTTTTATTTCTGTACATTAAAAAAATGTTAGCTCTATTGTTTCTATTTTTTACGACTATCACATTCATTAGTTAAGGAAAGTTTATATTTTTCAAGTAAATAATTATGTGAGACTATTCTGTGTAACATTTTATATTGGAAAGCTTGTAGTTTGCTTTTTATAGTACAGTACTAATTTCTATATTAAAACTTTCTTCCAAATTATTTTGTAAAATAGGAGAATCACTTCCCCGATCGATAAAAAGTGAATATTTATCTTTAGCAAATAATTTACTGATAGGTATTTTTTTATTCTCATGCTCAAAAACGAATCCAAATGACTTGCTGTTAGGTGACATGTGTTGTTGTAATAACAAATCTTTCCAGTCACGTGGTATAGCAAGCTTAATAGATAGAATGTCTACAAAAGTAACATTTATGTTATATTTTTTGTTAATAGCGTCATGAGACTAAACATCGCCTTTCTTATCTACAATATCATTGATGAACCTTATGTCTTTCATGTACCAAAATCTGTAAAATAAATACTCGTTCTATCAATTTTGATAAACGGATTGAACCAAATAAATTCTTTTCTAACATGAAATGCATTTAACAGGATGAAAATACCATTAAAACGTTTCCAAGCAGATAACAATTCTATATAAAAAAGGGGTGCTTTTAACTCTTAAAACTGAAATTAAAATCTGCTCTTGAATAAATCCTCTAAATCAAAAAGGGAGAAAAAAGCTTTGGAAACATCTTTCCATTTGAAGTCATGTTCTGACAGAAATCATTTTACCCAAATATTACAAAAGGATAATAGCTGTTCTTCTAAATTTGGAGCTTTCAGCCATGCCAATACCTAAGTATAACACTTATTTTTGACAAATTATATTATTAAAATAAAAGTGACACGCTAACAGATCGTTATAGCATGTCTGACAACATGTATACAAAAAGTTTTAAGATTTATAACTTCATAATAGCAATTCTATTTTTGGTATATACGTACTTACTGCGGGGAAAAAACACTACATTGTTACTGTTTATTAAGCTGCTTTCTTTACATTGTATATTTTACTGACTAACAGTCCAATATCCTTTCCCAATTAGACAGCCTGTTTCAAATTTTACTGTTCTTTAGTTCGAATTATATGTAAGCAATTAGATTAAGCTATTTGCTTTAAGTGATTGAAGAAAAGTTTTAAAGGCGATGAAATGCTAACAACGTATATCAGTGTCTATTTTAAATTCTGTGAGACAACTTTGGGAATTACATTTTTATCATTATGAAAAAATAAAAATCGTTTGTCAGCTATATAACCCTTAAACTTTGATGACCCATAAAACGTATTTATGTAATTAGTTAGTCCAATAAACTGTCATTATTGAGATGTAGAACAGTTGCACTTTATAGTCAAATTAATAATATTGTCCACAAATTATTAACATCCCAATGTCGTAATATTTGTTTGAATACCCCACATAAATTCTATAGACGATGTTATCCTGCTTAGTATTTACATTTGGGGTATAAATAGAGGAACTAATCAATGGTTATTTCAGTGAGACTTTTAAATTAAAACATCTTGATTCCACCATCACAAATTTGCTTGGGTTTTCTCTTATTTAAATCAAATTTTTAATTAGTACACATAACTCAAGAAATGAATTTATTATTGGTAGAAGAAACTAACTAGTTTAGTTTGATGCTTTAATAAAGTACTTATAATATAGATAAGATTGAGTAGTGGCGGATCCAGAACGTTTTATACGGGATCATACGGCCTGATCTAAGGGGGAAAGGGTCCAGCCATGCTTCAGTGATGCTCTCTATAAGCAACTAAAAACATTTCCCACAAAAGGGAAAAAACCGAGCCCGCGAACTTTTCGTAGATGACCAGAAATATGTATGAATCATAAGCGATCAAACTGTTAAACACATCCATATACATTATGTATATTTGATATTTGTGAAGTTGCTCTTTTAAAAATAATTTGGAATATAATTATTTCAGGCTTTTTAACGGCCGACTAGTTGTCGGCACAATTATACTTTGATGATTGCTATTTGTTCCGACAGCTTTGTAGTATATGTCATACCATATTTTTCAGTATGATTGCACTCTGTTAATTTCATCATTTACCATGTGTACAGATACCAATTTAATGTGTGTGGTCATTTTTCAAAAAAAAAAAAGGTTTATAAAAAGAATCTGATAAAAAACAAATACAGACATTTGATATATTTGTTTGTTCAATTAGTGTCACAATTCAAATTGAAAAAAGTCATGTTTGATAATTAAAATATTGATATCGATTACATAGGGACGCAAAAATAAGATCATTATTAAGACAACATTGTATTTATTTTAAGTCGTTGATAGACATTAGTTATTATAGCAGCTATTTTCGATACATACAATGTATTTATGTTTTTACTTTACAGTTATGTAAAATCAAAAGATACCACACAGGTCAATATCTGATTTTGAAACTATATACAAAATCTCACCATGGCTTATTATAGACCTGAGAGCACAGTTATTTTTTCAACTAAAGATATGAATAATTCTATGATAAGGGGGTCTATTTCAGTTTGACTATTTTTTTACGTTGTTTTACATGACGAAATAACTGCTTGATCTTGAGATACATCACTCAAAATGTTTTAACATAAAATTCCACGTGCACATGCTTATATGGTATATATACAACGCATTAAAATCGTTGGAAGGTGTATAAAAACACATGTATATACTGTTAAAATTAGGGACTGCATTTGAATTCAAAGGACGATACGTGTGTCCTTGGACCATTAAATCGCACGGAAGCAAAGCAATATACTTGTAGTATATTGAGATTGGTTCACTGACTGAAGTTATTGCATCGATCGATAACCCTCGTCAGATTCCTCTACTTTACAACTGTTACATCTTATAATGAGCTGTGCCGAATGGTTATTGTATAACGTTCACTATTGTAAACAGATTTGAAGTTAACTTACATGTACCAATAAAGTGAGAAATAAAAAATACTTCAGGAGCCATCCCAAGTGTGTAGTTCACCAAAATGACCAAATTAAGAAAAACTCGAACATGAAAAAAATATGACATGGTTACAAAAAGCAGATATAAATAAATATCAAAACTAACATACTTTATGGTAAAGTTAGTAAAGCAACAATCATTTAAAATGATTTAATAAATACAATGCGACGAATTAAACATTTGATACATTTATCTTCACAGATAATGCTGTCATGTCGCTGCTTTTAATCAACTTAGTGTGCACGTGTTCGAATATTAATTAAGATACGCTAAACATTATTTGTTGATGCCTACTCTGGATAATGAAATTAAAACAAATATAAAGATTATTTTACTGGTAATAATTTGAAATCTAAACGATATATTCAAAGATGTCATTATAAGAAGTGCATTGTTGATTCAATAGAAATAAAACATTAATGTGTGATAAAGACAGATATATATATATATATATTTTTATTAAAGATGAATGTTCTAGAACTATGGTCGATATTTTTCATTTTTATTTTTTTTTATTTTGTATTTGAAGGTATAAATTTGTTTTTTAATTTTTGTATATGTGTTCCTGGTGGTGAATTGTATATATATCACATAAACCATGGAAATTCAAAAGATAATACACGATCAAATGGAACAGAGTCATTTAACAGAAATTTACGCAAATATGTCTTTCAAAAAGTCTGTGCGAACAAACAAAACGAATCAGATGACAGACGACAATAGTATACTTAACACAACATACAATAAAACAGAGACTGGGCAACATGAAATCCACACAATATAGGGATCCAGGGCTCCAGCAGCGGAAGCAGATCATGTTCTACATGCGACAGTCACACATGTCATGTTCCTTTAAATGTGTATTTAAATTATAAGTTATTTCAAGTGAATACGCATAATAAAAAAGCGGTTGGATATTGACTATAAGTTAACCGTACGACATAGAAAAATCGGTCTTGTAAAATTGACTAACCATAAAAATTTAATATCTTTGGTACTATTAGAATGGAAATACGGTTTACATGAAAAAGAAAATTCAGGAATTTTACCGATAAAACAACGCAGACATTGAATCAAAGCAAAGAACAACAACAACAAAAAAAAAACAGAAACAAAGACACAACACAAAAACCCAGAGTAAAATACTTGAAAAAATACAGAAACAAAAGAAACAACACAGACGTTGGAAAAGTCAAAGAGTACATAGCTGAACTCTGAAAACTAAAACAGAAACATCATGAACTTTTGAATAAACTAAAAGTTATCGCAGGTGCACCAGAAGGGAAAATAAGTCTTATATAACTGTCTATTTTTACAAATCTTAATCCTATAAACGGAGTCTCTTACCAAAGCATCAACATAAAACGACCATTAAGATAATTTTATTGTTATTTCTCGTAACAAAGTTCCTCTTTTGTTCACATATCGTTGTCAATATAATGGAATTTGATGCGACTGTCATCCAAGTGAGGATTTTAGTTAGCTATAAAATCAGGTTTAATACACCATTCTTATTCATATTTCGCCTTCGGTCTCAAGTAATGAATTAGCTTAACTTCTCTTTGAGGGGTGAAGCTTACATATAATATCTCTGTTTAAAGAAACAAACTATACCTGACCAGACCATATATCTGGCCAGTGACCTTGACCCTAGTATATAAGCACCTGTTCCATAATAACTTGTCATTATTTTTCTTGAGGGTGGAAGTGGACACTTCACGTAAGTTCTTTTTAGTTATTTTATTTTTATCTTAAATTTGGGAGAAAGTTCTTAAAGTTACATTAACTTGTTTACGAAGTACGACAAGTTCTAATATTATTTTGTTATTTACAAATAATAATTCCTCAATTGTCTACGATGTATGACAAGTGTTGATGGAAATTAATTTAAAAATTTCTTGTCTACGATGTATGACAAGTGTTCATGGGAATTTAATTAAATATTTTATTGTCTACGATGTATGACAATTTTATATTTTCATTAAGTTTTTGCATTAGTACGATGTACGGCACATGTGTTACTTAATTCATACTCCTGTTTGTTAAACAGGTAGATATTTAAAAGTATTTCTATTCACCTGAAGGTCGTGAGTACTCTTCACAATTTACATGTGTTTTACCTGCACAGGTACACATTTTTGTATTACAATGGCTGAATTTGTTTATGCAAATGTATTGTTTTTGCAAGATGTTTAGAATGATGTTTACACTTACTAGGGTGATGGTTATGATTTTCATCACCTCTGGAATGTTTTAGAAATTAAAGATGATAAATTTAATAGGAAATCAAGAGGTATTTTGAATAAATCCTCTTCTTAAACAGTTATAAAACCTAGTAGTTTTATAATAGGTCATAATGGCATGGCAATTGGAAATAATTGACAAAGCAACAGAACCTGTAAAAAGTAAGTTTTAAATCTAGTGCTACTTGTATAACTTCAAAATCTACTTGATTTGTGAATGTTTCTCACGAAAGTGCTGTTGAGATTTAAGAAAGGCATGTATATTGATACATTTACTCATTATTGTTAATGTAGTAAAGAACCTGTATGAATCATGAGGTTTGAGACAGTTTCACTGCCTTCAACTCTAGCAGAGTTTGTAGAGAAACCTGCTGCTTTATTTGAATTTTGCCATTAGAGACTTACTTTTATGAAGATTTAGTTCTAATTTTTGATCTGATCTACTGAAATGATACGGTGTATGTACCTCTTTTTGGAGTTTGTGCCATGGCTGATGATAGTCCAGCCGGAGTTGAATTTGATACGTCTTTTCATTCTGCATTAAGGTTTTCAGAAGCCTTTAAGGCTTCTTTTAGTGAGATTAATGGTCCATTATCTCATCCTGTTTGTTGAACAGTTTAATCATGATTTTGATAAAATCAGGAAAATATAAAGTTCATAGAGGAAATAATACTATCACACTGAGAACTGTGACAATCCTAGTGTGTCTAGGATAAATAAAAAATCGAAATGGCACTGCCTAGACAGGCCCACGCTGTTTCAAAGATGCAGGAAACCCAGAGATACTTTCTGAAGGGGTTGATCATCACCCCTATTGTTGAGTTGGCTATTTCTTCTTGTAAGAATGAGCCATTGGATCTTGATAATACAAGGATTTTATTGTAAAATTCTATTTGTTTGTTTGACCATGGGTTTCTGGTTAAACCCATAGGAGATGCTCAGAAATATTTAGATGATAAAACTTTTTTGTAATTCTGTTGTGATAGTTGCTTTTTCACATTTCTAGTTATGATTGCAAAAAGCAAACTTGTGTTTATACAAAGATTCTAAAGCAAATTATAGATTCCTTGGAAGAGGTTCCAGGTCTAACAATTAATTTACTCCCAGCTGTTATGGGAAAGGCAATATCAGTTTTTTAACTGCAGATGCTCTGTTGGTCAACTAGTGTACTATACTAGTAGGCAATTCCCTTCATTGAGAGGGAGAGGTTTCCAAAAAGGGAACAGAGAATTTCGAAGAGGTCAGTTTTCTCAACCAGTTGCTATATATACAGTAGATAACTTAAATATTATGTTTTGGAAAATGTTTCTAATGATCTATTGATATTAGATATATTAAGAAATGGTTATAAAATTATTCTTAATGATGTACCACAAGGTTTATCATTTTTGAATTAAATACATTTCACCTTTCATAAGGATGAATTATTTTCATAAGTCCAAAAATTGATAGCTAAGGGAGCTATTTAAGAGGTTGATCGATCAATGGAAAATCAGTTTATTTCCTTTATTTTCTTAGTTCCTAAGAAAGATTGGTCTTCAAGGCCTGTATCTATTTGAAAAATTCAAACAAACTTAGTTTGTGGCTAATCAGCATTTGGAGCAGGACCATTTATCTTTTGTTTAGATGTAATTCTTTTTAGAATAATTATCTATATATATATAGAGAGAGAGCTAACATCTATAGATCTCACAGATGCCTATTTATGTATCATTTATGATTATATCACATTTTCCTGATTCATGTGGAAAAGACATTGATATGATATTTATGTTTTTTGTTTTGGATTGGCTTCTGCATCAAGAGTTTTTACTAAGGTTTTAAAACTTGTCTTATGTATTTATGAAATAATGTCACTTGAGGTATATACATGCTATAGTTTATACATTGATGATTCTTTTATTATGGATCAGAGTTTAGATGATTGTATTGTGAATACAGAAGAAGTGGTGCAAATGCTTGATAAGCTGTGCTTCGGAATACATTTTGAGAAGTTGGTACTCATTCCTTGGAAGCACATTGTTTTCCTTTGTCTCATTATTGATACTGAGCTATTTAAGTTTTTTCTGACAGATGAGAAATGGTAAAATTATCTCCCTTGGGAAATGTTTCTTAAATAGAATTGTGTAACTGTATTTTAGATGATTTACATCATATATTGGTCTTGTGACGAATGCTTTTAATGCAGTATCTGTTGGAATGCTACATTGCAGAAACATGACGAGAAATAATGTTGAAACACTGTATAGTTGTTACAGTGTTTATTATCATCAATAGGTGACATTTTTTAATAATTTAAAATCAGAAATTAAAAATTTGATTTATAGACCCATCCAAATAAGTTTTTGGATTGAACCAGATTCCTCTGACAAAAGAAGGATTTGGGATCCAAATTTGAAGAAAATGTTTCTGTTGGTAGAATTTATTGGAGCTTCTTTAAGAGTATGCACTCATTTAATATAGATTTCATAGTATTGTTGGCTATATTTTTCTTTTGAAGAAAAAGTTTTAGTCACAGAGAGTTATACAATCAGAAAATACTATTTCAGTAGCTTTTATTATGCAATAGGAGGAATTAAACCTCTTTGTCACTTAACATACTTACTACAAATATTTCATTTTTTGGGCTTGGTGTTCAAGAAAGAACATTTTTATCACAGCTCTTTTATATTCCTGGTAAGAAAATTTTTGATGCTTATCATATGTCTAAAAAATTTACAGATTCAAAAGGATGGCAATTGAAAGAAGATGTATTTGTTTTGTTGTTATTACATTTTCATTTTCAAATCTGTAGATAATTACTTCATTGTCTTTAGACCAACAAGCTCCTTTCAGAGATGTTTGTATTTTTCATGATCAGAATTAAGACCTTATATTTTCCCATCTTTTTCATTGCTGGGGATAATTATAAAGAAAATTATTTGTGATAAAGTTCAGAAGGCTCTTTTGGTTATCCTTTTTGGCTTGCTCAGAGTTGGTTTTCTTTGCTAAGACCAATTTTAATTTATTTGCCAGTTAAACTGCTAAGCATAAAAATTAGTAACAATGTTGTATACTGAAGATAATGTCTTTCCGTCAGGAAGAGACTTAATTTAACTGTATATTGTAAAAAATATAAGTGAACCAACACCTGAAGGGTTGATTGTGCAGTAGGGTAAAAACATGTGTATTATACTCAGAAATCACTTTTAATATAAACAGGAGATTTCAGAATCATTTGTAAAATATATTTACACTTCATCTTGGAGACCTTGCATCTATAATCAAGCATTATCAATATTTTTTGAGAAATTTCCTTATTTGGTGTGATCAATTCCTTATCACCATCTAAAAAGGATGTTATTGATTATTGAAATTTTTGTAAACACAAGCTTTTCATATTCAGCATGTTTAATGTGAATTTTCCTTGTTCTATTTTGAAACAGACTTTATCCTTTAAGAAAAAGATGTTACTTAATTTGTTTGTTTACTATATGTATTTGTGTAAGGTTGCTTAAACCTGAATCTGCAATTGAAGAGTTAGATACTCTTTCACTTGGGAGATGAATTTAGTGCTATCTTTTTTAGGTTCTTAATATTCATTGGAATATTTAACATTGAAGATTGTCTTTTATACTTGTGTCTTTATTTGCCTTGACTACATCTGCCTTAAAGTACTATCTTTATCAGCTGTAGATTTACATTCTATGTCTTTCATTCAGAGACATGGCACTTTATTTTTTCATATACATGAGTTTTTGAAAAATACTAGATCTGTTAGTTAGTTTATCTAATGAGGTGATCAAAGGTTTTGATAAACCAAAACTTTGTGTTGTTAAGGCAGTGATTTATCAAGTTTTGTGTACAAAATAGGTGAGAGAATTCATCTAAGTCTTTTCGTAAAGTTTAGATAGTTAGAGAAAGTTCTAATTTTATCCGAGGTTTTAAGGTTAACTCATTTAGAGGAACCTCTTCTTAAGTGCATTTTGCTTCAGGATGTTCTATTAAGGACATTATGGCAACAGTTTTGTTTGGACATATGGTAAAACTTTTTCAAGTTCTATAACAGGAAAGTAAATAGTATCAGTACTAAAACACAAATTTAATACAATTCAGTTGTAGTTACTGGATGATCTTGTGATTTTTATCCTTTATTAAATGTTGGCATTTATATAAAAATTGTTTTTAGTTTGTGTCTACACTTTAAACAAGCTAATTCATTACTTGAGACCGAAGGCGAAATATGAATAAGAATGTTTCTTCATCCAAGCATATCTTGGATGTGCAGGATGAAGGTCATTCTTAGAATATGAGCCTGAGGCTCGAAAGTAATTAATTCCCACCCTAGGGATTATCAGTCAGACCCACCCTTTTCCACTGGGTTTTATATTTGGTCGACACAAACTTGCTTTAAATTATGACAAGTTATTATGGAACAGGTGCTTATATACTAGGGTCAAGGTCACTGGCCAGATATATGGTCTGGTCAGGTATAGTTTGTTTCTTTAAACAGAGATATTATATGTAAGCTTCACCCCTCAAAGAGAAGTTAAGCTAATTCATTACTTTCGAGCCTCAGGCTCATATTCTAAGAATGACCTTCATCCTGCACATCCAAGATATGCTTGGATGAAGGAACATTATCTACATAAGAAAATGCCTGTCCAAAGTTTGACATATGACAGCTGTTATCCATTTGTTTGAGCTTTTGATTTTGCCATTCGATTAGGGACTTTCTGTTTTGACTTTTCCTCGTATATTTGTGATTTTCCTTTTTTTCTGAAATGTTTTATCCAACAAGTTCGATTACTTAAAAAGTTGAAATAATAGATCATTTTCGGAGAGGGTTTTTTGAAGAATGTCTCAGTATGTGTGAGGTGTGTGAGCCTGCTGACTATGCTTACTATTTGTTCTTTTATTTCTTCATCTGATCAATACAAATATCTCTTACTTTTCGCATTCATTTTCTATGTACAAGAAATGTAATGTTTGTGGGTTTCTTTATTAAATTAATTAGTAGTTCTTAGTAAAAAAGCATGCACCTATATACAAATGAACTATTATTTGTTTTACGTTGCGTTTATAATGTTTTCATAATAATTACATATAATCACCCATTTTATCAATAATAAAATATTCTATGTAATGGATACATTGTGTTTGGAACACTTTGTTAAATATTTTAATGTGTGATTAATGTTTGAATATATTAAAGGGGTTCATTGTAAACTTGTTGTCTGATGCACTAGGTCAAGTGATAATTTAGGATTGTTGCGATGGACTATGGAATATATTGTTTGTATGGTTTTATCATACTTATATCATTTAGAGGTAAGAATATTGTTACATTAAGGAAAGATGAAGGACAATTATTTTTCAAATTTTTAGCTTTTTTAAAGTCGATCGTGATTAAAATTCTTCCTAATAAATCTATCAAAGAAGTCTCAACTATACTCCAATTAAACATTTTATTCAATTATGCCAATTGAATGCTTTTTGTTTTAAACAGTCACATAATGATGACAATGTTGACTTACCGTAAGAAAAGAAAAATGACGAGTGTCACTAATGAAACAAGGATCTGCCTACCCTTACAGAGCACCTAGAAAATATTCTGATCCCTTATTTGATGAAAAAATATTGTGGTCAAGGAGATGTAAAAAAAAATATCTTCTGAAACCAGATTTTCCCATACCTTGAAGTGTTAAATTAGATATAAAATGATTTGATTGATAGCGTCAAAATCTTGAAAAAAAAGTTGCTGACAAAGACAACAAACAATAACTATTACGAAGTTAAACGGTTGCTCCCGTATGGGTTTTGAATGTCCTCTTGGTACGTTCTGCGCTTTTTTTTTACTTTGTCTTTTTGAAGTTTGTGTCATTCAGGTTTTATTTTTTATTTATTGTTTTATAGACTTTTTTCTAATCGTCGTCTTTATCTATTCTTATAAACATTGGCTTTTCAATATTCGGCTTTGAGTATTCCTGATAAATGTAAATTCAGAAAACCGCTTCAGACTTATGCAATTTATAACGCTGTTTTTTTCCTTTGTTATTAACCAGGTATAGACTCTTTTTTTCATGACGTCACAATAAAAAATTAAGAAAAAAACCAAGAACATCTGATGTTAATCATTTGCCGAGAACAGATATTTCAATAATGAAGATAAATAGTTTTTTACACGGATTAAGAAATGTGGAAATAACACACTATTGAGAGAAATATATTATATCTTCATGGATGGTAAAAGACATAAAAGCACTAGAGGCCTTTTGTTTAGAGAAATAGCAGAAAAGGTACACGGTCATCATACATATTCTAAATAGTGTAATGAACTTATTTAATCAATTAATGGTGTATATGGGTTCTTTGGCAAAAAAATTAAAATTAAAAAAATTATCATTATCCCTATGGGCTAGAAAATACTATTAGGCCACATTAAATAAGGAAATAAAATGTACCAATTATGCATACTGATGCTGTGAGACTGGTATTCGAATCTTGTCGGCAAAGTTATATAGATATTTAAAAAATGAGTAATTTTTACATTTTGTTATTCAGTTTCAAAATTTGTCGTTTTTAGTTACAAATTATTCAGGAACTTCAATTTCACTCCTTCAAAAAAAATATAATGAGATGAATTCGCCTATTATTGTGAATTCCTTTTTAGTCACATGGCTCTTTATTTTATCCTTTTCTTAGAAGTCCTTGACTTTCAAATAGTCGGCTTTGAGCGTTTCTGGGAAAGGTAAATCTATAAAAGGGCTTGTGTCATTTCATTTTTTAAGTGAAAAAGTAATAACTTAAACTGACACGCAACAATTTATGTTGCAAAGATCGTTATGGTACGTCTGATTCAATGTAAACAAAAAGTTACAAGATTTATAACATCATAATAGCATTTCTATTTCTGTTATATAAGTATTTACTACGGACAAAAAAAAACGTACATTGGTTCCTTTGAGTTAGCTGTTTGCATTGCATTGTATATGTTATTGACTAACTGGTGAATATATTTTCTCATTTAGACAGCCTGTTTTAAAGTTTTCTATTCTTTGTTAAGAAATTTATGCTAACAATTATATCATGCTATTTGCTTTCAGTTTTTGAAGAAAAGCTTAAAAGACGCCGTATTGCCAATAACGTATAAAAGTGTCTATTGAAAATTATGTGAGAAAGCTTTGAAAAAGAATTGTTTTCCATTATAAAAAAGAAATCGTTATTCACTTGATATACTTTGATGACCTATAAAACATATTTATAGAATAAATTATTCTAATAAAAGGAAATTATCAAGATGCAGTTCAGTCGCACTAAATAATACAATTACCAATTACTTCCACCAATTATTAACATCCCAACGTCGTAATATTTGTTTGAATACCCAACATAAATTCTATAGACAATGCTATCCTACTTAGTATTTACGTTTAATGTATAAACAGAGGAATCAATCAATGGTCATTTCACTGAGACTTTTAAATTAAATCATCATTTTTATAGAATTAAAATATCTTGATTCCACTATCACAATTTCGCTTGAGTTTTCTTTTTTCAAAACATATATTAGTTTAGCACGCCTAACTCAAGAAATATATTGATCCATAGTAGATGAAGAAAAAAAATTCTATTTGATCTTTTAATAAAGTAATAATAAGATATGTAAGATTGAATAGTGGCAGATCCAGAACGTTTGATTAGGGAGCCCACTGACTGACCTAAAGGGGCAGGGTGATCCAGTTATGCTTCAGTGATGTGCTATATAATCAACTAAGATTTCCTTACAAAAGGGGGCCCGAGCTCGAGGATTTCTCCTAGATGACCAGGAATATCTATAAATTATAAGCGATCAAACTGATTGACACATCGATACATATTTATATATTGTTGATATTTTTTAAGTTGCACTGTCAACAATGATTTGAAACATATTTATATCGGGCGTTTTGACGGCAGACGAGTTGTCGGCTAATTTATTTTTTGCAATTGATGATTGTTATTTGTTCAGACAGCTTTGAAGTATATGTCATACCATATTTTTGGGTATGATTGCTCTCTGTTATTTTATCATTTAAAATTTGTACAGATACCAATTTAATGTTTTCGATTCTTTTTCAAAGAATTTGGAGGTCTATGAAAAGAATCTTATAGAAAACAAACGCGGACATTTGATATATTTGTTAACTCAATTAGTGTCACAGTTCAAATTGAAAAAAGTCATGTTTGATGATTAAAAAATTGATATCGATTTCATAGGGACGCATATAAGTTCTGTTTAAAGACAAAATTGTATTTCAATTGTGCAGATATCATACCAACTAACAAAACGTCAAACGGAAGCATACGATCGAATAAGACGGAGTTATATAGAAAAGACATATACGCACATATTTGTGTTTTAAAACATCGAAGGGGCTAAGACAGGTTTTCTCTTGTTTAAATCATATTTCAGATAAGTACGCCAACTCTAGAAATATATTGATCCATGGTAGAAGAAAACATATTATTGTAGTTTGATGCTTCAATGAAATAATCATAATATATTAAGTAAGCCTTACTATGAGCATCACTGATGAGTCTTGTGTAGAGGAAACGCGCGTCTGGCGTATTAAATTATAATCCTGGTACCTTTAATAACTATCAATAGTAGAGGATCAAGAATGATTTATAAGGGGGCACACTGACTCCAGGGCGAGGAACGCTCCAGTTATGCTTCAGTGACACCATATATAATAAACAAAAAAAAAACTAACAAAAAGGGGGACCGAGCCTGACGTTTTTTCCTAGATAACCAAGAATCTATCATAAGCGACTAACCTAACCTGACTGACACATTTATATACATTATATATATTTGATATATGTGAGGTTACACAGCTGTCAACAATAACTTGAAATATAATTATACCAGGCGTTTTTACGGCAGACTAGTTATCGGCAAATTTATTCTTTGATGATTTTTATTTGTTTAGACAGCTTTGAAGTTTAGGAAATACCATAGTATTCGGTATGATTGCACTCTGTTATATCGTCATTTACCATGTGTACAGATACCAATTTAATGTTTGCGGTAATTTTTCAACATGATTAGAAGGTTTATGAAAAAAATCTTATAAAAATCAAACACAGATATTTAATATATTTGTGAATTTAATAAGTGTCACTATTCGAATTGAAAAAGTCATGTTTAATATCGATTTGATTAAAAATGCGAATAAGTTCTGTTTAAAGACATAATTGTATTTATTTTTAAAATTCGTCGACAGCCATTTAAGGAGGTAGACCTAGGTTAAGGGAAATAACTCTTAAAATCATCAGTACGTTTGTGTCAACCATTTTCAAAAATATTTTCTAAACTTCTAGGTTACATAGATTATTTTCAATCTGTTTCAGGTAAATGCTTATAATACATTGATGAACTTGACTTTTACAAACGCTTAACTGATTTAAAGAGTTATCTCCCTGAACCAAGGTCTACCCCCTTAAAACATACAATTTATATCATTTTACTTTACAGCTTGAGTATGTTCAACCAAAAGAGAACACTCAGGTCTATATCAAATTTTTAAACTATTTACAAAAGCAAAAGCAAAAATATTTTGTAATGAGTATTTGAAAACAATAATTTCAAACTTTAAAAAATCGCATCTTCTCTATCTCAAACAGATTTTTTAAGTGTAGTGAACTATTTTTGAGACAAATTATATTATCATCATAGAAAGCTCTACCAGCTACTATCTAAAATATGAATATTTCTATGTTATGGGGGGTCTATGATTCAGGATATCAGCCTGCGAAGTACCAATGTTTTGCCTTTCTTTAACTAACGAAACTTTGCGTGAAGATTCACCACTAAACATGTTTTATTATGTAATTTCATAACCGGTATACATTAGCGTAAGGAAATCATTTGTAAGGTGTGTAAACAAATTTGCAAGTTATAAGCCGTCCACACTAAGCATGCTACAAACAATATGTGCACCTAAAAGACGATAACTGTGTCATTGGATCATTGCATCATATCGACGCAAATATATTAACTAGAAGTATATTACGACTGGTGCATTGATTGAAGTTATAACATTGATAGACAGCCCTCGGTAGATTTCCCTACCCTATATCTGTTATATTAACACAGATGTGCCGAAAGGTTTTTTGTAATACGTTCACGTTTACAAAAAGATGATAGTTAACCTTCATGCTCCAATAAAGTGAGAAATAGAAATACGCCTAAGTGTATAGTTCAACAAAATTAAGTAAAACCCTAACATGACAAGAAATGACTATGTAACCAAAAGAATAATAATAGGGAAAATGAAAACACACCTGTCCAATATAATAAGGTATTTAAGAAACAGTTCAAGACAATAACGTTTTTTTCATTTTTTAAATAGTTATATCTTATCTTTATCGCAGTTTATCGGATGAAAAGAAATGCGTTCTGTGAAATCTACCTACACATACAATTATTTCACTACCACTAATATAAAAAATCGTAACAAGGTACCTTATAAGGATTTTCTCGTTTGAATTCTTTTATATTTTGTCAATCAAGGGTCTATCATAGCTTACCATAAGGTGTAAGTGTTGATCATTGTTGAAGTCCGTACTGTAACTTTTTATAGGAGCATACATTTCAGAACTAATTCTATAATTCGAGTGTCTACGTTTTAATTTGTTTGCGACTTATTAACTCACAAATTATTCGCTTTCAAACTGGCTTTTAAACATATATGTTATAGTTCCGTTGAAATATGTTTAAAGAGTTTGCAACGACCAAATATCATGAAACTTATACACAAGGTAATTTACCATGAAACTGAGATCAAATTTAAATTTTGATGCGATAATTTGACAGTTATGTTCCTTTATAACTTTAATACAAGCGGGGGCATCATCAGTCTCCCTTGGATACATTCTCAATTTATAAAACATTTAAACATTTTATGACCAAAACTTATGGCAATGTTTGTTATCTGCGCTATAAATATCAAAAGTAACAGACTTTATGCTCTATTTAGTAAAAACTGAGCTTCAAACAAACATAAAAAATCATTTTAAAAATACCAAGCGACGAAGTAAACATTTGATAGATTTAACTTTACAGATAAGGCTGTCATATCTCTGGTTTCTAATCATCTTAATGTAGACGTATTCGAATATTAATTAAGATACGATGAACTTCGTTTGGTGAGTTTGTCTCTAGAACAAATGTAAAGATTGTTTTACTGTCAATAATTTGAAAACATAAACGGTATAATCAGATGTGTCGTTGTTCTTATTTAATTGTTCATTCGACAGAAATATAAGCATTGGTAGCTTGATTAAAACAGATATAAAAAGTCTTTCCAAGATGAATAGAACTATGGTAGATGTTTCCATAACCTGTTTTATATATATTTTTTTTATATTTAAAAGGTCGAAACATTTGTATCTATTGATAATAGTTCTAAGTTGTTAGAATACGAAAAACTACTGAATTGAAAAGACCAACAGTCTACTAAAACAACATAGAATAAAAACTGAGACTTAGCGTTTCATGAAACAAGTTAAGAGGCAATGTCAGAGAGCACCAGGCAGGACTGTTCAACTAAAAAAAATTAATTTGGTCAAAAATATATTTTACCCTATCAGTATAACATACTGACCGGGAATATATAATTTTTTTTAAATATTTTGTGAATTTGACTTTTTTTTTATGAAATTCAATATAAGCGCTCAAACTGCGAATTTTCATTGAAATGTATGGGGGAAAAGCCAGTTTCTAACCGTTTTCAATGATCAATCATAGGAGAAAAACAGCAATTATGACTAAACTACCTATATGGAAGTCTAGTACTATGTTGGTGTAAAAAATAATGAAAATAAAATTTTTGGTATCTTTTTGATTTTTTTCAAAAAATAAGGTAAACAAATGCTAAAATAAGGAAAATAGAGAAAATTGAGAAATGCCAGTTTCTAATCGTTTTCATTGATCCATCATTGGAGAAAAACAGCCCTGATGACTAAACTACCTATATGGAAGTTTAGAACTATGTTGGTGTAAAAAATAATGAAAATAAAATTTTTGGTATCTTTTTGATTTTTTTCAAAAAGTAAGGTAAAAAAATGCTAAAATAAGGAAAATTGGGAATTGCCAGTTTCTAACCGTTTTCAATGATCCATCATTGGAGAAAAACAGCCTTTATGACTTAATTATATATATGGAAGTCTAGTACTATGTTGGTGTCAAAAATAATGAGAATAAAATTTTTGGTATCTTTTTGATTTTTTTCAAGAAATAAGGTAAAAAAATGCTAAAATAGGGAAAATTGAGAAAATTTGAGAAAAGCCGTTTTTTGACCGTTTTCAATTATCCATCACCAGAGGAAAACAACACTTATGACTTAACTACTGATATGGAAGTCTAGTACTAAGTTGGTTTAAAAAAATAATGAAAGTACAATTTTTGGTATCTTTTTTACTCTTTTTCAAACAATTCAGTAAAAAAATGCAAAAAATAAGGAAAATTGTAATATTGAAAAAATTATGTTTTGGCAAACCAACATGGTATTACATGGATTAAGTTGCAAAATACCAAACTTTTGCATCTTTATTGTATTTATTATGTTTTAGTGATAGTTTTTGATGAAAAAAAATAAAGAAAAAAAGTTGTAGTATTGTCGCCACTTTGTTCCTTTGGTTGCCATAGGCATAGCAACCATAAAATGTACACTATTCATTTCCTGTAGGCCTTTTTTGTACAAATTTTCACCATGAAAGTACTTAGTTGGAAGATGCAAGACAATTCTCATTGAATTGGCAATTAGATCATAAGTCACTGCCACAGATACCTACAATACAATTTTTGCTGTACTTTGACCTTTGTCCTCTAAGTAAAAAGATGACTTTTGTTTACAATTTTGTGTCGGGAGCATGATCTGTTTGCCCTTTGACAAAATCTTTTGATATTAGGAACATGTGTGCAGCACCTCAAGACAATCTGTTGTGTTCCAAGGACCATCATCCCCAAATTTATCCAAACCTTCCTTTTGGGGTATTGAACCATGTGAACCTTATAACAAAATTTCATAGAAATCCATTAATTTAAACTAAAGTTATTGTCCGGAAACCAATGTGTCTTCAGACAACAACAATGACGACATCATACCATTATACATTCCCAAAAATTGTTTGCGGTCGAAAATAATAAATGTTTAGATCCTCATTTCTCAACTTTATATATTCTTAACTCCCAACTGGCATGACCATCATGACCATGGATCTTGTCAATTTATATATTATTATTTTTTTTTGGGGGGGGAGGAGGATTTCAAATCAAGGAAGGACACCACATGAATACATTAGTACATGCACGTATATAATTGATAGTGACAAAATCTACAAATAAGCATGCTCTTGGTTTTTGCAAAATCAAATATGATATGCAGAGTGGTTTAGTTCTTTATTGAAGGCTGTACCTATTACTATAAACTTTTACATTGTATGGTCTCTTAATGGAGAGTTGTCTGATTTAGGGGTGGGCAGGGGGGCTTATAAAGGGAATCACTGAAGTGTGACTGGAGCGGGCCCCCCTTAGGTCAGTCGGTGGGCCCCCTCTTATGAAAATTTCTGGATCCGCCACTGTTATACTACATCTTCTGATTTTTATTGTGTTCCATAGCAGTTTCTTCAAAACCTTTGGAAATAGAAGCACCGTTTATCTTCATCACTTGGTTTGTATAAAAGTCAAAATATGACAACAGAGAATTTTTACCATACGTCACAATGATTATGGCCTAAAGAGAACTATGATAGGTACATGTAGCCGTGAAATTTTGGCAATCATATCAAATCTCCTTTGTTAATAAGACGGATAACTTGGCCTGATTAAATGTGACAGATACTTAGCTACAGTGTTAACATAACAATTAGTTTATTCTGTTTATTAATTCAATCCATAAATTTTGATCAAGATTCAAATGCATGTACTGCACAAAACAAAAAATAACAAGGGCATACTACAGTGATACTTATATTAATGTTTATTTTTTTTGGTGTACATATTTCTAAATAGCACAGAAATGTTAACACAATTATTTAAAAAAAAATACATTTTTTGACTTATCATTTCCTTTTAACAGATTTGTTTTAATATAAATTGATCCCATTTTCTGTTACTCTGTAATAATTTGGAACTTATTTTATCAACACATATACATCTTTTTAGAAATTCATATAAACCCTTGCTTAACATAAATGACATGTATAAATATTTGCCTATAAACACATGAAACATGATAAATATCTAAATAGTTTCAAAAAAAATTGAAATATTCTTTCAGACACCCAGTAATATTTTAAAAGATAAAGATCCATAAACAACTAAGTTGATATTCTTAAAATTGTCCTCTATCAAAATTGTCATTTTCAATATTGAGGTCTCTCAATTACTGAAGTAACTTCCAAAATATTACCAAAAGTCAAACATATACATAACTAGAGGCTCCAAAGAGCCTGTGTCGCTCACCTTCGTCTATGTGAATATTAAACAAAGGACACAGATGGATTTATGACAAAATTGTGTTTTGGTGATGGGGATGTGTTTGTAGATCTTACTTTTCTAAACATTCTTGCTGCTTACAATTATCTCTATCTATAATGAACTTGGCCCAATAGCTTCAGAGGAGAATGTTAGTGAAAATTTACAAATTTTACGAAAATTGGTACGCCGGGTCACCGGACACAATTTTTAAACAAAATACTCAAATGATGATTGTGGCCAAGTTTGGTTTTATTTGTCCCAGTAGTTTCAGAGGAGAAGATTTTTCTAAAAGATTACCAAGATTTATGAAAAATGGTTAAAAATTTACTATAAAGGGCAATAACTCCATAGGGGGTCAATTGACCATTTTGGTCATTTGACTTATTTGTAGATTTTACTTTGCTGAACATTTTAGCTGTTTACAGTTTATCTCTATCTATAATAATATTCAAGAAAATAACAAAAAACAGCAAAATTTTCTTTAAATTACCAATTCAAGGGCAGCAACCTAACAACGGGTTGTCTGATTCATCTGAAAATTTTAGGGCAGATAGATCTTGACCTGATTAACAATTTTACCCCGTCAGATTTGCTCTAAATGCTTTGGTTTTTGAGTTATAAGCCAAAAACTTCATTTTACCCCTATGTTCTATTTTTAGCCGTTGCGGCCATCTTGGTTGATATGACGGGTCATCGGACACAATTTTTAAACTAAATACCTCAATGATGATTGTGGCCTAGTTTGGTTAAATTTGGCGCAGTAGTTTCAGAGGAGAAGATTTTTGTAAAATTTACAGACGACGGACGACGCCAAGTGATGAGAAAAACTCACTTGGCCCTTTTGGCCAGGTGAGCTAAAAAACTTAATAGGTATTGAAATGTTTTGTTGGTCACTTTGAGTCTCCCAAACTGGTTACAGTTTCATGTGTGTTTTTCTTTAAGCTCAGTCACCTGAAAAAAATGAAGGAATAGTCAAGCTACATATGTATACATTTATACATCTGTTTTTTGCTTGAAAATGTTTTAAATTAATTATATTAAATAAGATGAGTTTTAATATTATATACATGTATTCAAGTACACATATTTGAAGTTGAATGTAATTTTTTAGAAGATTTCACATTCAGGACTTCATATACATTTGTAGTGAGAGATTAAAATCCTTCTTGCATATCTGGAAAATAAATACTTGGTCTCACTAATTTTTATGTGTGTGTCATCTGTGTTTTAATTTGTTCTTAAATTAAGCTGACACCGGTCATCTTAAAATGTTTAACAATTCATTTGTTATGCATTCTTATTCTGATTTACATTATGTACTGATGTAATGTCTAGTATATTTACAGGATTTAAGATTTCACATACTTTATCTCATACGGTACTTTATCTAAATAAAGATAAACATGTATAAAATGTACTTTAAGAGATACTGGTACTCACTTTTGAATTTTCATATTAATGCAGTAGGTTAACTTCAAAATCAAGTTGATCCATTTCTCTAATTATAGCTATAGGCTCCTCTATATGTAAGTCTGTCATCTGATGTATCTTTTATCTGTTTGAAGAAATAACAGATTATAAGGTGATCAATTATTCTTTGAATTGAATTTGGAAAATTGTATTTAAAATCAAATTAGTTATTTTCTTATCTTAAGAACCAGTGGAAAATATATAATGAGCTGTTAGCATCTCACTACATTAAAACATTCAAAGTTATAAGACTTTTAGTATGATTTATAATTTTATTTTTAAATGGACAGGTTAATGTATGAAATGATCTAAATGAACACTTTAAAGCAGAACGGTAAATTGTGATTAACTTATTACTAAACAAGTTTACTTGATATATTTGAGTCAAATTAACCTTATATGCTATGCGCTTCAGGATCACACATGAACATGTACAAATGTATCTAAATTATAATGACAAGATCTCAAAATGAGCTATTTTTTTTTATTTTTTTTCAGTTTTGAACTAAATGTTAAAAGTTTGAAATCCTTGCAATTGTATCATGTATAAATCATATGTCTAGATTTAGTTTCTAAGGACACGAAGGACAATAAACAACAAATTTATGAAACAAAGGTATTGCCGACCCGTCCCAAAAGATCCCATCTAAATAGTGGATTAAGAATCTAATTATCTTAAGATTTGATATACAAGTTTTATTTTTATAAATAAATATATATGCAAGCATGATAACCACTTTTCAATATATGTGTGTCTTTCATATGTCATAAAATATAGGTACACTGTATATGTAGCAATCAAATTTACAGAAAATTTAAATTTGACGTTAAGCTTACTGTTTACATGTATATCTGACAAAAAACATATATATGACTATCCTGATAACTGTAGGATTGTCTTTACTTTTATAAATTGTGACTTGGATGGAGAGTTGTATCATTGACACTCATACCACATCTTTTTATACATTTATCTATTCTACATGTACATGCAAATGTATTCATTTGTAGTTACATTTTGCTTACATGTACATTCATTTTGGCACATGAACATACATTACTGACATGTACATATTAATGATAAGCATAATAAATAAGGTGACAGACATGTATGGTCTGTTGTGTATATGGAGGATAGTTGCATATGTGATTTTCTCATTGGCAATCATCATGATCATAACCAAATCTTCTTTTTTTTGTAACTTTTGGGTCTGATAGTTTTATTTTTAAATTATTATCCTATTCAACATGCATGTTCAAATAATGCTTGAACATGATGAATTAAATTGTATAAAATTGCTTTCAGCACAGATCATACATTTGCAGAGACTAATTTCACATTGTAACTAAAAATATGGGGGAGAGGGGGGATTTATTAAAATTATTGAACAGGCCACATGATTTATCCGAGAAGTAATTTTAAACTTCCATAATTTAAACTATTACCTGTTCCAACTGTTATAACTGTCGCAAAGAATTCTTTTATACACTATAACTATCATCTGCTTCAAAGTGATACGCCTTTCCAGTTTTCAAGATGCCCAAAATTATGGCATTTAGATCTTTCTTTGCTTTTGGTGTCCATGATATACCATGTACTGTTTTAAGGTGGGAGAAAACTGTATGATTTCCAGCATTTGTCCAGCTGAATCATCAAAAACTACTCACGAATGGCTTTAAATTCCTCATATTCCACATTTCCATCAAATAATACAATAATTTCAGTCTTATAAATAATCCTCATTCCTGACAGAATTTGTAACTGTCTCTGTCTGGAAGTGATCACCCGTACATGTATGCAACAATCTCCTGGTGAGGGAAATAAGTTTCCCAACACCACAAAATTATGTAGTTTTATTAAATCTTATCAAAATGTTCAATTATGTATAAAAACATACAACAGAAGTTCATTTTACTGTCAAAACATTTACCAGCTGATTACAACCTTTATCGGTTTTTAAATTGAAGAGCATCACTTTTGGTATGTCTTAACACCAAAAAGTCGAAAATAAACTGCTGTTTCCTGACAGTTTACTGCATTAGAACATTTACATATCAACAGATACCAGAGATGTTATTATCATTTCCTGCTGTATTCATGGTCATCTTTTAGAATATATATCAATTGTTATATTGTAGGCTGTTTTTGTTGAGAAATTAATACCCCTATTTCCCTATATAAGCAGTCAAATTTAGTGAAAAATCAAATTCCTTTTTTTATACATAATAACCTAATATGACTTTTAAAAATGTCATTTCCCAACAAAACAAGGTGGATACAATACAAAAACACATTTATCTCAAAAAGGTTGTTGAACAAAATTTCTAACTTCTGCCTGGTTTTCTCTGGCATTGCCTCTTAAATAATTTAAAAAATTGGAAATTGGAAATCTTGTTCAGAAATCCAGAATGTGTTAGGCACGTGAGCCTATTACGGCAACTAATAATTATTTCTCATTTCGTCACCTTATCAATACAAATGTCTCTTTAAATATCCAGCTTATCTTTTTCGTTGTTTTGCATTCAAAATGTATGTATAAGAGATGTGATATTTTCGTATCCTTTATAAAATAAATAAGTAGTTCTTAGTTTTATAAACGTTCTTAGAAATATAAACCATGCATCTATATAATTAAACTATTATTGTTTTTACTTCGCGATTACAATGTTTTCATAATAATTACATAAAATCACCCATTTTGTTAATAATACAATATTCTATGTAATGGGGACATTGTATTTTGAACACTTTGTTAAATATTTAAATTTGTGATCAATGTTTGAATATATTAAAGGGACTCAGTGTACGCTTGTTCTCTGGTGCATTAGGTCATGTGATATTGTAGGATTGTTGCGATGGACTGTGGGATATTTTGTTTTTATGGTTTTATCATACTTATTTCATTTAGAGGTAAGAATATTGTTACATTAAGGAAAGCTAAAGGACAATTTGTTTTCAAAAACTTAGCTTTTTGAAAGTCGATCGTGATTAAAATTCTTCCTTATAAGTCTGTCAAATAAGTCTCAACTATACTCCAATTAAACATTTAATTCAATCATGCCAATTGAATGCTTTTTTTAAAACAGTCTCATAATTATGACAATGCGGACTTACCATAAGAAAAATGACGGGTGTTACTAATGAAACAAGGATCTGCCTACCCTTACAGAACATCTAGAAAATATGCTGATCCCTTATTTGATGAAAAAATATTGTGGTCAGGAGATGCCAAAACAATATCTTCTGAAATCAGATTTTCCCATACCTTGGTGTGTTAAATTAGATATAAAATGATTTGGTTGATAGCGTCAAAATCTTGGGGAAAAAAATTCTGACAAAGACAACAAACCATAACCATTCTGAAGTTAAACGGTTGCTCCCTTATGAGTTCTGAATGCCCTCGTGATACGTTCTGCGCTTCTTTTTTTTTTAACTTTAAAATAAAATTGAGAATGGAAATGGGGAATGTGTCAAAGAGACAACAACCCGACCAAATAAAAAACAACAGCAGAGGGTCACCAACAGGTCTTCAATGTAGCGAGAAATTCCCGCACCCGGAGGCGTCCTTCATTTGTCTTCTTAAAATTTGTGTCATTCAGGTTTTAGTTGTATGTTTTGTTTTATAGACTTTTTTCTTATCGTAGTCTTTCGAATATTTGATTGAGGCCTTGACTTAGTAGTTTCCTTTCTACTTATTTTTGCAATGTCCTCTTGGTACGTTCCAAATGCACTTTCGGTACTGACACGGTTTATAATCGACCTTTTAGAAATTGTCCGTTTACGAATATACTTAAACTAAATTACCTCAATACAAAAAGAGCATTGGCATTTGTTAAGATTCTATATGGCCATATAGCTGTTCAACTTTTTACCGGTTCTTATACGCCATTGGCTTTTCAATATTCGGCTGTGAGTGTTCCCGATTAATGTAAATCCAGAAAACCGCTTCAGACCTATGCAATTTATAACGTTGTGTTTGCCTTTGTTATTAATCAGGCATGGTCTCTTTTTTTCATGACGTCACAATAAGTAATTAGGAAAGAAACCAAGAACAGTTGATATTTATGATTTAATTTCGACCAATTATTTGCCGAGAACAGATATTTTAATATTGAAGATAACTATTTTTTCACACCGATTAAGGAATTTTTAAATAACACACAATTTAGAAAAATACATTATATATCTACTGCATGGTAAAAGACATAAAAGCACTAGTGGCCTTTTGTTTAGAAAATGGCAGAATAAGTAAACGGTCATCATGCATATTCTGAATGTTATAATGAACCTATTTAATCAATTAATTGGGTTTATGGGTTATTTGGCAACGTGGTGAAAATTAAAAAAATGGGCTAGAAAATATACCATGCCACATTAAATAAGGAAATAAAATGTACCGATTATGCATTATATGCTATTATACTGGTATTCGATTCTTGTTCGTAGAGTTATATAGAAATTTCAAAAATGAGTAATTTTGACATTTTGTTATTCATTTTTTAAATTTGTCCGTTTTTAGTTTCAAATTATTCAGAGACGTCAATTGCACTGCTTCAAACAAATTTTAAATTACTGACATGAATTCACCTATTATTGTGAGTTCCTTTTTGGTCAGATAGATCTTTAACTTATCCGGTTCTTATACGTCCTTCAATTTCAAATATTGGGTTTTGAGCATTCCTGGTAAAGCCTAGAAAAAAGCTTGTGTAATTTAATATTTTTTATGTGAAAAAGTAAAAAGCGTTAACTGACACGCAAACATTTATGTTGCAAAGCTCGTTATAGTACGTCTGATTAAATTTAAACAAAAAGTTTCAAGATTAATAACATCATAATAGCATTTCTATTTCTGGTATATACGTACTTACTGCGGAAAGAAAACTGGTACACTCTTTCTGTTGAATCAGTTATTTTCATGACATGGTATATCTTATTGACTAACTGGTGATTACCTTTTTTCATTTTTACAGCCTGTTTCAAAGTTTACTGTTCTTTGATAGAAAATGTATGCAAGTAATTATATCATTGTATTTGCTTTAAGTTTTTAAAGAAAAGCTTTAAAGACGCAGTATTGCCAATAACGTATAAAAGTGTCTATTGAAAATTCTGTGAGAAAGCTTTGGATAACACATTTTTTACATTATGAAAAAGAAATTGCTTTCCAATGGTATAACCCTTCAACTTTGATGATCTATAAAACATATTTATGGAATGGCTTAGTCTAATCAAAGGAAATTATTAAGATGCAGTTCAGTCGCACTAAATAATACAATTACCAATTACTTCCACCAATTATTTACACCCCAATTGTCGTAATATTTGTTTGAATACCCAAAATAAACTCTACAGACGATTTTATCCTACTTAGTATTAACATTTCTTGTATAAATAGAGGAATCAATCAATGGTCATTTCACTGAGACTTTTAAATTATAACATCCTTTAGTACAATTTAAATATCGTGATTCCAACATTACACTTTTGGTTGAATCTTGTGTAAACCGTATTTTGGATTGCGCCTTTCTCAAGAAATATATTGATCCATAGTAGAAGAAAAAAACTATAATAATTTAATGCTTTAATAAAGTTATCATAATACAGGTCAGATTGTGGAGGATCCAAAACTTTTGATGAAATGGGAGCGGGAACTGACTGACTGAAAGGGGACTGCTCCAGTCATGCTTCAGTGATTCAATATAATCAACGAAATTTTACCACAAAAAGGGAAGGGACGAGCTCTCCAGGGCACCCTGGATTCGCCAATGGATGAAAATATTTTGATGTTTGTTTTTCTTATTGTTTGATTGTTTGCATAGTTTTAATAGTTTTGTAGTAAGATAACATATGAAGACATGAGATAATCCCAGGTTTTTAATGGGGTTCTTGTTGCTAAGTTTTTAGTTTTTTATGTTGTGTCTTGTGTAGTATTATTTGGCTGTTTGTCTTTTTCTTCTTTTAGCAATGACGTTGTCAGTTTACTTTCGATCTATGAGTTTGAATGTCATTCTTATATCTTTCGCCCCTCTTATATAAACATAAGGAAATTTGGTATAATTGAAAATGAAACATCTATCAAGAAGAATTCAAATTAAGTGATGATAAGCAATATTAAGAATCAAAAGTTACTCTGTTACCCATGTTATATGCTCTGCCTGTAAGCGCTTCTATATTTGTCAGAATTATTCTATTTGAAAGTGAAGTCGATTTGTTTATGTTATATAATATAATCTTATTAAAACGACACCCAAATAGACCTTACAAAGAAAAATCACAAAAATACTAAACTCCGAGGAAAATCCAAACGTAAAGTCCCTAACCACATTGCAAAATCAAATGACAAAATACATCAAACAAATGAACAACTGTTATATTCCTGACTTGGTATAGGCATTTTCAAATGTTGTGGATTGAACCTTGTTTTTATAGCGCTAAATCTCTCACAGTCGCATCAAATTCCACTATATTTACAACGATGCGTGAACAAAACAGCAAAACAGACATAATAATTAAAAGTCAAAATATGAGTACAGCAGTCATCAATGTGTTACAATCTCAAAACAAACAATCATATACAAAAATTAAATCACTGTGTCTGTTCGATGTAGTATTTCTGTTTTATTTCACACCGTCCATGTTAAGTATTTACCTTTACAAATTTTGAGTTGAAAATTAACATTATAAAATATTTTCTACAAACATACGCTTTGCGCAGAGAAGCACATCTTGTTTTTGTGCTATTTAGGATATTTACAACAAGGTTAACGTCAATAAGAATGTAATAATTATTATACAAATTTCGGCTGCTTTTCATCTTTAAAATCTTGAACATACGCTTTGCCCAAAGAAGCAAATCTTGTTTATGTGCTATCCATTATATGTTTGATTGGGTTATTTACGTCTAAACTATACTTTTGTGTGACAGGTCATGGATGTATAGTAGATGATTCCCGCTCATGTTGACCTATAATGGTTTACTTTTACACATTGTGACTTGGATGGAGAGTTGTCTCATTGGCACTCATACCACATTGTTACGGTCGGAAATCACCTTTAAATTGTAGCCAACAAAAGACACAAATCAATAATAAAATTTAACAATACTTATTATACAAAAATTTACAAGAAGTATTACACAAATATTACTGTCAACTTAACTGTCAAAATATGAGTCCAATCTTTATCTTTATCTGTATCCGGAACACTTCTTGGGATCCAATCAGAATATTGAATATTACTTCCACTACTAAAGTCACAATCTAGTATGCTGTTGTTTGAAGAATAAAAGTGTCAATTCAAATTCTGTGAATATAAAACTAATGTCTATCGATGTCTAAGTCTGAGAGTTGAACTTTAGTATCTGTATATATATAGTTGTCACGGAAATTTCTAGATCACTCTAGAAATGGAACGTCCTAGAAAGTTATGGAAGTTTCTAGTAGAATGTAGAAGTTTAAATTACGTATCTTTTATAAGGATCATTCTGGTATCATTATGTAAGTCAAATGGAAAATTCCAATCATTCTGTGATTGTTCCAGTGATTTCTAAACTGCACAGTTATAAAATTATTTTGTAAACAACTAACAGGCCACACAACACATATCAGGCCAACATAAATGAATATAATAATTACAATATCATTACATCATCTTCTTTTATCTACATAGTAGAAGATGACCAATCTGTCAAAGATTTTAGAAATAGTTTGTTTAAAGTTTTTTACTATTCTTTCTCATGATGTTCGCGTTTGTTTGTAACACGGTATGCACTTGGCGCCATGAACATGGGAGTCAAGATTGTTAAAACAATTGAATGATTAGAAGCATATTTTCTTTTCTTGTTCATTCAATGAATTAATTAATAAAATATTATTGATGTAACTATTTATTGCAGTATCAGACAGCGGTAATTCAAACTATCAGCTGATATTTAATCCAACATCTATGTCCTGGATAGGTGCTGCCACCTGGTGTCAAATGAAGGGTGGAGAAATTGTTACAATTGATTCTCAAGCTGTTGTGTCAATGATAAACTGGTATAAAGATAATGACTGGTTTTTACAATGGTACATGTATTTTTGTTATCAATTAAATCAGAATCATAGTAATAGTAAGTCAAACAGAGGCTAACATAACAACTGGTCTTTACAATGGTACTTGTATTATAGTAATCGTTTATGTTTTACTCATATTAACACAAGTGTCGGGAACACCGTTTTCGTCTCAAGATTTTCGTTAGTCCCTAGTGTGAACAGTGTGTTACTTGCCATTTTCTATACCCTTTCCAAAGCTAGTTTTTCATGTTTAATGCCTCAATAGCAGGTAGGGAGTTGTAACAACACTGTAAAATAGTAAAGGTCATAAAATTTAAAGCTTAGTAGAAAAATGGTCCAGCAGAAACTGGTTCACAATAAGTATTTCAGAAGTTGTCAAAAGACCTAAGGATCCCCTTAACATAACATTGTCCATATTTTGAGTTAGAGCTGACGAAGCTTTCAAAGAATTTGAAATAATTTGACCGAAAAATCGTATACCACACTGTAAAAATATTATGGCGAAAGCGGAGGTGGATTTTTTTATTTAATTTCCATGTGTTGTTTAAATGGAATGCATTACAAAATAACTGTGTTGTCGGACCAGAGACTATCATTAACAATTATTTTTATATTTCCGTTCCGTTTCCAAATATAATTAGACGAGATAAACAATAAATAAAAAAACATTTGTTTGAAAAAGAGATTCGAAAAATAAATTCATCTTACAATAAAAATCAAATCAGTATTCGTACAAATCAATATAAAACGCAGATAAAACCGTTAAAACTAATTGTGTGTACGAATAATGTATTTTGATCAAATGTAAAATTTTACATTTCCTTCTTTTCATTAACATTCAGATAATGTTACATGTCACTTAAAATCATTTTCATATCTATTAGGGATGCTCACGTTTGGACAGGGTTGTATGCTTTTGGAATTGATTCTGGTCTCTGGCAAGGTACATGTGCTTCATTGGACTTCTTATTTATACCATCGTCTGAGACTTACAGCTCTAGCGCACCATGCATGTATATGGACAAAGACGATTTATATTGGCACTATGACGATTGCTCAAGTAAACATCATGTTGTTTGTCAAGTACAGAACGGTATGTTTTAAGATTTAATTATGTGATTTTGTTTAAGCAGATCGTTTTCTGTATAAAGGATGATGTAATTTTACATGTTATTATAACTATATCATACTATCCCATTTCGTGCATAAAACAATAAGAATCGAGACACTTTTTTGCGGGTTAAAATATTCATCTTTGAAGGATTTTGATTATATTTTCGGTGACAATATTACTCTTCCCAAATCCATTCTATTAAAAAAAATCAACGTGTGTTTGCCAATGATCTCAGAAAACGATAAGATAAGATTAAGTGTCATCGCCTTTATCAGCTATTTGAATGAATCGAAATGTTCTTACAGGTGCTTATCAAATTGACAGTTTTGTCGAAAGTGAAGGCAATCGAAGGGATTCTCGTTTATCAACAATACATAAATATTTAATTATCATTAGAGAAACAGGTTCTCACATACTCACTAGTTGATTATCGGATTTATCCAGTCTGGAATTTAAATTATCAATTTTAAAGTCCTCGCAATTGGATAAACGCTATACTCAATTGGTTAATGTACGAATCTATATCTATATTGGTAGGCTGGCATGTGTTTTGAGGTATGTACTTTTGTGAACTGGTACGACTACAAAATTTGACTGATAATCATGTCTTTTCCCTCTGGACGTTAAGTACTAATCCATCATGTAAATATATTTATCGCTATTTTACGAAATTGTCCTTTAATGTTATTGACTGATAATGTCATATCTCGGCAAAGTCGAGTGATATAAAGAATTATCACTAGAAGCTAAGGGCGCATATGAAGTTGTCAATGAAATTAACAACGCCGTCCTTAAGTAAAATAGAGTAACGAATCAAGCGAGAAAAGCAATCTCGTTGAGATGAATAACGATAATCTTTAAGATCCTATATGTTGTAAAGCGCAATAGCAAATTAAACATGAGGGATATTAAAATAACAAATACCGTGCTTGTGAATAGTACATACAATGTATTTTATCTATTTCTGCTTTTGTGATTGCGGAGGGGTTGCACTTGTTTTTCTTGTATTTAAATGTCTATGTCTTTTCTATTTTAAGGTGTGTGTGAATATGACGATCAAAATATGGCAATCGACAAAAAGCTTAGTTCATTATCTTCTGTACCGGCATCAACACTAGACGATTGCAAAACAGAATGTCAGAGTTATAAAAACGGTGAAGAACAATGCTGGGTTGTTAAATACCAAAATAGTGCAAATAAATGTTACATGTATGCGTCTGTTAGTCCACAGGACTATTTTTCATCAACTTCTAACACTAATAAAAACATGTTTTATTCTACCAGAGAGTGTTTTTCTTGTAAGTATATTTTACACTATAGATATTCATTCTTGATTACATTCATTGATTTGTTGTTCATACTTTTTGTTTATCAGTGTTGTTGTTGTAAAATGGATAAACAAAATCATATTTGGATATCTATGTGATACTGACAAAAAAAATACAAAAAATACAACAACAAAAACGACAAAAAACAACATTTTAGGGAACGTATTATTAAGATAGTTGTCTGCGGTTGGTTCTCTGATTTCTTTTGTTTTGTTTAGTTTCTGCAGTATTTGTATTTTGCTTTTGCTTCGATCATTATTGAAGAAACATTGATTGTAGAAATGCAAATCTGGTGCAGTAAATTTGGTTTATTAATGTTCTGATCAATATTATTTGAATATTCCCACAAAAATCATTATACTTTTTAATCTAGAATCGCATTCGTTCTTCTGAAAGACAGTTGTAACATGTAACATTTGTAAATAAGCGTCATTTATCGCTTTTACAGTTAAGTCCACTTGATGTCTTGACTAACATATTCGAATTGTCCATGAAAGTTGATCCACAACTTACGACAAAGGAGATAATCTCAAATGTGGCTATATATATTAAACAATGAAATGTAAAATAAGGAAAACAACGGAGTTTAACTCCTGGTTTTATGTGAGATTTGTTTTGAGCAGTTTTACTAAACACATAGTGTTTGTGGCTGCTTTTGTCTGTTTGTCGTTTTCAGTATTTTCCGTAATGTTTGCTTATATTCGACATGTGGTTTTTAATTCCTCCGTTGGGTTCTCCTCGCTCTCTTCTGTATTTGCATTTGAGTGAACAGCAAGTCTTCTGTTTAAAATCTTTATTGTGTTCAATGTTCACAAACATATTTATTCTATCGCCGTTTAGAGTGAAACAAACACTATTGTTTATGTATCTTGCTTAATATTATTGTGATTTACATATTAAATTGCTTTGCATATTTCAAAATGATAATGACTGCTCTTTTTTTATTCCCCTTTAAAAGTGTCCTGTACCAAGTCAGGAAGATGGCCATTGTTATATTATTGTTCGTTTCTGTGTGTGTTGCATTTTAACGTTGAGTCGTGTGTGTTTTCTCTTTTTTTTGAGATATTGAGATCAAACGTGGCACGGTAATTGTCTATCCAAAATTCATGTATTTGTTATTCTCGTGGTGTTTTGTCTGATGCTTGGTCCGTTTCTGTGTGTGTTACGTTTCGGTGTTATGTCGTTGTTCTCCTCTTATATTTAATGCGTTTCCCTCGGTTTTAGTTTGTTACCCCGATTTTGTTTTTTGTCCCTGGATTTATGAGTTTTGAACAGCGGTATACTACTGTTGCTTTTATTTACTTCGTCCATTTTTTCAGGGATAACAAAAATAATATAAAAACTTAAGAAAAAGCTTGTACACCTTGTTATTTCTTTCAGCCTCTATTGTCACAGAAAATGAGCCATCTATCACAACAGATATAAACACAGTTGTTGCGTCGTGCTTACCAACGACAACATCTACGGTAGAATCAACAAATGTGCCAGTAACAACTACTGTGTCAACCCACAAAGAACAATTGACAACATATCTAACACCAGAGAAGAATAAATACTCTACCACTGTTTCAACCATTCCATTATTAACATCTATCATGTTAGGAGGAATATCTTCCATTACAACCGACTCATACACAACACCATTTGATTACACAACGCCTACTACAAGTAATAAGATAACAACAATGACAAAAGCAGACAAAACAACAACACTGTCAAACGAAGGATCAAAAACAGTAGAAGAAACAACATCATCAACAAAAGAAGACACAACAACATTAACAACGCAAGAAATAACATCATTAACAACTGACGATACAACAAAATTAACAGATGAAACAGCAATATTAACAACGGAAAAATCAACAACATCAACGACGGAAGAAATAAAAACCTTTAAAGCGGAAAAAACGGTACCATTAACTTCGGAAGATACAACAACATTTAAAACGAAAGTAAAAACATTATTGCCAACCCACAAAACAACATCATCAACAAAAGAAAACACATCAACCAAATCATCAATAAATTATTCCACAGAAACATCAATCATTCCATCAAATCAGTTATCAACATCATCAAAAGGATATACCATGTCTGGTAGTTCTTCGTCTAACTTGAAGTTTTTAACATATCTCGAATCAACAACATCAGAGAAAACAGAAATGACAACTGCTAATGTAACAATTTCAACAACATTATATACAAATACAACTTTCAGTCGTTTTAGTGAAAGTCCAGTTGATGTTTGTAGTTACGACTGTCCATGCATGTTTGGAAATGGAACTGTTACTATAGAAACATTAGATGCTAGACTAGAACAATTAAAGGCAGTCTTACAAATTGATAAAAAGGAGACAAGTTCTTACGTTCGTAAACTTTCTTGTGCAACAGACAGTCGCCCTAGTGCTAAAAATATAGGTTATATTGGAATTGTTATTATAGTTATTGTATTTGGATCCATAATCATGAGTGATTTAATCAGCCTTGTTCGATTCCTGCAGTAAAATTTGCTTAAGAAAAACAATGAACTCAGTACACAGAAAAGGTAAGTAAACAAACTCTATTCATATATAACAATGAATGGATTCCGAGATGTTCCGAATAACATTCATTCAAATAACTGTCCTTTTTTACCTGTTAGAAACAGCTAAAAATGAACGACATTGTAAGTTGTAAAGATTTTTAATCGTTATATGATTCACGTTTAAAATGTATATAATGTTTTTAAAAGTTAATTACTTTGCTTATGTGTAAATAATAAAGGTTAAAACAATATAAAGAGTTGCTTAAATACATGTCATATGGATGCTTGTGGATAATTGTCTCATTGGCAACCATGCCACACTCCATATTTTAATGTTGATCTCCTGCGGTGTGGTAGATGGTGACAATATATGTAACAGAAAGCTTCACATGTCTAAAATACATATCGAAACAATACTATATTGAGTATACGTGATCGAATGCAGGAAAACTAGTTCGTTTATTTCATTTAACAATTATAATTTTTCATTTTTTTTTCAAATGATTTTGATTATTTTTTCGCAAAGAAGTGTACAGCCTATATGTTTGTTCCGAGTTTTTTTTTAACGGGTGAAATAAAGTCAACGAATACATTTACAGCACAATCATTAATGTCTATTGATTACATGTTTTAAATTCTGTATTATTATGTCATATTATTGTAAGTTTTGCCTAATAAAGTAGGTAATTATGTTTTATTTCCATATGCATGTTTGTTTTTAATCAAATTATGAAATTCTATTAATGATAATGAATGGCTTACTGTTTTTACTATTATCTCAACTTTCTAGAGAAAAGAAATACTTTATCTATTCATGACTTTTTTTACTCTGTTGATTCAAATATAAGGGGATATCGTTTTTTTTTTTTTTTTAACAAAAACGTTTAAAGAATTATTGAGAAAACTTTTCACTTGTTAAAACTCAATTCGAACTACTACTACTGTTGCTATGTTCATGTATATTCTCAGAAAAACTCAACGTCGATTTATAGATAAGGGGATATCGTTCTCCTTATTTTAATGAAAATGCTTTAAGAACCAATAAGGGAACCTGTCACATATTCAAACTTAATTCGAATTACTACCACTGTTAATTTAATCAACTATATTGAATCAATTATATTCTCAGTAGAATAATGTACTTAAACTATTCTAAACAATGAATTTCAAGTTGTCTACTACTACATGCTGGAGTATCTTAACCGCTCTCCAACAAAAAAGTAATGGAAAATAGCTATAAGGAAGAATAATTAGAACTTACCCTTCTTAATTGTTATAGTCACCGTCAAACATGTAGCTCTTTCTAAATTTACTAGTGACATGTTTTTTACGAGTTCACAACTGAAGAAACAGTAATGGCTTATATGTATTTTTAGCCGATTGTGTAAATGTGTTTGACTGAGTATGAATTAGCATGGCGGGTTATGCATGCATAGCAGAAAAAGCTATATCCGATTAACCAACCCGGTCTTGATTTTTTGTGAAAACATGTGGGTCCATCGGTGTTTCGACTTTTAAATCAGTTTTTTTCATCCTTCAAAACATGAAGACTTGTTGCATTAACTGATAAACACGTCAAACATAAAAACAGTCAAGATTTTATTAAAAACTTTACTTTTTCTAATCAATTTGACTACAATTTGTTGATCTATTTTTATTGTAAGTGTCCTTTATATGACATTTGTATCCATTTGTTTGATTTGTTTGGGCTTTTGATTTGGCCATTTGATTATGGAAATTCTGTTTTTGAATTTTTCTTTCGATATCGGTATTTGTGTTATCTTATTTTTTTTTATCGGCGGTGATCTTGTCTATTTTTAGCCATACCAAAACTGCTCTTATTTTCATTTTTACTATATCTATAAGCAATGGTTGACATGTAGATAATAAACATCTAAAATAAAATTGATGGATTTGGGTGTCGGGTAAGAATAGAGACTGTAGAGATTGAACCTTATGATTGAAATCAATTTTTAAAATTTTTTACCTATTAGTCTGTTGGGTTTTTTTTCACACATCTTTGTCAATATAATGAAATTATATACGACTGTCATACACCTAATAGGTTTAGTTAGCTATAAATCCAGATTCTAAATAAGAAACGTCAGTACCAAGTCAGGAATTTGACATTTCCCATCCTTTTCAGTTATAATTTTCCCATTGTATAAATGACTCACGAGGCTATATAACTCAAAATTATTCTGAAAGCTTTTTAAATGCTTAATCAAAATAGAAATTGACATGGTCCTATTTAATTAACGTTAACAATACAGATAACCATTACTTACATCAATATTTCATAGCTTGTCTTGAATGAGAAACGGTTAAATGTTTTACCGAATTGGCTAGGTATACCCGTTACTATATTCCTAATTGATTTGCATAGTCTCTAACTCAATGTTATAGGTATTCAAATCCCTTTTGTTTTGTTCAATACATTTAACTAATTTTAATTATAGAGTGTAATTGTTCACTTTTGTAAAGAATGTTTAAACTAATTGATAATAAGATGTTAATGAAATGACAAATTAAGTTGAAAACTCTGACATAAGCAATACCGTGTTTTGGCTGGTTTCATTTTGCTCTTATACATATGATTACTTAATCAACTATGTATCTCATGTGCGCTGTAGTTTTAACCCCAAAGCTACACAAAAGTCAAGATTCTTAAGATAGGGCAGTGGTATGTACTATCATGAACATAAAACTTCTATGTATTTTTTTTTAAGTTTCTAAATACAGACGGTATACATTTTGTAAGAACAAAAATACTGACTTTGACTGTCAGTCAGTAGACAATTGATAATTTGGAGCTCTATGACTCAAGTTAACTTAAAACATCTCAGCTCAGCTTCATATGATCCTAAAACGCTTAGAATTGTCGACGTTCAATTATCGATTCATCTGTTACTAAATTTGGATGATGAATACGTACTCATTTAAAATGGGATTCATCTACTAAATATATTAAGCAGTAATCCATTCGCAATTCTAATTTGACCTATATAGTTATTTAAACCAACAAGCAACTACTTATTTTAAGTTGTATAACAAAAATAACATAAAACAGAGGGTAATCCTATACAGCTCTTTTTGTTGATAAACTCATCATAGATACCATGATTGAATAAAACAAATAGAGCAATATAAGAAAAGGGCATCTTTTTCAATCATAACTCTCACTCTTCTTCGGTTGCATGAAACATCTGTTATTGATTCTCTATTTTTTTATTTGTTTTTATTGTTTGTAAATGTTGTCATTGGCGTTATTAGCCAATGTAGTTTCTGATCGAATAAGACAATCTGCAGTTTTGTCCAATCAAGTCTCAATACCGCGATATATTTAAGCAAGACTTTGTGTTGATGATACTGTTTGTTAATAAGCATCATGATTCCATCGAAAGTTGCATAATGTGTCATCTATCAAATATCTAACATTTGTTACTGCCGTAATGACGTTTTATTTCTTCTTTCTTTTAATTTTGTCATTCCTAATTTTTTTCTACTGTCAAAACATAAAAGTGACGATCGATAAAACGGAAGTTAGTGACTTTCAAGGTCTTCCCCAATTTTCATTGTTATTCTTTAATTTCTAACAAATGCTCAACAATAGCCTTTTCCAGTTTACCATGAGCTGTAACGACTTACACATCTTATAAATATATAAGAACCTCAAGATTGTTAGTAATATATTAGGAATTTATGATTTTTTGTAATATATTAGGAATTCAGGATGTTGTTTTCATCAAAAAGTAAATTTTCCATTAGTTATTTCCTGAAAATTAAAACGTTCTTGTGAAATGAATTTATCGATGGAGTTAATTGTATTAATTATTTGAAGACAAAATACTTATTTCGTAATAAAAATGTTCTGATATCTTAATTTGAACCAACTTCCTAAATTTAGACGGATTTTTCTTATTGGTTATATTAATTATAAAAATCCTGTATGTTTGAAAATGTGTATATCATGTTGGTAAAATGTTTTTAATTTAACATGTTTGCAAAGTTCTATTTATCTGCTTCCTGTTGTATTAAAAATGTTTTCTTTTTATTTTAGATTTTCGTTTCAAGATTCCAAATCAGTTAAAGACCTCTCTTATTGTACTAATCCAATGAAGGAAGCATGGAGATGAAACCTTACTGAAAAAAAATAAAGTAACAAAGAATCAAAGAATGCATCAAACGTACAAAAAATATTCATCACAAAAGTAACTCTAGAAGAGTTTATACAAATAACATCGTCGTAAAAGAAGTAAATAGTAAAATTACTCCCGCTAGACAAATGACTAATTTACAATCAAAATCCAAAGAAATAGATTATGCTACACGTCATTTGGACGTTATATCGTTTAATAAGATAAGAAGTTCACCACAAACGGCAAGAGTTGAAGGATTTGAAAATTCAACATCATTTTCAAAATGACATATACACATTACTCATAATCTTACTAAGTTTTGTTGATAAATGGTTGATGTATGTTATGCAATTACAAAAAGATTAAATTTTATTGAATGAAACTCATTATATAGGTATAAAAATTGTTATTCATCTTGTTTTAAAGAAAACAAGTTCAACATATATTAAAAGTAAAACGAATTTTGACGGAAGGGCATTTAATTTTAAAAAAATAGACAAAAGGGTAATGCTTTTAATAATTCCTTTCTTGTTGAACGTTCTTATCAATGAGAATAGCACCTATCAATGTGAATCCAACATATGTATCAATATGAAAATACGTAAAAGTGGTAAAATTGCCATTGAAACAACTTACTACCAGAGACTAAAGGACGTAAATATTAACTAAAACTACGTCATATGTCCTTCAACAATGAACAAAACAAACACCGTAAAGAAAGCTGTAAAAGAATCTGTCACATGACATCATGTAAAAGAGAGGCCAAGGAAAACAAATGAATTTTCAAACCCATAAGTTGAACACAAACAGACAACGTCCTGTAAAATAAAAAGAAATACAACGATAAGACAAACAACACAACATAGAAACAGTAGACTGAGCAACTCGACCAATCAAAAATGAGGATCTCGGTTGCTTTGGAAGGTAATAGGTCTTCTTCGAAGAAAACAGTACATGATTGCAATTTCCACCATTATGAAACGCATATTTCTCCATTTTCAATCTTGGAACCTATAGTGTAATATTTTCCTTGTAAGGAGCAATTAATAATGTAAAAAGCTTCTGAAAATTGTATAAACTGTGATATATGTATATTCTCCATTTGAAGGCCCAAGTTGAATATTGCAACATAAAGTTGGAAAGTTAATAATTGCAAACTTAGTGCTAGCACCGTTAATGATTTATTTAATATATTTAGGCTTAGACGATAAATATTTGACTCAAGATCACACATTTTAATATCTAGATCTTTTTTTAAGTCGAAAATCAGGTTCAACGGATAAATATGTCAAAGGCACATCTGATATCAATATATTAAAGTACATAATTAGAACCTAGACGCGAGTGTACTCGCAATTGAACCTGATTTCAATCAAAATAATCTGTTTTCCTTACCAACCTTATACAACATGCAGGGAAACATACGGACAAGGTTTTGAATTTACATAGTCTAAACGAGAAATTACAAAATATAAATAATTATCAGTCAGTCACACAGTGTTAGTGTTTTAGCACATATGCACTGTACAGTCATTCTACTTTGTCACAATTATCTCCGCATAACGCAAGTTATTTTTTACAATTGTTTAAATAAAAGCCATTGAAGGGGTGACGCACTGTTGCCAATTTAACACTTGGACACCGATTAATCTATCAACATATATAGCACCATTACGATCCGTATATGTCAGTTGTATTCTTAAAGACAAATGTATATACTTGTCATTGACAATCATTTTATGCACATTTATGCATTCAGCCAACTTAAAGTTATTATCTAATCGGTTGTCAGATGGAAATTTTGAACGTGCAAAAACATTGAAAAGAAATCCAATTAAAAATTTCGTGGAAGGGTAGACTACAAATTTTTAAACGATGAAGACTAATAACCCTAGCCTAGAAAACACACACAAAACAGGATTTTTTTTTTTTTTTGAAGTTATGCAATTTTAAGATCCAGTTAAAAAATCCGTCGTCAAGGTTTTTTTTCATAAAAATGTGTTATTTGAATACATCTACTCTGTTTTCATGACTCATTGACACATACATTAAATTTTTAACACTGTGAATTTTTAATGTAACTAAGTCAACATGAAGCTGAAAAATATAAAAATAATAGAATCTGAAGAGAGATGACATATCAAATATCTTTACTTTTCACGTTTGCTGACGTGATTTGTACAACATGGATTGTTATTTTCGCTCTGCCAAAATTCACAGATTTAGGATAGTTTTTGTTATGCTATGGAATTAACATTTCGCAAACGTGAATATTATTATCATAATTTACTGATGCTATGAAAAATTTGATCATTAGAAGCTCGAAATTCCACTTTATTAACTTTATGAACTAAACAAAGAAACTTCAAATTTCGTTCATTGAGACCTGTCCTGACTATACCCTTAGGCAGATATACCCATAGGAAAGAGCTCACAACACTTCGAACCTTTACCTTTGTGTATTTCTAGAGGGCATTTCACCTATTATTGATCGATTTTATATCCGTAAACACCAGTATGTCTTATTTAACGGAACTTCAATCTAGTGACTTATTAATCCATCCAAGTTTTGACGGGAGCCAACATGAACAGTATTACAATTTACCTCTATCCCAACCATGTCCGTACACAGAGAATGACTCTAATACATTAGAAAATACTTCCAACGAATTTATAAGTTTAATATACAATGAGTTGGGTTCACTTCCTAGAGACACGTTCATTCAAGAATTAATACAAAACTGCAAATCATCAAACAAAGACATCGAAACAGTTAGACATGAACTTTTTGACGTCGTGAAACGTCAACAGAATTTTCCATATCCAAATGCAATATTAAAGAAAAGATTATGTCCTAGAAAATTAACGGGAGATTCGGTTGAAAGTAAACTTGGAAATGATTGTTATGCATTGTATTTAGCATCAGTCGGTGAATTTGGAGACGATTTGAAAAACGCGCTTAGTGTAAAATCTTCAACAAGCTCAAATAGAACTTTATCGTGTACTGATGATATATCTGGATCACAAAATGACGCAACAGGTAACCTTGCAGTTAAGGATACGCTAGTTCGTCTAGAAAATGATATGATTTTATTAAAATCTGAATATGCACGCGACTCTGAGATGTTTAACAGGTCAATTGAGGAACTAAAGAAGGAAAATAAACAACTCAAAGACCGCGATTTCAAATACAGTGATCGTTTCAAGAACCTACAAAATCAAATCAATGTGATAAAAACATGTACAGAAAGATTTCAAACGGACATGAAAACAATTAAAGTTCAATCACAACAAAACTGTGAACAGATTAGTAAAACAAACAGTGATCTAAAATCTTTGGTTTCTCAATTTTTGGAGAGTATCAAAACAGTAACAGAGATGAAATCAGACATTGCTAAAATTCATGAACATATAACGAAACACACTGTGAACATGAAATCAATAGACAAAACTGTGAAAGCAGAGTCCGAGCGATTAAACCGAATGTCCGATACCCGTGCAATAGGAGTAAGCAGTCTGAAATCTAAAACAGATCTTATTAATTCAAAGCTTAAAGACTTAGATGCCCAAGTAGAATTAGCATGTCAAACCTATAGCTCACTAAGTGTATCAGTATCCGATGTCCGTAAACGTCTGGTTAATGCAGAAAAGGAATTAAAAACGGTAAACAAAAAACAGAAAACTTATTCAGAAATTGTTAAAAAGGTTACCCCATTAACATTGGTTGAGAACAAAGAAGCTAACAAAGTCAACGAAATAAGGAAAATAAATGATGTAAACAATGGCAACGAAGTTAACAAAGACAATACAGAGAACAAGGTCAACGAACACTTTTGTAAGTCAACGGCCCATTATGTTAGTAGTCAAGGTATGAACAGTAATGATACATCGTGCAAACTGAATTCGAAACCAAAATCGACTCAATTAGATGAACTTTCAAATAGAAACTCAGTCACTACAGCTGAAATACATAATACGTTTCACGATGCTGAATCAGCAAAAGACCATATTAAGAATTCCGAAGATAACGGAAATAAAAACATTTTAGTTCACTTCCCTAGATCAGTATGCAACCCAGTTCATAACTTTACGGGTCTCATTCATGTTGAACGTAAAAGAGTCGCTCGTTTTTATGTCGGTGGTATTGACAAAACTGTTTCGTCAGAACAAGGAATGCGATATTTTCTACAACAAAGCGGAATTAGAGTGACATTTCTGAGATATTTTGACAAACAATCATTTAAAACAGCTTCGGCTCAACTCAATATCGATGCACGAGATGAACATATTATACATGACTCCAGTTTCTGGCCGAAGGGAATCTTTACTAGAGATTGGAAGCCTTGGGCTTCATTTATTCACGACAAAGGACACGTTTAATTATGGAACTAAACCTTGCTTGTTGGAACTGTCGTGGAATAATGTCTGGCGTTCCATATCTTATTGACTTCTTAAATACAGCTAGAATTGATGTAATTACTATTGCAGAACACTGGCTTCGGTCTTGTCAATTGATGTTTTTAGATACAATTGATCCGACTAATTATATTGGTTACGGGAAAGGCGCTGACGACAATTGTCACCAATTATTCAACTTTAATATTAGAGGCGGCGTCGCCTTTCTGGTATCAAAAAGTCTACAACCTTTTGTTGAAGTACTGGACATTCCGAGTAATAGAATATCTGGGATCGAATTAAATATTCCAGACACACCAAACATTTATCTCATATCTGTTTATCTACCAGCAGTAACACAAAGTTATGAATTATTCTAGAAAGAAGTTGAAATTCTGATAGATGTTTATAACATTTATTCAACTATGGGAACTGTTGTCCTTATGGGAGATTTCAATTGCAAAATTGAAGGTCCAAGATACAAGTTCGATTATGATAAACGAAGTGACAGTTTTCGATCATTTATGCAGGAATGTTATCTGCGTTCTCTACATCTGTAAACAAATGGAATTGGACCAGTTTGTACCTTTCAGTCCTATCAAGGAGGACCAAAAACCGCCATTGATCATATAATTGTTAGCATTGAAAATCTAACCAAGTTTTCAAAAATCCAAGTCCCTGATGAACATATGTTTAATGTTTCAGACCATAAGCCCATTAGATGTTCGTTTGCCCTATCGGACAATACAAACTATGTATCTAAAGACGACGATCTTACTGCTCAAAGGCGTATATCATGGACTAAAGCTGTACAGAACGGTGCTATTGCCGACTATTCCTTTGCCGTGTCCCAATTCTTATGGGACATTAAATCACCAACCGCTACTTCGGCTAATATTGAACAATACTACAGCGAAATAGTCGATGCTATTTTGAGAGCCGATATGGAAACTCTTCCCGGTAAACAGTACGTAAAACATTTAAATCCGTATTGGACAAAGGCTGTGAAAGAATATCATACAATTATGAGATTACAACATCGAACATGGATTGAGAATGGTAAATTTCATGACCGTAATGACAAACATTACAGTGATTACAAAATCGCTAAACTGAATTTTAGAAAACAGCTTGAGCTAGCATATGAAAACTACATTAGTGAAATAAATCGTAAAATCGAAGAATCTGTCGATTGTGATCAACGTTTTGTATGGTCTGTGATAAAAAGTGGACGCAAAAGTGTATCGCATTGTCAACAATTAAATATTAGCGGTATTCAACTCATTTCTTCAGACGAAATACGTGACGGTTGGGTGACTCATTTCCAATCTGTATTCAGTTTCGATAGCAACTTGATCAACCCTGTGAATGAAAAAGCTATCGATAATACTATCAACGACTTGTTAGAAACTGTCCGTACAAACACAAACGAAAATATCGAGGAATTTACTTTCGACGAACTATATAAACTTTGTGACAATTTGCCGTGTAACAAATCTCCAGGGTTAGATGGGATCTGTTACGAACATTTGAAATACGGCGGAAAGCTACTTCATCGTCATCTTTGTAGTTTGTTTAATCTTGTATTGGAAACATGCTACACACCGATAAGCTGGAAAGACAGTTGTATCATACCTCTATTCAAAGGTGGAAACAAATCAAAGTCTGATCCGAATTCATATCTGGGAATTTCTCTTCTGTGTAGCATATCAAAACTGTTTGAAAAGGCACTATATACTCGTTTACCATCGCTTCATCACAACTTTCCACACCAATCACAAGTTGCCTACCAGAAGACATTATTTAGCACACATGCAAGTTTTAACATGCAAGAAGTCGTACACCATAACTTAGAGCGTCATAGCAATATTATCGTCACACTTCTGGACAGCATGAAGGCATTTGATACTCTATGGCACAAAGGACTATTAGTTAAGTTGTATATATATGGAGTTCGGGGTTTAACTTGGCTGTTGATCTATGAAATGTACCAGAACATGCGAAGCTGTGTGCAATTTAAAGGAAAGTGTTCAAAATGGTTCAACCTCAATAGAGGCGTAAGACAAGGTGAAGTGCTGTCTTCTGTTTTTTTATTTAGTGTTCATTAATGATCTTCTTAGACAATTAGATGAAAGTCCTTATGGAAGTATGCTATTCAATCTTCGCGTAAGCAGTACCGTAAAAGCGGACGACATCGCTCTTATATCTACAACATCAAAAGGTATGAAAACTTTAATAGATATTTGCCAAACATATAGCGAAAATTGGGGCTTCAGATTCTCATCAGCAAAAAGTGAAGTACTGAAATTTTGTTCTTCAAAATGTGCTACCATAAGTCAACCATTGAAACTTTACGGAGCGGACATTCCAGTAGTAACATCAACCAAGCATGTTGGAATTATATTAAATGCCGACTGTAAGAGCATGTCAACAACTTTAAATGCATGCCGAATTTTGCGTGCAACTGCGTTATCTGTAATGAAATCCGGAATACACCCATCCTTCCTCAATCCATTAACGTGCTCCAAAATAGTATTTCAGATGTGTTATCCAAAGGCAATGTTTGCTTGTGAGCTTTGGTATAGTCTTTCAAATACTGAATTAATAATGTTAGAACGTTCTCACAAATATATATGTAAAATAATTCAAGGGCTTCCTGCACGAACACGATCCGACAAGTGCACAAGCCTACTCGGTTGGCTTCCTGTGGAGTGCTATATTGACAAGTGCAAGTTACAATTTTTTGGAAGATTATGTAGAATGGACAATAACTTATTACCAAAACGTATACTATTACTACGAATTTTAGAATTTAGAAACAAATGTGTCAAAAAGCAAGATGGTTTTGTACCAGATCTAATCAGAATAGCCGTTAAATACGATTTGATAAACTTTGTTGAAGATTTCGTAAAATCAGGCAGCTTCCCAAGTAAAGCTGTATGGAACAAATATATTTCCACTTCCATAGCGAATTCTGAAAACAACAGATGGCAACAAAGAATATCAGTTGACAGTGACTTTGAAATTTTCCGTAAAATTCACAAACACATTGTACCACACAGAGCTTGGGTCATTGCTAAAACTTATCCTAACTTCAGAGAAGGAGCTAAATATATTGTTGACCTATGTTCCGTCATCCGAACAGAAGAGTCGCCTCTCTTATGTGATAAATGTGGACATTAACGATAAGAAGGAAATAAAGTTAATATATTAAATTTTTAACACTGTGAATGTTTAATGTAACTAAGTCAACATGAAGCTGAAAAATATAAAAATAATAGGATCTGAAGAGAGATGACATATCAAATATCTTTACTTTTCACGTTTTCAAGACAGAATGATCAACTCAAACACACCCGACAATGATAAGATGCAATCGACTTACTCTTTTCGATGAATATATTTTTCCCAAAAAAACTTTCGCAGGGGTCAGAGGTGCAAATTATTTTTGACAGATCAATCTATTATCTTTCTGTGTGTTTTTTTTTGACGATTTATGCCTTTGCACAAAAAAGATAAACTTTTGTTCAAACCTGCCACAATTTTTTTATAGTGTTGTCAATTCGTTCGCTTTTGCCTAACCGGTTACTCGGATAATCGTTCGACCGATTATCCAGTTAACCGATAGTTTAAGTTTCTGTTCGAAGGCCTTATCCATAGTACCCTACACATAGATACAAGAAGATGTGGTATGAGCTCGAGTGTCAATGGGGAAAACTTCCTTCGAAGTCATACATTTACGTATTTTAATACGATGACTTAAAGTTTGTCCTGTGGTATTATACATTTTGTAATGCTTGTCTGTGAAGATTCCTAGTTAAGTTTGACTTTTAATAATCAAAAACACCGTATCAACTTTGGCGTTTGTACTAACTTCAGATTGAAAAATCCTTCTTGATCTCGTAGAATTTAGTATGTCTGAAACTGATGATTCTTTCATTTTCTTGTGTTGTTTCCGAAAATAATGTGGAGTGTTTAAATTTGAAATGATTTGTACATTTTTGGGTTAGTATTTCGTTTAAAGTATGACAAAGCCTTGCACGACGGAGATTGCACATTCAGATGTAGGTCTACACAATATAAGAACAAAACTGAAATAATGAAGTTAATCGTAAAATCTATCGTATTACTGATTTAAAAATACTGTTAGAAAAACATGTATACTAATTATGTTTCCTTAAGTTCTTGTCCCGAGCTGAGAAACAAGTTCTAATTAATTTTACATTTTTGGATAAACAATAGCAATCAATATACTGGACAATTGATATGTCAATTCAATTACCACGAAGACAATGTTTAAAGAAATCATAACTATTCAATGATTTCAATACAAACTTATATCAAATCTATCAAAATTGAAAAAAAAAGTCCGGTTAACCGGTTAATGTTTTTGGTATTCGGTATTCGGTCGTTCAAACGGTTAACCGTGTAACCGGTTAACCGTTGACAACACTAATTTAAAAATATCTTCATACTATACTTCAAGTAAATACCCAAATATGATATGCATAAAATCCAGAATTATGAATCTTTATCAAACTTTCAAAGCCCATAGAAACAGATGAAAACAATTCAAGTATACCAATTTTGAAATTTGACCGTCTCTAAAAAAAGAGTTCCATTTCTTTTATTTAATTTCAACTGAGTTTCCGCCTGTGTAGGGGGACTGATGGTTGTACTTATGACTTATATCGGTATATTATTGATATTAGTACGTGTATTGTTGAGTTTCATTAGCCTTTTGTTAAAGAACACAAACAGATTTTTTTGTGTCTATAAGTAATTGTGATTTTTTAATGAACTTTAATTACCAAATGTGTATATTTGACTCCATCATCAGCAATTTGCATAGATTTGTTAATTGCGTGATAGTAATTAATAGTCATTAAGTTAGACTATTAAATTTAAATATACTGTTTGAAACGTGGTTTTCCATTTATTCTGATTGTTTGCATTACGTTAATCATTTTGTTAATCAAATGAAGCGACAATTTAACTCTTCGGAATTAAGCACTTCAAAATCACCTTCGTATAGGATTCTCCATATCAATATTAACCACTTAGAACAATTATTAGTACTCAAGTTGATATGTATACTTCAACTAGATAACAACAAAAGTAAAATTCGTAACAAAAGATAGTATTGTTCCGTTTAATATGTACTAAAAGAAAATTGTGTATTCGGTCTTAAACAAAAAAAAAAAGCTAAAGCTGAAAATTTGCATGAAAGAACAAATTAATATTCTCCTTTATCATAATTTTCAAAGCCTAATGTTTTATGTCAATACAACAATAGATATTTTTAACATAAACGTGTATAGATCGACTGTATATTTCCTATTAAACGTATTTATTCATTCAAACTTTTGAAGTAGTTTGGTTTAAACATTCCTAGCGCTTTGAACACACGAACATTTATTAAATATAATATTTGACTTTTAAAGATCAGTCAGTAAACATAATCTTTTCGAAATTATTCGTTTAAAAAATATATAACAGATAAAACAAAACAACCACAAACATCACTATTGACTAAGGACATGTGTACTTGATTAAGGTCGGCTATTTTCTTTTTAAATCAACAATTAAGTGTTCGAATTTTTGTTTAATGAGACACGAGTTAATTAACAACATTGCAGTATTTTCTGTTAAACTTGAATATGATAAATAATGTTTATGGTGAACACAAAACAGCCAGTAAGTAGTTTATGGGAAAAAGAGTCAAATATAAAGCTACAACAATATAATTCGAGAACGACAAAAAACATACATTCGTTTCAATCGATTTGTGAAATTGTAATTCTAAATATGCTTAAATTTAAGAAACGTTACAACGCAAAACCTATTTGTTAGATGGATTATGTGTGCATGTCTATTAAACATTAAATGTCTGCGTTGGTGAAGGCTTCATATATCATATGTCATATATCTTGTATTATAATCATTTGGTTTAATAATTAAATACTTTGATGAAAACAGGAGTACTTTTGTCATATTGACAAAAATGACAAGGGAAATTAAACCCTTCTCTTTATCACTTGATTTGTATTGTTTACTAGAATTAATAACATCAATCGTATTTTTTTATAAATATATATTAAACATGAATAACACCTTTTCAAGGCTAGTATTTAGCTAGATATCGGAAATAAAAACTTACCGTGAAAGTATTATTTGCATTGGATGTTTTGAGTCAACAGTTTGGAATTGTGAACAGCTAAATTATTTGTTGGAGAAACATACAGATAAATGAATTTTACTCTCCTTTACAATTTTAAAAATCATTTAAGAATAAAGAACAAACTCATCAAAGATACCATGATTACAATTTAACACGCTCGTAGCGCGTTTCGTCTATTAAATATGTATTAGCTATGTTAGAATAAATATGAGAAAAAGTCAGAACACGTACGAAGTTTTTTTTCTAATTATTAGTTGCCGTACGTATATTTTATTTTAATTCATTGTAAATACGAAGTTGTTACTTTTATTGATTTTTTTCTATGTATGCAATACATTAATACTTGTGTCATGTCTACATCCAGAGCACTTAAGTTTTTCTCATAGTTTCTGTAGGATTCATGTTACGAAAACTCTTTGGAGTGATATAGGGAAAAAGTGCAGGTTTTTTTTTGTTATATGTTATTCTATTTTGTATTAGGGGAAATATAAACGGTACTTTCAATAAATACAAGACAGGCAAAACCTAAAAGGAATAAAAGACCAGAGGCAAAACGTAGATACGAGATGCTTTTGACTGTTGATTGTCTTTAAGAAAAAACATTGTCCATGGTGTTGCCTGTTTTTCTTATAGTTTTTCTCATAAAATAAAATTGACAAAGAAAATGAGGAATGTGTCAAAGCAAAAACAACCCGACCATAGAGCAGACAACAGAAGAAGGCCACCGATGGGTCTTCAATGTAGCGAGAATTCCCGCACCCGTAGGTGTCCTTCAGCTGGCCCCTAAAAATATGTATACTAGTATAGTGACAATGGACGTCATACTAAACTCCGAATTATACACAAGAAACTAAAATTAAAAAAGACTCACAAAGGCCAGAGGCTCCTGACTTGAGACAGGCGCAAAATTGCGGCGGGGTTAAACATGTTTATGACATCTCAACCCTCCCCTATACCTCTAGCTAATGTAGAAAAGTAAACGCATAACAATATGCACATTAAAATTCAGTTCAAGAGAAGTCCGAGTCCGATGTCAAAAGATGTAACAAAAGAAAATAAATACAATGAACATACATAAATAACAACAGACTACTAGCAGTTAACTGACATGCCAGCTCCAGACCTCAATTAAACTGAATGAAAGATTATGTCTTCATCATATGAATATCAGGCACAATCCCTCCCGTTAGGGGTTTATTATCATACTTTCATAAAATAGATGAGAAGAAAATAACCCGTGTCATGCCAATAGCTGTTTTAAAAAATAATAAATGTGTTTAGTTCCGATGCAAAGACCCTTTAAGTGAATCAATATTAAAGCCAAAATATGCAATGTTTAATGACCTGACAACAGTATCGTAACTATATCCCTTCTTAATAAGTCTATTTATAGGTTTTGTAAGCTTTTGAGGTGAATACTGACATTTTTGTGCTTTGTAAAGAATATTACCATAAAAGATTGGATGTGAAATACCTGAACGTATAAGATGTCTGCATGTTGAGTTATATTTACGAATTATTTCCTTATACCGGTGATAAAATTTAGTAAATGTTTTGACCAGTTTGTGATATCGAAAACCCTAGTGTAATAATTTTTCAGTAATACACAAATTTCTCTCGCTAAAATCTAATACGTTGTTACATACACGAGCGAATCGTACAAGTTGAGATATATAAACAAAAGAGAACGTCACAATCTAAAGATGGATAATTAACGATAGGAAATGAAAAATCATCTCTTTTATCATAAATTTTTGTATTAAGCTTGTTTTCTATCTTTTTTTAAGATCTGTTGAAATTTGATTTTTTAAAGGTTCTTGCAATGAATTTAATTTTCTGAAAGGTAGATATTTGATAATTCAGGTCATATTTTAGATGTTAATATATTCTTTATTTCAAATATATGTTTAATATATTCAAAATATTCAAAACATGTTCTTCCATCTGATGCCTTTCCCCAGAAATAATTGACGTCACAAGGCAAATATTTTCACATCACAATGGTCTATGACGCTTTCCCTCCAAATGTTACAAGGTCAGCCTGGACAGTTCATTTATTATGTTCTTCTTAAAATCGAAATTGAAATCTCGTGTTTTAAGTGACATTTCAACTCAAGCGTATCATTTGTATTACTTACGTAAATCCTGTATTATATATATGCTTATAATTAAAAATTATTTACTGGACTTCCTTTCCCATTTAAAGCATTTCCTCAATATTCGTTTTTACGTAGATTTGATTGATCATTTCGATTTTAATTGTTCTTCAATATCAATGGATTGCAACTAGGGGTTTGAACAATGAATAATTTCAATCCATCATTTAAACATTAGTCAATAAGTTGTGAACGTAACTAATTCAGTTAGTATGTATTATATATCTATAAAAAAGTAGAAGTAAAAATTATGATTAGTATCTTTTAAATGTGCTCAATTATTTTATCTGCTTGTGTTTTGTTGTTTATTTATTGAGGTTTATTCAATACCTCATTTAATTCAAATTTATATTTATAACGAACTAATTTATAACAGAAAACTCAATCTGTTGGTTAAAATAGTGAAATTGCATACATCCATTATTGAGAAGCCAGCGGAAAAAAACCACGTGTATGCGTTATACGCAATACAAGTATCGTTTAACGTGTAGGTCGGTTACCCTGATGATTTTGTAATTGTTTTACAATAACATCTGTCTTTTAATGTATTCGATTATTTTCTGAGATGATTTAATCATTAGCCTCGTATCTTTGAGGTTGAATTAGTTTTTCTTTTATAAAGTATCTACTGTACTACTTTAGAACAAGGAAGACATTAAATTTAATCATCACTTAGCAGCAAGATAACTTGCTTTTTAAGACATCTTAAAGTATTAAGTAAAATCAAGAAATGATATGAATATATGAAGATGCTCAGTAGGTCGTTCATTATCACAGACATTTTAAATATAATTTGCTTGGGATGCATTTTGCTTGTTATATCAGTAGCTAATTTCTTGGCCTTTTATAACTGGCTAAGTGGTTTGGGTCTTTATTCTCTGTGGAATGCTTCAAAATCTAGAAAATCTAAAATAAAAACAATTGAACATGAGAAACGCTTTTAAGAATGAGTGATAGTTCTAAAAATATCTAAACTTTCTGAGGCGTTTCGATACTTCTTCTAGTTTCAATCCATTCCCTTAAAATGACTGAAAGTTCATGCTTTATATTTAAAACTACGGTAGGTTTAATGATCAAGGTACATTGAATTTTTCGACTCGATATTTTTGTATATCAGTGGCATAAAAAATGTAGATTTGCTACACCCGTATTATAGATATGTAGTATTAACATAATATGTTTTCTTGAAGAACTTTTATTGGTGTCATTTATGACTTTGTTGTCTCATTGCCCAATGACCAACATATCATTGTTTTACTTTAAACTGTGATGGCTGTTAATTACCATTCGTGTTCCTACAATAATGTAAAATGATAGAGACAAATAAACTGTATGTAGGAGTGAAGTATGTTCTAACTAATAAATCCATGTGGGCAGACAATTAAACAATATAGATCATTGATCGCGTACACCAATCAATCAATTAAACAAAGATTACTTCGATAAAGTCATAAAGGTTTCATATTCAAATATACAGCTATTACAAAAGAGATTTTGAAATGAATTGAAACATTTGTTTTTATGATGTATGAATAATAATTGCCATATCTATTACGTCTATTAAACGATTAATCACATTTAATCGGTGATTATTTAATGAATCAAATCCGAGGTTCGGCAATATGCCATTGTACCAGCCGGGAATCGGGACCAGGTTTTTTATAACTTTTCATTATCAAGCACTTCGCCTATATGAAAAATAGAGTTTTCTACAACACTGTTTAAAACCCTTATTGCAATAAAGTTTGCGTAAACGTTTTGTCTTATTTGAAAATACATATTAAAAGAATCTAAAAATATATAGCCTCTGGAAATTTCAATAACACAATATGTTTATGCAAGTACCGCAGTACTGGTGGCTGAACTGGTAATCACCTCGGGTACTAACAGGTCAACAGCAGGGGACCTAATGATAGTAAAAAAAAAGATGATGTGTTTCCCTCAGTTATAGTTTGTAACCCGGATTTGTTTTTTTTTTCTCAATCAGTTTATGAATTTCGAACAGCGGTTTATACTACTGTTGCCTTTATTTATGATCTATTGAATTGCTAGGAGTAATAGTTCTCTTTGATATTTTCTGATTTTTTGTTTATTTATCGACGAATATGATGAATAAGAATATGTGAAAATTGATACACTTTATTTTGAATGACTATTGAACTCGATGCAAGAATTTCCTAACAATGGAGAATATTCCTAATGAAGCATTCACAAACCATTAATTGAAGACAGAAAAGTAATTGCATGGTCAAAAATTAAAATTTTATAAGACAATCAACAGATGAAACACATTCAAATAAATGGATTAATCGTTGATTTAAAAAATATATAATACGAGTACCTTCTGCATCAGAATTTGAACATTTTTGTGGTCATCGCAGACACTAAATATTTGATAAAGGTAAATCATACAAATTATATCGTCAGTTAAACCCGTCGAAATGAGGATTTCAGAACATGACATTTTGTTTATCGGGGACCTTTAGTTTGTTGTAGTATTTAGCTGCTGTCGTTAAAAAGTTAAGTACACGACATTCTATCATAATTGTTTAATACAACTATTATTTATAAATCAGCATTTCTTTTTTACTTATCATGCTAGTTTAAGATTTCCATTACAGGAAAGTTAGACAAAAGTGCTATTGAACTTTTTTTTAAACTGGAGAAAAAATTGCCGAAGTATTTGATTTACTTAATTGTGAACAAACAGAATGAATAATGCAATGTCTTCTCGCATTGTAGTGGCAAAATGCATGAGTACATGTTTCAAAGAGTTTATACAATTTTAATTGTCAAATTTTCTAACTATAAAATCATGGAAACTACATATGGATATGATGGAGGTAAACAACTACATTAAGATATAATGCTATGTAAATACAAAAACCAATTCCTTGCAAGTGTACAAATAATTATATACTTTAACATTAGCAACGGCAAAATTAAAACATATCCTATTGTGTTTGGTTAAATTGTACAGAACATCCCTTTTTATCAAACATCTGTACTCTTGTTTAGTTTATTCTGTATGTCATTGGTATGGATCTTATACAAAACGGCACCCTGTCCAACATCACTATGGTATCGATTACCGAATTATCTTAAGGAAAAACATAGCTCCCTGCTTTTGTACATAATTTTTTGGTAGCTTCTGCTTTCATCTAAAACAAAATAATCATTGACTTAACATGGTAAAAATATGATGAATTTATAAATGTTTATATTTTAAAAGAAGGTTATCACAACATAAGATTTAAACATGATGGTAAAAAAAGTTATATTACTTAATGCGCATGTTTGCTTGTGTTATCAACTCGCTTAATAAAAAGAATTAAACCTTAATATTCAGCAATAGTACCGTATATTTAAACATTTTGATTCTGATATCTATGATGAATTTACAACCACTATGTCGATGTCATTGCTGTTAGAGTGTTACTCTCGAAGTGTATCACCAGACCAGTAGTAAGAGCTTCAGTGTGTATATTGATTATCAATGATATGGTCATACATTCACATTTGAAACCAGATCTGCTTATGCTTCTGGAGCAGCTGAGATCACCCCCAGGTTTAAATGAGGTTCATGTTTCTCAGTCTTTAGTTTTCTGTGTTGTTTTGTGCACTATTGTTTGCCTTTTTTTTTATTAAGCCATGTCGATGTCAGTTTATTTTTGACTTATGAGTTTGAATGTCCCTGTTGTTTCTTCCTCATCTCTTTTTTAAATTATCAGTTAACAAAACTTTGATTCTTTTTTTCGAAACACTACGGATTTTCTATCCCGGCTTTATTTGGTGAAATCTTTCAAACTTTTGGGGCCTAAATGCTCTTTTGAACTTTGTGATTCTAGCGTTTCTGATGGATCTGCTGTAGAGTCAACGTGCGTCAGTTGTACACATTGTTTAAACTGGTATATATCATTAGTTTGTTTCATATTGAAATGCTTCCAATAACGTGTAGAAAAATCATTTTAATAATTTGTTATTCAAAGAGAAATTTCACGACTTATAAGTCGAAGTATAACTGAAAACGCCATTTAGTGAATGGCTATTATTTATTTTGAATTTATGGAACCATAAAATTAATTTTTGACTCTTCACAATGAATAATCCGCGAAGCGAAGCGGTTTATGTTAAATGTGAAGAGTCTAAAATTAATTTGATGGTTCCATAAATTCAAAATAAATTATTGCCATTCATTATAAATAAATTTCTATAAAAAATAAGTCTTTTTTTATTATTTATATTACCAATAACAACGCACATTCATGTTGGCGTATGAATACACAACGTCAGAGTGGGCGTGTCGCCATAAAAATTGACCAGTAAATACACCAAATTTATTTATTGCAAAACTAAGTCAATAAGTCATTACATAGAAAACGAAATACTGAGCAATACTAACTATAGATAGACTAAAAATATAAAACATTAAAACAAATCTTAGGTTATTGAGAAATTACTTATGATTTATTCCTTATTTTGTTTATTGTGGGGTACGGTTTTTTGTATGAATATTATAGAGACTTTTATGGTTTTTTTAACAGTGATAACTTATGCGGGACATGGATGAGAAAACAAGAATTACATAAAATGGATTTTAGGAGGAAACAAAATCGATGTGTTAACAAAGGCATTGATCGTTATAAAACATGACTTCCTATTTACATCTCAACAGAGATTAACAAGACAATATTCAGTATTCATAAATCATTAAGTTAAATTGATTGAAGATAAAAAGATAAAAGGAAGCAATTCAGTCTATAATTACTTTTGTACATCAGCACTTTTTAAGAACTTTAATAGATATATATCATGCAGCTGTTTTGCCGTTAAGTGAATGTACTATCGGGAAAAAACACCAGGCTTTGTTTAATGTTGTTGTAAAAAAGATTTCGTTTTACAAATTTAGAGTTATTTTCATTGACAGAACATAGATAAATAAAAGAAAAAAAACGTGTTCTATGCATTGCTTTCAAATCTATAATTTAAGGACATGACGAGATTTTAAGTATTTTAGATAATGGAAAATTGTTCTTCGATCTTTTTTATACATCCATGTATAGACTTCGACAATCATAAACAATGTTATATAAATAATCTCTGATAATTGTGCTATGGTACATTTTTGTACTCTTGTTTTTCATTTTGTCTAATGTGCTTTGCCTATATGTCTTTTTGCGTTTCCTTGTTACAGTTATACATATCCTCGTTGTGTTATTGTGCTATGGTAAGTTGTTGTTCTCTTGAATTTCATTTTGTTAATGTGCTTTGTTTATATGCCTTTTTGTGTTTCTTTGTTACTCTTTTTTGTATAGTGATTAAGATTATAACACAATGTTGAGTGTACATGTGCACCTTAATTTTGACATACATTGTAAATACAAAAAAATAAGATGTGGTATGATTGCCAATAAGACAACTCTTCACAAGAGACCAAATGACACAGAAATTAACAACTATAGGCCTTCAACAATGAGCAAAGCACATATCGCATAGTGAGCTATAAAAGGCTCCGAAATGACAATGTCACACTATTCAAAGGAGAAACTAACGGCATAATTTATGTACATAAATGAACGAAAAACAAAAAAATAACACATAAACAAACGACAATTACTGAATAACAGGCTCCTGACTTTGGACAGACACACACATACAGAATGTGGTGGGGTTAAACATGTAAGCTGGATCCAAACCCTGCCCCGGCCCTAACCTGGGACATAGGTGTAACAGTAGAATATAAGAACAGACTGTAAAAATCAGATGAAAAGGCTTAACTAATCAGACGGACAAAAATACAAATACTTCAAGTACAATTGGACGTGGCCGGGTACTTGTACATCCAAACAACAAAAATACACTAAGTACAGATTTGGGAGTACTTGCAGTTGCTGACAGCTAGTGGAAAGACAATAACAACTAATAAAAAGATCATGCATCTTAGACTAAATTATCAATCAGTACAAATTCAACATGTTATGCATTTCGTATAAAGACGTCATAAACAGTTAGAGTAATAAATTACCTTTTGCAATGCCAAGATACATGTATCGACAGATTGTAGATCCATGAATGTGTATATGTATATAACAATAATATTTAGTTTGCTTTTAATTTACTGATAACAAAATCAATACCAATGAAAATAATATTCATTATGATTACAGTGTTGAATTGGTAACCTTTTAGAATAAGTTTATTTAAAGGGTCGATAAATTTGCCAGGATTGTTTTTAAATTTGTGGGCACGGTAAACAGCATTTCTGTAAAAATTAGGAAGCGTTATCCCGTTTGGAATAAGTTTTCTATAGGTAAAACCAAACTTCAAAATAATTTTTTATATCTATGGAAGAAGTTAGTAAAGGTTTGAAGTAATTTGTGGTACCAAAATCCCTGGCTTAATAATTTACCAGTAATACACAGATTACGTTAGTTCAAATCAAAAACGTCACGGCAGTTATTGGAATAGCGAATATTATGATATACATTTTTTTATTACACGTACTTTTTTTAAAAGTTTAATTGCTCTTGGTCTGCTCCAAATCTGCTTTGACAAAGGGGAACGACAAGACATCATCCAGGAGAAAGCTGAGTTTAGTTTCAAATATCCCTTTACCATGATAGTGTCTTAATAAACCTCCTCTGGTGGTCATGGAAGAAAAGTTGCAAAATGACAGAATATTGTATTGCCCCCGTCCGGAAAGAAAATATCGTATGGCTTAACAAGAGATGGCAACCCATCCACGATTTAATTTAGAAAACAGTGAAATTGTTCGTTCTCCTCGACGAATTTAATCCTGTCTGTGTTGAAAATGAAAAGGTACTTTGTTCTATTCCAGAACGATAAATCTGATTGTTTTCAGTGACCAAAAACTGATATTAAACGATTCTAGAATCATTTTCTTTTGGTTAAATAAGAGATATACTAGTATCAGAACCTGTGTCTGACACGTTGGATGAAGACACGTCACATAGAGTTAGCAAAGACACAATAACAAAAAGCAATAAAGGATATTAAAACTTGTAGCACCCTGCAGACAAGCTTTTTGTGTTTAGAGGATCAGATACAATGCAGCTGAATCAAACAAATGTCAGGAAGGCACTTGAAGATGTATTGACCGGTGTGCTGAGCACACGATTAACCATTTTACAAGATTGACGAACCAACATAATACTTTATACTGCAGCAAATATGGACGGCGATGCCTTTAGCTTTAGGACATCAGACTTTCATCTGTACTTTCAAGAAAATGAATCAAGTGGTTAGTTTTGTTTTCTCAACTTTAAGTTCCAGCGAAAACAATAATTGGTGCATCCTTTATTTGACATTTTGTAATCATTCTCGACTCCAATCTTAATTGACTAGGATTGTCAGTTTTTCTATCAAAGGTCGTTGGTTTTCTCCGGCTTCCTCCACATATGAAATAGCGAAATATCCTATAAGTGGCGCTTAAAAGTGGCGTTAAACACCAATAATCAATCAATCTCAATACCTCAATTTTTTTATGGTCAGTCATAGAAATAAAGGAATTGCACACTACTTTTTTTGTTAAATTCATTTACTTGTTTGAACATGATTTGACACGAATGACAATTAAATTCCGGTATTGCTATAGATAGAACATCACAATTACTGTATCTATAGGTATGTATCGTACACAAAGTACCATAAAGTGTCATAATCTACCTATAAAGAGTCGTGCATTGTTACGTATTGGGGTATAAATCGGCTCAAGTAGATGCTGACGTCACAAAAAACATATTCTATATCAAAGGATTAATTTAATAGTCATTAAGTTATATCGCTGACAATGACACACCTGATTAGACTAAGGATTGGAAAGATGTTTAAATGTTTTTGTAAATAGAATTACGTTATTGTATTGATCGCGCGTGTTTACTTGCCTATTTACCATTTATTACATAACATATTTGTGAACGGTAGAGAAGACATCATTTGAATTTTTCTTGGTTGTGTTATCGATACATGTACGTCCTCGGATGGACAAACCGTCACAAGTACAGTTTACAACATTCCGAAAACAAAAAGGAATAGAAAGTAAACAACCAAAGTACACCGCCTATATAAAGAAGAAGATGTGTTATGATTGCCAATGAGACAACTCTCCACATGAGACCAAATAACACATCTATAGGTCACGTTACGCCCTTCAAAAATGAGTAAAGCTCATACAACATAGTCAGCTATAAAAGCTCTCGAAATGGCAATGTAAAACAATGAAAACGTCAGTCTATCAACAATGATTAAACCTACATGGCTTGATAAGCTATAAAAAAATCGGCATAAATGATTGTAGGCATTGCAGAACACTCGATTAGCAAGAACACCTCAGGTAATCTGTCGATACATATATTCTTACTTCAGTTCTTTTGGCAGGAAGTCTTGTCAACTCATGGTTGAAAATAGGCTGATTGATATCTTTATATTAAAACAAATATATGTCTTTTTTCAAATTTATTGTATTTATTGATTATGGATACATCAACATTTATATAAGACAGACTTTATCGAAAAAGATCCTCATTATATTGATATTTATCAAAGGAAATTATTATCGTAAGTGACTTTGAATGAGACATTTAATTTGGGCATACAAAATGTTTAGTTACATAAAAAAAATGTCATAATCAAGGACATCAAATCATATGTAAACAATATCGAAGGTCAGACAAACAAGCTGAAGGTCAGAGTTATGTAAATATGCAGTACAACGTGAACATAAGTTAAAAGCATGCAAAATCATGCTACCAGTGTAAAATACTAATTAATATTTTTCGATAAATCTAATAAGAACATAAATCCTATAATGATTAGTTTGCAATTACAGTACCAGTATATTAAAGACGTTTATTAAATCTGTTGAAGTAATGATTTAAAAAAAACATTATTCGCTGGACCGGTTTTTTCCAAATGTTCAAATGTAAGAAAATATACCAAATTTCAAAATACAATTGAATAATTATCCTCTGATTACAAATAAGTTCTACTCAATCCATATGTCAAATTACGTGCGTTTATATCATCCAAAGTTAATAGCCACGTGTTCAAACACATTTCTTATCTTAATTGCAATATCCCTGTATATTGATTTTAAAAAGTAACAGGCAAACGAATAAAAGAATTTGTTTTATTTTTATAGTATGCAAATATCGTCGAAGGTTTATTTTTTGTCAACATTTTTTAAGGTGCATTTGTAGAAATTTAATCAAACGCGTGAAGAAGAGAGACAATTGTTTTGTATTTTCGTGTTAATATTTCCATGCATACTGCGATGTAATAATTGTAACCCTTTGGTAAGATGCAATTCATACCTGACAAATAGATTCTACCAGCAAATTGAAAGCGATCAATGGTTGTTAACTGTACTAGATTGTATAATTGTGAGCTTCCCGTATGCCTCTACTAGCAATACTACTAATATTTGTGGATAGTTGTCTCATTGATAATCATACTACGTCTTCTTTTTTTTATAGTACTTATGTACGGAGTTCATTATGGTCAAATCGCGTGCTCATAAGAAATCATACCATCTACTTGGTACTTGTTTTTAAGTTATCACCTTCCTTGCAAATTTTGCCTTGAATAGTCCAAACCTTACCATTTCAGAGAAGGGTAAATGATGTCCTTAGTGGTTATTGAAATTTCTGCCTTCATTTTAGTATAATGTCTGCTATAAGTTTGTTTTACTTTATGTCAACAGTCAATAAACATATGTTTGCAGATTATTTCTAAAGTTAACCTTCTTAACATTGTTGACTTGATTTGACGATACTATAAACAATATTTAAATATGTGCTTTACTATTTGTGAAAACAAATTGTGTTTGGTACATATATTAAAAGAGCAAACATGCCATTTGAGATGACAAATATTTTCCTGCTCTTGTTGAAACAAAATAAGATAAAAAAAAAGTCATGGAGGAACCAAAAGTATGTTTCATGTGGATGAACAAAATACTGTCCTGATTGTACAAAAGGAAAACCAAGAACTGTTCGGTCGTCACTGGTTGGTTGGTGTTCTTCGTCATATAATAAAAAAAGACTGTTATCAATTGCTAAAGTTTTTGGTTTTCATACACCAAAACTACAAGCTCGGATTCAAGAAAGTGTTTTTGTTATCGAATTTGATTCCAGAGACTAAAGGACGTAAATATTAACTAAAACTACGTCATATGTCCTTCAACAATGAACAAAAAAAACACCGTAAAGAAAGCTGTAAAAGAATCTGTCATGACATAATGTAAAAGAGAGGCCAAGGTAAACAAATGAATTTTCAAACGTTGAACACAAACAGACAACGTCCTGTAAAATAAAAAGAAATACAACGAAAAGACAAACAACACAGCATAGAAACAGGAGACTGAGCAACTCGACCAAATCAAAATTGAGGATCTCGGTTGCTTTGGAAGGTAATACATGTAGGTCTTCTTCGAAGAAAACAGTACATGATTGCCATTTCCACCATTTTTACATATCCATCGCCATTTATGAAACGCATATTTCTCCATTTTCAATCGTCTTGGAACCTATAGTGTAATATTTTCCTTGTAAGGAGCAATCAATAATGTAAAAAGCTTGTGAAAATTGTATAAACTGTGATATATTCTCCATTTGAAGGCCCTAGTTGAATATTGCTACATAAATATGGAAAGTTAATAATTGCGATGGAGAATCAAAACTTTTTGCCGTAATGTTATGTTCTCAGACGATTCATCTTGAAAATGTCTAAATGTAAGTGAAAATATGAAGCTGACTAAACTGTGTCTAGATATTCTTTATTTCAACTTCTATTGGGAAGATGCGTGCAACATAAGAACCAACATTTTTATTATTTAGAGAAGATATCACAATGTAGCGGAATGTTTAGTGAAAGGATTTGCAGTTTCGTATTATTTTATCTAGCAGTTGTTGTAATACGATTAGCCAAAAAACATGTGTTTCTATATCGGAAGGGCCAAATAAAAACGTTTTCATGATAGTAGTAGAACTGTTGCTTAGCAGCATTATGGACTTTGGGGATCGTTTAAGCATTGGTGTGCAAATACCCATATAGTTTTCTAATTCTTATTTGTACCAACAGCCTTACAGACTTAGCTAATTCGGATATGTGTACGTCTTTCTTTCGATACAAAACAATTGAGATGAATGAGAAACCAACAGCCGAATTTATGATAAATTAAAGGCAACAGTAGTATACCGCTGTTCAAAACTCATAAATCAATTGGGAAAAAAAAACCAAATCCGGGTTACAAAGTAAAACTGAAGGAAACGCATCAAATATAAGTGGAGAATAAGGATACAACAGAAACACAACATCAAAATGTAACACACACAGAAACGAACTAATAATATAACAATGGCCGTTTTCCTGATTTTTGCATCATAAGCTATTCTGGATTTTTACCAAATTAGGACAGAAGCTACTCACAAGATAAAGATAGAATCGAGTTGATTATTTAATTATTTTTTCTTCCTCATTTTTGTTGACCCTGCAATTTAACAGCAAAAGTAGGCGAGACACTGGGTTAACTTTCCTGGGAACCCTTACGTATTTTTTTTGATACTATAAATGAGACAACAACCTATGAACAAACTATATTTTGAAGGTTTTCCTGGTATATATAATCCCCCTCCCCCTTTTATAAAAAACGTTCAGTGATTTTCATACCTAGGGCTATTTTGTTATCAGTCTTAAAAAACATTTCAAATGTCTGTATTTGGTCTGTCACACATGTAACTGCAAGTGACACACTTGTGTCCATTTATTTCATGCAGGTCTACTAAGACTTCTAAACATTTTACAGCCTCGAAGTTGAAATATAGTTTAAACTCTATGGTCCCAGTCTATGTAAAGCTCCAATAAAAATAATCCTAACCAAATCATAAACACAGATGATGCCTACCCCTGCCCTAAAGACCAAACAGCCTATTGTTTATGCGCATCTCAACTAACGCAACTTTGTAGTGACATAAAAGATCTATGACGTTGTTTCTTACAATGAAAAAAACGTCAAATCATAACGTCCTATTTCGAGTTTTTCACGGATTCCAGCATGGTGTACGCCTAAAAAAACGTCTCCCAAGAAAAGAGGAATTAAGCGTTGCGGTGATATATTGTGGAAATTTAACACAAATGGACACAAAAGATTCTACACTATATCTAACCTTCGTTCTGATAAAAATAATAAAATATAAATTTTGATCTCGAATTTATGCTCCGATCTGCATTTCATTTTTTTTATTCTTTCACTTGTGTAGATTTTTTCTTTCATTTGCGCCGTAAGTGTACAGGTTACCGGGGTAATTAGAATGGTGAAAGTTATTTGTATGTCCAATTTATATTTTCTGGTATGTGCGTCCGTTTGTCCGTTCGTTCGCCCGTCCGTCCGTCCCGCTTCAGGTTAAAGTTTTTGGCCAATGTAGGTTTTGATGACGTTGAAGTCCTATCAACTTAAAACTTAGTACACATGTTCCCTATGATTTGACCCTTCTAATATTTGACATACTGGCAACGTATGTATGTAACTGGTGTCTGGATGATTCTCGTAAAATAATGTCCAATCTTGCAATGAAGTTAAAAATTTATTTATACTGCTTATTTGACAAAATCTTATAATAAAAATAAAATTATGACAAAGGGTCATTGTCGTTTGTCATTATGTTTCATTTCAAATTGTCGTAAGAAGAAATGATAAACATTTCGCCTGATCTGACTGAAGCTTACAGCTAATTTCCTAATGTATGTAGATCAACACTTTGGTTAGCTTGCTTGTTTTGTTTGTATATTTTGTATAATTATTTTTTGATAATGTCCAATTGAATTTCAATATCATATATACAGGTTTACATTAAGATGTCAATCTTAATTACAAAGCGTAAATAAACATTTATACAAACAAAGCAAGGAAGCCAACCAAAGTTTTACCCTACATGCAGTAGGAAATTAGCTGTAAGGCAAAATATATTAATAAAATTAATACTCAGCGAATATAAATTAAAATCGAAATTCTCCAACATAAAAAATCTTTCCCTTTCATTTAGCTACAACTATGACCGGGAAGATTGAAAACAAATTTCGAATTTCAATGCCGGCAACATCCTTGTCTTTGTTTTAATTTTCAAAATTAGCAATTTAGATTTATAATATTTTATCCTGTTGGAGAAATCTTACTTTGTAGTATTCAACAGAAAAAATATTTCTAGATTAATTTTTGAATTAAAAACTTTTTGTGTTTGATATTTACTGTCTCGTTTATTCTTAACACGTGAGGTAGTAATAACAGGGATTGCATTTTATGATAGATGTATATATAAGGATTTAGAATCAAAAACTTTAGTTCATATATTATACCTATAATTTTAATTTCCTTATATCTTAAATATTCAGAAATAATGAATTCACAAACTAGATGGATTAATTTCTATACTTTTTCTTAGTCGGGAAAAAATAATGGTATAAAGAAGTCCGTCCAAGCTTTTGTATGTCCGTCTGTAAACAGTAGCAAATGTGTTCGTTACGGCAAACTTCTGAAATTGACGCAAAAAAAAAAACCACACACATCTTGTCTGATAAAGTCAAATACTCTGTAGTTAGTCAGTGACATCTTTCATTTCCATAATTTTGCAAATGAGGGACAGAGGACAAAAACAGACTTCCCGAACAAAATCCTCGTTAAAGGCTATTTCAAACAATTTTCCATTCCAACGGATGGTTTTTCTGAAGGTTAATATTGTACGGCAAGAACATCATAAGATCTGATACTGACACATGCATTTAATATCTTGTATTACCGGATAATAAAGTAGGTGAATATAGTTGTTAATCCTGAAAATTTAAATGTCGGTTTAAAACGTCCAATTTCCGATTTTTTTCAAATAGTGCGCCAGCAAGGAAAGTTTGTACTATGACGTCAGATGCAATGTTCTGAAGAAAGACAATCTTCAAAACAAACGAGAGAAAAAACATGGATATTACTCATAACTTTTTTGAAAGGTCGGTGACATACACCTTTTTTTGCTTTACACATGGCACTTTCCTTCTTGAAATTATTATGAAGAAATCACTGGTAGATATTTTTTATCACTGGAAACGTTTTTCATTTTTACGTTTTATTTTTGGCGGGAATGAAATAAATCATATATTTAAAAATCAAAACAATATGAGTCTAAAACTCTTGAACTTGTATTTGATAGATAAAAATCTACTGTTTATCGTGAAACAAGAATTATGCTTGTAAGTTTGATTTAAAGTATTTTTGGAGAGTTTAAATAAAAAAACAAATATTATGTTTATATTCGGGAAAACACGAAACGGAGGTTGCTATAGCGACAAAACTTAGTCGGTGACCCCCCAATTTTTTTCATCAAATTTTGTTCCTCAAATCATGAAATACATCCACACAAAATTTTAAGGAAAAATCACTGGTAGGAATAGGCTGTTTGGTCTTTAATTTAAGAACCATATACGCCTTGCGAATAATGAAATACATGACTTTGTAATGTATATACCTCTAATCTCCGTCATTTTCCTATGGCTATGTTCTAGATGCATACTTGGGCTGGCTCCCTGCAAGACGGGCAGAAGTATGTTCCCGCCTTCTTGTTATAATTAAATAAAATTATAACATTTGTTTTCCGTTTTATTCTGTTTTGGTGTGAATGTGATGAACGAGGCAATCCTTGCATCAATAACAAATATTGATCAGAATCAAAGTGTTTGGGGTCATAATCTAGAAATGGAATGCTCCGTTGAACGAAGTTTTGCCTCTTCACCTTTCGTGTCCAAATCTTTCATCTTTGTTGGTCTTTCGGAAATGAAAACAAACATAATCCCTGACCTGATCCAGTATTATAGTTGTATGCAACACAAAACACCATAGCCGGTTAACATTGTTTACAAGTTTACGTTCTAACACATGCATTCGATACCATTGTAACAAAGGACTCTAATGACGTCACAGCGAGAAGGAAATAAAGGGAGATAAACAAGTTTAGTATTTCCCGTATTTTCCGACACCAATATTTACCTGTTATTTTTAGTACCAACGAGGTTTGGAATTATTGCATAAAAATAAATTTCAACATTTTAAACATAAATTCTTGAGATTTACACCTTTTCCTCAATTTTGTTTTCTACCTTTGCATTTCACCTCAAAAACAAATCTTAGGTTATTCAGAAATTACTTAGAATTTATTCCTTATTTTCTTTATTGGGGGGGGGGGGGAGGGGGGGGGTTGGGGGTTACTGTTTTTGTATGAATGTATGAATATTATAGAGCCTTTCATGGTTTCTTTAACAGTGAAAACATATGCGCGTAAATGACATAACATGGATTTTGTGAGAAAAAAAAATCGATTTGTTAACAAAGGCATTGATCGTTATGAAACATGACTTCCTATTTACATCTCAGCAGAGATTAACAAGACAATATTCAGTATTTATAAATCATTAAGTAAAATTGATTTAAGATATAACAAAAAAAAAAGATGAAAGGAAGCAAATTCAGTCTACAATTATTGACCCTATTGTAAGCCTTGCATAACCTTTATCTGACCTTTATCATTAGTATAATGCGTACATTCTTTTGAACACCAGCACTCTAAAAAAACTTAAATTGAAATATATCATGTAGTTGCTTTGTCGGTAAGTGAATGTACTATCGGAAAAAAACACCAGGCTTTGTTTAATGTTGTTGTAAAAAAGATTTAGTTTTAGAGTTATTTTCATTGACAGAACACAAATTAATAAATGAAAAAACGTGTTTTATGCATTGCTTCCAAATCTAGAATTTAAGGACATGACGACATTTTAAGTATTCTATATAACGGTAAATTGATCTTCGATCTTTCTTATACATCCATGTACAGACTTCGACAATCAAAAGAAAAAACGTTATATAAATAATCTCTGATAATAATTGTGCTTTGGTTATTTTCGTATATTTTGTCTTTCGTTTTAGCTAAAGTGCTTTGTCTTTATTTCTTTTTGTGTGTCCTTGTGACAGTTAAACATACCGTCATGGTGTTATTGTGCTCTGGTTAATTTTTATATTCTTGATTTTCTTTTTGCCTAATGCGATTTGTCTATATGCCTTTTTGTGTTTCTTTGTTACACTTATACATTTCGTCGTTGTGTTATTGTGATATGTTAAATTTTTGTTTTCTTGACTTTAATTTTGCTTATGTGCTTTGTGTATATGCCTTTTTGTGTTTCTTTGTTACACATTTGTTTGTTTTATAGTGATTAAAATAATAACCCAATGTTGACTGTGCATCTAAATTTTGACATTTTACAAAAAAAAAGATATGGTATGATTGCCAATCAGACAACTCTCTACAACAAACCAAATGACACAGAAATTAATAACTATATGTCACCATAGGGCCTTCAACAATGAGCAAAGCCCATACCTTATAGTCAGCTATAGAAGGCCCCGAAATGACAATGTCGAACTATTTAAACGAGAAACTAACGGCATAATTAATGTACAATAAATGAACGAAAACCCAATATGTAACACATAAACAAACAACAATTACTGAATGACAGGCACCTGACTTGGGACAGGCACAAACATACAGAATGAGGCTGTGTGAAACATGCGAGCGGTATCCCAACCCTGCCCCTAACCTGGGACAAAGGTGTTACTGTACAACATAAAAACGAACTATAAAAATCAGTTGAAAAAGGCTTAACGCACCAGATGGATAAAAATACAAATACTACAAATATAAGTGGACGTGGCCGGGTACTTGTACATCCCACAACAAAAATACAATAAGTACAGATCTTAGATTACTCGCAGTTACTGACAGCTAGTACAAAGCCACCATTAATGTGTATATGTATATAACAATAATATTTAGTTTGTTTTTTAATTTACTGATGATAAAATAAATATTAATACCAATAAAAACAATATTCAATATCATTACAGTGTTGAACTGGTTACCTTTTAGAATAAGGTTATTTAAAAGATCGATAAGTTTACCAGGATCGTTTCTGAATGTGCGGGCACGATAAACAACATTTCCGTACACATGATGAATCATGTTTGAATTAAGTAATCAACCTAACTTCAAAACAAATCTTTATATGTATGGAAGAACTTAGTAAAGGTTTTAAGTAATCTGTGGTCAGGAAATCTAACTTACGAATATAAAGGCATACATCATAACATCAAGGACTTAACAATTCACTTCTTTCAGTGTAGCTAAATATTCTTAAAAATATCCGAAAACTAGATGTATCATCTGTCAACAAAAGACGTCGTTAGCCAAGAAGTAAAATTTACAGTAACGATGCATGCGCTGTTTACAAAATACAACTTGTAAGACTGTGTTTGATTTTAATAGTGTGTTTGATCTTTAAATTTCTGTAGGAAGATCATTTTTTATTTGAAGAAACTGATAAAATTAGACTTGACAAATAATCAAAGTCTAAACCTTTTTTTGTCTTATACATAGGATTTATGATAATGTATTCCTTTTTTTTAATTGGCACAATGTTACATTCGTGAACTATTTCGCTAGAAGGTTTTCGGTAATTATGTTTGTATGAACAATTATTCCTGCTGTCTCCTTTTGTAGTTTGAGTCAACTATTCAAAAGAAATTTGTTGCAGTTTAAGTATTATAATTATCATTAAATATAACATCGAAGTGTCTCCAACTATTTGTGAGATAACTTGGCACACAGTTATTATGAATACAGCAATTAATTCGTATGACTGCATGACAATTTCCATATAGAGATGCACATACCAGAAAAGACAGGTAAAGCAGTACAAAGACCAAGAACAATATGCATTAAAGAACATGACTATATGATATCTTTAATTGATTTTGTTACATAAGAGGTATGTTTTAGCTTCTAAACTCAATAAACCTGTTAAAAGATTATAAACATTTACATATTGATACACTAAATTGATTTGCCAATTACTAACCAGTGATATTCCGTACTATTTTCCAGTGCATATTTAAATTTGAACGTGTTACAAATTTAATCCACATGAGGAAAATGCCAGTTAGATGTATGACAGCTCTCTCCATTCTTTTGATGTGCTTGAGCTTTTGGCTTTTGAAAAACGATTTTACTTTATGAATTTTTCTTGGAATTGAATTTTTGCTAATTTACTTTTGAAACACTCTGGGATAAAAAAAAATGATTTATTAGTTGAATTCAATATGCATATACAATGAAATCATGAACTATCATAATCAGTGAAAATCTTTCTCTGATTATGATACATTGTAGTTAATTATTTATTAACATTATATAACAAATAAAGCAAAGCTAAACATTAAAAATGATACTTTTTTCAGAAGTTTCTTTTTCTTTCAAAGAATACTTTGAATTTGCCTCTTATCGGGAGGCGTGCTTATCATCTTTAAGGTGAGGTTTGCGTACACAGGGAGATAACTCGAATTCAAATAATTGAAAAAAGGAGAGACCCGCCATTTTGAATTGCTTGGATTAACCAATGTTCGATAACTACAATATTATCGAAAATAAAACAACATCTACCTCAAAATCGCCGTTTTGATGTAAACTATCAAAATTTGAATCGTACAATTAACGTTATGACCTCCAGTTTGTTAGTTTTCATTATATGACGTCACGTTTAGTCATAACGTCTTTGTGCAAAAACCATTCAAAAAAGTTCGCGGAGTTTTATTTTATTTCATAAATGTACATTTTTATGCCCCCGCTGTAGCAAAGGGAGCATTGAGTTATATCCTTGTTTGTTTGTACGTCGATCCGAATGTACGTATCATAGTGTACGTCCGTTTTTACAAAATTGGTTTCCATTCTCTAACTTTAGTTTTCCTCAACCAACTGATATACAACTTATGCACAATGCTTTTTGCCACAAAAAAACAGAATAGATTTGAATTTTGATGTCGTCACTTTTACAGTTCTAGATTTATGAGGGGTCGGACAAGGGATACCTTTCTCCATTCTCCCGTCCCCTATCTCTTGTCTCCCGCCAAAAAACCTAATGTATATGGGAAGCTCATTTCAATAGAAATCGGTCTAATATCTTGTGTTTTTATGGCTTTTCCCCGTCTTGTCCTTTCACAAGATAGAAGTATTGTTTATTCTGCATCAAGAACCCCGGGAACTTTTTCACTGACAGTTAAGCTGTCTCTTTTATTGAATTTGTAAGTCTGATGCACGCCGTTTCTGATTTTTTATACAGTATAAATACAAATTATAGAAACGCAGGATTGAATGAAAAACGGCACATTTTTGGGACACTTTTAGTCAATTTAGTTTTAAAATTTACATAATGCGCCATGTGTTTTACTTATAGAGGATGCATATATATATTCTCAGATATTTGTATTGCATAATTTTTACGAATGACAGAATGTTGAACTTTCAAATGTATAGTTTGCAAGGTTTGTCCGCAAATACGCACACAACCCACACGTTTACATCATTCGAAATATATTTTAATATATCAATCATTTTTACAACTGACGGGGTGTTCTAATAGTACCTTTTTTATGGATGCATTAAGACACAACTATTGTATTGTGTCGTCCTGAACATGCCTGAAGTATTTGCCACTGGACATTTTACAACCTCTAATCAAACAAACTTCTATGTATATTAGTCAACTTTGAACCAATTTATCTAAAAACAAGGATAGTAATATGTGTCTCTACACATGCACGGACTCACTATAAAATCCTGGAAATTGTTAGTTTTTAGTCTTTCTCCGTATATAAGAGATCATAATAAAGTAGTGACGACGCTAGGAGTATTTTTATGTGGTCGTGTTCTGAATTTTTCGTTTCTGTTCTCCAACTTTAGTTTGCTTTTACCGAATTTTATAAAATTTATACGTAATGCTTTATAATGTTTCATGTTTTTTTAAGAGGGGGCATCATCAGTGTCCAATGGACACATTACCCATTTATTCCAAGCTCTAGCGTATTATTTCTTTTTGTAATGCATTATAATCGGAATTACATAACTGTGGTGGAAGAGAAGTCACAATCAATTTTGATTTGACCGTCGCAAATTTCCGTTTTATTGTCTCCCCTACGCGTGGACAGTAAAACTGCGTTTGCGAACATCAAATCGCCAATTGACGATGGGGACTCCTCAACTACAGTGCAGTTACTCCTGTGAACTTCATTGAACTGGTTTTAATTTATTGAAATGGGGAAGATTTTCATATTACAGGTCTACATAACTGCATTTTTTATTTTAAATATCAACAATGCATATACGGCTGGTCAGTTGTATTCCGAGGCCATCGTCTGTTTCGTCTTTAAGCATGTATAGGAGCAAGTAGTTTTTTTGTTTGGTCAAATACTCCAAATCTGAACATCATGTGTAACAATTGGACAAACCATACCAGTAATCTATCTTTCTCCTGCAAGGCTTGCCCCTGCTTAGTCATAAATATTTGATAATATTTGAATAACATTAATTTTGTTGATGTATAGATTTAAATGAATGGAATAAACACGGCTGCTGTAAATGACTTTACAATAGTCAAAACTGATGTCTTTTCATCCAATTGCTGCATACAAACAATTTACCAAACATGGGGCAATGAAGCAATTTTTATTACTTTTAATGGCAATTTGAATGCTTTTCTAAGATTTAGATATTACATTTTGAAGCACTGAAAGAATATAAGTGTTTCCTTCAAAATCAGAGTCTTGTACATGTATTTTAAATACACAAGTATGACCAAAGTTAAACACCTCCCCTTCCGACTGATAGTTGTGGGCATAAAAGTTATAGGACGACATCAAAAGTTTAATGTAGGATAAAAAAAAAACTTAATTCACATAGTTTGTTCACTGACCCTCCCCTCCCACTCTTAACTTAATTTGGGAAAATTGATTAACCGATATGGATATATGTAAAATCGATGTCAAATTGTATTAAACAAAACTTGCAGCAGCTTTTATCCCCCACCCCCAAAATATTTGAATTAAGTTGTTTATCCTACATTGATCTTTTGATGTCACCCCTAAGTTAATCATTGTTTTCTCTCATTGATTATGGTCAATCCCAAAGTGTTACAAGACAAAATGATTCTTTGTAAAAAGATGCTATTAAAGATGACTTTCTTCTTTGCAGATCAACAAAAACAATTTTTATTGTGTTTTACGGAAATGACAAGATGAACACATATAATGGCCATTTCTGTAATCAAAGAGCTGAAAGCGCTGAAGAAAAATCTGCCTGGGGACATTTTTTATGCATGTCTTGATTTTCACATACCGTAATAACATTGCAACATGTCTCGTAAGCATTTAATTGATATTCGTATATGCGTGTGTGAAGTGAAGATGACAACAGACTGGTTTTTTTTAATACAAATGAACAGATCAAGAGTCAAGATTACCTGAATGATCTACAGTATCCAATGACTACTGGCTGGTTTTTTTTTGTACAAATAAATAGGTCAAGACTACCTGAATGACCTACAGTATCCAATGACTACTGGCTGTTTTTTTGGTACAAATAAATAGGTGATCAAGAATAATGGAATGATCTACAATATCCAATGATTACTAGCTGTTCTTTTGTACAAATAAAAAGGTCAAGACTATTTAAATGATCTACAATATCCAATGGCTACTGGCTGTTCTTTTGTACATACTAAATAAAGACTACCTGAATGATCTAAAGTACTCTAAGTAATGTGTAATTTTTTTCTTGCAATTACATTTTTCTAAATCAAGAATACAGACTACTATAAAAAAAGAAGATGTGGTATGATTGCTAATGAGACAACTATCCACAAAAGACCAAAATACCACAGACATTAACAACTGTAGGTTACTGTACGGCCTTCAACAATGAGCAAATCCCATACCGCATAGTCAGCTATAAAAGGCCCCGATAAGACAATGTAAAACAATGTAAAACGAGAAAACTAACGGCCTTATTTACGTTAAAAAATGAACGAAAAACAAATATGTAACAAATAAACAAACGACAACCACTGAATAACAGGCCCCTGACTTGGGACAGACACATACATAAATAATGTGGCGGGGTTAAACATGTTAGTGGGATAACCTGGGACAGTGGTACAACAGTACAACATAAGAACAAACTATAAAAATCAGTTGAAAAAGGCTTAACTCATCAGATGGACAAAAATACAATTGGACTAGTATCCTTTCAAACCAAATGATTATGAAGAGCCTGTTGTAACAAGCTCTTATACCCCACTAGTCCTATAACATATGACTTTGCATTCTTATTTAAATTGTTAACGTTTTTATACTGATATTTTCATTATTTTTTTTTTATTTTGAATGCGAAGTGTGACACATTGATAGTAAAAAATTATTATCAGAACAGTAAATAGAAATAGTAAATAATGCTCCCGAGGTCATATGTTATAGGACTAATTACCCACATACTCATTAAATAAGTTACAAGTGACATAGTTATTTCTGTTACTTGAAGCAAATTCTATTTCTGTAGATTTATACAATAGCATAATATTGTTATACTTGTTTTATTTCACCTTCATTCTTTAACCATAAATCATAGTAAGCTAATTTTTAATTTACACTAATCCACAATCTTTCATGTCAAATTTCTGTCTCCATTTAAGTTTAAGCTTTTGAGCAATCATGTGTTAAACACAATTCCAAGTAATTATGCTGTTATAGTGGGTCACCATATATTCAACTTGGGTGGCATTCTAGTTATTGAAATTTGTGTCAGACTGGATAATGATCTAGACCTTTAGGAATTGATCTCATTATTTAATATGGAACCATAGTATGGGACCCCAACCCGGTAACAAAATAAAACATATCAAGCGGCAAAATTTATCACCAGAGATTACAAGTCAAGAGAGGATGGATAAGTCTCCAAAATGCTTGCCAAACTGGAACTTCAACAAGATCTCCAGACCAGGACGAACAAGGAGTTGAAGCAAAAGTGAGTAAAAAATAGTTCAGGGGCTGATTTACGCTATTGAACCAGACGAATTCCTAAAAAAAACATGTCCAAAGAGAACCATAACTGCAGAGAAATTCAAAGAATACCACGCAACAATTATTGTGGAAAACAATGGAAAAGCAAGTAAAGAATAACTCTTACTGTGAGTTTATTTTCATTCCACTAAGTAAAACACCGTACATTATGAAAACTAATCCTTTGTAAGACAGAGATCGCGCCGAATCAGCTATGACGACACTGTTGTGCACGCATCAAACGTAGAGAGCTTCAAATCTGTTCTCCCGCCCCGCCAATAAATCGGCGGCGCTCTCTCTAACCGTTGTATTAAGCATCTATATCGACAATTTCTTCACATGTCATACAGATACCGTCTGTTACAGACTCTACAGGTGTAACTTTGCAAACAAAGATGGATTTCCGTTACTTCGATCTTTCTTATCAGTCAGGATTATACTCTGTCAAAATTATCTCCCCATTACGCCAGTTCATTTTCACGATCGTAGAAATGGAAGCCATTGTAGGGATGACGCGCTGCCAATTTTGCTCTTGAAAACCGATAAATTTATCCACATTGCACCATTACGATCCTTATATGTCAATTGTATTTTAAAAGACAAATGTATCATCTAGCTAATGAGCATCACTTAATGAACGTGTCTGCATTGATTCAACTTAAAACTATTGTCTGATCGGTTGTCAGGTGGAATTTTCGAAAATTCATAAACATTTAAAAAAAAATCTAGTTAAATATTTCGTGGAAGGGCAGACTAGATTTTTTTAGTGGTTGAAGATTTTAAACCCTAGTTATCACACACAAAAACATATAATTTTTCGAAGATATGCATTTTCATCATCCAACTTGAAAGACTGTCGTCAAGTACTTTTAGTAAAAACAATAGCTATTCGAACACACCCACTCTGTTTTTGTGATTCATTAGATAGGTATTTCACTTGACCCATATATTTCATCTTTTAGGACTGTGATTTTTTTTATGTTATAAAGTCAAACTGTAGCTTTGATATATAAAAATGATAGAATCTGAAGCGAGACGATGTATGAAATATTCTTGCTTTGTACGATATCAAGACAAAACATACAACTCAAACACGCTCGAACATAAAAAGGTGCACTCGATTTTCTCTTTTCGATACAATTGTTACTCATTTTTTGGAATTTTTTCTTGAGTCAAATAATGGAAGAGCAGACACGAAAATTACTGAACTAATAGATTGATATGTTTTCCGTCCGTAGAAAAGTTGCTTTTTAAATCGGAGATTATTCATTTTCTACATCCAACTTGAAATATACCCATGTCGTCGACTTGATATCTGATTGTTCTGCTTAACTATATGTACTAGATCAATTGAAAACTTATGCAAATGGTGTTTTTTAAATAAAACACTTCGTAATTTGTTTCTATTGACTTTTAAAATTTTTGTCACTATAGTAAACATTACAGTGAGCATTTATCGCCTTCTCTAACAAAGAGCTTCGATTCTTTTGTTCTATTTCAACCTGGTTTCCGACTGTTATAACCAGTAGAAAGTGGACCAACACGGACATATTATATTTTCTTATAAAAAGGCAGTTGTTTGTAAAACGAAAAGACTTTCAAGTATTCCCCGATTAATTATCTATCTTTAATGTTTAACAATGTTTTACTTCACATAATCAATTAAGTTATAAAAATAGATTCCAGTTTGTATGTAAAATGGTAAATACGAAACCAAGCGCGGTAGGCGAAGAAATGTAATGGGGAAGAAAATATACGAAACCAAGCGCGGAAGGCAGAGAAATGTAATGGAAGTTTAGGTCAGCAGTCTTGGAACAAGACGCTGAAAACGTCATTTTCCAAAAACTAGTTCGGGAACATACCAATTTTATTAGCTCATTATAATGCAAATAGTTCATTTCTTAAGTTCACAGTATTTTTACAAAAACGGTGGACCCAGAAAAGGGATATTTTTGGCTTTTTGTTGCCATGGCAACGGGTTTTTTTTAACCCAAAAAATAAAAAATCTTGATTTTAGGATTTTTTTTATGATATTTTTAATTAGAATTTATTATTAATCAATAGACCACAATCATTTATACATGTTTTATTTAGTTTTAGTTTTTTTTATAGTCACTCGCATACATTATTATTTTAGAAGAGTTCAAATACAATTTTCCCTAAAAATCGTCAAAAATCGGAATTTTTACCTTTTCACCTGAAAAAACGGGACGGGCGATGTTCGATTTTATTTCATTAAATGATTGGGTTCTCCTCCCTGAACAAAATGATGTATCATATTGGTATAATATCACTAAGAAAAAATCCAGGTTTCATGCAACCTTACCTTAATATGATGTGTGTTTTTTATACGCAGATTTCTAAATTCAAAGTTTGAATGAATGCAATTTTTACTTTAATTGTAAATACGGTAACATGGGAAGAAAATTCAGTAACCGGGATCTTTCTTTGTGCCAAAACAAAAAGGATTAATTACGCTACAATTCAATTGAACCAATGCGACTTCTATGATATTATCTTTAAATTCGTTGTATCTTTTGCGTGAATTACAAAATAAAATTGAGAATGGAAATGAGGAATGTGTCAAAGAGACAACAACCCGAGCAAAGAGCAGCAAAACAGCCAATGGCCCCTAATTGGTCTTCAACACAGCGAGAAAATCCTCTAGCCGGATTTCTTCAGCTGCTCCTTAAACAAAAATATATTTACTAGTTTAGTGATAATGAACGTCATACGAGACTTACAAAGACAAGAGGCTCTTGACTAAGGATAGGTGTATACATATGTGGTAGTTGAGAACTAAAACCATTCATATGTGATGGTTGAGAAATATGTGATAGTTGAGAAATATGTGAAAGTTGAGAAATGAATATGGTTTGAATCATTACCAATTTTACTCCTTTAACCATGCTTAAGATCGGATAGATTACCCTGTTTGAGTTAAAGTCATTATTTGAAATATACATTTAAAATGCTATTTTGACAAAACGTTCATTATTTTGCAGACGACCTTCATTTCTATAGAGACCAGACTGATAGCTGATATAGGTCGACAAATATACAGTAGTCTCATTGGCAATCATACCACATCTTCCTTTTTATATATAGCATTGTCAGTTCGTTGGTCATCAACTGGCCAACTTCTGAAAGAAAAAAAAATCTTTCTGTATTTACTTTTGTTGGAAAACAGATGATGCAATTGTACTTCAAATTATCTTTGATGAGTTTATTTGTACAATTATTAATCTCTTTTGTATCCATTAACAAATTCCACTTCTGCTGTTAACATTTTTTCACTGGTCCAGCATTAAAGGGAAGGGTCCATATCTTTTAAGAAAGTTCGCTTGTCACGTTTTGGAATTTTTGTCAGATTTTCGGAATCCTGTGGTTTTATCAATTTGCATGCCTTAAAAAAAACTTGCCCTGTACCCCCATTTTTCATTTTATACATCTTATACATGTATAATGATAAGCCATCTGTAAAAGTCATTTAAAATTCTAAATCTTTTTTAATAGTTTTTGAGAACTTAAACTTGTCAATGATAAAGGAGTTACACTAAAAGGCGGACCTGAAAATATACGACAACAATTATTCAAATTGCAATAACTTTTTTTTTTATTGGATGGAATTTGTTCAAATTGGAATTTCATTAATTGCAAATATCCATATTTCATTAAAATCTAAATATTTTAAATTTAATACAAATTTTTGATGCCAAAAGTTGGACCTGAAGGGAGAAATGAAAAGACCTGAAGGGACCTGAAAATCTATGGTCGGACTAATTCTAACTCCAATTACTGTTATAATATTCAATAATTATCTTTCAAACTTAGATTTTGTGAAACTAATAGTTCAGTTTAATGATAAAATTAAAAAACAATGTTAGGAAAAAATCGTTTGGTTGTGAAAACTCGGACGTGAATGGAAAATTAAATGACATAAATTTGATTGAAAATTATGACTGCGGTCAGATTTATTCAAGATCTTATCTGTTTTCAATCAATCTCCTTGAAATATGAATTTTGTTACAGGAAAGGTTTAATATATCATTGAAATAATAAAGAAATTTATCGAAAATATAATGGTTGAGTTACAAAAATTGGCGCTTGTCGGGGAAATAGAAGTTATGAATGGATCATTTATATAGGGGTAGAAATATTTAAACTCGCACACAACATTGTTTTTTTCTATTTATTTTTATTTTAGTCAAAACTCTATTGAAGAGAACGAATGACTATATATATACAGGAACATATTTGAATACAAAATACCTTGCTGATGATGAATCCTGGACCTAAAGAAAAAAAAAGAAGATCGCCCGTTGAAATTATTCAAACTAATTTAACTATATATATATTAAAGCAGGTCTTCAACTGTTTTATTGTAAAATGAAAATAATAGTATTGCTTCCCCATAAACTGGCATATGTAATTTAAAAACGCGTGTTCGTCGATTGGAATGATACAGTTTTAATTACATCAACGTGTGCCGGTTGTAATTCACACCTTGATAATTGGATCATTAGTCTAGATAAACATTTCACTGTAGTCTTTTAATTGGATTATCACTATATCTTGTTACACGAACTTTAAAACATTGTTCGGTCACAAATTCAACTTTAAACTTTACAAATTAAAAATATAAGCATATATAAAAAAAATACGTGGATTCAGATCAACGCTCTAACTTTTTATAAATATTCAACTTTGAATCGTTTTTAGTCAGCTGCAACTGATTATCATAATAGAAATAAACACAAACAAGGGACACGATACATAATTTATTTTTAAAACCAAACTTTCAATCCCTAATAGAAGTTAATTTTCAAAATTACATTAATTCTTTTTCTCAATTTGTTTTCTATTTTTAAAAATTTATCAAAATAAATAAATGTCTTGTTCTTTCAAGTTTTGATTATTCTTTGGTATCGCCCGTCTTTACTTGTATCAGTTTTGCGTATCTTATTAGTTTCTTCTGTCAATAAAAATTAGAAAGAAGATATGGTCGAATGTTTATTATTTTCGTTTAAAAAAAATATTAGCGGAATTTTAGGCTCATTCAGATTTTTAATTTTCCGTTCAGGTCCCAGTTTTGACACCCCAACGATATGTTTTATACATTTTATATTATCATTATATTGAACTTTTTGTTTCACAAAATTAAAAGTTCAAAGATATCCACTGAATATTAAAAAAATTATTGAAGTTAGAATTAGTCCGAAATTTCGGCAGGAAAATATTCTCTCTTGACTTTTCATAGCTTTATAATTGACAAGTTAAGGTTCTCAAAAACTATTAAAAATAATTAGAATTTTAAAAGACTTTTACAGATGGCTTATCATGTATAAGATTTATAAAAAGAAAAATGGGGGTTAATGGGCAAGTTTTTTTTTAAAGGCATGCAAATGGATAAAACCACAGGATTCCGAAAATCTGACAAAAATCCAAAAACGTGACAAGCGAACTTCCTTAAAAGATATGAACTCTTCCCTTTAATGCTGGACCAGGTTAAAATGTTAAAACAGCAGAAGTGGAATTTGTTAATGAATACAAAAGAGATTAATAACTGTGCAAATAAACTCATGAAAGATAATTTGAAGTACTATTGCATCATCTGTTTCCCAACAAAAGTAAATACAGAAATATATATATATATAAAAGAAGATGTGGTATGATTGCCAATGAGACAACTGTATATTTCTCGACCTATATCAGCTATCAATCTGGTCTCTACAGAAATGAAGGTCGTCTGCAAAATAATGAACGTTTTGTCAAAATAGCATTTTAAAATATATATTTCAAATAATGACTTTAGCTCAAACAGGGTAATTAATCCGTTCTTAAGCACAGTTAAAGGAGGAAAATTGATAATGATTCAAACCAGATTCATTTCTCGACTTTCACATATTTCCCAACAATCACATTTTTCTCAACTATCACATATTTCTCAACTATCACATATTTCTCAACTATCACATATTTCTTAACTATCACATATGAATTGGTTGTTGTCTCTTTGACACATGTCTCATTTCAATTCTCAATTTTATTTGGTACTTCACGCAAAAGATACACCGAATTTAAAAATAATATCATAGAAGTCGCATTGGTTCAATTGAATGAATTGTAACGTCAATAATCCGTTTTGTTTTGGCACAAAAAAAGATCCCCGGTTACTGAATTTTCTTCCCATGTTACCGTATCTACAATTAAAGTAAAAATTGCATTCATTCAAACTTTGAATTTAGAAATCTGCGTATAAAAAAACACAAATCATATTTAAGATGATAATCACGCCTCCCGATAAGAGGCAAATTCAAAGTTTTCTTTGAAAGAGAAAGAAACTTCTTAAAAAAGTATTATTTTTAATTTTTAGCTTTGCTACAATGTATCATAATCAGAGAAAGATTTTCACTGATTATGATTGTTCATAATTTCATTGTATATGCATATTGAATACAACTAATAAATCATTTTTTTTTATCCCAGAGTGTTTCAAAGGTAAATTAGCAAAAATACAATTCCAAGAAAAATTCAAAAAAGAAAATCGTTTTTCAAATGCCAAAAGCTCAAGCACGTCAAATGAATGGAGAGAACTGTCATATATCTGACTGGCATTTACTCACGAGGATTAATTTTATAACACGTTCAAATTTAAATATGCACTGGAAAATAGTACGGAGTATCATTGGTTTGTAATTGGCAAATCAATTTAGTGTAACAATATGTCAATGTTTATAATCTTTTAACAGGTTTATTGAGTTGAGAAGCTAAAACATACCTTTTTTGTAACACAATCAATTAAAGATATCATATAATCATGTTGTTTAATGCATATTGTTCTAGGTCTTTGTACTGCTTTACCTGTCCTTTTTCAGTATGTACATCTCTATATGGAAATTGTCATGCAGTCATCCGAATTAATTGCTGTATTCATAATAACTGTGTGCCAAGTTATCTCACAAACAGTTGGAGACACTCCGATGTTATATTTAATGATAATTATAATACTTAAACAACAACAAATTTCTTTTGAATAGTTGACTCAAACTACAAAAGAAGACAGCAGGAACAATTGTTCATACAAACATGATAACCGAAAACCTTCTAGCGAAATAGTTCACGAATGTAACATTGTGCCAATTAAACAAAAGGAATATACTATCATAAATCCTATGTATAAGGCAAAAAAAGGTTTATATTTTGATTATTTGTCAAGTATAATTTTATCAGTTTTTTCAAATCAAAAGTGCTCTTCCTACAGAAATTTAAAGATCAAACACACTATTAAAAGTCAAACACAGTATTATAAGTTGTATTTTGTAAACAGCGCATGCATCGTTATTGTAAATTTTACTTTTTGGCTTACGAAGTCATTTGTTGATAGATGATACATCAAGTGTTGGGGTTATTTTAAGAATATTTAGCTACACTGAAAGACATGAATTGTTAAGTCCTTGTTGTATGCCTTTATATTTCTAAGTTAGATTACTTTTTTTATGCAAGTGAAAAGTAAAATAAACAAAAATACCGAGCTTCGAGGAACGTTCAAAACTGAAATCAAATGGCAAAATCAGAAGCTGAAACGAATCAGACGACTGGATAACAACTTTCCTGACCTAGTAAAATCATTTTTATGAAGGAAATGGTGATTTGAACTTGGGTTCATAAGTAACAAGACCTCTCTCTTGTATGACAGTCGCATTAAATTCCGTTAAATTGATAAAGATGTGTGAACAAAAGAAACAGACATATAAATGGGCATCAAATGCGCCCTTTAAATAGAAGACGTGTTTTTGTACTGTTATGAATCACAGTTTATGACCAAACTCAGTAAAGATCCGTCTAAAATGCATTTAATTTATAAATTCTACAAGACTTAGCGTTATCTTGATGATATTTTTTCGTTAAAGAATCAAGAATTTTCTCAATAAACTGCCGAAATTTACCGAAGGGAACTTACTTTAAAACAATCAATTTCAAACGTTTATATTGTCCTTTCCTAGACTTAGATATTTGGGTTTTAAACGGAAAACTCTTCACTAAAATTCACGACAAAAGGGACGATTTTTCTTTCCCGATTGTTAATTTTTCCTTTTTGGATGATGATGTTCCTTTGGTACCATCTTACGGTATTTATATTTCACAACGCGTTCGCTATACCCGTATCTATTGTGACGTTTTTGATTTTAACGTTTGTATTACTGGTAAATTATTAATCCAGGGATTTCCTTAACACAGATTACTTAAAACCTTTACTAACTTCTTCCATAAATATAAAGATTTGTTTTGAAGTTAGTTTGTTTACTTAATTCAAACATGATAGCACATCCTCATTTGTACGGAAATGTTGTTAACCGTGCCCGGACATTCAGAAACGATCCTGGTAAACGTATCGATTTTGTAAATAACCTTATTCTAAAAGGTAACCAATTCAACACTGTAATCATATTGAATATTGTTTTTCACTTTTCGATCTTTTATATCTGGGCGTTATGTATTCGGGTTTAGTTTTCTGTAATTAGTTAATACTTCAGTTTCTTTATGTATATCTCTTTCATATACATTTGATAAAATTTACTGTTTGCAATAGCATGAATTGTTCTATATAATAAGAATGTTCTTATCCCGGGCATAAAAACAATGCCGTATTTGGCTAAACCTTTTCAACTTTTGATCTTCAGTGTTGTACAACTTTGTATTTTTTTCACTTTCAATCTTTTATATCTGGGCGTCACTTGTAAGTCTTGTGTGGACAAGGCGCGTTTTTTGGCGTATTGAATTTTAAACCTGATGCTTTTTATTATGTATTAACCATGTTTTTCTTTGTCTAATATGTTCTATTAATTTGTATTGTACTCCTGTAATATTATGTTGTCATTTCAATGTTATATTTAACTTTGCCATTAAAGTGCGAGGTTTGGCATGCCACAAAACCAGGTTCAACCCACCACTTTTATTCCCCTTTAAAAGTGTCCTGTACCAAGTCAGGAAGATGGCCATTGTTATATTATTGTTCGTTTCTGTGTGTGTTGCATTTTAACGTTGAGTCGTTTGTGTTTTCTCTTATTTTTGAGAAATTGAGATAAGACGTGGCACGGTACTTGTCTATCCCAAATTCATGTATTTGGTTTTCATGTTATATTTGTTATTCTCGTGGTGTTTTGTCTGATGCTTGGTCCGTTTCTGTGTGTGTTACGTTTCGGTGTTATGTCGTTGTTCTCCTCTTATATTTAATGCGTTTCCCTCGGTTTTAGTTTGTTACCCCGATTTTGTTTTTTGTCCATGGATTTATGAGTTTTGAACAGCGGTATACTACTGTTGCCTTTATTTATTGGTATTAATATTTATTTTATCATCAGTAAATTGAAAGCAAACAAAATTATTTTCTTGTTAATTCGACCTGTTGATACTGTTTATAATGCTTTTTTGTTATTTTATATAAATTTTCACTTCTTCTTTCTAAATTTGTATAAACTTCTAGATTTACCTGTATTATTAAAACCGTTTTTTTCTAAGTGAATATTTTCGAAGGGTTAAATATTTTGCCGTGGTGTCTTGCCATGACTTTGTTTGGACTTAAATTTGTGTCCCTAATATTTTATTAACTGTGCATTCAGATATCGCCGAACAAATTTATTCGTTCATAGTGTATTAATTTACGTTTTTTGATTGAGTTAAGCCTGCCAATTGATAGTTTATCGTGTGTTTTTCTACATTGTTATGTTATGCTATTGTTTCAGAAAAAGGTAGACGGTTTGGATCCATTAAAACGTTTAATCCCGCTGCAACTGTTTGCACCTGTCCTAAGTCAGGAATCTGATGTACAGTAGTTGTTGTTGTTTATGTAATTTATACGTGTTTTTCGTTTCTCGTTTTTTTATATAGATTAGACCGTTGGTTTTCCCGTTTGAATGGTTTTACACTGGTAATTTCGGGGCCCTTTATAGCTTGTTGTTCGATGTGAGCCAAGGCTCCGTGTTGAAGGCCGTACATTTACCTATAATGGTTTACTTTTTTAAATTGTTATTAGGATGGTGAGTTGTCTCATTGGCACTCACACCACATCTTCCTATATCTAAATATTATTGTTATATACATATAGACATTCATGGATCTACAATCAGTCGAAACCTGTATCTTGGCATTTCACAAGGTCATGTTTTTCTCTGACTGTTACAGTGAGTTGACTGTTAGTGTTGCTATCCACCAATTGCAACTCATTCAAAATTTTGACCAAATTGCAATTTGTTTTATAAAATGAAATTGTTCAACTGGTCAGAAATTGCAAGGTGATAAAATAAAACATACTTACAATCCTATAAGACTTTAACTTCACTTTAATGAAGTTGTGACAAAATTAGTTTATCAGTTTGTATAGTTATATTATATTATATGATGTTTTATTTAAAATGATATCTGATTCTTATAAATATAGAATACTTTTAGAAAGAAAAACTATATGAAAGCTTAGTTTGGACAATTTTATAGCAATTCAAAATAAACAGTTCCTCTTCAGCATGGAAATGACTATTATATAACTCTACAAACTCTACTTTCACATTTTGACTGAACAATTTGTTCAATATTCTGACCAGTTGAACAATTTGGATTAATAAAACAAATTGCAATTTGGTCAAAATTTTGAATGAGTTGCAATTGGTGGAGAGCAACACTAACAGTCAACTCACTGTAATGACGTCTTTACACGAAATACATTGGACGTTGAATGTGTACTGATTGATAATTTAATCTTAGATGCATGATTTTTTTTTATAAGTTGTAAGTGGCTTTGCACTAGCTGTCAGTAACTGTGAGTACTCTCAGATCTGTACTTAGTGTATTTTTGTTGTTTGGATGTACAAGTACCCGGCCACGTCCACTTGTATTTGTAGTATTTGTATTTTTATCCATCTGGTGCATTAAGCCTTTTTCAACTGATTTTTATAGTTCGTTCTTATGTTGTACAGTAACACCTATGTCCCAGGTTAGGGGCAGGGTTGGGATACCGCTCACATGTTTAACCCAGCCACATTCTGTATGTATGTGCCCATCCCAAGTTAGGTGCCTGTCATTCAGTAATTGTTGTTTGTTTATGTGTTACATATTGGGTTTTCGTTCATTTATTGTACATTAATTATGCCGTTAGTTTCTCGTTTAAATAGTGTGACATTGTCATTTCGGGGCCTTCTATAGCTGACTATGCGGTATGGGCTTTGCTCATTGTTGAAGGCCCTATGGTGACATATAGTTATTAATTTCTGTGTCATTTAGTTTTTTATAAAGAGTTGTCTCATTGACAATCATACCACATTTTCTTTTTTGTATATTCAAAGGTAAAATATCAAAATTTAGATGCACAGTCAACATTGTGTTATAATCTTAATCACTATAAAACAAACATATGTGTAACAAAGAAACACAAACAGGCATATAGACAAAGCACATAAGCATAATGAAAGTCAAGAAAACAACAATTTAACATAGCACAATAACACAACGACGAAATGTATAAGTGTAACAAAGAAACACAAAAAGGCATATAGACAAATCGCATTAGGCAAAAGGAAAATCAAGAATATAACAATTAACCATAGCACAATAACACAATGACGGTATGTATAACTGTAACGAGGAAGCACAAAGAGATATATAGACAAAGCACATAGCCAAAATGAAAAAAAAACACAAAGAGTACAAAAATTAACCATAGCACAATAACACAATGACGGTATGTTTAATTGTAACAAAGAAACACAAAAAAGACATAAAAACAAAGCACATTAGCCAAAACGAAGGACAAAATATACAAAAATAATCAAAGCACAATTATTATCAGAGATTATTTATATAACGTTTTTTTTCTTTTGATTGTCGAAGTCTGTACATTTGTACATAGATGTATAACAAAGATCGAAGATCAATTAACCGTTATATAAAATACTTAAAATGTCGTCATGTCGTTAAATTCAAATTTGGAAGCAATGCATGGAACACGTTTTTTCATTTATTAATCTGTGTTCCGTCAATGACATTACTGTAAATTTGTAAAACGAAATCTTTTTTAAAACAACATTAAACAAAGCCTGGTGTTTTTTCTGATAGTACATTCACTTAAAGACAATACAACTACATGATATATTTCTATTAACGTTCTGAAAGTGCTGGTGTACAAAAGAATGTACGCAATATACTAATGAGCAAGGTCAGAGAAAGGTTATGCAAGGCTTACAATAGGGTCAATAATTGTATACTGAATTTGCCTCCTTTCATCTTTTTTTTTTATCTTCAATCAATTTTACATATTGATTTATGAATACTGAATTTTGTCTTGTTAATCTCTGCTGAGATGTTAATAGGAGGTCATGTTTTATAAAGATCAATGCAATTGTTAACAAATCGATTTTCTCACAAAATCAATGTTATGTTATTTTCGCACATATAGTATCACTGTAAAAAAAAAACCATGAAAGGCTCTGTAATATTCATAAAAAAGTACCCCCCCCCCGATACCCCCCAATAAACAAAATAAGGAATAAATTATAAGCAATTTCTTAATAACCTAAGATTTGTTTTAATGTTTTATATGTTTCAGTCCTTTCAGTCTATCTTGAGTTCGGTTGTTCAGTCTTTCGCTTCCTATGTAATTATTTATTGACTTAGATTTGCTATGGCGTTTTGGGATAAATCTCATGTTGTGATAGCTGTCTGTTAGAATACGAACATTTTAAAATTTATCAATTTGGCACATGTTTAAATCAATGATTATTCTATTGGATGAAAACATTAGTTATCAAAAGATTATGTACAACAGCAGAAAGCTATTTTTCTCCTTATGGTAATTTGGTAATCGATAACAAAGTGATGTTCGACGGACTTTTAGGTAAAGGTAAAAAAAAAACGCCTCACATCTCACACATCGGAATGGTAACATTATTGTATAAGATTCCTACCAATGACATAAAGCATAAACTTAAAAGGAATACAGCTGTTCGATAAAAAGGAGTGTTCTGTTCAATTAAACCAAAGATAATAGGATATGTATTTACGGAAGTCCAATTTGCCTTCGCTAGTGTAAAAGTATATAATTATTTGTATACCTGCAAGTAATTGGTTTTTGTATTTACATAGCATTATATCTAAATGTAGATGTTTACCTACATCATATCGATATGTAGCTTGCATGGATTTTTAATTGTTTTCCATGATTTTAAAGAAAATGTGACCATTAAAATTGTATAAACCCTTTGAAATATGTACTCATGCATTTTGCCACTACAATACAAAAAATGCATTGCATTATTAATTATGTTTGTTCACCATTAAGTAAATCAAATACCTAGGCAGTTTTTTCAACTGTTTTACAAAATGTTCAATAGCACTTTTGTTTAATTTTTCTGTAATGGAAATCTAAAATTAGTATGATAAGTAAACAACACATACTGAGTTAGAAATAATAGTAGTATTAAACAATTAGAATGTCCCGAACTAACCTTTCCAACTTCAAATAGAAGACAGCAGCTAAATACTACAACAAACTAAAGGTACCCGATGAACATGTGTTAAAACAAAATTACATGTTCAGATATCTTCGTTTCGAAGGTTTTCGGATATGTGACTTTGACTTTTGACTGACTGTTATTAAAAATTCGTGTCACCGATGACCACACAACTGTTTAGTTCCATATACCAAATATACAATCCAATCAACTTTTTCTTAAAATCTACGACATTTTCTGTCAAGTATATATTTTAATGTATATGAACTCTAATTTGTCTTTCCGTAGTTTTTAACCATGCAAATATTTGTCAGTCTTCGAAAAATGGTTTGTGAATGTTGCATTAGGAATATTCGTTTGGAAATTCTTGCATCGAAAACTGCAAATGAAAAACAAAAATCATATTTTTTAAGAATTTTCATAAAACAACCATACGTTCAATGGTCATTCAAAATAAAGTGTAACAATTTTCACATATTAATTTTCATCATAATCGTCGATAAATATCATCAACAAAAAGTAGGAAAATATCGAAGAGTACTATTACTTCTAGTAATTCAATAGATCAGACAATGTTTCTTTTATCATCTACTATTTTAATTATCATTAGGTCCCTCTGATGTTGGACTGTAAGTGCCCGAGAGGATTACCAGTTCAGCGACCATTACTGCAGTACTGGCATGAACATATTGTGTTATTGAAATTTCCAGAGGTTATATATTTTCATTTTTTTTAAATGTATTTTTAAATAAGACAAAAAGTTTACGAAGACTGTATCACAATAAGGGTTTTTTAGCAGTGTTGTAGAAAAACTCAATTTGTCATGTAGGCGAAGTGTTTGATAATGTAAAGTTATAAGAAACCTGGTCCCACTCCCCAACTGGTAGAATGTCAGTTGAGGAGATATTAAATATTGCCGAACCGCGGATTTGATGCATTAAAAAAACACCGTTTAACTGTGATTAATCGTATAAAAGACGTTATAGAAATGGCAATTACTATTCATACATCATGAAAACAAATGTCTCATTTCATTTCAAAATCTCTTTTGTAATAGCTGTATATTTGAATATGAAACCGTTATGACTTTATCGAAGTACTCTTTGTTTAATTGAATGATTGGTGTACGCAATCAATGATATAAATTGTTTAACCGACATAGATATAGAAATTAGAGCATATTTTATTCCTACAAACAGTTAATTTTTCTTTATTATTTTACAGCACTGTAGGAACACAAAAGGTAATGAATAGGTAGTACAGTTTCAATTTAAAAAAAAATATGATATGTTGGTCATAGGGCAATGAGACAACAAAGTCATAAATTGCATCAATAAAAGTTCTTCAAATTAACATATTATGTCAATGCTACATATCCATAATACGGGTGTACCAAATCTACATTATTTAAGCCACCGATATACAAACTATGATTCGAAAAATTCGATGTACCTTGATTATTTAACCTACCGTAGTTTTAAATATAAAAATGTGAACTTTCAGTTATTTTAAGGAAATGGACTAAAACTAGAAGAAGTATCAAAACGCCACAGAAAGTTTAGATATTTTTAGAACTATCACTTATTCTAATAAGCGTTTCTCATTTTCAATTGTTAATTGATTCTTCGAATTTATGTAGATTTAACAGTATTTCCCAGAGAATGAATAGCCATACCACATAGCAAGCTATATAAAAGGCCGCGAAAGTAACTACTGATATAAAACGAAAAATGCACCCAAGCAAATGTATACTTAAAGTGTCTGTGATGATGAGCGACCTATTGATCATCTTCGTACATATATATATCGATTCTAGATTCTACTCAGTTCTTTGAGATATCTCAAAGAGTAAGTTATCTTGCTGCTAACAATGTAAGTGATGATTAAATTAAACTTCCTTACTCAAAAGTAGAACAGTAGATACTTAAAAGGAGAAAGAATAAACCAAACATCAAAGACACCACGCTAATGATTTAATCATCTCTGAAGACCATCGAATACATTAAAAGACAGATGATATTGTAAAACTAATACTAAATCATCAGGGAAACCGACCCACGCGTTGAACGAAACTTTTATTGCGTATAGCACACACCTGTTGTTTTTTTTCCTCGCTTAGTCTCTTGAAGTGAGTGCAGTTTCGAAATTGGAAAGTGCAAAATATCACGGTAATAGCTGGCTACTCAATGTGGGTTGTATTCAATTTCACTATTTTAACCAACGGATTGAGTTTACTGTCATCAATTAGTTCGTTATAAATATAAATTTGAATTAAATGAGGTATTGAATTAACCTCGAGAAATGAACAACAAAACACAAGCAGATATAATTGAGCATATTGCATAATTTTTACCTCTATTTTTTTTTAGATATATAATAACTACTTAATTAGTTACGTTCCCACCTTATTTCCTAATGTTTAAATGATGGGTTTAAATTATTCATTGTTCAAACCCCTAGTTGCATTCCATTGATATTGAAGAACATTTAAAATCGAAACGATCAATCAAATCAACGTAAAAACGAAAATTGAGGAAATGCTTTAAATGGGAAAGGAAGTCAAGTAAATAATTTTTAATTATAAGTATATATATGAGACAGGGTTTACGTAAGTAAAACAAATTTGATTTTAAGAAGAACATAATAAATGAACTGTCCCGGCTGACCTTGTAACATTTGGAGGGAAAAGCGTCATAGACCATTGTGATGTGAAAATATTTGCTTTGTGACGTCAATTATTTCCGGGGAAAGGCATCAGTTGGAAGAACATGTTTTGAATATTTTGAATATATTAAACATATATTTGAAATAAAAAATATATTAACATCTAAAATATGACCTAAGTTATCAAATATCTACCTTTCAGAAAATTCAATTCAGTGCAGTAACCTTTAAAAAATCTAATTTCAACAGATCTTTAAAAAGATAGAAAACATGCATTTTATAATAAAAACTATAAGAAAAACAGGCAACACCATATCGTATGGACACTGTTTTTTTCTTATACAATCAACAGTCAAAAGCATCTCGTATCTACGTTTTGTCTCTGGTCTTTTATTCCTTTGTTTTGCCTGTCTTGTATTTATTTAAAGTACAGTTTATATTTCCCGTAGTATAAAATAAAATAACATATAACAAAAAAAAACGTGAGCTCTTTCCCTATATTACTCCAAAGAGTTTTCGTATCATGAATCCTACAGAAACTATGAGAAAAATTCAAGTGATCTGGGTGTAGACAGAACACATGTATTAATGTATTGCATTCAAAGAAAAAAATCAATAAAAGTAACAACTTCGTATTTACAATGAATTAAGATGAAATATATGTACGGCAACGAATAATTAGAAAAAAACACATTTTGATTCTAATATAACCAATAAGAACGTATTTAGTAGACGAAACGCGTTAGGAGCGTGCTAAATTGTAATCATGGTACCTTTGATGAGTTTATTCTTTTTTCGTTAATGATTTGTAAAATTGTTAAGGATACTTAGTTTCATTTATTCCGAATGTTTCTGCAACACATAATTTAGCTGTTCACAATTCCAAACTGTTGACTCAAAACATCCAATGCAAATAATACTTTCACGGTAAGTTTTTATTTCCGACATCTACATGTAGCTAAATACTAGCCTTGAAAAAGTATAATTCATGTTTTTAAAATATATGATTGATGTTTTTAATTCTAGTATAGCATACAAGTCAAGTGATTATAAAAAGGGTTTAATTTCCGTTGTCATAATTGTCAATATGACAAAAGTACTCCTGTTTTCATCAAAGTATTTAATTAATAAAACAATGATTAGAATACAAGATATATGACATGCTATATATGAAGCCTGCACCAACGCAGACATTTAATTTTTAACAGACATGCAAACATAATCCATCTCACCAATAGGTTTTGAGTTGTAACGTTTCATAAATGTAAGCATATTTAGAATTATTATTTAACAAATCTATTGAAACAAATGTATGTTCTTGTCGATTTCGAATTATATTGTTGTTTTGACGATTTGTCTCATAAACTACTTAAATGCCATTTTGTTTTTACAATTACAATATTTATCATGTTCAAATATAACAGAAAATACTGCAATGTTGTTAATTAACTCGTGTCTCATGAAACAAAAATTCGAACACTTAAAAGAGGGACAAAAGATACCAAAGGGACAGTCAAACTCATAAATCTAAAACAAACTGACAACGCCATGGCTAAAAATGAAAAAGACAAACAGACAAACAATAGTACACATGAAATAACATAGACAACTAAAGAATAAACAACACGAACCCCACTAAAAACTAGGGTTGATCTCAAGTGCTCCGGAAGAGTAAGCATAGCCTGCTCCACATGTGGCGCCCGTCGTGTTGTTAATTGTTGATTTAAAAAGAAAATAGCCGACATTAATCAAGGTCACACGTCCTAAGTTGTCCTAAATCAATAGTGTTATAAGTGGTTGTTTTAGTTTATTAGGTCTTTCCACTTTTCTGTGGAAAGACCTATTGTTTTTCTTCTGATTATTATTTTTTTTTTCTTCCGCCAAATTTTGTTCTTGCGATAAACATTTGTTTCGCAATATGGCGCTTAGATATTTGGTATATGATATCGAACAGTTTATGCGCTTTTGAAATTTACCCTGCGTAACCGAATACTTTTCTTTGTAGGAGTTATCTCCCCAAACACTGTTTTCCTTGTGATCACAACTCCTTCGCAACCGTAAAAGATTACGACAAATTTATTTTATAAAATTGCTCGTTATATCCTTCGCATGATTTGTCCAATTTCGACCGAAGCAATATGAACGCTCCATATGAGAGTTATTTCCCTTTTTGTATTTGAAATTTTGAAATGTATTTTAAACTGGAACACCATGAGTGATAGAGACCTAGGATCTTTTGATTTGAGGTCCTTGGTCCAAAAAAATGAAAATTAGGTCAAGGTCAAAGGTCAAGGTCATATTCTAATTTTTGAATTTGTCTTATTTTCACTCATTTTCATTAACCTTATAAGATATCGACAAATTATGTTTACTAAATTGTTAGTTGCGACATGTCGTAACATAATAATTTTGGTTGAAAGGGTGCGTAGACAATAAATGGGAGTTTTAGCCCTATCATATCTAAAATTATGCGTTAAGTGATATAACTTATTTACCATACATATTAGAGACCTAGGGTCTTTTGATTTGAGATCCTTATTTTCACTCATTTTCATTAACCTTATAAGATATCGACAAATTATTTTTACTAAATTGTTAGTTGCGACATGTCGTAACTTAATAATTTTGGTTGAAAGGGTGCGTAGTCAATAAACGGGAGTTTTAGCCCCTACCATATCTAAAATTATGCGTAAAGTGATATAACTTATTTACCATACATATTAGAGACCTAGGGTCTTTTGATTTGAAATCCTCAGTTTGTGACCTTGAAATTGAGGTCAAGGTCATATGTAAATTTGACGTTCTAGATTATGACCTTTGCTTAAAATTCATATCTATACATCATAAAGTCATAGGAATTGACATTTTAGACTGATTTTTAATATTTTAATATCAAAATAGATATTTACTGGTGGAAAGACCTTCAATTGTTCTCTGAACAATTGGTTTTTAATTATTATTATTATTATTATTAGGTCTTTCCACTTTTCTGTGGAAAGACCTATTGTTTTTCTTCTGATTATTTTTATTTTTCTTCCGCCTAATTTTGTTCTTGCGATAAACATTTGTTTCGCAATATGTCGCTTAGATATTTTGTATATGATATCGAACAGTTTATGCGCTTTTGAAATTTACCCTGCGTAAACGAATACTTTTCTTTGTAGGAGTTATCTCCCCAAACACTGTTTTCCTTGTTATGGCATCTCCTTCGCAACCGTTAAAGATTATGACAAATTTATTTTACAAAATTGTTCGTTACATCCTCAGTAATTTTTGGCGTATTTGGATTGAAGCGATTCGAAGAAATTTTATAGGAGTTATCTATCTTTTCGGAATAAATTTGTCGGTATGTTTTTTTAACTCATAAACCGTTAACCGTATAACCCTGGAATGTTTTTATTTGAGTCCCCTGATTCCTAACTTAGAAAATTAGGTCAAGGTCAAAGGTCAAGGTCATATTTTAGATTTTCATATGTCTTTGATTTCCCTATAACTCTTGAACGGTTATAGATACAAAAAAAATTAAGCAGTGAAAAATGCTTGGTACTTCAAGGGGCAACTTTTTTTACATTATGACTATATTGATTTTACCATCATGTAAGGGACATAACTCCCATCGATGGTTTTTAAAAGGCCATTTTTAGGCAAAACTCTTAAACAAAAGGTCCTTGACCCATAGGGTCTTTTGCAATGACCTTGTGGAGCAATGACCTTGACGAAGGTTACAAGGTCAAAGGTCAAGGTCATCAAATTATGTGGTTTTGGCACTATTTAAACAGTTTTATGTGTGTTTGAATTTCAACCAACCAACATACCAACCAACCAACCAACCAACCAACCAATCAATCAATCGATCAATCAATCAATCAATCAATCAATCACTCATGATCATGATCAATCAACCAATAATGATCATGATCAATCAATCAATCATGTTTCCGTCTCATGTGTTTCTTATAGGGTTCAACCAACCAACCAACCAACCAATCAATCAATCAATCAATCATGATCATGATCAACCAATCATGTTTCCGTCTCATGTGTTTAATATAGGGTCCAAGATCTTCTTTGTGTCTTTTTCCGTGTTTCAATTGACCCTATCCAATGTGTTTAACCAACCAACCAACCAACCAACTAATCAATCAATCAATCAATCAATCATGATCATGATCAATCAATCATGTTTCCGTCTCATGTGTTTAATATAGGGTCCAAGATCTTCTTTGTTTCTTTTTCCGTGTTTCAATTGACCCTATCCAACGTGTTTAACCAACCAACCAACCAACCAACCAACCAACCAACCAACTAATCAATTAATCAATCAATCAATCAACCAATCAATCAATCATGATCATGATCAATCAATCATGTTTCCGTCTCATGTGTTTAATATAGGGTCCAAGATCTTCTTTGTTTCTTTTTCCGTGTTTCAATTGACCCTATCCAACGTGTTTAACCAACCAACCAACCAACTAATCAATTAATCAATCAATCAACTAATCAATCAATCATGATCATGATCAATCAATCATGTTTCCGTCTCATGTGTTTAATATAGGGTCCAAGATCTTCTTTGTTTCTTTTTCCGTGTTTCAATTGACCCTATCCAACGTGTTTAACCAACCAACCAACCAATCAACCAACCAACCAACCAACTAACCAACTTATCAATCAATCAATCAATCAATCAATCAATCAATCAATCAATCAATCTGTATGACTGTTTAATCATGACAGTTTATTGAAGGAACAAACTCTCAATTATTCAAGAAAAATTGAAATTTAATATTGTTCTTACGTCACTTCTGAAAAAAAAATCCACATGTTCTCTGAAACTACAAGTACAATCGACCTCAAAATTTGCAGTCAGCAGGGCATACATGTACTAAACGTTTATAAAAAAACTTGGTGCAGATATCTCTCAAAGCTTTTCCTAGAGAAAAGAAATGGCAATGCCGTAAAAATAGCTTGCTAGGTCCGTAAATCTCAGTAAAAACCTACAATAAAATGTCCGCTCCGAGTTTGAAATACTAATCTGTGTTACAAACAGGTGCTGAAAAATGTACATTATCAGAAAATAATCAATAAATGTGTTTTAAAGTTACACCGGATCAATTAAATCCAAAACATGCACTACTTGTGAACTGTCATCAAAATGTCAATTTCCTACAATGACAAAAGAAATTACATTGTGTACATTCCATCTCTATAGATGTTGTCTGTTTAACGTCCCCACCTAAAAAGAAATAAAAAGACTATCTTTTCGTTATTATAAACCCGTGTCACGTGATGTGGCGCGCGCGCTGTACCTAAAATAAAAGAAAAACTTTCCAAACTAAACATGAAACTTCTCCGGTAACAATAATATAGACCCCATACAGAAACAAACAAACAAACAAACAAACAAACAAACACCCCCCAATTCAATTAATTTTACAGGGGGAAAGACCCCCTACAATTGCTTTTTTAAAGCAATTGATTTATATTTATTATTATTATTATTACAATTTTTCTAGAACTTATCTGTTATATAGTTTTTAAATGAATAATTCCGAAAGGTTATGTTTGCTGACTGATCTTTAAAAGTCAAATATTATGTTTAATGAATGTCCGTGTGAACAAAGTGCTAGGATAGTCTTAACCAAACTACTTCAAAAGTTTGGATGAATAAATACGTTAAATAAGTAAAATACTGTCTATCTATACATATTTAGGTTAAAAATATCTAGTGTTTTATTCACAGAAAACAGTAGGCTTTGAAAATTATAATAAAAGTGAATAGGAATTTGTTCTTTTATGCATATTTTCAGCTTTTGCGTTTTTATTTTGTGTTTGACATTTCTATAGACCGAATACGCAATTTTCTTTAATTAAATATTTAACGGAACAACACTAGCTTTTGTTACGAATTTTTACTTTTGTTGCTATCTAGTTGCAGTATATATCAACATTTTACCAATAATTGTTCTGAGTGGTTAATATTGATATGGAGAATCCTATCCAAAGTTGATTTTGAAGTGCTTAATTCCTAAGAGATACATTGTCGCTTCATTTTATTAACAAAATGATTAACGTTGTGACAAACAATCAGAATGAATGGAAGACCACGTAGTGTATAAGTCGAATAGTATTTGTAATTTTAATAGTCTAACTTAATGACTGTGAATAACTATCACGCAATTAAAAAATCCATGCAAGTTGCTGATGATGGAGTCAAATATACACAATTGGTAATAAAAGTACATGTATTTAAATAAAAGAAAAACACAATTACTTATACATATAGACACAAAAATATCTGTTGATGTTCTGTAACAAAAGACAAATGAGCTGAACAATACACATACTTATATCAATAGTAAATCGATATTACTCAGATGAAACCCATCAGTTCCCCTACACAGGCGGAAACAGTTGAAATTGAACTCTTTTTTAGAGAAGATAAAAATGTAAAATTGGTATATATTTGAATTGTTTACATCTGTTTCTATGGGCTTTGAAAGCTTGATAAAAATGTATACTTCAGGATTTTATGCATATGATATTCGTGTATTTACTTAACAATATAGTATGAAGATATTTTTAAATTAAAGAAAACATTTCATAAAACAGTCGATTGTGGAAGGTTTGGATAAAAGTGGATCTTTTTGCACAAATCGTCGAAAAAAAAATCCACAGAAAGATAATACATTGATCTTTTAAAAATAATTTGCATCTCTGACCCCTGCGAAAGTTTTTTCAGGAAAAAAATATTTGCATCGAAAAGTAGAGTCGATTTCATCTTTTCATGTTCGGGCGTGTTTGTGTTGACTATTCTGACTTGAAAACGTAAAAGCAAAGATATTTGATATATCAACTCGCGTTAGATTCTAATATTTTTCAGCTTCATGTTGACAATTCACATTGTTAAAAAATTAGATGTATGGGACAATGAGTCATGAAAACAGAGTAGATGTGCTCGAATGACACATGTTTACTAAAAAAAACTTGACGACGGACTTTTCAACTGGATCTTTAATGTTGATAACTTCAAAAAACAAATTCCCGTTTTTGTGTTTGTTTCTAGGCTAGGGTTAGTCTTCAACATCTGAACATTTGTAGTCCTTCCACGAAATATTTAATTGGATTTCTTTTTAAAGTTTTTGCACTTTCAAAATGTCCACCTGACTACCGAACAGATAACAGTTTTAAGTTGACTGAATGCATAAAAGTACATAAAAAGATGGTCAATGGCAAGTCGATACATTTGTCTTTTAGAATACAACAGGCATATAAGGATCGTAATGGTGCTATATATGTGGATAAATTTATCGGTTTACAATAGTTAAATCGGCAGCGCGTCATCTCTTCAATGGCTTCCATTTGAACGATTATAACGTTCGGAGGACGTGTTTTTCAACAGACTGTCGGCATCCCAATGGGAACAAACGATTTGGCGTTATGCGGAGACAATTGTGACGAAGTAGAATTCTGACTGTACAGTGCATCTGTACTACAACACTTACACTGATAATTATTTGCATTTTGTAATTTTTCGTTTAGGCTTTGCAAATTCAAATCCTTGTTCGTAGGATTACCTGCATGTTGTATAAGGTTGGTAAGGAAAATATTTTCTTTTAAAATTTTGCACTTTAACATATTAATATCAGACGTGCGTTTGAAATATTAATCCTTTGAACCTGATTTTCGACTCAAAAAGATCTAGATATTAAAATGTTTGATCCGGAGTCAAATATTTATCGTCTAAGCCTAAATATATTAAATAAATCATTATCGATGCTAGCACTAAGTTTGTTCGTCCTAGCTTTTTTCTGGTAAATACATTAACTTGCATAATTACAAGAGTGGATCCCAATTTTTACACCGAGAAATTTAACTGTATTTTAGAACAAGCTTAAGGTAAAAAGTAAACCTATGAACTACGTGTTATAAATTCGAATGGTACGAATGACAGTTTTCTAATATCATATCAAGGTTTAAAACGATTGAATAGTTCATGATGATTAACGTTTACATCATTAACAGTTTATAAAAGGTATATATTTATTCACATTTAATCATAAGTTCGGGATCGTTATAAAGAAATTATTGTCATAATAAATTATATGCATGCATGCTTAAGATATCCCCAAGATTCTGATTTTTTCGTCATCTATCTGCAATCTGTCAATAATAAGTGATTTCCAACAGTAAATGGATAAATGTAGAATACGAAAGATTCGTTTAATCACGATTTATATTTGGTAAAAAGAACAAATAGCCGTTTGATATCGGTCCATATTCATATCGTCTATTATCTGGTTATCTAACAATGGATAAAAACAACATCATTGTTATAAAAAAAGGGTTTTTTTCAACGCTTCTGATTAGTTACATTTTGTGTTAATGTGTATAGAGTAAAGAAATCAGAATGTCCAACACAGACAGAGAGGACTTCGCGGAAATTTGCGCATCTAAGAGAACCGACAGTTTGTGATACTATATATAGAAATAGTTAAAACGACTTGCCATGGTAACAACTAAGTGGCACTTGTCAGAGGATTTAGAAAAACGTAAATGAATGTAGACAGCTTCATTTTTAAACTATATCAACTACAATAAATGTATGCTACGTACTTTATAAAGCCAGTGTATGGCGGTATGTTTAGAAGCAGATGTTAGATTAGTCGTTAATAAAAATTGTTCGATCTTTTCTCAGAATGACTAGTACTTTAAACATATTAACATGCTTTTTTGTTTTATCTTACTTCTAAGTATGTTAGTGCATGCAGGAAAGGAAAAATAAAACGATACTAATATATTTTGTATTGTGATAGTGATTGAGCAAATGTTTTTATTGAAGTTCAATCTGAAATGCCTTAAACGATTAACACAATATTCTTTTTTAACGACATTATATATTTATTCACCAAATATGCTTGTTACATTGTTACTTCAAAAAACCAAGATTTTCTTGATGTTTCCTGTAATATTCCACTGAGTTTCCAGATTAGTAGCCAGCTGCTGGTATATATGTATGTACACATTTCTTGAATTACAACTTTACAACAGTTTGATGCATTATGTTTTAATCTATTCAATCGTCTATACTTCTTTTTAGTGACTCCAGTATTGGATTTAATATCATTGTTCTGTTTTCGTTATATCTTTTTATGTATTTTTGAATAAAAATTTGGTAAACATACACATTTTTCAATTTCTGACTAGATCAAATGTAGATACATAATATAATTTTCTGTTTTTCTATCCATATAACCTATGTTTAATTTTTATTCAAAATTAATCCATAAAATGATCCAAAAATTTCGATTGCGTTCATTGCAGCTTTGATTTCTTTCTATTAACTGAGAAATACAGTCGTGTCATCATCTAATTGAGATATTTTTATGCTATGATTGTTATTTTCTAGGTTAACTACAAACCCTTTGATTTCCGATTATCAAATTTATTAATTTTTCTTTGAAGAAAAAATCCAATCATTTAAGTAAGGACGAGTGCTCTAAGAACTGTACTTTTAAATTTTATTTTCGTTCACCAATGGAATTAAGCGTAGTTTTTTAATTATTTTTTATAGTTAGTTTTTATAATGTGTTGTTACACGTTTTTTTTTTCTAATATATTTTGTTTTCCATTTTTGGAACAGCTGAGAACCCAAAATCATTTAAATCTCAACATATAATGCGGTGTTTATCTTAAGTCGGGAGCTTATAATTAAAGATTTCAGTTGGTTAATTTTTGACCATTGTTATTTCCTTAAATGTTTTATCATAAATCCGGCTGTTGATTTTTCATCTCAATTTTTTTATTGGCCCTTCCGATATAGTAACACATTTTTTTTTGTTAATCGTATTTCAAAAACTGCTGGATAAAAACATAAGGTCTTGCAAATCCTTTCACTAAACGTTCCGCTACACTGGGATGTCTTCTCTAAATATTAAAAATGTTGATACGTATATTGAACGCATCTTCCCAATAGAAGTAGAAAAAGATTACCCAGATACATTTAGTAAGCTTCATATTTTCACTTACATTTATGTGAATGTGGTTATTAAATTTGATAGAAGATCTTTGTGCTTCTTTGTTGAATATTTGTTTTTGTTCCAATTAAGATTGTGACACAGTAAGGACTGCTATACACATATTTTGACATTTATTTTACCTATTATGCCGGATTTGTTGGATTCACATTGATAGCTCATATTCTCAATTATAGGTAAGTTCAACCAGATAGAAAGGATTTCTAAAGAGCAGTACACTTTATTTTTTTAATTCATTTTTTTTCCTTCAGAATTTGTTTTACATTTAATATATGTTGAACTCGCTTTATTTAAAACAAGATGTATAACAATTTAGTACTGCAACCAGAGTTCATTTTTTAAAACTTTAATGGTCCGTGAGAACACACACCTAAATTATATATCTTTGGAAAGAAGAAAACGTGTACAATAAGAAAAGTTGGGTCGTAAAAATCCAGAGTGGTCACAATTTTGTGAAATTGAGGTCAAAGGTCAGACCTAAAATTATCAACATTTCAACCACAAGGACAAAAAGGAGAAATATTTTGATATTTATTCAATAGAATGCTACAAAAACGATTCAATCATAAGCATATGCTATAAACGATGTTAAAACGACAAATTTGACTTCTTATATGAAAAGCTGCCATTACAAAATGGCGTTGATTTGGAACCTTCTGATTTTTTCCATTTAAGACATAGCAAAAGAAGTGGCCTTGACCTTTTCACATCCATAAACTTTCATAGTGTGTATAGTATATCACTAAAGTATATAACAGAATTATTTTCTAAAGTATAAAACACCAGTTTATCAAATTATTTCAATATTTTTTCTATCTTTGAAAAAAACAAAATTCAAGCGCTGAAACAGTGTTTTTAATTTTGCATCTTAAAGGTTGTGTATTTTGTGAAAATTAGTATCTAGTTATAGATAAATACATATTGTGTATTTGCAAAGTCTGGACAGAGCAGTTATAACAAAAAATATACTATAGTCACCCGAGGCGAATGCGAGGTTTAAAAAAAAATTGAGTGTTAAACAAAGTCAGTTTGGTGCATGATCATTTTTTTAGTGGGATAATCCTGGTAAAAAAGTTAACTCATTAATTTTTTAAGGGAAGGATAAAAATTTATACAATGCAATGCCAATTTTCTAATGTTGTAATTCAAACTCAGTCATGGTCCTTATATAACTTTTAAAAGCGACACACACTAGCTCAAGTATTCATAAAATAGGGACATGAATCAATCTCTTAGTCATCATATGCGGATTCAGTACGCGTATTAGCATTACAAGACACTTCCCTTTTTTATAAGAACAAGTTCGGCGCAGGACAGAGTTTGTTCAAAGCAAACACAGTTTTTGAGTACAAATGCTATCTGGAGCGTAAATACCGTCATGATCGGTCAAACTCGTCAGATATAGTCTTACCTTTGCATAAGAAACACAACATAAATGTGAGTACAAAGTTTCGATCAATGTTCGTGACCCATATTACCATATGCATATGCATGATGTATCTGCACTGCCAATCCCAAATGTAATGGGGCGAATGTTGCTACAGAAATGATTGATTTTGTAATAGCCTTACATTTACGAATTTTTGTTATCTTTAAGGACAATATACGGTTCAGAAGCGCCTTTGTGTTATTTTTCATCAATTAACTAACAAATGAACTTTTGAGCCTACGCTCCGTGTTGAAGACCGGACCGTGACCTATAATGGTTTACTTTTATAAATTGTGACTTGGATGGTGTGTTGGTGGCAGGGTGAAGTAATTGTTCTTCTTTTAATGTATCCTTGATATTTTCAGACACACCTTGGTGTAATTCTGAAAGTCTTAACATAGACTTCAATTTTCCTGCAGCAGATATGGCACCCCCTAAATTGAGTTCAGAGCTAAACTCTATGTTTCATATCCCTTGGCCCCACTGTGTCTGAATTGTGTAGATTTCTGTTTTTTTTTTTTTTAAAGGTTTGTCTTTTACACAAAAACCCTGTTTTCATATCCAAACTACAAGGAAGAAACTGAGCGCGAGATCGTATAAAAGTGTCAGGTTGTGAGGATACATGTCGATCAGTTTGATCACATATATGGATTTCTGTTGTTTGTAATTTAAAGTTTCCCCAAGGGTGACTGGGGAAACGAAACATGATCACTTGGTCTTCTCCCGACCGGCAGTAAAACGAAGTGGGCGTCCGTTTGGCTATGCGGGATGTATCAAGTTCGCAGTCACGTCCGGTCAGAATGGGGACGTTAAGTCCTATGCCTCGTGTAAATGGAGTGTCACGTTCTTTGCACGTTAAAAACCCTTGCATCAACTCTTTGAGGAGTCCGTAGGTGGCATGTTGCAATGGAAAATTTCTGTCCCAATCCAATATACCATCATTTTGCAGTGGCAGTCTAAATTTTCCCGAACATCATCCCGAATGGCCTGTATTATGACAAAACATACCTATTGTTTTTATTGTTAACTTGTTCTCGTCCTGAACATGCATGAAATATTTGTCACTGAACGTTAAGCAACAAACAATCAATCAATCAATCTAATTTAAAGACGCACCAATTGTGCCATCTGGTGCAAGTCTCATAACATCACTGATGATTCGCACACTGAAAGCAGAATATTAAGAGAAGTTGGTTTTAGCATCACCTTGTCACACACCAAATCTCTGCGAATCCTCAATAGTACTTTTCCCCCGACCACTTGCATGCATATTAATTGCTCTGAGGTTAAACATTGACATACAATGTATTTTCTATAGTCATTATCCGGAAAAACCTCTTATCCGAAGGATTTGATTAACTTTTATATAAAGTCAATATTTTATTAACAAAAATATAACTTATTTACAGAAAATACACGAAAGAACTACTATATATATATTCAAATCACTCAAAAATAAATTAACTTCTCCTACAAAATCTACATAATCATATCGAAACTATCAAATTGATGGTGAAGGAAAAAATAAATGGTGGAGCTGATTGACGGATAGGAAATTTCCGTAATTAAAAAAGGTACAAATGATGTTTTTACTTTTGAGTTTTTGTCAAAATCCTTTGGAATTTGCCCAACAAAATTTGCATTCAGTATCGAAATAATATGTTTTGTCCTCTCAAATGTCAAATACTATTTTGAATCATATGTTTTCTCGTTTTCAAAGAAAAACGCGTTAAATTTCTATCTAAAAAACAGCCATTTTAAGTTTGAAAGTTTTACTTGGAGATGGTATTATATTTATGTCTTCATCATTCCGATGATCCTTGATGATATGTGCATAGAAAATATTTACGAAAATAGCGGGAAATTTAACCAAAAAATATATTTTTGGATTTTAAGGTAACTACCGAAAACCGTAAATTGAGGGGTACCCCCATTAAAGGGATAAAATACAAAAATGTGACCATAGAAACTTTTTACGACCCGACGGAAATTGAAATATAGATATTATTCTATCATTTAAAACAATTTGCAGCCGTGTGTTATTCCGGACCATTAAACTCGTTAACTAAGCGTCTTTTTCGATGTCAGTTGCAGTACTAATTGTTTACCTGTAAAATTAATTTAATTCAATAAATTATTGTTATTGCATTAGATACATCAACCATTTACCAATAAAACTTATGAGTAATGTGTCTGTGTCATTTTCAAAATGATGTGGAATTCGGAAAACCTTCAACTCTAGCCATTTGTGGTGAACTTGTAAACTTATTAAACGTTCTTATATCAATATCACGTGAAGGAGAATCTTTTTCATGGGATTCAAAAGTAAATTAGTCATTTGTCTACCCGGAGTGATGCTACTATTTACTTCTATTTCTGCAATGCTATTTGTATAATCTCCTCTGATGTTACTTGTATGATGAATATTTTCTGTAAGTTTAATCCGTTCTTTGTTACTTGATTTGTTCTGTAAGGGTTCATCTGCATGCTTCCTTCATTGGATTAGTACAATAAGAGAGGTCTTTAAATGATTTAGAATCTTGAAATGAACATCTAGAATAAAACAAAAAATAAGATGCTTATACAACAGAAAGCAGATAAATAGAACTGTGCAAACATGTTTAATTGTTAACATTTTACCAAAAATGCTACAAGAAAATTTTAAGATAAATCAAGATAATAATAAAAATCCGTCAGAATTAGTATGTCGGTTCAAATTAACCTAACATGAGATTTTGTTAAGAAGTTAGTACTTTGTCTTTGATTAAAAAAATAAAAGATAGCTTCATCGGATTAAATCATATTACAAGATCATATGAATTTTCAACAAATAACTAACAGAAAAAAGTTACTTTCCGATGAAAATGATATTCGGAAATCAAATATATCACTAAGAGGGGGTTGTAACAGCCCTTGCTAACCAGGAAAAGAATATTCTGTCAGAAATTAAACAACAACAATATAAGTCGGAGAAACTTTCTAAGTTACTAACTATTGTCTTATCAATCGTCACTATTTTGTTTTGACAGTAGAATATATAGAAATAGTTAATACCTAATTGATAAGTAGAGGAAACAAAACATCATTACGACAGTAACAAATGTTAGATATTTGATAGATGACACAATATGCAACTTTCGATGGAATCAATATGCTTATTAACAAACAGCTTTATAAATAAAAAGTCATGTGTTCGAATTAGGTATAAACAATTCACTTGGAAACTCAACATATAACCTCACGACACTTACCAAAGAGGAAATCCTGGATAATCATAGGTCTGTTCTTTGTTCCTTTGGTATTTCAACCAATGATGAAGAACTGGATCTTCCATCACTGTATTGGATACCTAAACTACATAAGTGTCCTTATAAACAACCGTATATTGCTGGGTCTTCCAAGTGCTCCACGAAACCTCTTTCTAAATTATTAACATCTATTTTATCAGCAATCAAAGACGGGCTTCAAAGTTATTGTGAAACTGCCTATTCAAGAGGTGGCCTGAATCAGATGTGGATACTTAAAAATTCCAAAGATCTTTTAGAGTACAAACAATTTAACTCTCTTACATCTTGTAACAGTATTAAAACATTTGACTTTTCTACTCTTTACACAAGTATTCCACATTCCAAACTAAAAGACAAATTGAAAGAGTTGGTATTACTTTGCTTTATAAAAAAGAATGGCCAACGTAGATACAAGTATCTTGTCTTAGGGAGGGATAAATCATACTTTGTAAAGAATCACTCTGATTCAAACAAAAAATTCTCTGAAACCGATATTATCAAGATGCTTGATTTCTTGATTGACAACATATTTATAACGTTCGGAGGACGTGTTTTTCAACAGACTGTCGGCATCCCAATGGGAACAAACTGTGCCCCTCTACTTGCCGACTTGTTTCTTTATTATTATAAGGCTGACTTCATGCAGGAACTTCTTAGGAAGAAAGATAAGAAGTTAGCAATATCATTTAACTCTACTTTCCGCTATATAGCTGACGTTCTTTCACTAAACAATTCAAAATTTGGTGACTGTGGAACGCATCTATCCCATCGAATTGGAGATAAAGGATACAACAGATACAGTTAAGTCGGCTTCATATCTTGACTTACATCTAGAAATTGACAATGAGGGTCGGTTGAAAACAAAACTTTACGACAAAAGAGATGATTTCAGCTTTCCAATTGTATACTTTCCATTTATAAGTAGCAACATTCCAGCAGCACCTGCATACGGGGTATATATATCTCCCAATTGATACGATATTCCCGTGCTTGCATTTACTATCATGATTTTCTTGATAGAGGATTACTGCTCACAAGGAAGCTATTAAACCAAGAGTTCCAAATGGTGAAGTTGAAATCATCCCTTTGTAAATTTTACGGACGCCATCACGAGTTGGTTGACCGTTATGGAATAACCGTTTCACAAATGATATCGGATATGTTCCTTACGTCGTAACTACAATCCCCTTCCCTTTCATGAATGTGACCTACCGAATTAGACTATTTACCGGATTTGTAATCACATAAGCAACACGACGGGTGCCACATGTGGAGCAGGATTTGCTTACCCTTCCGGAGCACCTGAGATCAACCCTAGTTTTTGGTGCGGTTCGTGTTGTTTATTCTTTAGTTTTCTATGTTGTGTCATGTGTACTATTGTTTTTCTGTTTGTCTTTTTCATTTTTAGCCATGGCGTTGTCAGTTTGTTTTCGATTTATGAGTTTGACTGTCCCTTTGGTATCTTTCGTCCCTCTTTTTGAAATATTTCTAAACGACAAAACTTGTTTTAATATCCCCGTCTTTAGACTTGAATATGATACAACTGTAGATTGCCTTAATCGATCAAAAACTACATTTACTAATAACGACAAAGACAACAATGAAAAACATTAACTACAAATATGAATTTAAAAAAAATAGAGAATCATTTACTTTTTTTTTTTTTTCAACTTTAAATATTTTATTTCACTACTGGTTGTGAACAATGTCCCTTAGCGCTACAACTATGACACTAAGGTTCCTATCTGTGTTGTTAATTGCTAATGAAACCAGGGGATTTGATTAGCAAAATATCTTATATTTATATCTTGTGTTAGTTGCATTTTACAAAGTATTCATACGAGCACACAATACATATATATTATTCAGTGATCCTATATATAAACAGAGACATATACACATGTGTATATATGTCTCTGATATAAACACTCATTTAGGAAAGTAATAAGAAAAAAGAACACAAAATAACCGGATTTTTGCCCGTCATTTGTTTTGATTATATAAAACTAGTTTAACCGAAAGTAGAAAGATCAAGCATGGTTGACCTCATGGCTTGACAAATAATTTCATGAAATGGTGAGTAATTTATTACCGTGATCAAGTCACTTATCAAATATGTAAAAATCCTACTGGGAGCTCTTTATTAGATTTAATTAAAATATTATATATTTCTTTGAATGAAATTTTGTCCAGATTGTAATACAATCCATGGCTATTCATTTCTATGTCTTGTTGAAAATGAATTTTAGTTTTTTGTAGATGTTTTACTCTTTAATTTTTCTTTCCAAGATTTGGGTATAGCTTTACGTAAAATACATGTTTCTGCTATCCAATTTTGTTTCCATTTAAGTTTGTCTAAAAAATTTTGAGAAATTTATTCTTCATCGTCGATTATGTCGTTAATAAAAATTATATTTTCTTCTATCCAATGTTTAAAATACAAACTTTTGCCTTGATTTTTAATATATTGATTTCCCCATATAACTTGTTTCCTTATAAAAAGTTCTCAGTTTTTTTTGTCTTCCCGCCACCATTTTTAATTCAGCATTTTAAGATTTCTAAGTAAAAAGTAGGCAGGTTTTTTATGTTCTTTAATGATTTATGAGAACACAGATTCATTTTAAATATGAGGTTCTTACCCCCAAACTCACAGAAATAGTAGGTTGGAATAATTTTCCAGTTTGCCCAAGTTTCATCTGTAAGCCTTTTAACCCAATTTATTTTCATTGCTTCAATGTAAGAATCTAGATGTGTCATTTTTAACCCCCCTTCTAAATAATTTTTTTTTAGCACTGAGCGTTTAACTTTCTCACTACCACCGTCCCATAAAAAGTTATATATCATCTTCTTAAACTTTGATATAGTTTCTTTGCACAGATTTATTAGTGATGCAATATATGTTATATTAGGTATGACAAGTGTTTTGATGATAGTGATTTTACCAATCATGCTAATTTTCCTCAATAATTAATTATTTTTTCTGATTTTTCCAACTGGTTTTCTGTATTAAGTTTTTGACATTCTTTCTTGTAAGAGCCAAAATAAATGCCAATACTTTTTACGTTATGTTTCCAATTAATGTTTTCGAATTTGTCCTTGCAGTGTTTAAGTTTACCTAGCCAAATACCTTGTTTTATTTCTATTGAGTTTGAGTCCAGAGAGCGATCCAAAGGTTTCAATTATATTAAGTGCATGCTTTATTTCATGTTTAGATTTTAAAAAAAGAGTTGTGTCATCTGCTAATTGTGAAATTTTTAGACTATGAGTTTTTTTATCAATTTTTATTTGTATTCCTTTTATATCATCAGAGTCTCTTATTCTGCAAGCAAGTAATTCAACTGATAAAACAAACAATAAAGCGCTTAAAGGACATCCTTGTCGAATTCCGCGCTCAATGTTGAAGGTTTCTGAAATCCACCCATTATTTAAAATACATCCTTTTATGTCATAATATAGGGTTTTAACCCACTTCTGAAATGATTCATTAAACCCAAATTTCTTTAATGATTCCAACATAAAATCCCATTCCAGTGAATCAAATGCTTTAGAGAAGTCGATAAATAATATAGCTCCTTCAATATTAAAATTTTCAGAATAATCTATAATGTCTTGAATTTGACGCACATTGAATCCTATATAGCGATTTTTTATGTATCCATTTTGGTCTCTATGGATTATTAATGGTAAGATATTTTTAAGTCTTTGTGCTAAAGTATATGCTATTAATTTCACATCTATATTTAGTAAAGTTATTGGACGGTAATTATCCAGGGACAAAGGGTCATTTTTCTTATAAATTAATGATATAATCCCAATCTTTTGGGTATTAGATAAAGATTCTTTATCATAACAAGTATTAGAAACTTTGAAAAACTATGTTCTTCAGTTTTGGCCAAAATTGTCTGTAAAACTCTACAGTTAAACCGTCTTTCCCAGGTGTTTTATTTAGTTTCATTTTAAAAATGGAGGATGTTAACTCTTCTAGTGTTCATTTACCATCTACCTGTTTACTTTCAGAAGATGTCAATGAATGATTTATGTTTGTACCCTCAATATATGATTTTAAGATTTCAGTATCAGGGTTAGAGCTTTTGTATAGAACTTTGTAATACTCTTTACTCATATTAAGAATTTCACTTTGATCTACAGTTACCTCCCCATTTTGGGACAATAACTTATTAATAGATTTTTTTTATTGCCTGTGTTTTTCTAAAGATAAAAAGAATTTTGTATTTTTTTCACCTTCCTCTACCCATTTTATTCTTGACCTAATTTGGGCCCCTTTTGCCTTTAATGAGTATATATGGTCTAGTTCATTTTCTTATTGTTTAATTTCATTAGAAAGATTATTATTTGTGTCTGTAGGTAGTGTATCTAACCTTTCGTTTAAAACTTTAATTTCGCTTTTCAAAACCTTGATTTTATTTTTTCTTTCTTTGGCTTTCGATTTACAATATTTAATTGTAGTGTCTCTGGTATCAATTTTAAACAAGTCCCACTGAGTAAAAAGATTTTCATTATTAAATTTATTCTCATACTTATCAATCAATTTATTTATTATTTTTTTATATTGAAAGTCAGCTAATATACTATTATTCATTTTAAAGTAGCCCTTTCCTCGATTACTTGAATAAACATCTAATTTTAAAGAAATAGCTTGGTGGTCTGACTTGATATTTGAGCTGGTCTGATGTCAGCTGATAGTGTCAGCATGCGTACTTGTGAACTTATTATACAAAAGTCAATCCTACTTGCCTCATTTGTAGAATTTTTTCTTTTCCAAGTGTATTGTTTTTTGGTTTTATTTAATAGCCTCCAAATGTCTATCAGTTTATTAGTTTTAATTACCTGTTTAAGATTATTTACTGGTTTTTTAAACTTTTTATGAAGATTTTGGTTTTTTGTATCCATACTAGATAGAAGGTCATTCATATCTCCTCCTACAATTAATGCACCAAGACTGTGCTCTTCAATTAAACCTTGTACTTTTTTAAAGAATGTGTTCCTTGCGTGAACTTCATTTGGTGCATACAAGTTTAATAAAGTAAATATCTTATCTTGAATTTCCAAATTAATTAAAATTATTCTTCCTTCATTGTCACAAAATTCATTTATTAGTTTAAAATCAAGTGTTTTGCTTATACAGAAAGAAACACCTCTAGAATTTGTTTTGCCTACACTGTCGTGTTATTTTTTGTTTCTGATAGAGTTTTTGTCTCTTTATTCAATCATTTACAGATGTTTCATGCAACCGAAGAAGAGTGAGAGTACTGATTAAACAAGATGCCAGTTTCTCTAATTTTTGTGCTATTTTCACATTTCCTGACCGGTGTGAGAAAAATATTTCTCCTCACTAGTGAAAAATCTGATTATGACGTCTAAATGTTTTGTTTTCTTCTGAATTTTCCTATTGTGACTTCATGAAAAAAGGCGACCATGTCTGATGACGTCTCATATAAAGAACACAAGTTTCTGAAAATCATTAGAGAAACAGATTCCGACACTATAACTCGTGTATTACGACATTTCTCCACTCTCGACAGTTAAATTTTAGTTATTTAAAGAGCTCGGCAAGCCTCGCGCTTTAAATAATAAAATTTAACTGTCTCCAGTGGAGAAATATCGTAATACACTTGTTGCAGTGTAGGAATCTATATTTCTTATATTGCTCGATTTATTTAATTCAATCCTGGTATTTATGATGAGTTTATCAACAAAAAGAGCTGTATAAGATTACCCTCTTTGTTTATGTTATTTTTGTTATACAACTTAAAATAAGCTTGTTGGTTTATATAACTAAGTAGGTCAAATTAGAATTGCAAATGGTATTCTGCTTACTATATTGAGTAGATACATTTTATATTTAATGAGAACGTATTCATCATCGAATTTAGTTACAGCTGTTTCGGGGAACTGAACGTAGAAATTTGTAACCTTTTTGCATCATATGAAGCTGAACTTAGATGTTTCAGTTGACTTGAATCATAGAGCTCCAAATTCATTATTAATTGTCTTCTGACTCAAAATCTAAGTCAGTATTTTTGTTTTCATAAAACGTACACCGTCTGTATTTAGAAAATAAAAACATATACATAGAAATGTTCTGTTCATGACAGTACATACCACTGCACTATGTTATGTTCATGACAGTACATACCACTGCACTATGTTATGTTCATGACAGTACATACCACTGCACTATGTTATGAATCTTGACTTTTTTGTAGCTTTAGGTTTTAAACTACAACGTACATGATATACATAGTTAATTAAGTAATCATATGTATAAGAGCAAAATGAAACCAGCCAAAACACGTAGTGCTTATATCAGAGTTTTCAACTTAATTTGTCATTTCATTAAGATCTTATTTTCAATTAGTTTAAACATTCTTTACAAAAGTGAAAAATACACTCTATAATTGAAATTAATTTAATGTATTGAACCAAAATAAGGGATTTGAATACCTATAACATTGAGTACGAGAGACTTTGTAAACCAATTAGGAATATAGTTTTAGGTATACCAACCCTATACACTAGAACAGTTTACCACTTCTCATTTAAGACAAGCTATGAACTATTTATGTAAGTAATAGTCATCTGTATTTTTAACTTTAATTAATGAGAACCATGTCAATTTCTATTTTGGTTGAGCATTTAAAAAATCTTTTAGAGTAATTTTGAGTTATATAGCCTCGTGTTGTTACGAGAAAAAAAGGAAAATCCGGAACACCAAAAAATAAAATTAAACGGAAAGTCACTTACATAATGGCAAAATCAATAATTGAAATGGATAACAACTGTCATATTCCTGACTCGGTACAGACATTTTCTTATTTAGAAAATTGATTATCAAACCTGGTTTTATAGCTAACTAAACCTCTCAAGTGTATGGCTGACGCATAGAATTCCATTATATTGACAAAGATATGTGAAAAAACCAAACATACTGTTATATAAATGACACTTACGATGAAAATAGATACATAAATTGTAGTCAAATTGATTAAAAAAAGTAAAGTTTTCAATAAAATCATGCCTATTTTTATGTTTAACGTTTGGATCAGTTAAAGCAACCAATGTTCAAATTTTGAAGGATAAAAAACAACTGATTTATAAGTCAAAACCGGGTAACAAACAAACACTGATGGACCCATATGAATTCCCCCAAAAAGCAAGACCGAGTTAGTTGATAGTTGCTATACATGCATCAACCACCATGCTAATTCATACTAAGTCAAAATATCACATTCAGAAATAGGACACAATCGGCAAAAGTTACATATTAGACATTACTGTTTATTAAAGATGTACTTTGTTGAGGTTTAGGAATTTGTGTCAAATGTTCGGACACCTTGGTTTTTTTCAATATGATATAAGGTATACTATTTTTACCCATAACATCTTTTTCATATAAGACTTAATAAGTCATAAAATGTCATTTACCTAAATTTTAGCAGATTCTTGATTTATTTTCTGATGATTTGAGACCCAAACAAACCAATGCATATATAAGGTAAAAGTCCGAGTCAGCCTTTTCCCGCCATATATCAAAAACTCATATATCTCAAAAAGGAGCTCTATTGCCTATCAATATTTTAGCTTATTTTGTTCCTTTACTAATGTTCTTCCGACTAAAATTATCGATTTCAAAATCTTTATTTTTTTAATTTCACCTAAGTACATCCTAAGGATGAGAAATCGTAAAAACATTTCAAAAGTGAGTTAATAAAACGATTCATGTTTGACCTTCACAATAACAATTGCGAAGGGTAAAGTTAAACTATTCTTCCGTATAGCTCGTTTCCATATTTTGTTTTGTTGGAAAGCGGTTTGGAATACGTTGAGAATCTAATGAGAATATACTTGAACATATCAACAGTTGTCGTCGTTTGATTTGAATTCAAATTAGTGACACGTTAGCTCAATAGTTCTAAAATCGTTATCATTCAAATACGGAGAACGGTACCCCCTTATATATAAATAGACGTTGAGTATCTACTGAGAAAAATACTTGAACATATCAACAGTTGTAATTTTGTCTATGTGTGTTACATTTTAGTGTTATGTCGTTGTTTTCCTCTTATATTTATTGCGTTTCCCTCGGATTTAGTTTGTTACCCCGATTTTGTTTTTTGTCCATGGATTTATGAGTTTTGAACAGCGGTATACTACTGTTGATTTTATGTAGTAATTCGAGTTGAGTTTAAAAAAAGTGACATGTTCCCTCATTAGTTCAAAAAGCTTTATCCTTTAAAAAGGAGAACGGTTCCCACTTATATATGAATTAACATAGAAAATAAGTCGTGAATAGATAAAGTATTTCTTGTATCTAGTAATTCGTTATGATAATAGTAAAAAAGAAAGATATTGATACACATTAATAACATTTCAAAGTTTGATTAAAAACAAACATGTATAATGAAATGAAATATAATTACCTACTTTATTAGGCAAAACTTTAAAAAAAAAAACGCTCCACAGTTATACAGAATTTAACACATGTTATCAATAGACATTAATGATGTCAATGCTTTCGTTGACTTTACCATTTATGAATATATGGCTGCAAAATTCTGAGGGAAATCATAATTATTTGAATAAATATTGAATAAATATAAGTGTTAAATTAAATAAACGAACCCGTGCCGGTGCATTCACTCACTTATAACAATTATAATGTTGTTCGGATGTGTATTTTAGACATGTGAACCTTTCTGTAACAAATTATAAGGCAATTGATCAACACTTGCTAAGCCGCAGGATATCAACATCAAAATGAGAAGATGTGGTATGGTTGCCACTGAGACAACTATCTACAAGCGGCCCAATGAAACTGAAGAATTTCTGTATATTACTATTACCACATATGCAAATATATTGCAAATATTATATTCATTATAAAATGTGAATTTTGACAATTAAAAAAAAATCTACAACGTACAATGTCTTTCGTTTTCACTGTTCTAATCAATTATTATTTCTTACAGGTAATAAAAAATAATAGTAAGTTTAAGGAATGCTATTCGGAACGTCTCTGTATCCTTTCATTGTAATATATGAATAGAGTTTGTTTACTTAGCTTTCCTGTGTACTGAGTTCATTGTTTTTCTTTAAAATATTTCGCAGCAGGAATCGAACAAGGCTGATTAAATCACTCATGATTATGGATCCAAACACAATCACTAAAATAAGAATTCCAATATAACCTATATTTGTAGCACTAGGGCGACTGTCTGTTGCACAAGTAAGTTTACGAACGTAAGAATATGTCTTCTTTTTATCAATTTGTAACACTTCCTTTAATTGTTTTAGTCTAGCATCTAATGTTTCTATAGTGACTGTTCCATTTCCTAACATGCATGGACAGTCGTAACTACAAACATCAACTGGACTTTCACTAAAACGATTGAGAGTTGTATTTGTATATAATGTTGTTGAAATCGTTACATTAGCAGTTGTCATTTCTGTTTTCTCTAATTTGGTTGATTCGATATATGTTGGAAACTTCCAGTAAGACGAAGAGCTACCAGACATAGTATATCCTTTTGATACTGTTGTAAACTGATTTGATGGAATGATAGATGTTTGTTTTGAATAATTTATTAATGGTTTGGTTGGGGTTTTTACTTTTGTTGATGATGTTGTTTTGTCCGTTGGCAACGATTTTGTTACTTTCGTTTTAAATGTTGGTGTCTCTTCCGTAGTTATTGCTTCCGTTTCTTCCGCTTTAAAGGTTTTTGTTTCTTCCGTTGCTGATGATATTGATTTTTCCGTCGTTAATACTGTTGTTTCATCAGTTAACTTAGTTGTATCGTCTGCTGTTAATGATGCTATTTCTTGCGTTGTTAATGTTGTTGTGTCTTCTTTTGTTGATGATGTTGTTTTTTTCGTTGGCAACGATTTTGTTACTTTCGTTTTAAATGTTGGTGTCTCTTCCGTAGTTATTGCTTCCGTTTCTTCCGCTTTAAAGGTTTTTGTTTCTTCCGTTGCTGACGATATTGATTTTTCCGTCGTTAATACTGTTGTTTCATCAGTTAACTTAGTTGTATCGTCTGCTGTTAATGATGCTATTTCTTGCGTTGTTAATGTTGTTGTGTCTTCTTTTGTTGATGATGTTGTTTTGTTCGTTGGCAACGATTTTGTTACTTTCGTTTTAAATGTTGGTGTCTCTTCCGTAGTTATTGCTTCCGTTTCTTCCGCTTTAAAGGTTTTTGTTTCTTCCGTTGCTGATGATATTGATTTTTCCGTCGTTAATACTGTTGTTTCATCAGTTAACTTAGTTGTATCGTCTGCTGTTAATGATGTTATTTCTTGCATTGTTAATGTTGTTGTGTCTTCTATTGTTGATGATGATGTTTTGTCCGTTGGCAACGATTTTGTTACTTTCGTTTTAAATGTTGGTGTCTCTTCCGTAGTTATTGCTTCTGTTTCTTCCGCTTTTAAGGTTTTTGTTTCTTCCGTTGCTGATGTTATTGATTTTTCCGTCGTTAATACTGTTGTTTCATCAGTTAACTTAGTTGTATCGTCTGCTGTTAATGATGCTATTTCTTGCGTTGTTAATGTTGTTGTGTCTTCTTCTGTTGATGATGTTGGTTTGTTCGTTGGCAACGATTTTGTTACTTTCGTTTTAAATGTTGGTGTCTCTTCCGTAGTTATTGCTTCCGTTTCTTCCGCTTTAAAGGTTTTTGTTTCTTCCGTTGCTGATGTTATTGATTTTTCCGTCGTTAATATTGTTGTTTCATCAGTTAACTTAGTTGTATCGTCTGCTGTTAATGATGTTATTTCTTGCGTTGTTAATGTTGTTGTGTCTTCTATTGTTGATGATGCTGTTTCGTCCGTCTGTAACAGTGTTGTTGTTTTGTCTGCTATAAACGTTGTAACTATCTTGTTACTTGTAGTATGCGTCGTGTGATCTATTGATGCTGTGACTAAGTCGGTTGTAATGGAAGTTGTTTCTCCTAACATGATAGATGTTAATAATTGGATGGTAGCAACAGTGGTAGAATATTTATTACTTTCAGACGTTATATGTGTTGTCAATTGTTCTCTCTGGGTTGACACAGTAGATGTTACTGGTATATTTGTTGATTCTAATTTAGATGTTGTCTTTGGTAAGCACGACTCAACAATTGTGTCTATATCTGTTGTCATATTTGGCTCATTTTCTTTCACAATAGATGCTGGAAGAGATAACAACATGTGAAAGTAATTTCTTTAGTTTTATATCATATTTGTTATCCCTACAAAAAGGAACGTTTACTATCTTTTTGAAGTAAAAAAAGAGCAGTCATAGTTATTTTGAAACATGCAAAGCAATTTAATATGCAAATCACAATAATATTAAGCAACATACATAGTGTTTGTTTCACTCCAAACGGCTGTAAAATAAATAGGTTCGTTATAATTAAACACGATAAAGGCTTTGAGAAGAAGACTTACTGTTCACCAATATGCATTTACTGATGTGAGCGTTGGGAAACAAATGGTGGAATAAAAAACCACCGCTCAAATTAAAGCAAACTTACGGAAAATTCTGAAAATGACGAGCAGACAAAAGGAGTCCTAAAAACTATACGGTAGGTAAAACTGAACAAAATATATCACACATATTAGGAGTTAAAACCCGGAATGGTAAGTAAATCAATCCTCCCTCTAGTGTTGTGTTACCCGTAATACATTTTATATTTAATATTTAACGGATTGTTACTTTCATTATGTGATAACTTAACGATTGATGCAATCGCATTGGTTACTGTCACAATCGGAAAATCGACGGCTTTCCGGTTGCCAAGTTACCATTGGTAGAACATATAAAGTTTGTGATATATTTATTAAATAACGGTCAACTAAATCATGATAGCGATTGTATATCTTTCGAAATGATGACTTGGAATGTATCATAAGAACCCAAGAGTCAAAGACTTTCTTGTAAGCTGCAACTTTGAAACAATGAATCATGACGAGAAATGCTAGTCTGTTATATCGTGTCAACTGGGAAACATATTATCATTATGCTTGATATAAAGTACCAAGATTTGTAAAAGCAAATTGCTTGCTTATAAATCCTTAATATTATTTCATTTGTATACTATCGTTGAACGTTCATTTATCTGAATATATATTGTTTAAACTAAGTTGCAAGTCAGGAATATGACAGTTGTTATTCATTCGTTTGATGTGTTGGAGCTTTTAATTTTGTTATTTGTAAAGGTATTTCCCGTTTTGAATTAATTGAGTTCGGTATGTATTGCATCCAACATATAAATAGTAACAATGTCATTTAATATATGTAAGTTAAGATATGACGTGGACTTAACTGTCAAAGCGATAAATGACGCTAATAATCAATTGTCTATCAGAAAATGAGATTCTAGTTAAAATAAATCATTGTTTTTAGGTGAATTTTCAAATAATATTGATAAGAACATTAATTTGCCAAATTGACTCCACTAGCTGCGCATTTCTTCAGTTAAACATTCTTCAATGATGATCGAAGCAAAAGCCTAATACAAAATGCAACCCAAACTAGAGACAAACCTAGACAACTATATTGATAATACGTGCCCTAAAACGTAATTTTGTTGTTTCTGTTTGTCGTTATTGGTTTTTTTTCCAGTATCACTAAGATATCAGAATTAGAAAATTAGACTAATCAATCCAAACACTTTAGGTCTGTAAAACAACAATGATATATTGTTAATTAAAACTGATCAATGAATGAAATCAATAAATAAATAGCTATATACTATAGTGTTAGATATACTTACAAGAAAAACACTCTCGGGTAGAATAAAATATATTTTCATTAGTGGTAGAATTTGATGAAAAATAGTCCTGTGGACTTACAGACGCATACATGTAACATCTATTTGCACTATTGTGGTATTTAACAGCCCAGCATTGTTCTTCACCTTTTTGATAATTCTGACATTCTGTTTTGCAATCGTCTAGTGTTGATGCCGTTACAGGAGATAATGACTTAAGCTTATTGTCGAATTCCATATTTTGATCGTCATATTCACAAACACCTTAAATAGAAAAGACATAGATTATTAAATACAAAGAACATGTGAAATCACAAAAACTAAAGTAAATAAAATACAGAGTATATATAACATTTCCACACACGGTATTTCTTTATGTAATATCCCTCATACTTAATTGGCCATTGCATTGTGCTTCATAGCATAAATCCGATAAGTAACGAGTAACTATGTAAGAATTTGTTTCTCTAATGATTATTAAATAATTTTTCGTTTTTTTATAAACTAAAATTATTTCAAGTGCCTTCCACATTCCAGAAGGTTGTCAATTTGAAAATGTTGGTTCATTAAGTGAGTGGATAAAGTTTATGACACGTAAACACATCCAATCATCTTCTGCGATCATTTGCAACCACACGTTGATTAATTCTTTTCATAGAAGTGGTCCAGAAAGGGGTAATAAGTAACAGAATTAGAGAAACATTATTCTAACTCAAAACTATCTTATCTTTTCTCTAATTACTGGTGTACACTTTGTAATCATTCAAAAATAGGCATATCTATTTATATATTCAATCCCACATTACTAGAAGATGGATTTCTGGTGGTAAAAACCCTTCCTGCCTTATCGACATAAAGACGATATCTCATTCATTATGAACAGTTGTTATTCATTCAGATTGAAACCTTCATAGTAGAAGGCTGCACGGTTGACTATATTTGCTTAAATCCGCTTCATTTGAAATTTGGTGGATACTTGTCGAATATACTACATCATACTACATTTATATATATTTATATTATTCATTTCCTCAACGATAAATATTTAAAACTATGAAAATAGTATTTTTTTTTTTTTTTTTGTATTAAGCTTCAAATGTGATAGCAAAATATAGTTATAATTACATTTATAATGTATCATCTTGTTTATGTTTTTAAACTATCTACAATAACAAAACCACATAATTAAATCATGACCTACCGTTCTGTACTTGACAAACAAGGTGATGTTTACTTGCGCAATCGTCATAGTGCCAATATAAATCGTCTTTGTCCATATACATGCATGGAGCGCTAGAGTTGTAAGTCTCAGAAGATGGTATAAAAAAGAAGTCCAACGAAGCACATGTTCCTTGCCAGAGACCAGAATCATTTCCAATGGCATACAACCCTGTCCAAACGTGAGCACTCCTAATATACAAGAATATTACTTCAAATGACATGTAACATTGTTTCAATGTTAATGAAAAGAAATAAATGAGAATGTTTATATTTGATCAAAATACATTATTCGTAGACACAATGAGCTTAAACTGTTTTGTCTGCGTTTTAGATTGATGTGTAATAAAACTGATTTGATTTTGATAATAAGACGGAAATTTTGTTTTTTTATTTAAAAAAAATGTTGTTTGTATTTATTGTTTATTATATCTAAAGTGTATGTCCTTATATGTAACACTATAAGGTATGGGGAAAATCTGGATTTCGAATTAAAAAAAAATCATATCTGCTTGACCAGTTTTTTTTTTATCTCATTAGATTAATTAATTCATTCATTTTATTTATTAATTAATTCAAAACCACTACCCCCTTTGAAGTTGAATGGTCGTTCCCTACGTATATTTCTAACGTAATTGTTAACATTCATTGCAAAAAGAAAGCCTCTGTTTGACTTGATATGATTTTTTTAAATCTTATATATGATCACTATTATATAAGTACCATTGTGAAGACCAGTCATTATTTTTATACCAGTCTATCATTGACAAAACAGCTTGAGAGTCAATTGTAACAATTTCTCCACCCTTTATTTTACACCAGGTGGCAGCACCAATCCAGGACATAGACGTTGGATTAAATATCAGTTGATAGTTTAAATTACCGCTATCTGATACTGCAATAAATAGTTACATAAAACAAAATTATAAATTAATTAATGAATTAAACAAGAAAAGAAAATATGCTTACAATCATTCAATTGTTTTAAAAATCTTGACTCCAATGTTCATGCGGCCAAGTGCGTAGCGCCTACTCTTTTTCAAAATTCATCAGTTCAGTTACAAACAAACACGACATTCAAGAGAATGAATCGCAAAAACTCCAAGCAATGTATTTTTAAAGTCTTTGTCAGAATGGTCATCTTCTATTATATAGATAAGTAAAGATGTGGTATGAGTGTCGATGAGACATCTCGCCATCCAAGTCATCATTTGTAAAAGTAAACCATTATAGGTTAAAGTGCGGTCTTCAACATGAGTGGGAATCTATTATCTACATGAATGACCAGTCACACAAAAGTAAAATTTATACGTAAATAACATAACCAAACACATAATGGATTTTAAGGTGGTACCTAACACTACAGGGAGATAACTCTGTAAAATCAGCTAAACGTTTTAATTACGTTGTGTTGTAAAGGGAATTAGTAAGCTTGTCAAGCATCAAAATTGGTGTTTTTCAAACTGCTATATAACCAGTGTAATTTTTCTGATCAAACGGTTGGTTCAAATTTTTTGAAATTTTTATATTTTTGTCAAAGGGTCAAAGTAAATAATTTGTCAAAATTTTAAGAAAATTAAACGAGCCAAATTAATTTTAGTTAAAGTGTTAGGTACCACCTTAAATATGAGTAAAGAACTATATCCCTCCGTAGGCGAGAGACGATGCGACATTACTGTAACAATAATACAGGTAAACTGTCCAGTAAAGGGTTGAGAGAACAAACAAAATGTCATATTATTTGTATAATTACGACTAACTTATTTCACTTACTTTGATATAAGATGTTTTGATGCTTCATATTTGTATTTGAGATCATACGAAAGATATATAATTTACTTTCTATTATACAGACCATTCTTTTTGGTGTGGTGGGAATGTGAGGGTTCAGTTATTGTGTTTTAATTCCAGTATGTTCATTTCTGATTCTCATAGAATACTTTTGAGTTTTATCATTGATCAAAACTGATATTTTCCAGATGAAAAGCAGCTAAAAATTGCATACGGAAATTTGTGAAACTTACAACTACGTGGACAGAGTAAACTAATAATAAAGAAGAACTACATTGAATAAACACGGTGATTTAAGTTTTGTATATGATTGTTTGTTTTGAGATTATAACAAAGTAATGAATGCTGTACCCAGATTTTGATTTTATTTACTATGTCTGTTTTGTTCAAGCATCGTTGTAAATATAGCGGAGTTTGATGCGACTGTGAGAGGTTAAGCGCTATAAAACCAAGTTCAGTCCACAATTTTCTACATTTGAAAATGTCTGTACCAAGTTAGAAAAGATCTTTCGTTAATCTTTCGAATTCCTTTGCAAACAAAAGGTCTCGATGGTGTCAACTTAGGCAATATCCTTCATCATAATAAATTAGTTCAATCGAAAATACCTCCTTATTTCAGTCTGTACCAATCATTTCTCATACTTATACCAAACCTTTTGCAACTAAAATTTTCAATTATAAACAGGTTTTGCAGGATATCAATATTGACGACTTCCAGTCTAAACCTCCTGATAGCACTTGTGCTAGTTCCAAATTCACATATAATTCGGCTGGCCACGTGATAACCGGTGATCTCAACATTGTTAATAATACTCCCCAACGAAATATGTTATCAAAAGGTCCGAAATATCGTGAGCCTAAATCCATCAATTGGAAATACAACTTTAAAGTTTTGATGGATTCAGTCGAGGATTATGCCAGGCAATGGGCTCAGCGAGAGAAGTAAGACGTAGACACTCTTTCAAAATGGATAAAGGCAGTGAGGTCGTTGATACAAATCAGAATTTAGAAACTGAATGGGTCTATCAATGCCCATGCTACGTCAATCTTTACAGACCCAAATAGAGGCAACAGTAGTATACCGATGTTCAAACTCATAAATCCATGGACAAAAAACAAAATCGGGGTAACAAACTTAAACTGAGGGAAACGCATTAAATATAAGAGGAGAACAATGACACAATACTACAACGTAACACACACAGAAACGGACCAAGCAACAGACAAAATCCCACGAGAATAACAAATATAACATCAAAACCAAATACATGAATTTGGGATAGACAAGTACCGTGACACGTCTTATCGTAATGTGAATTTACACTAAAAAATAAGAGAAAACAAACGACCCAACGTTAAAATGTAACACATACAGAACCGAACTATAATATAACAATGGCCATATTCCTGACTTGGTACAGGACATTTAAAAAAAATGGCGGGTTGAACCTGGTTTTGTGGCATGCCAAACCTCCCCTTTTATAGCCATGTGAAATATAACATTAAGATGACAACTCAACACCACAGGACTACAATATAAATAAATTGGAGAATACAATAGACAAAGAAACACACGAACAACAGCCAACGAAAGGCAACAAGTTAAAAATTTTAATACGCCAGAAGTGCACTTTATCCACACAAGATGTACTAGTGATGCCCAGATACAAAAGTTTGAAAGCCGAAACAAGTACAAAGTCGAACAGCATCGAGGACCAAAAGATAAAAAAAGTTGTGCCAAAAACGGCCAGGGTGTTCTGTTAGTTACCAGAACATCCTTATCATTTAGAATAATTTATACTTTTGCAAACAATAAATTTATAAAATTAATAAACAAAAGCTGTACATGATAGAACTGAAATATTAACTAATTACAGGAAACAACTGAAATAATTACATAACCAGACATTTGCAACACAATATGTAGACACATCCGAATATGTTTAAACCTCAACGCCAAGTGACGCCATATTTGAAATTGTAAAAATTGACCAAAAAATGATGACGTCATTTGAATTTGTAAAACAGATCATCAAAAAATGAAAAATGACGTCATTTGAATGACTAAGATAGAACTAGAACTGACCCAAGATTACATTTGAACTAAATACTGATATTGCACTTAATAACAATGCACATTTCAATATTTATTAATAGCAAATTAAAGCCCCAGTCTCACTAGACCACGATCGCACCACGCTCACCGCGATGTAAATTAAATTCAGATCGTGGTGAGGTCGCGGTATGAGCGGCATGAAAATGTAAATTTTCGTTGCTTTCACGATGCTACTACGTCCTCATTACGCTTCTACAACGATCCCGCTACGATTATAACACGTTCTCACCGCGCTTATTCTGCGACCTTACTACGCTTATCAAGATCTTTCTACGCTGATCACGTTCTCACTACGACCATACCACGAGTTATCCGATTGCAACACGATCTTACGACGCTTCTACTACGATTATAGCACGTTCTTACCACGATTACACTTCGCGATCTTACTGCGCTCTCAGCAATAACGTCAACATCGTGTCCCATATCAATACATTATCATTCCTTCAGTTCTATTTCTGATTAATACGTAGATTTCTCGAAAAAAATACAGTCATGCCACCAAAATCTAATAAAACACGTGGGCGTGGTGTTAGGGTTGATGTAGAGGCAAATGGAGCTCTGATAGTAACGAATCTTGATCAAGTAGAGATGTCGGACCGACCAATCCGACCTAAATTACAACCTATTGCTGGTCCATAAAGCTGAAATGACGATATTTTAGTGTACGATTGCAGATATGAAACAGATGTGTCAATAGATATATGAAGATGTGGTATGAGTGACAATGAGACAACTCTCAATCCAAGACACAATTTTTAAAAGTAACCATTATAGGCCAAGATACGGCCTTCAACACGGAGCTTTGGCTTACACCGAACAGCAAGATATAAAAGGCCCCAAAAATTACTAGTGTAAAACCATTCAAACGGGAAAACCAACGGTCTAATCTATACGAAAACAAGAAGAATGGTTGAGCCGTTAGAGAAAATGGACAAGAAGTCCCTATTACATACAAACAAACTAAACCTGGAGAGAATTAATATATTTTATGAGAAAATGACAATGAGAATAATGGTCGTAGTATGAACGTAGTCAGGTCGTAAGAAGAGTGTGATGAGGACGGCAAGGGCGTGCTAGAATCGTACTATGGTCGTGAACAGCGTGGTATAGTCGTAGTGGAAGCGTAGTTTGGTCGTGGTGAGAACGTGATGGTCGTAGTGAGGTCGTAATAACGTCGCAATGAGATCGTAGCGCAGTTTCTCCGAATAGAATCACGCTTTCGCTACGCTCTCACTACGATGGTACAGCGACCTTTGCGATCTTACTACGATCTTAGTGCGCTCTCACTACGCTTCTACTACGACCTGATTTCGCCACAACCGCACCACGATTGTTTTGAAAGTTTGCCACGCTCACCACGATCTTGAAGACCTCACCACGACCGTGATACGACCTTACTGCGATCTAACGATCGTACCACGATCATTAAAATTTGCATTTTTTTCACAGATCGTAGTGCGATCGTGGCCTAGTGGGACTGGGGTATTATAGCAATTAACTATATTATAAAGCTATGTCCGGTTTGTTTTGAATCTCACTTCAAACGTAAAATATCGCACTGATTACGTTGAACAAAATGAAATCTAATAAATGAATGCGGTGATTAATATTATTTACCATAACACATAAATATTGCAAAACACTACCTCCATGACAAATATGTCCCCGCAAATAAAGCCCCAAAACAACATCGTTTTTGTGTGTAAAACTCATTACATTAATTGCTTGATATAGTCCAGGTGATTCGTGCATATTTTCAAACGAAATGTGGGTTTGATCATAAAGCATGAAACTTTGCACAATGTTAGATCTATATATGGTAGTTAAAAGCTATGGACCCACCCTGAAAAATCCAACAGTCATTTACAAGATGCCTGCCAATCAGTCAAAATCTAAGTTACCATTTTTAAATTACAGCAAATAATATTCAAATCTAATATTTTCAAAGCATACAAAATGTGATTCAACATTTAAAGTAAGTCATGGCGGTATTTTAAACTTTAAAAAATATTAAATGGCGGACATTTCAAAATGGCGGACATTTCAAAATGGTCGCCAAAAATGTCAAAAATTAATTTATCTAAACTAAAACATGTCTCTGTTGATATTCATTTCATTCTTCGAATTGCTATTTGCAGTTGATACTATGTTCTTAGGATTGTTTTTCCATAATACATGGCTTGCAAGATATTTTAATCATAGGTCTTATAAATCGAAACATTCGAACGTTTTCATGACGCCTTTATGATTTTTTTGACTGTGTACAATCTTTGTCACATAATTATGTGATATGCAAGCTAATGAGACAAATCAGAATAATAGACCAAATGTCACAAACATTAACAGCTATACGTCACCAGACGGCCTTCAACAATGAGTAAAGCCCACACCACGTTCTACCTCTCCTTGTCCGAATCATAGTATCTTTTTTCCAAGGAACATTTGTCAATGCTCTGTTATTTGTTCCTTCTCTTTTCATATCTATGATGTCAACAAATGAGTTTTTAAAGCAGTGTTATCCATCATACAGAAATGGGTAACCTGATTTCATTTCAAACTTTCACATTTGGTGAAATATAAGATCACAAAATTGAAAAGATGTTGGTATACTTAACATATACAAACATATGTTTTAGTTTCATTATACTGGATATGACTCATCAAGCTATTTAACCAATAACACCTGCTGACTGTCCTTGAACACCTGCGATCATTCCCTGTTTTATGTGAGTGTTCATGCTGCTCATTGTGTCTTTCTCATCTTCCTTTTAATCATTTAAACAACAAAATATTTTCACAGCAGTTTTAAAAATGTGTACCAAGTACAGCCTATTTAGTCTTTGCACAACTCTTCAACACATTTGAAAACACAATGCACATATAAATCATAATCCTCCCAGATGTTTATCTACCGTTTGAGTATCTTTCAACCATATTTTATGAGCTCATACAAAATGCTGATACCTTTGTGCTAAGTATCCAATAGGGTATATATCCATTTCTGTAAAATATTTCCTATATTTGTGCTGTATTTGTGTGATATTATTTTATTTAAATAACATTCAATACGATAGTCAGGCCTTCTTATTTTACAAGTGTTTAATTTTACTCATTGCTTGATCTACATATACCATTTTCAAATCGATCCCGTTTACAACACTCGCACTGTATAGTTACTGGTATATCACATACTAAATCACACAGACACTATGATAAATGGGATAAGAAAATGCTGAGAACCCGCATAGTAACACCTTTATACATTAGAAGGAACATTATCTTAACCTTATAACATAAAAATGTCTACTGCAATCATTAATGTTACAAATCAGTAGCGGTTACATGGACTCAATCTATCCTAATTTATTCTTTCTTTGACTGATACATTCTCGTTCCTCGTTAAAATCATTTTAGGATCTTCGCATAAGAATCTGAAGTAAACATGCTGTAACTTCATGGATATATCTTGTTCATAATGCATGAGAGCCGGTGAAAAGAATCTGCTGTTCACGAATAACTATGTTTAATAGCTTTCTTACCAATCACGTAAGCTTCTCAATAATGCCATTACTATATATATATATATATATGCATATACAAATCGTCTTAACATCAACCCAACAATGTTAGATTTCTTAATTTGCTTTCGCAAATGTTTTTGTTCTTCCCTCGCCGAGATTCGAACCCATGCTACTGAGATATCGTGACACCAAATCGGCTGCACTGTAGCCGTCCCGCCAGACAACACGACCACCTGGGCTCCAAAAAATAAAACTTTCGGTGGTCGTGTGTTACCTTTCCTCGTCAGTTTTAATCTAGCGTCGTATTACAGCACATGATATTTTTTAGGCATGGAGATGTTATTGTTAAAGATCAGCTCAATTATCTATTGTAAAGGATCCTAAAAATTAACGCAATATACAGTCACAGAAAATAATTATATTTATAAGTACGTCTGAGTCAGTGACAACTCTACAACAGATTTATCCATCGGATCACCAGCAATGATGGTGATACATGGCTGTGTACATTATATATATAAAACTCGTCTAAACATCAACCCAACAAAGTTAGATCTGTATATTTTCTTTCGCTATATATAAAATGACTGAATACATAGTCAACGATTAATCTTACAGGACGATGGATCATGTAATATGAATCTGTACACTAACAAGTCAAAAAGGGTACAACATCACCATTAAATAACTAAAAAATGAACAAATATTAGATATTTCGGATAACAGATATCCTTCTTCGGTAATAGCACGATGTCAAATAAATTATGTCAATATATTCAAATTGAGACACTATCAAAATCTTGAAAGTTTATACAATTTAAGCGGACACCACAGACGCTGGTACAATTTTTAAATTTCCAAACACAGCGCAAAAATTACAAAGATATGCCAAATAAAAATAGAATCATTATTAAACTGCTATTCGGTTGGGGACTTAAATATGTAGTTTCTATTGCAATTGCCCTACCGTTGTCAAATTTGAAATATTATACCAACTTGAATCGGTTAGGGCATTTTTATATATTTTTTTTTTGTTTGAGGACTGCCCTCAATGCAGTTATAACACCTTAACAGTCACAACCTTTGGAAATTTAGAGTTGTGCCAGTTCACATGGCAAATAACTATTTTTATTTGGCATATCTTTGTAATCTTTGCGCCGTATTTGGATATTTAAAATTGTACTAGCGTCTGTGGTGTCCGCTTAAATTATATATATATATATATATATATTCCAACGCAATCATAGGTTTGAACGTAGTTTTCAATTTAGACTCGTTTATGTTTTTTCGTTTGGGCATCAGTACATCAGTTGTTCGACCTGTTAGTCAAATGCGTTTTGTTTAAATATACTTTTTCACTTTTTTGGTCTTTTGGAAAATGTTGTTTGTGCTGTATTTAGACCCTTCTACAACGAAATTTGTTTTACATGCACACGTATAAAAATTGCAGTTTTTATCCAACGCAATCATAGCTTTGAACGTGGTTTTCAATTTAGACTCGTTTATATTTTTGCGTTTGGGCTTGTATCATATTTTCCCTCCGGTTTATATGATCCGTTCATCCTATATTTACTCTTAAAATTCATGAGGGTACTTTTTATATGGCCTTCCTAATACCGTTTCGATCCCTAACATCACTGAAGAGACATTTACATTTTCTACATTTGAAAATGCCTGTACCAAGTCAGGAATATGACAGTTCTTGTCCATTCATTTTTGATGCGTTTTGTTATTTGATTTTGCCATGTGATTATGGACTTTCCGAATTGATTTTCCTCTGAGTTCAGTATTTTTGTGATTTTACTTTTTATTGTCGAAATCCGGATCTGGTGTCCAAAAAAATATTGACACCTTATGTTTGTGGCATAACATCATGGCCACAAGTTAATTGTTTTCTGTTAAGTATCAAATTTATATTAAGATCCATTTTGTTACATCTTGTGATAAATTTTATTTGGCAATCGCCAATGGCATTCAGAAGGGTTAAAGTACATCAGTTGTTCGACCTGTTAGTAAAATGCGTTTTGTTTAAATATACTTTTTCACTTTTTTGGTCTTTTGGAAAATGTTGTTTGTGCTGTATTTAGACCATTCTACAACGAAATTTGTTTTACATGCACACGTATAAAAATTGCGGTTTTTATCAAACGCAATCATAGGTTTGAACGTAGTTTTCAATTTAGACTCGTTTATATATATAAATATATTATAAGTTATATGGTTCGCTACTGACCCCATACGGATCCATAAAGGGTTAGTAAAATCCATAGGGGGTAAGGCCGGAGGCCGAGTCTCCTATGAATTATATTCACCCTCTATGGATCCGTAGGGGGTCAGTAGTTAACCGTATAACAAATTTATCGGACGCTGGACTTTTTTTGCGGCGTTTTCTTGAAAAATAAACAATGAAACACAACAACATTAATAGATGACGTCGCCATTAACGCGTCATGAACCCCATATGAGACTTACTAACCACATACGGTCTCATAGAGGGTCACCACGTGACGGCGTTTAACCAATCAGAACGTGATAATTCATCTGTGGTCTGATAAATATATATATATATATCTAAAGCAAAATGTTCACCATGTTCACTGTTCCAATTTGGCATCAGCATCAACAAAGAAAGATTGATGACAAGTAATAATTGATACATGTCAAGGAAAACAATTCACATATTTCTGGATCGTATTTAGAGAATGTCGATTCGTAGTGACAAATTTTATCTCTGCCTGAAACATTTGTCAATGCAGATGGCCATTTCTCTTGGCTTTAATGCGTGGAATGATGTCAAGACATACTTAATATTTTCATTGTCATCTGCTTCAACCCATCTTTTTTATCATTTTGTTGACTTGTGTATATATACCATGTACAGAGAGAGTTGCATAATTGACTAGTTCTACCAAATTATCATACATGTTTTTCTGGCAAGACAATTGGCTATCTATAAAACAGTTTAACTAGATGTAAGTAAGAAACGCATTGTTATATTTGGTTAGTGCTAGGATACTTCTTAGTCTATACTAATGTTACTAGTTGATATGCCATAGCAATAGTAAGATAAATTGTACTGGCACCTTATATATTGGTCAAAGTATCAGAGAATATAAGAGAAGTGCAAACATTTTGGTTAAGACAGATTATCTAAGCTAGACCGAAAAAATGCTGAAAGAAGGCAAAATTTATCCCACGTGTGTGTAACGATTCTCTAGCCGTAGTTGTAGGCAATATTGTTCATGGCTGCTGTTATGAAACCACCAGTGTTTGCGACAGGATACACATAGTCAATATTGAACAGATGGAATTTTCTAGTTCATTCAATGAAGAACAAATGAATGATCGGATCATATATAAACAATCATTGTTACTTGTACATTTCGTGATTTAGTAACTCCTTTACTTTACCAGGATCCAGCTGTAAAAGGGTCATATACATTAAGAGATGGTTCTAGTCGAGTTGATTGTAGTACTATAGAAGACTTAACAGACGTAACTGTGAAAGGGATGGCATAGTAGTTGTATCAATGCAATAATTTGATTGCATCTGAATATTTGCCCAAAAGATAATCAAGTAATGTTTTAATAACTGTGGGAAAGGACTTATTGAACTATTGAAATGTTTCCTAAATTACAATTTTTTAGTCGTAGTTTAACTCCAATTGATTTCAATATTGTTCATGGCTGATGATGTAAAACCATCAGCATTCGTGAAAGGATCAACATATTCAGTACTGAATAGATGGAATCTTCTAGTACAGTCACTTTAGATAAATGAATAATTGGATCATACTAGTACATAAACGACATCATGCCTACATCATGTCTTTTTGAAATATCGGTATGTGCAGCTTATTCATGTATCGTAGTCATACACATATGTTTTAGTAGTTGCCCTGTTTAATTGCATTACCAAAATAATATTTGACTAAAAGAAGTACATGCCTTGCTTATGACATCCCCTGAGGTTATGCCAAGCATCATATTACTGAAATTGTGTTAAGATTATTACTATGTCCTATTCCACCTAATTTCAAAGGAGCTGTTTGGTCGAGAAGTGTTTATTCTAGTTTAGATATTGGAAAAACACCAATATATACACGTAGTTCCTCGTTGTAGGTTACATTTATTCAAGAAGGGTACTTCAGGTACGATTTTCTATAATTTCTTCACAAAACTTTTCATGTTGAGAGAGCAATGTTGTTTTGCTTAAGTATAAAAAAAATGGTGCTTTTATCATGAAACCCACAATTTTTTCACCAATCAGCCGGACTAATAAACGAAATAGGTATTGACAATTCACTTGGAAACTCACGACACTTGCCAAAGAGGAAATCCTGGAGAATCATAGGTCTGTTCTATGTTCCTTTTGAATTTCAACCAAAGATGAAGAACTGGATCTTCCATCACTGTATTGGATAACTAAACTACATAAGTGTCCTTACAACGGTAAATTGCTGGGTCTTCCAAGTGCTTCACGAAACCTCTTTCTAAATTATTAACATCTATTTTATCAGCAATCAAAGACGGGCTCCAAAGTTATTGTGAAACTGCTTAATCTAGAGGTGGCGTGAATCAGATGTGGATAATTAAAAATTTCAAAGTTCTTTTAAAGTACATACAATCTAACTCTCTTTCATCTTGTAATAGTATTAAAACTTTTGACTTTTCTACACTTTTCACAAGTATTCCACATTCTAAACTAAAAGACAAATTGAAAGAATTGGTATTGCTTTGTTTCATAAAAAAAGAATGGCCAACGTAGGGAGGGATACATCCTATTTTGTAGAGGATCACTCTGATTCAAACAAAAAGTTCTCTGAAACTGACATTATCAAGATGCTTGATGTCTTGATGTCTTGATTGACAACAGTTTTGTTACCTTCGGAGGACACAGTGTGCCCTCCTCTTGCCGTTTCTTTATTATTATGAGGCTGACTTCATACAGGAACTTTTTAGGAAGAAAGATAAGTAGTTAGCGATATCCTTTAACTCTATTTTCCACTATGTAGATGATGTTCTTTCAATAAATAATTCAAAATTTGGTGACTATGTAAAACGAATCTATCCCATCGGACTAGAGATAAAGCATACTACAGATACAGTTAAGTCGGCCTCATATCTTGAATTACATCTAGAAATTGACAATGAGGGTCGGTTGAAAACAAAACTTTACGACAAAAGAGATGATTTCAGCTTGTCAATTATGAACTTTCCATTTCTAAGTAGCAACATTCCAGCAGCACCTGCATACGGGGTATATATCTCCCAATTGATACGATATTCCCGTGCTTGCATTTCCTATCATGATTTTCTTGATATAGGGTTGCTGCTCACAAGGAAGCTTTTAAACCAAGAGTTCCAGATGGTGAAGTTGAAATCATCCCTTCGTAAATTTTATGGACGCCATCACGAATTTGTTGACCGTTATGGAATAACCGTTTCACAAATGATATCGGATATGTACCTTACGTCGTAACTACAACCCCCTTCCCTTTCATGAATGTGACCTACCGAATTAGACTAATTAACAGATTTGTTATCCCATAAGCAACACGACGGGTGCCACATGTGGAGTAGGATCTGGTTATCCTTCCGCAGCACCTGACATCACCCCTAGTTTTTGGTGGGGTTCGTGTTGCTTATTCTTTAGTTTTCTATGTTGTGTCATGTGAAATATTGTTTGTCTGTTCGTCTTTTTCATTTTTAACCATGGCGTTGTCAGTTTATTTTCGAGTTTGACTATCCCTCTGGTATCTTTCGTCCCTCTTTTAGGAACATGACAGTTGTTGTCCATTCGTTTGATGTGTTTTGTCATTTGATTTTGTTTATTGATTAGGGACACTACGATTGAATGTTCCTCGGAGTTCATTATTTTTGTGATTTTTTTCTTTTTAAGGTATATTTATGCATCGTTTTAATGAGATTATACTATATAAAAAATACAAATCGACTTTACTTTCAAATAGAATAATTCTGACAACACAGAAGCTCTAACCGGCATGTCTAACATGGGTCGCAGGATAACTTTTGATTCTTGATATTGCTCGCCCCACCCCTTGTTGTGGGAAAAATTTGGTTGATTATATTGAATCACTGAAGCATGACTAGGGCAGCTCCTTTTCAGTCATGTTTTAATTTAAAAGTCTCAGTGAAATGACCATTGATTGATTCCTCTGTTTATACACGAAATGTAAATACTAAGTAGTATAGCATTGTCTATAGAATTTATGTTGGGTATTCAAAGAAATATTACGACAATTGGGCGGTAAATAATTGGTGGAAGTAATTGGTTAATCCATTATTTAGTACGACTGAACTGCATCTTAATAATTTCCTTTTAATACACTAATTCATTCCATAAATATGTTCTATAGATCATCAAAGTTGGAGGGTTATACAATTTCTTTTTCATAATGTAAAAAAAGTGTTATCAAGAGCTTTCTCACAGAATTTTCAATAGACACTTTTATACGTTATTGGCAATTCGGTGTTCACCAGTTAGTCAATAAGATATACAATTTAATGAAAATAACTGATTCAACAGAAAGAGTGTACTAGTTTTCTTTCCGCAGTAAGTACGTATATACCAGAAATAGAAATGCTATTATGATGTTATTAATCTTGTAACTTTTTGCTTACATTTAATCAGACGTATTATAACGAGCTTTGCAACATAAATGTTTGCGTGTCAGTTAACGTTTTTTACTTTTTCACATAAAAAAAATGAAATTACACACGCCTTGTTCTAGGCTTTACAAGGAACGCTCAAAGCCCAATATTTGAAAGTCAAAGACGTATAAGAACTGGTTAGGTTGAAGAGCTATGTGACCAAAGAGGAACTCAAATTTATTGGAAGGAGTGCAGTTGAAGTCTCTGAATAATTTGAAACTAAAATCGGACAAATCTAAAAAGTGAATAACAAAATGTCAAAATTACTCATTTTTGAAATTTCTATATAACTTTACTGACAAGAATCGAATACCAGTATCACAGCATATTATGCATAATCGGTACATTTTATTTCCTTATTTAATGTGGCATGGTAGTATTTTGTAGCCCATAGGGATAATGATAGCCCTTTTTTTAAATTTTCACCACGTTGCCAAATAACCCATATACACAATTAATTGATTAAATAGGTTCATTACAATATTCAGAATATGCATGATGACCGTTTACTTATTCTGCCATTTCTCTAGGCCACTACTGCTTTTATGTCTTTTACCATGCAGTGACTATATAATGTATTTCTCTAAATTGAGTGTTATTTAAACATTCCTTAATCGGTGTGAAAAAATAGTTATCTTCAATATTGAAATATCTGTTCTCGGCATATAATTGGTCGAAATTAAATCATAAACAGCAGCCATTCTTGGTTTCTTTCCTAATTTCTTATTGTGACATCATGGAAAAAGGAGACCATGCATGGTTGATAACAAAGGAAAACACAACGTTATAAATTGCATAGGTCTGAAGCGGTTTTCTGGATTGACATTTATCGGGAACACTCATAGCTATGACGCGGAATTAGGGTCATAAACATGGAATTTAGCATATGCTTAAATCATTTTAGCATATGCTATATTATAATTTAGCATATGCTAAAATGATTTTAGCATAAGCTAAATTCATTTTAGCTTAAGCTAAATTCATTTTAGCATAAGCTGAATTCATTTTAGCATAAGCTGAATTCATTTTTGCATAAGCTAAAATCATTTTAGCATATGCTTAATTGTTTAGCTTATACATAAATGTTGGCGCGGAATCAAGGTCATAAATATTAAAATTAAAGTTTATTTTAGCATATACTTAATGAATTCAGCGTATGCTAAAATGATTTTAGCTCATGCTAAAATGATTTTAGCTTATGCTAAAATGATTTTAGCTTATGCTAAAATGAACTCAGCTTATGCTTAATGAATTGTTTTATCCAATCAAAATCTCGCTTTCTTAACTACTTTTATACTTTGCTCTTGTATAAATAAATAACCACTTTTCTCAAATAAATAAAAGATTTTCTTAATGTAAAAATATGGCTCTCTGCCATCCCGCTAAATCCGCCTCTGCTTCCAATTAAGCCGATTTTGTATAACAATTAAGGTTTCCTATGTTTGAAAATTTATTTCGAATTTTTGACACGTTTTTGTTGTTTAAATAAACTTCTTTGTGTAATTGTTTATACATTGTATTCGATCTTTCAACTTAGAAACGATGCTATAGATATACAATGTGTACATTTGTTGCCGATTGCATGAATGAAAATTTCACTACTGTGTGGGATTAAAAGGTTGAATACATGACAAGTTGGGATTGGAACAAATGATGTTTTCCAATCTTGTTCAATGATTTAGCCACGGGGGGGGGGGGGGGATAACTTCCTATTATTGGGTATACGGGGATGTGCCAAAAATATGGGTCATAAGATTTGGGGTATGATCTACATATCATATTTAAATATGCTATTGATGTGTGCACCAAACGATGTCAATTCATATATAAAAACTTAAGGGTAGCTGGTATATTTATGAATTATGAGTGATGATGAGTTAGTGCTTATATAAGCATGACAAGCATGGGTCATATTTTAAATATTGTATATAAGTATAGGTCATTCTTTCTTAAATATTTATATAACTATAGGTACTGAATTTCAGTGAATGTTATATTAAAATGGGTAAGTTTTTTGAGGCAAAAATGGCACACCCCTACCAAAAAAATATCGTAGTTAATCCCCCCCCCAACCCCCACCACCACCCCCCCCCCCCCCCCCCCGTGGATTTAGCACTATCAGAAATACAGATCAATTTCTATTTGCAGCACAATCCCATTTAAAGTTTTCGAGTAGTTTTGTTTCTGATCGGTCTTAAATTTTGCCAATCTTGGAGGGTCATGCTGTGCCACACCGCCGGGGACTTCGACCCATCCTATCGTGTTTTGACCATCTGTATATTAATTTCAGATTTCAAAGTCAAAGTAGAGGGAGCTATGGATCTTTTTGATAAGTTTGATTCCAGCTTTTAGAAGAAAAAAAAAATGTTTGTTTCAGCCTCAGCATATGTTAAAATTGAAAGAAAAATTGCTTTCGTTATGTCTACAGGGTCTAACATGCCTACCTCTAATTTTTGAAAAAAAACTGACAAACATTCCCCTAGGTTAATCATGTTTACCCACTAGGGACAAATGATAGGTAATGGTCTACGGTTCAATGGGCCTAAAGGCCATGGTGGGATATTTCATCGTTTGTCTTCACTATAGCTCCAAAGATAGATATTCTATTGTTTGTCTTCAAAAGGTCCGAACTTGGGTCTAAATGGTCTAACATGCCTAACCCACATTTTTTAAAGAGTGTCAAAACTTCCCTTCGTCAATACTTTTTTACCTACTAGGTGCATTTTATTGGCAATGGTCAAATGTCTTAATGGGCCAAAAGGCCCAGGTTGGACAACTTATGGTCTGTTTTCACTAAAAGTCAGAGTTTAGGTCTAAAGAGTCTAACATTCCTGCCCCTGTCTGTTAAATACGTTTGAATCTTATTCAACCTTTGGGTTTATAGACACATCTGAAAATAGGCTCCTTTAACAGTTGGAACTGGCGTGTCTTAATTTTCTAATAATCATCGTAAACTTCATTAATGTTATCCAATATAATAAAAATCTACAATATTCGACGGCAGATTTTATTTTCATTTTAATGATTCTTCTACAAAATATCTTTAGAAGAGCCCAGGAGTCACATGGATATAGCCGGGAACCAATCATTATATTGTTATCCGAGAAACGCAAACACTAAACATATTTTTTCTGAAACATCCCAAAACATTCTGGTGACATGTTTTATTGTTAACAAATGTAATATGTTTTAGTAGTATACAGTAGAGATAACTTCTAACCTCTCTTTAAATCAGTAAGTCAAGAGAACAAGAGTAAGTCAAATGTGCACAGTCCGGACAATTGGGTTTCGTGGGAACAGGATAATACTGAACTAGACTCGAGGTGGCAGCCACTTTTATCGGCCAATCAAGATAGCAGCCACTTTTTTCTAGCAGCCAATATTGATGATATGTCTAGAAACCCCAAAACCTCATGAGACCCAATCGTTCCGAAAATCGTTCAATCTTAGTTAAATGCAATTTATCAGTGGAAATTGACAATTTCACGGCTTGTATTTTTTTTAAAAGCATTTCATTTCGTTTTATATAAATATGTGTAGCTAGAGGTCTGTTCGTTATTAGATATTCTAAAATTGATATTCAACATACAACAGGCTGTTAGCAGTCGATTCAATATTCAAATTTATTTGAAAATAATTAAAAAGCATGCAGGGAAAGATACGTCGTTTTATAACCCTTTCAAGCTGTCGTAAATTCGTATAACGTGCATATTTGTCTTTATGTATGTAATAAAGATTTTTATAAATAAAACGGCCCGAAAGATTCAAAAAGAAGTAATACAATATATAATATATCAAACAAAACCAAAAACCATCACTCCAGAAACATTTAAAAATATAGATAGAAAAATATTTATGGAAAGCCAGAAAAAAAAACCCAGATGATTGTATACTGAAAACCTACCGGAGACTGCTTAAATGACGTTGTGACGGGTCACCCACTGGCGAATTTAAACCTCTGTGGTGGCCAGACGGGCCCGGATCCCAGAAAAATATTTGAGTGGGGAATAGCCTGGGTCAATACCTTTGAAATAAACTAGGTCCGGTTCGGAACTTTGCCGTGTGGATATGCCGAAAAGTACCGAATGTGTGCACGTGGTTGGCATGGAAAATACGTAAATGGGCGACTTTTAACCTCTTGGTGGCCAGACGGGCCAGGATCCCAGAAAAATATTTGAGTGGGGAATAGCCTGGGCCAATACCTTTGAAATGAGCTTGGTCCAGTTTGGAACCTTGTCGTAGAGATATGCTGAAGAGTACCGAATGTGTGGTAAATATGTAAAATTCGCTATAAGGGCAACTTTGAACCTCTGTAGTGGCCAGACGGGCCCGGATCCCAGAAAAATATTTAAGTGCCGAATAGCATAGGCCAATACCTTTCAAATGAGCTTGGTCCGGTTCGGAACTTATATTTGAGTGGGAAATAGCTTGCGTCAATACCTTTGAAATGAGCTAGGTGCGGTTCGGAACTTTGCCGTAGGGATATGCCGAAGAGTACCGAATGTGTAGTAGGTACGCCAAAACTGTCTTGTTATGACAATGTTTCATTATATGATGTGCATTTACCTTTATATGATGTGCACTTGTCATTATATGATATGCACTTACCTTTATATGATGTGCACTTGTCATTATATGATGTGCAAACACCTTTATAAGACGTGCAAATATGCTTATATTATGTGCAAATATCATTATATGATGTCCAAACATCTTTATATGATGTGCAACTACACTTATATGATGTTCATACATACTTATATGATGTTCATACATACTTATATGATGTGCATACATACTTATATGATGTGCAAACGTACTTATATGATGTGCAAATGTACTTATATGATGTGCAAATGTCCTTATTTGATGTGTAAATATACTTATATGATGTGCAAATATACTTATATGATGTGCAAATATACTTATATGATGTGCATTTTCCCTTATATTATGTGCAAACATATTATATGATGTGGTTGTGTCATTATATTATGTGCTTGTAATCTTATATCATGTGGTTCGGTTAACTTCATTATACAGTGGCGGATCCAGACATTTTAAAAAGGGGGGTGGTTTCCCAACACAGAGTAAAGGGGGGGTTCCAACTACATGCTCCCATTCAAATTATGCTCCCATTCAAATGCATTGATCGGCCAAAAAAAGGGGGGTTCCCATCCCCAGAACCCCCCCCCCCCTGGATCCGCCACTGTTATATGATGTCGAAACGTCATTATATGATGTGCTTTCATCGTCGTTAACTGATTCCGAATTGATATAAACCCGGATCAAATCTTAAGTTATTTCAAAAGAGAAAAACCTTGACATGTTTGTTCCTCGATTTAAGATAAAAAAAAATCAAATCACACCAAATATTGATGGAAAATTGTCAAATTATGAGTTTTAATCGATGGTCCTACAAAAATGAATTTACGGATCTACAATAATGAGCATACAGTTAACTTATTACGTTTTAGAAATAGATCTTTAATCTTTTTAGCGAAAGTGCATTTTTAAGATAAAGTGAGAAAATGATGCATTTTAACAAAAATTAACGTTTCAAACATTTCGACGGAAGATTTAGGATCAATTAATGCAGGAACTAGTTGAAGAATTTCCCGGCAGTGGCGAAAATATGATAAAACAAATTGTGTGGCTCTTATTTATAGCTTGCTGTTCGGTTTGAGTAAAAGCTCCGTGTTGAAGGCCGTAATTTAACCTATGATTGTTTACTTTTTACAAATTATGACTTAGATGTAGAGTTGTATCATTGGCACTCATATCATATCTTCTTATTTCTTTTCATTGCAAAAGACACCAATGAACTCAAATTCAATTTCAAAAATATTTTATAACGATAGCTACAAAATTTTCCTCTCTTGCATACACAATTATACCGGTATGGATGATTGAATGATTAATTTGTTGATTGATTGTTTTTAACGCCACTTTCAACACGATCATGCTAATTCATGGTAGTGAGTTTATATTGATAGCGAACTCACTAACTACATGTTAGTGTCGAAAGGCTATATATTGGGCCATTCGGCCACCGAGCCCCCCCCCCCCCCCCCCCCCCCCCCCCAATAATTGATTGAGGACGCAAAAATCCAAATTGTTATGGCATTATTGATTTTTTTTACTTATTCTAAATGACCAAAACGACTTGACCATTGAAAACAAACGGGATGTATTTATTTTGTTCAGGGGGGGGGGGGGGGTTTATATATAAGTTTGATATTGACCATTCGTTTGCATACTTTTATGAAAGTTATCTCATTTTACCCTTTTATCCATTAATGGGTTATGTGCAGTCCGTAATTGAATTGTATATCTGTTTGATATATTCTCTTGATTAATTGTTACTATATATATAGATGTACATATGTTGTGAAAAATAGAACCAGGGGCGGATCCAGGATTTTGGAAAGGCGGCTAAGTTTTTAAAGATCGGCAAGCGAAGCGAGAAACAACATTTTGGGACCCTTTTCGGGCTAAAAAACATAAAATAAGTGTAACATGCAATTTTTAAACGGTTTCTGTCGTGGGGCATGTTTATTTTGTAGTTGCTGTAAAGCGTAAGGGTTGGACATTTTCGATCATGTATTCTCCCAATTAATTGTCTTTCATAAAATGATAGCATGGATCCAAAGCTATGTACTTATAAATTTAATGTGGGACTTCTCAGTAAAACATAGATACATGTAAGTAGAATTTTCGCCGGTTTGTACGTGTTGTAAGTTAATTTTACAATTTATGAATGACGGTCGACAAATGGAGACAGAAAGTCCACACGCAGCAGGCAGGTTGCAGTCTGGTCTTGAAAAAGTATTCAACATATCAGTTCAGCGAAACAGTCATTCCGGTCAGACATGCAAACCCCGGCCACAAAAAAAATACGCCCGTATTAATTCATCATGCATGTTCATTTAATGCTAAATAATTCTGTTAGAAATTTTTGTTTCTAATAGCATAAAAAGTGGACAAAACTATCGTTTTCAGTCAACTTTCGGACAGAACTTGTTTAAGGCAAAAATCAAAGTCATTTGTTTTCTCTCAAATATCTAAGACTGTCTCCTCAAATCGTACCTTAGACTTTAAATCTATCTAGAGCTTATACACACTTTGGCTCATTATTCGACTATATTATTTTAAAATAGGCTTGGCGTTTTGAGTTCAACATGTTTTCGTAGGTAAATAATATTTTTATGGAACTTTTTTTTCTTAAGAGTGTGTAATAGTCTATTATTTAATAGAGTATTACTTTTTGTTTGGTGGAATAGTGAAATAGAAGTTAATACGTTCCTTCTCAATCCTTTTTCGCTTTAAAGGTGTTATGAGTGTCATCCCCAGCCTAAGCAATTTATTACTGTTATTTGAATTTTAAAATGACTGAGTGACGTTTGTTCGACGCACTGGTCAACTCCACCAAAAAAATAACTACTGGAGTACACGGGAAATCGCAAAGTTCACGAAGTATAGTCTGATTTATCATTTAATAATATAAAAAAAATCCAAACAAAGGGGAGAGGGCGTACGCCCTCTACGCCCATCTCTGGATCAGCAACGGAGAATTTTATTAATTTGAGAAAAGTGGTTATTTGTTTATACCGGAGATAAGTATAAAAGTGGTTAAGAAAGATTTTGATTGGATAACATAAATAATTAAGCCTAGTTAGCTGAATTCACAGAAAATCCAGTCATTGTCTAATGCCCCATTCACACGTACAAAAATGTACATTTCATTGAATTCGACTCGATTTATCCCCTCCCCTAATATATCGCTAAAAAGGGGAATGCATAAATTAAAAATAGAATAACTCGATCTAAAACTACAAATGCAATTTAGCTGAAAATTTACTTGGCCTCTCAGGCACTTGTGTTAGAAAAAAATATCTCTATACGTTAGATGAAAGTATCAGTTGTATTTTTTTCTGAAAAAGGGGGGGGGGGCTATGGATTTTGTTTCCGAACTACAAGTCGAAAGCAATTTTTTTCTTTCAATTTTAGCATTACATATAATAGTGGCAGCTGAGGGTGAAAACATCCATAGCTCCCCCTCAGAAAATCATATGGTTGCTGTCTAATTTCAATTTTGCATAATTTTTTTAATGTTCTTTTTTGGAGATTTTCTTTAGTCACTATGTTTTATTTGATTTTGGTACATTGTTATTTTGAAATCTGAAATTAATATATAGATGGTCGAAACCCGGTGGGGTGGGTCGAGTACCCGGAGGTTTTGCACTGACCCCTTCTGTTACAGGTAAAAAGGATTGGTAAAAGTTAAGAAAGTTCTATCAAAAACAGAACTACTCATCCATAGCTCCCCCTCAGAAAATCATATGGTTGCTGTCTAATTTCAATTTTGCATAATTTTTTTAATGTTCTTTTTTGGAGATTTTCTTCAGTCACTATGTTTTATTTGATTTTGGTACATTGTTATTTTGAAATCTGAAATCAATATATAGATAGATGGTCGAAACCCGGTGCGGTGGGTCGAGTACCCGGAGGTTTTGCACTGACACCTTCTGTTACAGGTAAAAAGGATTGGTAAAAGTTAAGAAAGTTCTATCAAAAACAGAACTACTCAAAAGCTACAAATGGAATTGTGCTGCAAATAGAAATTGACCTGTATTTCTGATAGTGCTAAATCATTGAAAAAGATTGAAAACATCATTTATTCTAATCTCAACTTGTCATCGATTTTAATATTGTATTCGACCTTTTAACACCACACCGTAGTGAAGTTTTCATTCTTGCAATCGGCAACAAATGTACACATTGTATATCTATAGCACCGTTAAGGGTTAAAAGGTCGAATACAATGTATACACAATAACACATAGAATTTTATTTAAACAACAAACACGTGTCAAGAATTTGAAAGTTTTCCAACATGTGAGACCTAAATTTTCATACAAAATCGGCTTAATTGGTAGCAGAGACTGATTAAGTGGGATGACAGAGGGCCATAGTCCCCACTGTTTATATATGTATTAACATTAAGAAAAAACATTTATTAATTTAAGAAAGTGGTTATTTATTGATACCAGAGAAAAGTATAAAAGTAGTTAAGAAAGCGAGATTTTGATTGGATAAAACAATTTATTAAGCATAAGCTGAATTCATTTTAAATCATTTTAGCATAAGCTAAATTCATTTAAGCATAAGCTAAATTTATTAAGTATATGCTAAAATAAACTTCGATTTTAATATTTATGACCTTGATTCCGCGCCAACATTTATGTATAAGCTAAACAATTCAGCATATGCTAAATTGATTTTAGCTTATGCAAAAATGAATTCAGCTTATGCTAAAATGAATTTAGCTTAAGCTAAAATGAATTTAGCTTATGCTAAAATCATTTTAGCATATGCTAAATTATAATATAGCATATGCTAAAATGATTTAAGCTTATGCTAAATTCGATGTTTATGACCCTTATTCCGCGTCATACATAGCCGAATATTGAAAAGCCAATGGCGTATAAGAACCAGTAGAAAGTTGAACAGCTATATGGCCAAATAGAATCTTAACAAATGCCAATGCTTTTTTTGTATATAGGTAATTTAGTTTTAGTATATTCGTAAACGGACAATTTTTAAAAGGTCAATTATAAACCATGTCAGTACCGAAAGGGCATTCGGAACGTACTAAGAGGATATTTCAAAAATAAGTCGAGGCCTCAATCAAATATTCGAAAGACGACGATAAGAAAAAAAGTCTATAAACCAATACATACAACTAAAACCTGAATGACACAGAGGAGTAGGCCCGGTAAGGACCTATTTTGGCCTCAAATTTCAGGTTCATCTGACAGAAGAATTTGACCACTTTTTAAACACTTTAGTGTCTATTTTATTTGAATTAATTAGTTTATGTGAAAGATTTTAACAGATTTAGTCATTAAAAACGATCCGATTCAAGCTCAAATATGAAAAATCTACCTAATATGCCGAAAAATGTCACTTTTCAGATGGTTTTTGGTAAAAATGAAAGTGGCCGCATCCGTGTTCATCCTCAACCTTTATATATGTTATGTATTATCATAAAATCCAACTTACATTTCAATGTTAAGGATGAACACGAATGCGGCCACTTTCGTTTTACACGAAAACCGTCTAAAATTTAACTAAAATGCTAGAATTATGAGGATTTCAGTAATTAAGCATGACTTAATGGTGCTAGTACCGGATATATGTGCATTGTATTGTCAAAAACAGCCCATATTTATGTAGCGGAAGCATTCTACTGTCCAATAAATAACTAAAGGTTTACATTTTAACAATTTTGTAAAACTGCTATATTTTGGGGCCAAAAAGGGGTCTTACTGAACCTATTGAAGACAAAGTTAAAAAAAAGCGCTGATCGTACCACGAGGGCATTCAAAACTCATAAGAGAGAAACCGTTTAACTTCAGAATGGTTATGGTTTGTTGTCTTTGTCAGATTTTTTTTTCAAGATTTTGACGCTATCAACCAAATCACACAGCAAGGTATGGGAAAATATGGTTTCAGAAGATATTGTTTTGGAATCTCCTTGACCACAATTTTTTTTTATCAAATTAGGGATCAGAATATTTTCTAGATGTTCTGTAAGGGTAGGCAGATACTTGTTTCATTAGTAACACCCGTCATTTTTCTTATGATAAGTCCACATTTTCATCATTATGTGACTGTTTTCAATTGGCATGTTTGAATAAGAGGTTTAATATGAGTATAGTAGAGACTTCTTTGACAGATTTATAAGGTAGAATTTTAATCACGATCGACTTTAAAAAAGCTAAGATTTTGAAAACAAATTGTCCTTCATCTTTCCTTAATGTAACAATATTCTTACCTCTAAATGAAATAAGTATGATAAAACCATAAAATCAAAATATCCCACAGTCCATCGCAACAATCCTACAATAGCACATGACCTAGTGCATCAGAGAACAAGCGTACACTGAGTCCCTTTAATATATTCAAACATTGCTCACAAATTTGAATATTTAACAAAGTGTTCAAAATACAATGTACCCATTACATAGAATATTGTATTATTGATAAAATTGGTGATTTTATGTAATTATTATGAAAACATTATAATCGCGAAGTAAAACAAATAATAGTTTATTTGTATATAGGTGCTTGCTTTATTTTTCTAAGAACTACTAATTAATTTAATAAAGAAACCCAAAAACATTAAAATTATATAGATGCATAGTTTATATTTCTAAGAACGTTTATAAAACTAAGACCTACTTATTTATTTTATAAAAGATACAAAAATATCACATCTCTTGAAAACATACATTTTGAATGCAAAAAAAGCGAAAAAGATAAACTGGATATTTAAAAGACATTTGTATTGATAAGGTGGCGAAATGAGAAATAATTATTAGTTGGCGTAATAGGCCAACCCATACTGGATTTCTGAAAAAGATTTCCCATTTCTTATTTTAAAATTATTTAACTTCATGAAACGCTAAGTCTCAGTTTTTATTCTATATTGTTTTTAGTAGCCAGTTGGTTTTTTCAATTCAGTAGTTTTTCGTATTCTTACAACTAAGAACTAACAATAGATACAAATGTTTCGACCTTTTAAATATACAAAAATATAAAAACAGGTAATGGAAACATCGACCATAGTTCTATGTATCTTAAAAAGACTTTTTATATCTGTTTTTATCAAGCTTCAATGCTTATATTCATGTCGAATCAACAATTAACTCTGAAGAACGACACGTCTGATTATACCGTTTATGTTTTCAAATTATTGCCAGTAAAACAATCTTTACATTTGTTTTTATTTCATTATCTAGAGACAAACTCACCAAACGAAGTTCACCGTATCTTAATTAATATTCGAATACGTCTACACTTAGGTGATTAAAAACCAGCGATAGGATAGCCGTATCTGTAAATTTAAATCTATCAAATGTTTACTTCGTCGCTTTGTATTTTTAAAATCATTTTTTATGTTTGTTTGAAGCTCAGTTTTTACTAAATAGAGCATAAAGTCTGTTACTTTTGATATTTATAGCGCAGATAACAAACATTGCCATAAGTTTTGGTCATAAAATGTTTAAATGTTTTATAAATTGAGATTGTATCCAAGGGAGACTGAGGATTCCCCCGCTTGTATTAAAGTTAAAAAGGAACATAACTGTCAAATTAACGCTACAAAATTCAAATTTGATCTCAGTTTCATGGTTAATTGCATTGTGTATAAGTTTCATGATATTTGGTCGTTGCAAACTCTTTAGTTGTAACGCCACTTATTCGGGCCCGGCCAGAAAGCACATACCAGAAAGTAGTACATATTTAACACAAAATAGTTCCAACGCATTTATGTAACTTTCAAAATATGTAGGATATTTAGGTATTTTTGGCATCAAATGAAAGCTGAAGGACTGCTGATCATTGTAAAACACGTTTGGACTTTTAGTTTTAAATATTGAAAAAATGCACCAAATTTTAAAAAGAGGGTACATTTTGTCTGTTTGTCAGATCTGAAGTACCTGTTTTAGTACATTCGAAGTTCCAGGAACCAGTTCTTTCTTACATGCCATTAAAGGTATGTTGATTTTTTTCAGTACAAGACACCATAAAGTGTTGCTTTGACATGCAATGATTGTCACTTTATTTGAACTTAAAATGAAAGAGGTGTGCTTGCTTGAAATGGAGGAATTTAACATGGAAAGCAATGGGACCATGAATTAGTGGTGTACTTCCTTTAAATATATGTCAACGGAACTATAACACATATGTTTAAATGCCAATTTGAAAGCCAATAATTTGTGAGTTAATAAGTCGCAAACAAATTAAAACATAGACACTCGAATTATAGAATTAGTTCTGAAATGTAGGCTCCTATAAAAAGTTACAGTACGCACTTCAACTATGATCAACACTCACACCATATGGTAAGCTATGATACACCCTTGATTGACAAAATATGAAAGAATTCAAACGAGAAAATCAATAACCCTTATAAGGCACCTTGTTACGATTTTTCAAATTTAGTGGTAGTGAAATAATTTTATGTGATTTCACAGGACGCATTTCTTTTCATCCGATAAACTGAAATAAAGATCAGATATAACTATTTAAAAATGGAAAAAAACGTTATTGTCTTGAACTGATTCTTAAATACCTTATTATATTGGACAGGTGTGTTATCATTTTCCCTATTATTATTCTTTTGGTTACATTGTCATTTTTTGTCATGTTAGGGTTTTACTTAATTTTGTCTTTTTGTTGAACTATAAACTTAGTGACTACAGGCGTATTTCTATTTCTCACTTTATTTGAGCATGAAGGTTAACTATCATCTTTTTGTAAACGTGAACGTATTACAAAAACCTTTCGGCACATCTGTGTAAATATAACAGATATAGGGTAGGGAAATATACCGAGGGCTGTCTATCAATGTTATAACTTCAATCAATGCACCAGTCGTAATATACTTCTAGTTAATATATTTGCGTCGATATGATGCAATGATCCAATGACACAGTTATCGACTTTTAGGTACACATATTGTTTGTAGCATGCTTAGTGTGGACGGCGTATAACTTGCAAATTTGTTTACACACCTTACAAATGATTTCCTTACGCTTAATGTATACCAAATCAAGGACGGTGATGAAATTACATATTTAAACATTTTTAGCGGTGAATCTTCACGCAAAGTTTCGTTTAGTTAAAGATAGGCAAAACACTGGTACTTCGCAGGCTGATATCCTGAATCATAGACCCCCCATAACATAGAAATATTCATATTTTAGATTGTAGTTGGTAGACTTTTCTATGGTGATAATATAATTCGTCTCAAAAATAGTTCACTACACTTTAAAAAATCTGTTTGAGATAGAGAAGATGCGATTTTTTAATTTTGAAATTATTGTTTTCAAATTATCATTACAAAATATTTTTGCTTTTGCTTTTGTATATAGTTTCAAAATTTGATATAGACCTGAGTGTTCTCTTTTAGTTGAACATACTCCAGCTGTTAAGTAAAATGATATGAATTGTATGTTTTAAAGATGCCTGCTATAATACCAAATGGCTGTCGACAACTTTTAAAAATGAATATAACTGTCCTTAAACAGAACTTATTCGCGTTCTTAATCAAATCGATATTAAACATGACTTTTTCAATTCAAATAGTGACACTTATTGAATTCACAAATATATTAAATATCTGTGTTTGTTTTTATAAGATTTCATAAACCTTCACATCATGTTGAAAAATTACCGCAAACATTAAATTGGTATCTGTACACATGATGAATGACGAAATAACAGAGTGCAATCATACCGAAGAATATGGTATTTCCTATACTTCAAAGATGTCTGAACAAATAAAAATCATCAAAGAATAAATTTGTCGAAAACTCGTCTGTCGTAAAAACGCCTGGTATAATTATATTTCATGTCATTGTTGACAGTGTAACTTCACATCAAATATATATAATGTATATAGATGTGTCAGTCAGGTTAGTCGCTTATAATTCATAGATCTTCCCGGTTATCTAGGAAAAGACATCATATGGTCTCACTAAAGCATAACTGGAGCGTTCCTCACCAGTGTGTCCCCTTTTAAAGCATTCTTGATCCGCTACTATTAATAGTTATTAAAGGTACCAGGATTATAATTTAATACGCCAGACGCGCGTTTCGTCTACATAAGACTCATCAGTGACGCTCATAGTAAGGCTCACATAATATATTATGATTATTTTATTGAAGCGTCTAACTGAAATATTTTTTTTCTTCCACCATGGATCAAGATATTTCTAGACTTAGGCGTACTTATCTGATATATTATTTAAACAAGAGAAAACCCGTCTTAGCCCCTTCGATGTTTTAAAAGACATATATGCGTTTATTTCTTTTCTATATAACTCCGTCTTATTCGATGGTATCCTTCCTTTTGAAATTTTAGTGGTTTGTATGATATCTACACAATTCATCACCGGGAACTCTAAGAGTTATCAATCAAGTAAAATACAATTTTGTCTTTACAAACAACTTATAAATCATAAAGCATGACTTTTTACAATTTGAATTGTGACACTAATTGAGTTAACAAATATATGAAATGTCTTGTGTTTGTTTTTTTAGTAGATTCTTTTCATAGATCTCCAATATTTTGAAAAATTACCAAAAACATTAAATTGATATATGTAAAAATTGTAAGTGATAAAATAACAGAGAGCAATCATACTGAATAATATGATATTACCTATACTTCAAAGCTGTCTTAACAAATAACAAATATCAAAGAATAAATTGCCAACTCCTCTGCCGTCAAAACACAATGCAAAACATGCAAAACGCCTGATATAATTATATTTCAAATTATTATTAACAGTGCAACTTCACAAATATCAAATACATATAGATGTATATAGATGTGACTTTCAGTTTTGGTAATTTTGTTTAATCACTGAAGCATGAGTGGAGCGCCCCCTCCATACGTAAATCAGTGGGCCCCCTATATATAAACAGTTCTTGATCCACCACTATTCAATCTTACATATATTATGATTACTTTATTAAAGCATAAGACTGAAATTTTTTTTCTTCAACGATTGATCAATATTTTTCTTGGGTTAGGCGTTATAATCTAGAATATGATTTAAATTTTTAAAAATGATGGTAGTATAAAAATGTTTTAATCTAAAAGTCACTTAAATGACCATTGGCTGATTCCTCTATTTATACACCAAATGTAAATTCTTAGCTGGATAAAATTGTCTATAGAATTTATGTAGGATATTTAAACAAATATAACGACATAAAGAGGTAAAATATGTGGAAGTTGTTATGACTAGCAGTATTTAGTGCGACTGTACTGCATCTTATTAATTACAGTTTATTAGACTAATTTATTCAAAATAATTGTGTTTTATAGGTTATCAAAGTTGTAGGCTTAACTGATTAACGATTGCGTTTTCTACAGCTTTCTCACAGAATTTAAAATAGACACTAATATACGTTGTTGGCAGTTCATCATCTTTAAAACTTTTCCTCAATAACTTAAAGCAAATAGCTTAATATAATTGCTTACATATAATTCGAACTAAAGAACAGTAAAATTTGAAACAGGCTCTCTAATTGAGAAAGGATATTGGACGGTTAGTAAAGATGTAAAGAAAGCAGCTGAATAAACAGAAATAATGTACTAGTTTTTTTTTCCCCGAGGTAAGTACGTATATACCACAAAAACGAGGTAAATAGAGGTAAGTACGTATATACCACAAATAGAATTGCTATTATGAAGTTATAAATCTTAAAACTTTTTGTTTACATGTAGTCAGACATGTTATAACGATCTGTTCGCGTGTTACTTTTTTTTTAATAATACTATTTGTCAAAAATAAGTGTTCTACTTAGGTATTGGCATGGCTGAAAGCTCCCAATTTAGAAGAACAGCTATTATCCTTTTGTAATATTTAGGTAAAATGATTTCTGTCAGAACATGACTCTAATTGGAAAGATGTTTCCAAAGCTTTGTTCTCCCTTTTTGATTAAGAGGATTTATTTATGAGCAGATGTGAATTTCATTTTTTAGAATTAAAAGCACCCCTTTTTTATATAAAAGTGTTCTCTGCTACATGTCATGTTATTCACTTATGTCTTGTAAAAATGTATGTTTGCACTGTAGTTTGAACAATAAAAAGATCAATAAAAAAGTATTGGCATGATTGATATAAAATGTCTAATATGAGTTTATTCCAAGACTCATTTGACAGAATAATAAGGAGGAGTTTTCATGACAGTCAATTTAAAAAAGCGTAAAATCAAGAACAAAAAATGGGTCTTCGTCGTTCCTCATAGTAACAATATTCTTACCTGAAATAAGTAGGATTAAAACATAAAAACAAAATATTCCACAGTCCATCTCAACTATGTTAAATATCACAGGACCTAGTAGATCGGAGAACAAGTGTACTATGAACGCCTTTGATATATTAAAGCAATAATTATAAACTTAAATATTTAGCAAAGTGTTCCAAACACAATGTACCCATTACATAAAATATTGTATTATTGATAACATGGGTGATAATATGTAATTATTATGAATAAATTATAATCGCAACGTAAAACGAATAATAGTTTAATTATATAGATGCATGGTTTATATTTCTACGAACGTTTATAATACTAAGAACTACTAATTAATTCTATCAAACATACTAAAATATCACATCTTTTGTTCATACAATGAACGCCAAAATACGAAAAAGATAAACTGGATTTAAAAAACATTTGTATTGATAAGATGACAATGAAATAATTATAAGTTGGCATAAGAGGCTCACGTGGCCAACACATTATGGGATAATGTTCAAAGTACCCTTCCTGAAAAAGATTTCCCATTTCAGATTTTTGAATTATTGATATTGTTTGATGAAATATTTCAGACGAGGATGTACCAGTACAAGTATCGAAATAATTGTTTTGTTTATGTTGACGCTTTGATAAGAGACTCAGATTATAGAACTAAAATGTTCGAACAAAATATAAACATGTAGTTATAAAAGTCCTGCTTTCCTTTCCGGTGCACCTTCGATCACCCTAAGTTTACTAAAAACAGGTTCATGTTTTAGTTTCAAGAGTTCAACATTGTATTATTTCATTTTTTCAATGATTGTGATGTGTTTTGTTGTGTTTTGTTGTGTTGTGTTTTTTTTCTAGTTTTCAATGGTTGTATTTTATTTTTTAATCTCTGTTTTGCTTCTATCAGTATCATTCCTGTATATCCTTTATCCTGAAAAAATAAAATCACAAAAATACGAAACTCAAAGGAAAATTCCAAACGGAAAGTCTCTAATCAAATAAAACAGATCAAACGAATGGATAACAACTGTCATATTCCTGACTTGGTACACCATATTTCAATTCTAAACTTTCAAACAGTTTTCAATTTTCATGTTTAGATAATTTCAAGACCGATAATTTACAAGTTTAGTGCTGTTTTACGATTAATTATGTTTCAATATCCAATCAGTTTTGCGGAATGTCTGATCACTTGTACATGTTGTAATAACTAATTTAAAGTAACGCGACATGTGTCGCATGTGTAGCAGAATTTCCATACTCTGAGGGAGCACATGAGAACCCGGATTGTGTAGGTATTGTGTTGCTCAGTTTTTATTTTATGTTGTGTTTAGGTAATTGTTGGTCTTTTCAATTCAGTAGTTTTTCGTTTTCTTGCTAAGAACTATTATGAATAAATACAAATACATTTCGAATATTTAAATATAAAGAATATAAAAAAAAGTTAAGGAAACATCGACCATAGCTCTATTCATCTTTAATAGTTTGTTTTATATTTGTTTTTATCAAACTTCAATGTTTATATTTTTGTCGAATCAACAATTAAATCTGAATAACGACACATCTGCTTATACCGTTTATGTTTTCTAATTATTGCCAGTAAAATAATCTTTACAATGATTTAATTTCATCATCTAGAGACAACCTCACCAAACAAAGTTTAAAGTATCTTAATTAATATTCGAATACGTGCACACTTCGGTGATTAGAAACCAGCGATAGGACAGCCTTATCTATACAGTTAAACCTATCAAATGTTTAATTCGTCGCTTTGTATTTTTAAAATGATTTTTTATGTTTGTTTCAAGCTCAGTGTTTTACTAAATAGAGCATTAATTCTGTTAGTTTTGATATTTAGATAACAAACATTGCTGTTAGGGACCGTTCAATATTTATCAGATGGATGGGCCGGTGCAAAATGGGGCGGGGCAAGCACTTTTTTTGTGGAAATATTTGGATGGGCAAGAACTTTTTTAAAAATATTTAGTGGATGGGCCAGAACATATTTTATAGGAAAAATTTTGCTATCAATTTTATTGGTTTTTAGGATATTTCTTTTGCGGGCACTCAAAACATGTCTCAACAAACTGGTAGCTTGGCTCATTTCTGTCAATTTTAAGGATTTGATTAAGGAATAAAAAGCTAGAATTTTCTGTTCAGACTATCTTTTAAATTATTTTGACCTTATAGAATACCAAATTGTTTAATAGTTTGGTGTATTGCGGTAAAATTTATGGATTTAAGTAATAGGTAAGAAAATAAAGCTAAAATTTTTAGATAAGGCTAAATTCAGATAGTGAACTTCAAATTTTTTTCTAACTTTTTCAAATCAACTTGGATTTTCCTAAAACTCTACAGTTATCTCATTTATATATTGATCTTATAGAAAGCCAGGTTGCTTGGTAGTTAGGTGTATTGCTGTTAAATTTATAGATTTAATTAATAGGTAAGAAAAAAAAAAGCTCAAATTTTAAGTTTAGGCTGAATCTAGATAGTCATCTTTGATTTTTTGTATAACTTTTTCAAATCAACTTGGATTTTCCTAAAACTCTACAGTTATCTCATTTATATATTGATCTTATAGAAAGCCAGGTTGCTTGGTAGTTAGGTGTATTGCTGTTAAATTTATAGATTTAATTAATAGGTAAGAAAAAAAAAAGCTCAAATTTTAAGTTTAGGCTGAATCTAGATAGTCATCTTTGATTTTTTGTATAACTTTTTTAAATCAACATGGACTTTTATAAAACTCTACAGCTATTTCATTTATATATTGATCTTACAGAATGCCAGGTTGATTGGTAGTTTGGTGTATTGCTGTCATTCTTATGGATTTAATAAAAAGGTTATAAAAAAAGCTCAAATTTTCAGTTTATGCTAAATCCAGCTAGTCATCTTTAAAAAATTTTATAACTTTTTCAAATCAACATGGATTTTCATAAAACTTTACAGCTATTTCATTTATATATTGATCTTATAGAAAGCCAGGTTGGTTGGTAGTTTGGTGTATTGCTGTCATTCTTATGGATTTAAAAAAAGGTTAAAAAAAAAAGCTCAAATTTTCAGTTTAGGCTAAATCGAGATAGTCATCTTTAAATTGTTTTATAACTTTTTCAAATCAACATGGATTTTCATAAAACTTTACAGCTATTTCATTTATATATTGACCTTATAGAATGCCTAAATGTTTGGTAGTTTGGTGTGTTGCTGTCATTCTTATGGATTTAATAAAAAGGTTTAAGAAAAAGCTTAAATTTTCAGTTTTTGGTTATTTCAAGATAGTCATCTTTAATTTTTTTCATAACTTTTTCAAATCAACTTGCATTTTCATAAAACTCTTATGCTATATCATTTTTATATTGATCTTACTGAATGCCAGGCTGTTTAGTACTTTGGTTTTTTGCTGTCATTTTATGGATTTAGTTAATAGGTTGAAAAAAAGCTACAATTTTAAGTTTAGACTAAGTTCAGATGGTCACCTTTCATTTTTTTTTTTATAACTTTTTCAAATCAACTTAGATTTTCATATAACTGTACAGCTATCTCATTTATATATTAATCTTAAAGAATGCCAGGTTGTTTAATAGTTTTGTGTTAAGCTGTCAAATTTAGGGACTTAATTAATAGGCGAAAAAGGCTGCATCATTAAAGTCAAAAACATGTCTGCCTATATTTGCTAAAAAAGACCATATTAAATTTCTTTTTTGAAAAGTAGAATAGATAAAGGGACATTGATATTTGAACTATAAACATGTTCTGTTATTAGGACAATAATTAGTAATTCAGTATATGATAATATGTTTACTAGTCCAAGAGTTATTGTCCCTTAATTTAAAGTATTTCCTTTATTTTAAATCAATATTGTATTTGAGGCTGTACATATAAAATCAAATCTGTACATGTATATTCATACTGGTTTTGCAAATCAATAAAATGTATGGTTCTGATACACACATAGATATATACATATAGAATTAACTAGCACATTTTAAATTTTGTATAAAGTCTATTCTTTGATTTCAAGACATAAAAATTTAAAAACTTAAAAATAGAAAAAGAACCTAAATCATTTTTGATTGTCTTTATAGAGTTTTAGAGGGGCAAGGACTTTTTTATAGATTTTTTTAGATGGGCAAGGACTTTTTTTCAGAATTTAAAAGGATGGGCAATAACTTTTTTAATGAAACAATATTAAGAATGCACCGGCCCATCCATCTGATAAATATTGAACAGTCCCTTAGTTTTGGTCATAAAATGTTAGGTCTGAATATAAAATAACGAATGTGTCGTCAATAGGACAAAGATGGTGCACCCACTTGTTTTTAAAGTTATACGGGGACCTAACGGTTAAAATGATGCATCCCAAATTCAAATTTGAACTATGTTTTATTGTAATACGCTTTGTGTATACGTTTCTTTATAATTAGTTCAGGCAAACCCTTCAAAGCAGCGGAACTATAACACATATGTTAAAATGACAAAGCTCCTATGATTTGTAATTAATTTGTTAGTTAATAAGATCGTAACAATTTGAAATGTAGACAATCGAATCCTAGTCCTCCGTACTAATCAGTACTGAAATGTCTTGCAAAGTTTTCTATTAATGATTGATTGATGGTTGCTTAACGACTAGTGACAAATCTGTATGTTCAGAACGATAACTTATCATTACTATAAATGACAGTTGTATATATCTATCAACAATCTACACATTGGTACTGTCCATCATATACTCATCGCATCTGTACTTGCTTAGTTAATAAGTAAAAGATTTGCCCTAAAACAATTCAAACGTGCATTTAATCATGAACTATGCCGAAGGTTGCCGATCGATGCAATAACTTCAATCAGCATACAAGTAGAAATGTACTACTAGTAAATAGTTTTACTTCGGTGTGATCCAAGGACACAGTTATCGTCCTTTAGATACAAATGTTGTCCCGAGAGTGTACAGTATATAACCTGCAAATTTGTTTGTATACCCCTTTCAAATGGTTTCTGTGCGTTATATGCATATATGTACCATATGAAGAAAGTGATAAAATTACATGTTAAAATATTTTTAGTGAAAGAATTGTTCATATTTTAAGTTGGAACTGGTAAACCTTTTATAATGACAATATAATTTGTCCCAAAGTAGTACAATACATGGAACATTGAGATAAGACAGGTGCAACTTGTTTTTATTATGAATTTATTGACAAAAGGAAATGAATAATGAAATAACTCTGCTCTCGGACCTGATAAGCCGTGGTGAGATTTTTTTTTATATAGTTTCAAAATTTGATATAGACCTGAGTGTTTTCTTTTGGTTGAACATACTCCAGCTCTTAAGTAAAATACTATACATTAAATGTATTAAAGATACCTGCTATAATACCCAATCTATGTCGACGGCTTTTAAAAATAAATACAATTTTATTTTTATACAGAACGTATTTGCTTCCTTATCAAATCGATATCAATTTTTAAATCATCAAACATGACGTTTTCAATTGAATTGGGACACTTATTGAACTAACAAATGTATCAAATGTCTGTGTTATTTATTATAAGATTTTTTCATCAACCTTCGAATTCTTTTAAAAAATGACTTCAAACATGAAATTGGTATCTGTACAAATGGTAAATGAAAAAAAAAAGTGCAATCATACCGAAAAATATGGTACTACTTATATTTCTAAATAAATAACAATCATCAAAGTATAAATTTGCAGACAACTCGTCTGCTGCCACAACGCCTGATATATTTATATTTCAAATTATTGTTAACAGTGCAACTTCACAAAAATCAAATATATATAATGTATATTGATGCGTCAATTAGTTAGATCGATTATAATTTGTAGATATTTCCGTGCTAGTAACCTAGTAGAAGTCCTTGGACTCGGGCACCGTCTTTTGTGGGAAAACAATGTTAGTTTATGGGGCATCACTGGAGAACCCCCTTTCCGGTCAGTCAGTGGGCCCCTTATAAAAAGGTCTGGATCGGTCAGTATTCAATCTTACATAATAATATTAAGATACATTTCTTAAAGCATCAAACTAATAATCAATATATTTTTTGACTTGAACGTATTAGTAAAATATGATTTTAATACGAGAAAACAAAGCAAATTTTGTGATGGTGGAATTAAGGTATTCCAATTTTTAAAAACAGTCTCACTCAATTGACCATGATTGAATCCTCTTTTTATACACCAAATGTAAATACTAAGCACATGAAGCAGGATAAAATCGTCTATAGAATTTATGTTGGGTATTCAAACATATATTACGACATTGGGTGGAACATAATTGGTGTAAGTTATTATTAATTGAATTATTCAGTACAACTGTGGTGCAGTTTAATTATTACCTTTTCTTAGACTAATTTATTTTATAGATGTTTTTAATAGGTCACTGGGGTAAAGCTGATGACCGTAACTGCATTCACGGTCATCCCAAGATGTCGGATGAAAAATTAGGTCAGTTTCTGTATTGTCTGTTAAAGTGTTTCTATATCATTTTCTTTACAAAACATACATTGAAACGATGTAAATTTATAAAAGAATCACTCGGAAATCACTAATTACTTATGAAACGGGAAATTCGATTTGAAAAATCGTTAAGATGACCGTAAATCATAATCAAAATATTTTGAAGATGACCGTAACATAAAACAAGGATGACCGTGATTGGTAAAAAGATGACCGTAACTTGTAAAGGATGACCGTAATTTGTAAAGACTGACCGTAATTTATATAGGACGACCGTAACTTTTATAGGATGACCATCAATTCTAAGAAATATCCGTATTGTATTCAAAGCTTTTTTGTTGAGTTTGTCGATCTCAATAGGGGCTCGGTTAGCGGATATAAATATGTTTCATAATGTTCTTTTTTTGAACTATTATATAATTGGCCATATTTAGGATTTATAACAATGATAGTAAATTGCATATTTCTCGTAAACAAGGAAATATTTATTGATATCGACGTTAAAATTTTAACACAAATTGACAGCGATACGACGAAAATTTGAAGAAACATGAATGTGTCCCTAGTACACGGATGCCTCATCTACACTATCATTTTCTATGTTTAGTGGACTATAAAAATGGGATAAAACTGTAATTTGGCATTAGAATTAAAAAGATCATACCATAGGGAAAATGTGTACTAAGTTTCAATTTTATTTTACTTGAAGCTGGACAAACGGACAAACAAACAGACGAACGGACGAACGTACGCACAGACCAGTAAAACATAATGCCAATAAATGGAGCATTAAAAACATTAATAATGCATACGAATATTTGGTAATCGAGCCCTTGTGTATGGTTCCAGAGGAAGCAGATTAAAATCTTAATTTGTCTTGATAAATGCACGCGGAAACACTTTTGAAATAGAACAAAATAATCGAAACTCTGTGTTTATCGAGAAAGCGACAAATGTTAACTGTAATGTTTGATATAGTAACAAAATTTTAAAAAGTTAATAGAAACAAATAAAACGACAATTTTCTTATTTTAAAAACACCATTTGCATAAGTTTTTCAATGTATCTATTACATAGTAATGCAAAACAATAAGATATCAAGTCGACGACATGGTTCTTATCGGGGCCTTTTATAGCTGACTATGCGATATGGGCTTTGCTCATTGTTGAAGGCCTTACGGTTACCTATAATTGTTAATGTTTGTGTCATTCTGGTCTTTTCTGGATAGTTGTCTCATTGGCAATAATACCACATCTTCTTTTTTATATATAGTATCTATAAGTTGGATGTAGAAAATGCATAACCTCCGATTTTTTTTTATCACGGACGGAGAACATATCAATCTTTTAGTTCAGAAATTTTCGTGTCTGCCCTTCCATAATGTGAATCAAGAAAAAATTCCCCTAAACAGGTAACGATTGTATCGAAAAGAGAAAAATCGAGTGCACCTTTTTATGTTAGGGCATGTTTGGGGTGTATATCTTGTCTTTACATTGCGATAAGACGTGTCACGGTACTTGTCTATCCCAAATTCATGTATTTGGTTTTGATGTTATATATATATGTTATATTTGTTATTCTCGTGGGATTTTGTCTATATGTGTTACATTTTAGTGTTATGTCGTTGTTCTCCTCTTATATTTAATGCGTTTCCCTCGGTTTTAGTTTGTTATCCCGATTTTGTTTTTTGTCCATGGATTTATGAGTTTTGAACAGCGGTATACTACTGTTGCCTTTATTTAAAACGTACAAAGCAAGAGTATTTTATATAGCATCTCGCTTCAGATTTCATCATTATTATATATCAAATCTACAGGTTGACTTTATAACGTAAAAAATGACAGTACGAAAAGATGAAATATATGGGTCAAGTGAGATACCTATCTAATGAATCACAAAAACAGAGTAGGTGTGTTCGAAAAGCTATTTTTTCTAAAAGTACTTGACGACAGTCTTTTAATTTGGATGATGAAAATGGATATCTTCGAAAAAATAGGATTTTCTTGTGTGTGATAACTAGGGTTTATAATCTTCAACCACTGAAAATGTTTAGTCTGCCCTTCCACGTAATATTTAATTAGAATTTTTTTAAATGCTTAAGAATTTTCAAAAATTCCATCTAACATCCGATCAGACAATATTTTTAAGTTGAATCAATGCAGACAAGATCATTAACTAATGCCCATTAGCTAGTAGATACATTTGTCTTTTAAAATATAACTGACATATAACGATCGATCGTAATGGTGCTATGTGGATAAATTTATCAGTTTTCAAGAGCAAAGTTGGCAGAGCGTCATCCCTACAATGGCTTCCATTTCTACGATTGTGGGCATGAACTGGCGTAATGGGGAGATAATTTTGAAGAAGTAGAATCCTGACTGTATGAATAACATTTCTGTATATATACAAATTGACAACGTTCCGCCTTGTGATACGCTTTTCGTACAATACTATTTTAAGGATCTACTTTGCTGGAGCTCACCTTCACTAGTTTATTCGAATGATATTTTCAAAATATTTCTGTTATTTTATTTGCACGACAAAATGAAAGACGATATAATATCAATGGGTTTACATGCAATTTTTTGGCATTTTTAAAAATGTGTATTTATTATATGTCATTAAAAGGAATCCCAGAAACAAACAAAAATCTTTTGTCGAGCAGTTGAAGGCTGTGCACCGCATTTTTTTTCATTATGCTTGTAAGGTGTCATTTTATCGCGCTTTTGTAGCATGTTTTCCCTTCCTGTTCATTTGCATGTATTTTGGCAAATTCATTTTAAAAATTAAACCCTCTACTGTAAAAAAGATACATATGGTAATCTTTGCATTTGAAGCACGTCTTATTTTCTTCTACCTATAGGATAAAACTCTCATATTAATATGTGTATACCAACACGATTAATCATTTGATACAAAAAGATAGTTATATAAATACGGATATTTCTTAGAATTGAGGGTCATCTTTTAAAAGTTACGGTCATCATTTACAAATTACGGTCATCTTAAAAGCAGTAACGGTCACCCTTGTTATGAATCGCTTAATCTGTTACGGTCATCTCGATTGTGATTTACGGTCATCTTGGCGATTTTTTCAAATCGAATTTCCCGTTTCATGCACAATTCTCAGAAGTAATTAGTGATTTCCGAGTGATTCTTTTATAAATTTACATCGTTTCAATGTATGATTTGTAAAGAAAATGATATAGAAACACTTTAACAGACAATACAGAAACTGACCTAATTTTTCATCCGACATCTTGGGATGACCGTGAATGCAGTTACGGTCATCAGCTTTACCCCAGTGATAGGTCATCAAAGTTGTCGAGTTATATAAATGATTAATGATTGTTTAACGTGATGAAAACAATGCGTTTTTATAGCTTTCTCACAGAATGTTAAATAGACATTAGTACACGTTGTTGACAATACGTCGTCTTAACAGCTTTTCTTCAATAACACAAAGTAAATAGCCAGCAGATAAAATAATTGAGCATATTGAAAAGATACTAATCATAATTTTTACTTCAATTTTTTTTTAGATATATAATACCTACTAACTTAGTTACGTTCACACCTTATTGCCTTATGTTTAAATGATGGGTTTAAATTATTCATTGTTCAAACCCCTAGTTGCATTCAATTGATATTGAAGAACAATTAAAATCGAAATGATCAATCAAATCAACGTAAAAACGAAAATTGAGGAAATGCTTTTAATGGGAAAGGAAGTCCAGTAAATAATTTTTAATGATAATCATATCTTTAATACAGGATTTACGTAAGTAAAACAAATGATACTTGACTTATCTCACTTCTCACTTTGCTAGTACATGCAGGAAAGAAAAATATAATGATACAATTCTATTTGTTATTGTGATATTGACTGAGCAAATGTTTTTTATTGAAGTTCAATCTGAAATGCTTTATACGATTATCACAATATTATTTTTCAACGACATTATATATTTATTCACCAAATATGCTTGCTACATTGTTACTTCAAGAAACCAAGATTTTCTTGATGTATCCTGTTATATTCCACTGATTTACCAGATTAGTAGCTAGCTGCTGGTATATAAGTATGTACACATTTCTTGAAATACAACTGTACGACATTTTTATGCATTATGTTTTGATTTATTTAATCGTCTATACTTCTTTTTGATGACGTCACTTTGGATTTAATAATGTTCTGTTTTCGTTATATCTTTTTATGTATTTTTAAACACAAATTCTGACTAGATACATAATATGATTTTCCTTTTTTTCTATCCTTATACCTTCTGTTCAATTTATATTCAAACTTAACCCAGAAAATGATCCAAAAATTTCAATTGCGGTCATTGCAGTTATGATTTCTTTCTATTTACTGAGAAATACAGTCATATCATCATCTAATTGAGATATTGTTATGCTATGATTGTTATTTTCTAGGTTTACTACAAACACTTTGTTTTCTCGATTATCAAATTTCTTAATTTTTCTTTGAAAAAAAAATCCAATCATTCAGAGGGTAACTAATTGTTAATAAGTTTAGGATGACATGATTTATTTAGTAGTTGTAATTACGCATTCGAACTATTTTAAGTAAGGACGAGTGCTCTAAGAACTGTACTTTTAAATTTTGTTTCCGTGATTTTGTATTGAATAATGGAATCAAGCGTAGTTTTTAATTATTTGTTATAGTTAGTTTTTATAATGTTTTGTTACACGGTTTTTTTCTAATATATTTTACCTTTTTTGGAACAGCGGAGAGCCCAAAATCATTTAAATCTCAACATATAATGCGGTGTTTTTCTTAAGTCAGGAGCTTATAATTAAAGATTGCAGTTGGTTAATTTTTTAACATTTTTATTTTCTTTATTGTTTTATTGTAAATCCGGCTGTTGGTTTCACATCTCATTTGTTTTGTACCGAAAAAAAGACGTACAGTTCTCCGAATTAGCTAAGGCTGTCAGGTTGTTGGTACAAATAAGAATTAGAAAACTATATGGGTAATTGCACACCTATGCTTTAACGATCTTCAAAGTTCCTAATGCTGCTAAGCAATCGTTCTACTATCATGATAATTTTTTATTGGCCCTCCCGATATAGTAACACATTATTTTTGGTTACATTTTACATTTAATATATGTTGAACCCGCTTTATTTAAAACAAGATAAATAACAACTGCATACCTGTATAATGAATATAATTTAATAAAATTCAGTTTTATTGTAATTGCATAGCATACATCAACCATTTACCAATACAACTTAGTTAAATTATGAGTAATGTGTCTTTGTCATTTTGAAAATGATGTTGAATTCGAAGAACCTTTGACTCTTGCCATTTGTGATGAACTTGTAAACTTATCAAAGGTCTTACATCAAGTTTACGTGTATGAGAATCTATTATTAGAATCATGGGATTCAAAATGTAATTTGGTCATTTATCTACACGGAGTGATGCTATTATTTACTTCTATTTCTGCGATGTTATTTGGATAATCTCCTCTGATGTTACTTGTATGATGAATATTTTCTGTAAGTTTAATCCGTTCTTTGTTACTTGATTTGTTCTGTAAGGGTTCATCTCCATGCTTCCTTCATTGGATCAGTACAATTAGAGAGGTCTTTAAATGATTTAGAATCTTGAAATGAACATCTAGAATAACAAAGATAATATTTTTAATACAACAGGAAGCAGATAAATTAAGCTTGACAAACATGTTCTATTGAAAACATTTTATAAGTTCTTAAAATTAATAGAAATGATAATAAAAACCCATCAAGATTCATTTTGTCGGTTCAAATTAATCTAACAGAAGATTTTTTTAAAGAAGTACTTTGTCTTTAATTAACAAATACAAATAACTTCATCGGAAAATAGAGAGGTGCATTTAAAGGTTGCACCAATTATTGTTTAAGCTGCAACTGAAGTTGAAAAAACAAAACTAACCACTCGATTCTTTTTTCTGGAGAGCACAGATGAAAGACTGATGTCCAATATCCAAAGGCATCGACAATATAACGTATAAAAAAGAAGATGTGGTATGATTGCCAATGAAACACCTTTCCACAAAAGACCAAAATGACACAGACATTAACAACTATAGGTCACCGTACGGCCTTAAACAATGAGCAAGCCCATACCGCATAGTCAGCTATAAAAGGCCCCGATAAGACAATGTAAAACAATCCAAGCGAGAAAACTAACGGCCTTATTTATGTACAAAAATGAACGAAAAACAAATATGTAACACATAAACAAACGACAACCACTGAATTACAGGCTCCTGACTTGAAACAGGCACATACATAAATAATGTGGTAATTTGCTTTTGGTCCGTCAATCATGTATGTTGGTAAATCGTGTGCACAGCAAACTTGATATGATATCTGCATGTGCGTTCCCTGACATTGGAGCTACATTTAATGTTTAATATGATCCTTCTTTGGTTGTTTTTAATTAGAAATTTAAATCATTATTTTTAATTACTGTATCTATAGGTACATTGTATGTATTGTACACAAAGTGCCATAAAGTATCGTAATCTACCTATTTAGAGTCGTGCATAGTAACGTATTGGGATATAATTCGTATCGGGTAGATGCTGACGTCAGAAAAACAAAACGTATTATATATCAAAGGGTTATTTTTAAAAATAGTCATTATGTTGTATCGCTGACAATGACACACCTGATTAGACAAAGGATCGGAAAGTTGTCTAAATGTTTTTATGTAAATGGAGTACTCTTTATTTGTATTGATCGCGCGTGTTAACTTGTCTATTTACCATTCATCGCTTAACACGTAAAATAAGACATAATTCGAATTTTAATTGGTGTAGAAAGTACACAACAAAAGTACATCGTCAATATACAAAAGAAGAAGTGATATGATTGCCAATGAGACAAATCTTCAAAAGAGACCAAATAACACACATATAGGTCACTTAACGCCCTTCAATGATGAGTTAAGCCCATACCCCATATTCAGCTACCAAAGCACCCGAAATGACAATGTAAAACAATGAAACGTCAGTATATCAACAATGATTAAACATACATGGTTTGATTAGCTAGAGAAGGCTCGGTATAAATAATTTGAAACAATTCCAAAGAGAAAATCAAATCCCCAATTTAAAGTAAGGAGCAAATCTATTGAGCATTGCGGATCACTCGATTGACAAGAACACCTCAGGTAATCTGTCGATATAGATATTCTTACTTCAGTTTTTAGGCATGAATTCTCGTCAACTCATAGGCTAATTGATATCTTAATATAAAAACAAATATATGTCTTTTTCAAATTTATTGTATTTATTGATTATGGATATATAAACATTTATATAAGACAAACTTTATTAAATAAGATACTCATTATATTGATATTTTTCAAAGGAAATTGTTATTGTAAGTGACTTTGAATGAGACATTTATTTTGGGCATACAAGATGTTTAGTTACATAAAAAAAACCGTCAGAATCAAGGACAGCAAATCATATGTAAACAATATCGAAGGTCAGACAAACAATCTGAAGGTCAGCGTTATGTAAATATGCAGTACAACGGGAAAAAGTTAAAAGTTTAAAAGCATGCAAAATCATGCTACCAGTGTAAAATACTAATTAATATTTTTCGATAAATCTAATAAGAACATGAATCCTATAATGATTAGTTTGCAAATTGCAGTACCAGTATATTAAAGACGTTTATTAAATCTGTTGAAGTAATGATTTAAAAAAAACGTTATTCGATGCACCGGGTTTTATTTCCAAATGTTAAAGTGTAAGAAAATACACCATATTTCAAAATACTATTGAATAATCATTCTCTGATTACAAATAAGTTCTACTCAATCCATATGTCAGATTACGTGAGTTTATATCATTCAAAGTTAATAGCCACGCGTTAAAACAAATTACTTATCTTAATTGCAATATCACTGTACATTGATTTTAAAAAGTAACAGGCAAACAAATAAAATAATTTGTTTAATGTCTATAGTATGCAAATATCGTCGAAGGTTTTATTTTTTGTCAACATTTTTTAAGGTGCATTTGTAGAAATTTAATCAAATGCGTGAAGAAGAGAGACAATTGTTTTGTATTTTCGTGTTAATATTTCCATGCATACTGCGATGTAATAATTGCAACCCTTTGGTAAGATGCAATTCATACCTGATAAATAGATTCTACCATCAAATTGAAAGCGATCAATGGTTGTTAACTGCACTAGATTGTATAATTGTGAACTTCCCGTATGCATCTACTAGCAAAAATACTAATATTTGTGGATAGTTGTCTCATTGGCAATCATACCACATCTCTTTTTTTTTATAGAACTTATGTACGGAGTTCATGATGGTCAAATTTTGCCTTGAATAGTCCAAACCTTAACATTTCAGAGAAGGGTAAAGGGTGTCCTTAGTGGTTACTGAAATTTCTACCCACATTTTTGTATATTGTCTGCTATAAGTTTGTTTTACATTATGTCAACAGTTAATACACATATGTTTTTAGATTATTTCTAAAGTTAACCTTCTTAACATTGTTGACTTGAATTGACCATACTATAAACAATATCCAAATATGTGTTTTACTATTTGTGAAAATAAATGGTGTTTGATACAAATATTAAAAGAACAAACATGCCATTTGACATTACAATTATTTTCCTGCTCTTGTTCAAACAAAATAAGATAAAATTAAAGTCCTGGAGGAACCAACAGTATGTTTCATGTGGATGAACAAAATACTGTCCTAATTGTACAAAAGGAAAACCAAGAACTGTTCGTTCGTCACTGGTTGGTTGGTGTTCTTGGTCATATGATAAAAAAAGACTGTTATCAATTGATTTAGTTTTTGGTTTTCATACACCAAAACTACAAGCTTGGATTCAAGAAAGTTTTTTTGTTGTCGAATTTGATGCAATGTCTTCGGTTGGGTTTTTTTTATTGATGATGGATGTTTGTTTTTTATATCCTATGGAAAAGACTTATGTTTATTCAAGCTCAATGAATAGATGTATTTTGTCACCTGTATGGAATTTTTTTAGTTGTAAATCCGGAATTACTCCTATCTGCTTCCGGAATCGGATCCGATATTGTAATTGGCATCCATCTTGTTTTCAATGTTGTTTTTGTCAGTCAGATACGATTTTACTCGAATTTACACGTTACTTGTCGGCGATTTTCTATATAAAGCTAGCGGTTGAACAAAATGAACATCGCTGTCATGAATAATAATGATGAAAAATAAGTTTTGAGATCGTTTATTTGGGACTTTGGTAAAAAAAAATTGCAAAGTTATTTATTATTTTCTTTCAAGTGGCATGTCGGGCGTATAGTCCGGCGGCTTTGTAAAAAATTGTGCACATCCTGTTACAAGCATGAAATTTGGCATAGACCTTCCTCAACTATTACTCTTTTATTTCAGATAGGGAGGCATTTGAAAAAAATGTCTCACTTCCGGTAAAATCCAAAATGGCGGACGTTATACTTAAATCAGCCCAATATCGAAGGCTAGCGTGTAAAAATGTCCTATTATCATGCTACTATTATAATATTTGGTACAGACCTTTGTGTTTTACTACTTTTGGATAAATTAAATAGATTAGATGTCTTCAGAAACCCCACTTCCGGTTAAAATCCAATATGGCGGACATTGTACTTAAATAAGCTTATTTTTTAGGGAGGGTAATTGAAATGTGTTTTAACGTATTGCTACTATAATTACATTGTGTATGAACCTTTCTTTGGTGCTTCTGATGGAGACAATGTATAAGACATATGTCTTAAAAACTCTTACTTCCGGAAGTATCCAAAATGGCGGACAGAGAAATATCAATTTTTTATTCAAATTTTCAACTTTCTTCAAAATGTAAAGAAATGATTTTATTTTGTGCTGGTCATTAAACTTTTGGCTTTAAGTTATCCCCAAAACCACTTATTCTAGCATGTTGTAAATGCTAAGATATAAAGTTGACACTTCCAGTAAAAATATGACGTAAATTTTAAAGATGAGTCCTCAATCTATTTCTTCGATGTAGAGTTTTGGATAGATTGATTTAAACAAAATAAAATCACTATAGGACTAAAAATTTTTAAAACTACTTCTATTTGGCCAAGAATACATGCTTATTCACAATCACCACCACATGCACACAAGGCAGTGCACGGGAGACCCGATTTTACACATTAAAAATAACCGCGGCATCCTTTCTTACATCCATAATGTACAAGCTTCTGAAAAAATGATGAGGTCTCAGAAAGAGTTTTTTTTTTAAAGGGACCCTCTTTGTCCCTTCGCAATCCATTAGTGACAAGACTAGGTAGCATAAGATTCAATCCAAAGCTCGTCTCACTAAACACCTGCATTAGTATATTACACGTTTTACATGCTTGAAAAGACTAGAACAAGTCGTGGGAATAGCCTCACTTAAAATGAAATTTCCCTTTTGTGCAAAAATTGACTTTCTTGGTTCGTTAATCATGTTAGATCTGATAAGTTTGTACAGTACAACCCCGGTGATTTAGGCTGATCAATCATCATTCTTTATGTTAAAGTCACATCTTCAAATACCATTAATGTCTCCCACGCAGTCTTTTTTTTCCTTTTCAAGCAAAGAAAGAACAGTATCACAACCCGTCATAAGGTATTGGTCAGAAATAAAAGTGTGTGATCACTCATTGCCTAGTGCATTTGAAAGGCCATTGATAGATATTAATCCAAAGATTTTTGCCTCCCCAAATACAATCAATAGTTCGTCTGCCCCTTTGTTACGGAATAGCGAAATACTGGTAGTTTTAAAGCTGCTAAAAGAAGCAAGGGCAACATTTAGGGGAAAGGGAATACACAGACGAACCTAGGATTAAAAACATCCTCAAAGATGGGAAAGTTTTCTGAGAGATGACGACAGTAAGAAAGAACTTTTAAGTTTTCATTCACAGGAGCTTGCTCAATACAATTTTGAGTACAAGGTAGTTGAAGCAACAAATGCTCAGGATGTTTAGTGTTATCCACCACTTGATGATGTTTCAAGTTTAGCACCATGTTTACACGAAGAGACTGCCACTAGAATCAAGATAGATGTGTCTGATGCAGTGAAACATAGACTTAACTGAGTCATGACTCAAACAGTCGATACTGATGTCATTGCTGTTTCGCTATTCCGTGACATAGGGCAGACAAACTTTGGTTTGCATATAGAAGGGGAAAAGTATAAGATATATATCAATCAACGACCTTTCAAATGCACTAGGCATTAAAAGATAACACGTTCGCTGGAAAAGGAACTGCGTTGGTGACATTAATGGAGTTTGAAGATGTGACTATAGCATTTAGAATGATGATTGACCAGCCAACATCACCATATGGATTTGATGTTTAATGTCATTGAAAACGATACGTGGTTTTGTTGGAAGATAAAAAAAAAAGAAACAGATTAGGTTAACAAGGCAAGAAAATATGTGTTTTTGCAGAATTTATTAAGATGTGAGAAACAATACGACAGTCTTTGTAAATGTTGGAAATCAGCTCTCCGATTGTGAATTGCGGCCTACTGAGTATGCTGATTGGGTATTATGTCCTTACCTAAATAAAATACCTTGAAACTGAAATACGAGTGGATGAAGTCTTGGATGCGTATGGTAGTTATAGCAACAAATGGTCAGGATATTCTATCTTATCCACCACGTAATGTATTTCAAGTTCAGCACCAAGTTCACATTTAGAGGCAGACACTAAAATCATGGTGCTTGTGTCTGATGCAGTGAAACACGCACTTAAACGAGTCATGATTCGAACAGTCGTTAATGATGATGTTGTCAATACTGTTTCGCTATTCCGTGACATAGGGGTAGACGTTGTGTTTGGGAGGGCAAAAGACTTTGGATTAATATCTATCAATGGCCTTTCAAATGCACTAGGCAATGAGTGATCTGGGTGATCTGAAACACTTATTGTTATCCATGTCTTTACCTGTTGTGATATGGTTCTCTCTTTGCTTGAAAGGGGGGAAAAGACTATGTGGGAGACATTGATTGCATTTGAAGATGTGACTTTAACAAAAAAAAAATGATGATTAATCAGACTAAATCACCGGGGTTTTACTGTAAGATCGCACAAACTTAGCAGATGGGTATAACATGGTTAACGAAGCAAGAAAATAACTATTTGCGCAACAGGGACGGCTTTTCGAGGCTATTCCCTCAACTTGGTCTAGTCTTTTCCAGCATGTAAATAATGCAATATACTTAGGTAGGTGTTTAGGGAGACGAGCTTGGGATTGGCTCTTATGCTACCCACTCCAGGCGGGGACAAAGAGGATAACTTTTGAAAAACTCTTTTTGAGGCCTCATCATTTTGTCAAAAGCTTATACATTGTGGATGTAAGAAAGGATTCCGCGGTCATTTTTAATGTGGAAAATCGGGTATCCCGTGCACTGCGATGTGTGCATGTCATGGTGACTGTGAATAAACATGTATTCTTGGCCAAATAGTAATGATTTTAAATAATTTTTAGTACTATAGTGATTTTATTTTGTTTTAATCAATCTATCCAAAACTCTAAATCGAAGAAATAGATTGAGGACTCATCTTTGAAATTTACGTCATATTTTGAACCGGAAGTGTCAATTTTATATCTAAATATTTACAACATGCTAGAATAAGTGGTTTTGAGGATAACTTTAAGCCAAAAGTTTAATGACCAGCACAAAATAAAATCATTTCTTTACATATTGAAAAAAATGAAAATTTGAATAAAAAATTGATATTTCTCTGTCCGCCATTTTGGATATACCCGGAAGAAAGGGTTTTTAAGACATATGTCTTATGCATTGTATCCATCAGAAACACCAAAGAAAGGTTCATACACAATGTAATGATAGTAGCAATACGTTAAAACACATTTCAGTTCCCCTCCCTAAAAAATGAACTTATTTAAGTACAATGTCAGCCATATTTGATTTTAACCGAAAGTGGGGTTTCTGAAGACATCTTATCTATTTAATTTATCCAAAAGTAGTAAAAAACAAAGGTCTGTACCAAATATTATGATAGTAGCATGATAATAACACATTTTTACACGCTAGCCTTCGATATTGGGCTGATTTAAGTATGACGTCCGCCATTTTGGATTTTACCGGAAGTGAGACATTTTTTTCAAATGCCTCCCTATCTGAAATAAAAGAGTAATAGTTGAGGAAGGTCTATGCCAAATTTCATGCTTGTAACAGGATGTGCACAATTCGTCTGAAATATGCTTGTAGTCGCCGGACTAGTAGCTAGTAACTAAGTCGAAAATCCGACTGCAAAAGTGGAAGGTCGCGGACCTCGGATCATCGCTAATTTGAACCCCTGTCTACATATTGAAAAGATACGCAAATTTTATCTTCTAATTTAAAATTGCCGCCAACAGAATGAATTTTAATAGACTACTGACGTAATTGACTACGTATTGATGACAAACAATATTCCTACGACTTTTGCCATTTGGGAAATCTAAACTACCTGTCTTTAGAAATTTTCGTCGATTAAATATTTCATTCATTTGTTCCTTGACATCTCAGCCTAATGTGCTCTACTTCCTACGTGCAACTTCAAAACTTTTGGATAAATCGACGATCATTTAAGGTTTTTCTGGTCATATTTTTTGTAATCCAGGATTAAAAGTATGAAAAAACTGTTCAATTAGTTATAAAAAACATACTATTCAGCTAGATAATAACAATAGCACGTATTTCAGCATTTATTGGGTAGAACACAAATCTAGGGTGCTCGCATAAGGCAGATTAACTGCCTAAAAATATACAACTGTTATAATAAGATGAGTATTATTGGGCAGTATTGACACGAAAATGAAATAAATTTTCTTACCTTCTATATTTCTCAAACTTCAGTTGATTGATGAAAATTATAAAATCCAAATTGTACCTATTGTTGACACCTTTCAAAACTTGAAATGCTGAACCAGTAAATTGTTTCCAAAGCTAATAAGCTGATGAAGAGGTGCATGTAACATTTGTTGACGGAAAGGTTACATGCACTTGTCCATTTTCAAACGTATTTTATTTGCAGCAATAATCGGATTCTGTACAAAATGGGGTTTCTAATCGATAGACCGATCATTTTGCAGTAGATTTTCAACTATTACAGTAGAACAATTTTTCAGACATATTCTAAATATGACTTGGGGTTTTGTTACTGCAGAAATGTCACATTTTTAGTCTACAGTTTTCCACTGCCGGCACATAACAAGTGCTGATTTCTTGTTGATTTTTTTAATTGGATCCATATTTTTTGCATGTGGCAATACAGATTAACCCACTTTAATATTTAAACATTGTTTATTCTCCATATTTGCATGATTTCTTTATTTTTTTATTGGATAAACACTATTTACCCAAAAATTTCGTTAGCGAATTCCTGCCCATCTATCAAAATGGGACTATATCGTTGATGATCTGTGGCTTTTATCTACAGGCATAGTGCAGCTAATGTATGTTCTAACAATTGCTATTGACATAGTGTACTGTATGTTCAGGTGGAGTAGATTATAGTTTTTATAATTCAATTAAATGATATCGATTTGTAGTACAAAGAGAACAGGCATTCTTATATAGCTAGGACCTCCATATTCATTAAATATAAAATACGTACACAGTAACTGTGAACATGTATTTTTCTATATATATTGTACAACACAATTTCTATGTCTATTCTAGATAGTGAAAGAAGGGTTTGCATGATCATCACTTCTATTAATTCTGTCCCCAGTATTATGGGCCTACACATGCATATGATATTTTATATATAACAGTGTAAATTCACTGCATAATATACCTAATGAAACTTATAAAACATCTAACTACATTATACTAAGTTATATATATATAGTTCCATCAATTCTTGTTTATTGAATACATTCTTAATTAATTTTTTCTTCAATAAATTATGAATTATAAAGTACCCCAGAATACTAAATACTTTAAACATTGTTAAATCAACTAAAACTATTTTTAGCTTCGTTGTCAGGTTATTATCTATCTGATGAATTTAATTTATGTGTTTTTACAAATCATACCTACAGAAGGGTATTTAAAAACCTTGACATTCCAAAATCATTGATAATAGTCTCCAATGAGCAACCAAATCATATAAAATACCATAGCAGTATTATTTATAGTTACAAACCAGGAAGAAAAAATATCATAAATATTGCTAATCTAAAATGGCATTCTCTCAGTCTGTTATACATGTTATAAGAAGTCAAGCCCCAGCTAAATGTGGAATATGTGATAATGACCGACCAATCAAGTGGAAGTGTATTGACTGTAGTAAATTACTGTGTAATCCTTGCAAAGAAAAAGTACATCCACAATTCCAAAATGCCAAGGATCATCAGGTAGTTAACATAAAAGATGTGGGACAACCAACTGTTGTAGAACTAAACATCAGTAAACAATATCAGACTGAACTAACTGCAGTATATTGTATGTCTTATTGCCATGATGATTCACTGTGGATAAGTTATAGCAGAGATAAAGTAATACAGAGAGTAAAACCTGAAAGAACCAAACTGAACATACTATCCAACTTTAATATCCCGGTCTATGGTATGGCTGTTACACAATCAAGTAATCTACTTATATCTACAGGGGAATCAAGACTGAAACAGATCAGTAGTAATACAGGTACACTAACAGACTCCTTATATAATGTGTCACCATTCAATTCTACAGCAGTCTATATCAACAGTGACAATAAAGTTCTAGTGGCAGGTGGTAATAAAGACAGAAAATTAGTTATACTAATGAATCAGAATGGAGCCCATGAGAGAGTGTATGAACATGATCAACATAAACAACCTATATTTACCAATCCCAGGAGAATAACCTGTACCAGGAATGGGAATATTCATGTGGTAGATGGAGTAAGTAAAGGCAGATATAGAGTAATAGTGTTAGGACAGGGAGGTGATATCATCTATATCTATGCAGGAGACAAAGAGATCAACAAAGCCATACCATTCATACCAGGAGACATAGTGAGAACACCTAGAGACAATGTTATTGTAACTGATATGAACACTCATACACTCCATATCCTGAACAATGCTGGCTTGCTGATGACATGTTATAAAACAAGTGACATAAACATAATGTTCCCAACGTCTCTTGCGTTCTCTCCAACAGGACAACTAAACATAGGATGTAGTATATCAGCAGGTGATACAAAGAATGCAAAGATATATGAAGTAACAGTATCAGGATGTTAATGAAATACAAAATCTTTTTTGAATAATGCTATCATTTATCAATTTAAAGTTATGGTTTGTTACGGTTGATATAAATAGCAAAATAGATTTACAGAGTATATAATCATTTTTTTCATTTATTGGAGAAATATAATTTTGTTCTGTAAAAGTCCTACTTTCACATTATTACTTATATTATATTCAGTAAATATCCCATCCTTTTAAATATAACAGTTGCATTAGGAACAAAATACAATGAGGGTTTTTTTTTACCTCTAAAAATTGCCTCTTACTAAAGCTTGATGATGAAATACTGTGATCAAAATTGAGATAAAAGGTGAGGTAAATGATAATGAAACATCAACCCAACAACTGGATGTTAGTCTGAAAAAAGCATGATTATTTTATCAGTTGTTGACTTTGAACTAGCTATCAGTAGCAGTTTAGATCATAGTACAAAATGTAGTTTCCCATGTCAGGAGCCTGTATTTCAATGATTTTCATTGGTTGTTGAATGTTATATTTGTTTTTCCTATGTTTTCTCTTTTGAATTATTTCACGCCATTGTTGAGCCTTTTGTAGTTTTCTGTATGGTATGGGTTTTGTTCATTGATAAAAAGCATACAGTTACTGTAAATTCAGAAAATAATATGGAAAATACAACAGCATTATAATCGCAATAATTTAAACTCTCAATTTGATGTTTTAAATTTAAATTAAACAGGATCATTCTCAATATCGCAAAAATTTAAATCGCATTTAAGTCCAAAAAGACAAAATCGCAATAATAAATGCACGCAATAATTTCTGAATTTATAGTACCTAAAATTGCTTACATCCATATCCTTTGATATCTACTGAATAGTTTTCTCATTGGCAATCATTCAACATCTCCTTATTTCATATCAAAGTGAACTTTAAAGTACAAGATAGAATATAAAACTGGTATCATATGCATTCAAAACATGAAGTTACTTAGATGGATTTCTATAATAAACCTCATTTGGAATTCATATGTATCTTAAAATACATCTGGAATCCAGGGGGGGACCCCTTTCGTGGGGAAAATTTGGTTGATTATATAGGGAATCACTGAAGCATGAACAATTATGTTAACAAATATTTGTCAACACTCAAAGCTACTCTTGTACATTTGTATGTAATGATTTTTTCCTTTACTTATGTTTTTATTTTTGTTCATGCTTTTTCTAATTATTTAAAGTTTTATAGCAATACTAACATAACTATTGAATAGGGGTGGTTTTTAATGACATTGACTTCACCCATGAGGGCCTTGCAAGCTAATTTTAAAATCAACACATGCAAGGGTTATGGCCCAACATTTTTGTTTTGGCTGTTAATTGGCTGTAAATAGTAATCATTCGCAACAACAAAAGACATGTCACTATTAGTGGATATCTTATTTATATTTATTATTAATCATGTTGTGAAGTCGCAGGAAAGTGATTGCATTGCAATATGAGGGTGTGAGTGACCCCAGGGACTACCCCTATTTTTCATTTGATTTTTTTTTGTCCCATACATGAATATATATGGTTTAGGGGTGGGGGACCCCAGTGACTTCCTCTATATTTCATTTGATATGTTATATTGTCCAATGAATATATATGGTTTAGGGTGGGGATCTCATCTGTTTCCAAGTTATCAAACAGGATTGGGTAGGGTGACCCTTAGGACTCTCCCTATATTTCATCTGATTTGTTCTTGGTCCCATACATGAAAATATATGGTTTAATTTAAGATTAGGATCTCGACTGCTTCCAAGTTCTCAAACAACAGGAGGGGTAGTGTGACCGCAGGGACATCCCCTATATTTTATTTTATTTGTTATTTAGTCCCAAACATGAGTATATATGGTTACATGGTGAGGATCTCGACTGTTTCCAAGTTCTCAAACATGAGGGTGTAGTGACCCTAGGGACTCCCCCTATAATTCATTTGATTTGTTATATTGTCCAATACATGAATATATATGGTTTATGGAAGGGATCTCAACCGTTTTCAAATTCTCAAACAGGAAGGGGTAGAGTGGCCCCACGAACTCCACCTATATTTCATATGATTTGTTATATTGTCTCATACATGAATATATATGGTTTAGGGGTGGGGATCTCGACCGTTTCCAAGTTCTCAAACAGGAGGGGTGGGATGACCCACAGGGACTCCCCTATATTTCATTTGATTTATTATATTGTCCCATACATGAATATATATGGTTTAGGGGTGGGGATCTCGACTGTTTCAAAGTTCCCAAACATGAGTGATGGGGTGACCCCAGGGACTCCCCCTGTATTTCATTTAATTAGTAATATAGTCCCATACATGAATGTTTATGGTTGAGAGGTGGGGGATCTCATCCGTTTCAAAATTATCAAACAGGAGGGGCTAGAGTGCCCCAAAGGACTCCACATACATATAATTTGCTTACATTCAGGTATCATATAACCTAGTTGCACTATATGTGTAAAATAAGAAACTTCCATGACTTCCAGCTATTTTAACTGACCCATCAAAATTGAGAAAAAAAAATACCCATTTAGAATTAAGGTGTACACTTTTAAAGCATCTAACTTGCTTTACCAACATTTATTACTGATAAAGAAAATTTATACTGTCACCAGGACCATATTATATTGTTAAAAATACTGTTCCCAGCTGTCACAAATACTCATATTGTATTGGATTTTGACATTAAAATTTGTCAAAAAATAATTTTGAGTTTCCTATGGATACCTATGGAACATCAGAACGCTGGCACTGTTGCACCATTATATTCTGCTCTACTTCATCATCATTGTATTTAATCGTACGTTTCTCACATTTTCAGTACAAAATATTTTCTGTTTTTTCATTCTTTTACATATATCTTTTGGTTTTCAATTCTAGTGTTTATATTTATTTACCATGCAAAGATGTATTTTGTCATCTGTCTGATTTTTTTTTAAAGTTCAAAGATCGCCAAAACCCGGAATTTCCCATATCCGCTTCCGGAATCGGATCCGATATTAGAATTTTCTTCTCATGTCAGCCATTTTGTTTTCAATGTTGTTTTTGTCAGATACGATTTTACTCGAATTTACACATTATTTGTCGGCAATTTTCTGTATAAAGCTAGCGGTGGAACAAAATGCACATCGCTGTCATGAATAATAATGCTAAAAACAAGTTTTGAGATCGTTTATTAGGAGACGTTGGTAAAAAGGTTTGCAAAGTTATTTTTTTATTTCCTCTCAAGTCACAGGGGCTTGTTACAATTGTCGGGTTTACTATCCATACGAACCCCTAAAAAAACACAAGGGAGGAAGCTCATTTGCGACAATGCTTCAAATTATTGCTGTAAAAATTTTCTAAGACTTTCACTTACTTTGTAACCTGAATAAAGCTTTGCCCACTTGAATCATCTCTTCAATGACATATATTTATAACCTTAAGTAATCTCTATAACTATTGTAATCCTTAAAACAAACTCGACATTTCTGAAATAGAACGAATCGAGGACCTACATTTGAAAATGAAAGTACTAAAGCGATACCTACCGGAAAATATATTTTCGGCACTCTCGGGTGTTTACCATAAATGTTATGTTTTGCGGAAGTCTACTGTATTTTAGATTTCAATAATGAAAAAAATTGGCGGGAATTATTAGGTATACACTGTCTTTCATCGTCATATTGTGATAAACTCCCAAGAGAGCCGAAAATATATTTTCCGGTAGGTGTCGCTTTAGTACTTTCATTTTCAAATGTAGGGCCTCGATTCGTTCTATTTCAGAAATGTAAATGAGCTTCCTCCCTTGTGTTTTTAGGGGTTTGCATGGATAGTAAACCCGTGAATTGTAACAAGCCCCTGTGCTCAAGTCGTGCATGTCGAGCGTAGCTAGTAACCAAGTCGAAAGTCCGACTGCAAAAGTGGAAGTTCGCAGACCTCGGACAACCGATCATTGAACCCGTGCATCCAAATTGAAAAGATACAAAAATTTCGTCTTATAATTTAAAATTGCCGCCAACAGGATGAACAGTGGAACTTATTTTAAGACTACTAACGTAGTTGACTACGTATTGACGACAACCAATATTCCTACGACTTTTGCCATTTAGGAAATCTAAACTACTTGTCTTTAGAAATTTTCGGCGATTAAACATTTCATACATTTGTTCTTTGACAGCTTAGCCAGAATCTCAGGGGATAATAAACTACATAAAGATTCCTAATGTGCCCTACTTCCTATGTGCAACCTCAAAACTTTTGGATAAATCGACGATCATTTAAGGTTTTTCTGATCATATTTTTTGTAATCAAGATCTAAAAGTATGAAAAAACTGTCCAGTTAGTTATGAATAACATAACATCCAGCTAGATAATAACAATGGCACATATTTCAGCATTTATTGGGTAGAACACAAATCTAGGGTGCTCGCATAAGGCAGCTTAACTGCCTAAAAACCAGAGTGAATATTTGTGGACGCCGCCGACGACGACGACACCGACTCCGACGGAATGTAGGATCGCTATGTCTCGCTTTTTCAACTTAAGTCGAAGTCTCGACAAAAATCTCAGTACATGTTTAGATTCAGCATATCAAAGAACCCCAAGAATTAAATTTTTGTTAAAATCAAACTAAGTTTAATTTTGGACCCTTTGGATCTTAATGTAGACCTAAGACTACTATAACACATGTGATAAATACACGGTTAGATTTGGCATATCAAAGAACCCCAATAATTCATTTTTTGATCAAATCAAACAAAGTTTAATTTTGGACCCTTTTGGCACATTATTCCTAAACTGTTGGGACCAAAACTCCCAAAATCAATCCCAACCTTCCTTTTGTGGTCATAAACCTTATGTTAAAATTTTATAAATTTCTATTTACTTATACTAAAGTTATTATGCGAAAAACCAAAAAAAATCTTATTTGGGCCCTTTTTGGCCCCTAATTTTTAAACTGTTGGGACCAAAACTCCCAAAATCAATCCCATACTTCCTTTTATGGTCATAAACCTTGTTTTTTAATTTCATAGATTTCTATTTACTTATACTAAAGTTATAGTGCAAAAACCAAGAAAAATGCTTATTTGGGACCTTTTTTTTGGCCCCTAATTCCTAAACTGTTGGGACAAAAACTCCCAAAATCAATCCAAACCTTCCTTTTGTGGTCATAAACCTTATGTTAAAATTTTTGTTAAAATCAAACTTAGTTTAATTTTGGACCCTTTGGACTTTAATGTAGACCAATTTGAAAACAGGACCAAAAATTAAGAATCTACATACACAGTAGATTTGGCATATCGAAAAACCCCAATTATTCAATTTTTGATGAAATCAAACAAAGTTCAATTTTGGACCCCGATTTGGACCAACTTGAAAACTGGGCCAATAAACAAAAATCTAAGTACATTTTTAGATTCAGCATATAAAAGAACCCCAAGGATTAAATTTTTGTTAAAATCAAACTAAGTTTAATTTTGGACCCTTTGGACCTTAATGTAGACCAATTTGAAAACGGGACCAAAAATTAAAAATCTACATACACATATAGATTTGACATATCAAAGAACCCCAATTTTTAAATTTTTTATGAAATCAAACAAATTTTACATATTGTTTTTCGTTTCGAAAGAATTTTGTCGGCATGAAAATATCAAGAAAATCATTTGAAACTACATATTCCTTATACTGCATTTCAATAATCAGTTGCTGAATGAAATGGGATCGGTTTAGTGATATACCTATTTATGTCCTTCCTACTGTTTTTTCTAGTTTCTTCACCACACCAGCCCATTCATAATAATATCCCCGATAGTAAACATGTCGATTCGTTAGTCTAACAATTGATAAGCTATGAGATATCTTCAGTTTGTGACAAATTCCACACAAACTCATATAGCTTGCTGTACTCGTCTGTTGCTATTCTGTATCTGTATCCAATGAATTTCTGCCAATATAGGCATACCTCCGTATATGGAGTAAAACAATAAAATAGTTCCACCACCGCAATAGGATAGAATATTATTCCACCATTATATTTACATTTTAGGCATTATATACACCGATCACAGTTTCAATTAAGATACTAATTTATCCTTGTTTATGTAAAAACTAAAAATTGTCTGTATATTATTTAAATAGGAATTTAAAACATTTGATTAAATTTAGATTAGGCAATCTGCAAAAACTCTATTCGACCTGTCTTATTGACTTTAAAGTTAATTTTCCTCCGAATACTTATCAAGTCCATTTTTGAAAGTATTTCATATATCTTATTGTGCAAGTTATATATTAATTGTCTACACAAAGGTTCTATTCTACAGCTTATATCAGTTTCGACTCATCACTGCTAGCATAGTGGAATGGATTAATAATAAGTTGCAAAATGTCTTGCTGTATATTAGTATATTGCAAAGCAGGAAGCTCACTACATTTACATATAATGTTTTTCAGGACTGGTGTTCGAATTTAGTCTAGGGCTTTCCAACATAGCAAAAAGTGTGAAAGTGTTTCTTCAGCCTGGTCACATAGTTTACATGTCCACAGTTGGATCCACGTTTTTTTTATTGTACGCTGCTCTATTTGTCTGAAGGATATAGGTTCCAGTTGCAATTTTTATTATAATTGGAATTCTGTGTATATTCTATTCAAGCGTACTAGACTGAGTAACTCAAAACATCTGGTTCATGACATTTAAAAAATGCTTTAATTTATCTAAATCCTGAATAATAATTTGCAACAAAACAACTTTTTAAATGACTTTTATTCCCTCATTTCATAGTAGTTTCACAGACACATTCATCCAACATTTTTACATAAAATATATTAGGAAAATTAGATTCACACATAATTCCTTAAAAAATGACAAAACATGAGTGTTACACACTGAAATATACATACAAGTGTGTTACACATTGAAATGAGACTCACACATATACATTCATATAGTGGAATGATAGAGAAGTTGAATAATTATTGTTTTTAAGGGTAATTATCATTATATGTATATACCAGGGATGCTGTATTGTTGTTTCTCCGCAAAGGAGTAGGTCTGGTAAGGGCCGATTTTGGCCTTAAATTTCAAGTTGATCTGACGAAAGATTTTAGACACTTTTTTAACACTTAAGTGTCTATTGCTATTGATTCAATAAGTTTATGTGAAAGATTTTAACTGATTTACTCATCAAAAACGCTCTGATTCTAGCTTAAATATGCAAAATCTATCAAATATGCCAAAAAATGTCACTTTTCAGATGGTTTTTGTCAAAAATGAAAGTGGCCGCATCCGTGTTCATTCTTAACCTTTATATATGTTATGTATTATGTGACAACTTACATTAACTAAAATGCTAAAATTGTGAAAATTTCATTAATTTAGCATGACTTAATGATGATAGTACCCTATAAATGTGCATTGTATTGTCAAAAACAGCCCATATTTATGTAGCAGAAGCACTTTACTTTCCAATGAATAACTAAAGGAATACATTTTAACAATTTTGTAAAACTGCTATATTTTGGGGCCAAAAATGAGTCTTACTGAACCTACTCCTTTTCCAAAGCAGTGTCTAAGCAGAATGCAATAAACTTATAAAACAAGCTAACTCATTAGGTAAAATACTCAGTGAGAATGGTACTCATTTTCTATTTGTTACATCAAATTTGAAACATATATTCAATACTTAAGATGAAAAATTCAAAGGAAGGGTTTTCAAAATTACATCTACAAAGTTGAAAGAAAAAGACATTTATGACCAAATATTGGTTCTGGCTCCATGGTAACTTAAGATATGAATACTGAAAGTTACGGCCATTTCAACAAAACATAGTTGCTGCAAAATGTAGAATATCTAAGTTCTAGTTTAAATACATAAAATAATATTTTCACATAAGACCTTTGGAGTAATTAATTAAAATCTGTGTACTAAATTAACAAATCTTAGTACTTAATTAACAAAGCAGGATATTTCAACCATAATTGCAGTCATGCCTTTAAATAAATCTAGTTAAGTTAACATTATAAAGGATAAAAAAAATCTAACATAGCATTTCGTCAATATTATAAAATATTCCACAAAGTTTTGTTAAAGCTAAATCTATGTCTATATTATGCTTAAGATTTAAATTAAATTCAAAGATGTATCTTTCATTAAAATCTGTATGACTGGCAACATATGAAAAAGTTCTTGTTATTGAAGATGATGGTTTAATTAATGGGGTGCATTCTTCGAGGCTTTCAATAGACTTATACTTATATAACAAAACAAATATAACAAATATCCATATAACTCATCATGTAGAAAAATTTGGAAAACTTTATTGTATACACTGTGTTAAATGTCCTCCTTTACACCATAACCAATTTAGGTGCTCCTACTAAAATAGGAAGATCCAGAACATTCATACATACATGTATATATCAAACAAAAACAGAATATCACCAGTCAATCTTCAAATTAGCATCAAAATCTTAAAAAAAAATCAAATCTATATTAATGATTGAGATTTTTGCTTTGGGTCTATATAATGATATTTATTAAAGCACTTTAATCTGACATATATTTGACAATCTCACAATTGTATTCAGATTATATTACAAATTTAAGGAGACAGTGCCCATTGATGTCACATTTAATTAAAATGAAGCAACAATGGTTTGCTTTTTAAATTACATTTCAAACCGTTCTTATACAAAATATACATCAAAATCTTTCAATCCTTTACATTACATCTATAACAATTATCAAACTTACAAAACTATAAACATTCACCTCAAATATCTATTTACAACCACACACAATTGGACACCACTCATAAATGGTGATCATAGAACTTCTCATTCATCAATTCTTTATAAAATGTTATTGGTTTATGATTACTTGTTAATTAAAATCGATCTTATAATGCCATGCAAATTTTGAAATAGGTACCAACAAATCAGTAAAACGGCAGATTTTTTTTTAAATTTGACATTTGCCTTATAAATTTTATGATTGAAATGAGTAGTTCCCTTTACTTTTCCAAAAGAATTTTTTTCCTTGCATATTAGAGAACACCTAACCCTTTATTATTTCCAACTATATAAAAATTAGTAGATGTGGCATGATTGCCATTTAGACAACTATTCGAATTTAAAATGAAGAGGATAAATTAATTCAGTAACAATGCATCAATGTTTAATACAAGTAGTTTATGCATTATCTATTTTTGGGACTCAAAAGAATATTCCAATACATGAAATAAAATTTTCTTCATCTCAAGTTTCCTGATCTTTTCTTCTTAAACACATTCATATATTTATATTGAAAGTAAGGTCAAACACACCACATTTATTTATACTAAATGTGAATTCACACATGCCACATTTATTTACACTAAAAGTGAAATCAAACATGCCACATTTATTTCATCTATGAACTCTTTATCAATGCATTGCACATAGTGTTATAAGATAATTAGATAGGCTTTCATATTATGTAAAATGGATATTAAGATATATACAAACAGGAAATGTGGTTCGATTTCCCTTTAAATAATTGCGCTTGGAAATGTTCTTAAATAAAAAAAACTTGCTTTGGTATCATCAGGATTATTAAAATAATGGATGAAATCAATTTGGTATAACATTTCAGAATAAATAACATGGAAAATATCCCTACTGGAACTTCTCTCTATGCAATAGATCACTTTCGGTACTTTTTACAGCTAAATTCTAAAACTTCAATGCTGTAAAAAATTAAATATCTAATGACAATATAAGTAATAATATGTGTAATTCTTATTATTTATTTGCAAACATTGTATCAAGATGATGAACTCTAACAAACAAACACACTACATTAACTTCCAATAACTTCATAAACAATAGAATTCACATCACTACTTCTGTATCAATGAATAAGTGTATTGTGTAATTATGCATTGGAACACATCCTATTTACTAACACAGTGTAAGGAACAATACTGTAATAACATATAATACAAGTAGTCTACTATACATATACTATGCCAGTCCATTGATAACAAAATTACAGAATGCATGTGCACTTCCTAGACAGTACAAAAAAATAGGTTAAATTTTCAACCCATCATTTAATTTGCATATTCATTTTTCAACAATATGTAATATCTATAACATTCAATAAGCTTATAAAAGAGAAAACTAAAAGTAAACAAATCTTATTGAAATACAGATCATGATAGCATAGCAACCAACACCTTTTTAAGTATGGTACACAGTTCTGGAGGGTTTGAACCCCCCTTTTTTTTTGGATGATCAATGCATTTGAATGGGGACATGTAGTTGAAGCCCCCCTTTGTCCTGGGTTAGGAACCCCCCTTTTTAATATGGCTGGATCCGCCCCTGGTACATGATGGTAATACATTATCACTTTTATGTTCTTTGGTATGATTTACTTTCATACTTTATTAGATCAAGATATATTTTTCCTTATTCAATGGATTATTTATATATACAGCTTTTTGGTGTTTTTTTTAAACACAACTGTTTTGTTTTGAACATTGGTGAAAATTCACAAAATAAAGTTTAAAGCATACAGTAACAAATATTAAAACTTTCTTTGTGCCTTTAAAATCCACTTGCAAGTAGCCATTACTTTGTAACCTGAATAACCTGAATAAAGCTTTGCCCACTTGAATCATCTCTTCAATGACATAGATTTATAACCTTAAGTAATCTCTATAACTATTGTAATCCTTAAAACAAACTCGACATTTCTGAAATAGAACGAATCGAGGACCTACATTTGAAAATGAAAGTACTAAAGCGATACCTACCGGAAAATATATTTTCGGCACTCTCGGGTGTTTACCATAAATGTTATGTTTTGCGGAAGTCTACTGTATTTTAGATTTCAATAATGAAAAAAATTGGCGGGAATTATTAGGTACACACTGTCTTTCATCGTCATATTGTGATAAACTCCCAAGAGAGCCGAAAATATATTTTCCGGTAGGTGTCGCTTTAGTACTTTCATTTTCAAATGTAGGGCCTCGATTCGTTCTATTTCAGAAATGTAAATGAGCTTCCTCCCTTGTGTTTTTAGGGGTTTGCATGGATAGTAAACCCGTGAATTGTAACAAGCCCCTGTGCTCAAGTCGTGCATGTCGAGCGTAGCTAGTAACCAAGTCGAAAGTCCGACTGCAAAAGTGGAAGTTCGCAGACCTCGGACAACCGATCATTGAACCCGTGCATCCAAATTGAAAAGATACAAAAATTTCGTCTTATAATTTAAAATTGCCGCCAACAGGATGAACAGTGGAACTTATTTTAAGACTACTGACGTAGATGACTACGTATTGACGACAACCAATATTCCTACGACTTTTGCCATTTAGGAAATCTAAACTACTTGTCTTTAGAAATTTTCGGCGATTAAACATTTCATACATTTGTTCTTTGACAGCTTAGCCAGAATCTCAGGGGATAATAAACTACATAAAGATTCCTAATGTGCCCTACTTCCTATGTGCAACCTCAAAACTTTTGGATAAATCGACGATCATTTAAGGTTTTTCTGATCATATTTTTTGTAATCAAGATCTAAAAGTATGAAAAAACTGTCCAGTTAGTTATGAATAACATAACATCCAGCTAGATAATAACAATGGCACATATTTCAGCATTTATTGGGTAGAACACAAATCTAGGGTGCTCGCATAAGGCAGCTTAACTGCCTAAAAACCAGAGTGAATATTTGTGGACGCCGCCGACGACGACGACACCGACTCCGACGGAATGTAGGATCGCTATGTCTCGCTTTTTCAACTTAAGTCGAAGTCTCGACAAAAATCTCAGTACATGTTTAGATTCAGCATATCAAAGAACCCCAAGAATTAAATTTTTGTTAAAATCAAACTAAGTTTAATTTTGGACCCTTTGGATCTTAATGTAGACCTAAGACTACTATAAGAACCCCAATAATTCATTTTTTGATCAAATCAAACAAAGTTTAATTTTGGACCCTTTTGGCACATTATTCCTAAACTGTTGGGACCAAAACTCCCAAAATCAATCCCAACCTTCCTTTTGTGGTCATAAACCTTATGTTAAAATTTTATAAATTTCTATTTACTTATACTAAAGTTATTGTGCGAAAAACCAAAAAAAATCTTATTTGGGCCCTTTTTGGCCCCTAATTTTTAAACTGTTGGGACCAAAACTCCCAAAATCAATCCCATACTTCCTTTTATGGTCATAAACCTTGTTTTTTAATTTCATAGATTTCTATTTACTTATACTAAAGTTATAGTGCAAAAACCAAGAAAAATGTTTATTTTGGACCTTTTTTTTGGCCCCTAATTCCTAAACTGTTTGGACAAAAACTCCCAAAATCAATCCAAACCTTCCTTTTGTGGTCATAAACCTTATGTTAAAATTTTTGTTAAAATCAAACTTAGTTTAATTTAGGACCCTTTGGACTTTAATGTAGACCAATTTGAAAACAGGACCAAAAATTAAGAATCTACATACATAGTAGATTTGGCATATCGAAAAACCCCAATTATTCAATTTTTGATGAAATCAAACAAAGTTCAATTTTGGACCCCGATTTGGACCAACTTGAAAACTGGGCCAATAAACAAAAATCTAAGTACATTTTTAGATTCAGCATATAAAAGAACCCCAAGGATTAAATTTTTGTTAAAATCAAACTAAGTTTAATTTTGGACCCTTTGGACCTTAATGTAGACCAATTTGAAAACGGGACCAAAAATTAAAAATCTACATACACATATAGATTTGACATATCAAAGAACCCCAATTTTTAAATTTTTTATGAAATCAAACAAATTTTACATATTGTTTTTCGTTTCGAAAGAATTTTGTCGGCATGAAAATATCAAGAAAATCATTTGAAACTACATATTCCTTATACTGCATTTCAATAATCAGTTGCTGAATGAAATGGGATCGGTTTAGTGATATACCTATTTATGTCCTTCCTACTGTTTTTTCTAGTTTCTTCACCACACCAGCCCATTCATAATAATATCCCCGATAGTAAACATGTCGATTCGTTAGTCTAACAATTGATAAGCTATGAGATATCTTCAGTTTGTGACAAATTCCACACAAACTCATATAGCTTGCTGTACTCGTCTGTTGCTATTCTGTATCTGTATCCAATGAATTTCTGCCAATATAGGCATACCTCCGTATATGGAGTAAAACAATAAAATAGTTCCACCACCGCAATAGGATAGAATATTATTCCACCATTATATTTACATTTTAGGCATTATATACACCGATCACAGTTTCAATTAAGATACTAATTTATCCTTGTTTATGTAAAAACTAAAAATTGTCTGTATATTATTTAAATAGGAATTTAAAAAATTTGATTAAATTTAGATTAGGCAATCTGCAAAAACTCTATTCGACCTGTCTTATTGACTTTAAAGTTAATTTTCCTCCGAATACTTATCAAGTCCATTTTTGAAAGTATTTCATATATCTTATTGTGCAAGTTATATATTAATTGTCTACACAAAGGTTCTATTCTACAGCTTATATCAGTTTCGACTCATCACTGCTAGCATAGTGGAATGGATTAATAATAAGTTGCAAAATGTCTTGCTGTATATTAGTATATTGCAAAGCAGGAAGCTCACTACATTTACATATAATGTTTTTCAGGACTGGTGTTCGAATTTAGTCTAGGGCTTTCCAACATAGCAAAAAGTGTGAAAGTGTTTCTTCAGCCTGGTCACATAGTTTACATGTCCACAGTTGGATCCACGTTTTTTTATTGTACGCTGCTCTATTTGTCTGAAGGATATAGGTTCCAGTTGCAATTTTTATTATAATTGGAATTCTGTGTATATTCTATTCAAGCGTACTAGACTGAGTAACTCAAAACATCTGGTTCATGACATTTAAAAAATGCTTTAATTTATCTAAATCCTGAATAATAATTTGCAACAAAACAACTTTTTAAATGACTTTTATTCCCTCATTTCATAGTAGTTTCACAGACACATTCATCCAACATTTTTACATAAAATATATTAGGAAAATTAGATTCACACATAATTCCTTAAAAAATGACAAAACATGAGTGTTACACACTGAAATATACATACAAGTGTGTTACACATTGAAATGAGACTCACACATATACATTCATATAGTGGAATGATAGAGAAGTTGAATAATTATTGTTTTTAAGGGTAATTATCATTATATGTATATACCAGGGATGCTGTATTGTTGTTTCTCCGCAAAGGAGTAGGTCTGGTAAGGGCCGATTTTGGCCTTAAATTTCAAGTTGATCTGACGAAAGATTTTAGACACTTTTTTTAACACTTAAGTGTCTATTGCTATTGATTCAATAAGTTTATGTGAAAGATTTTAACTGATTTACTCATCAAAAACGCTCTGATTCTAGCTTAAATATGCAAAATCTATCAAATATGCCAAAAAATGTCACTTTTCAGATGGTTTTTGTCAAAAATGAAAGTGGCCGCATCCGTGTTCATTCTTAACCTTTATATATGTTATGTATTATGTGACAACTTACATTAACTAAAATGCTAAAATTGTGAAAATTTCATTAATTTAGCATGACTTAATGATGATAGTACCCTATAAATGTGCATTGTATTGTCAAAAACAGCCCATATTTATGTAGCAGAAGCACTTTACTTTCCAATGAATAACTAAAGGAATACATTTTAACAATTTTGTAAAACTGCTATATTTTGGGGCCAAAAATGAGTCTTACTGAACCTACTCCTTTTCCAAAGCAGTGTCTAAGCAGAATGCAATAAACTTATAAAACAAGCTAACTCATTAGGTAAAATACTCAGTGAGAATGGTACTCATTTTCTATTTGTTACATCAAATTTGAAACATATATTCAATACTTAAGATGAAAAATTCAAAGGAAGGGTTTTCAAAATTACATCTACAAAGTTGAAAGAAAAAGACATTTATGACCAAATATTGGTTCTGGCTCCATGGTAACTTAAAATATGAATACTGAAAGTTACGGCCATTTCAACAAAACATAGTTGCTGCAAAATGTAGAATATCTAAGTTCTAGTTTAAATACATAAAATAATATTTTCACATAAGACCTTTGGAGTAATTAATTAAAATCTGTGTACTAAATTAACAAATCTTAGTACTTAATTAACAAAGCAGGATATTTCAACCATAATTGCAGTCATGCCTTTAAATAAATCTAGTTAAGTTAACATTATAAAGGATAAAAAAATCTAACATAGCATTTCGTCAATATTATAAAATATTCCACAAAGTTTTGTTAAAGCTAAATCTATGTCTATATTATGCTTAAGATTTAAATTAAATTCAAAGATGTATCTTTCATTAAAATCTGTATGACTGGCAACATATGAAAAAGTTCTTGTTATTGAAGATGATGGTTTAATTAATGGGGTGCATTCTTCGAGGCTTTCAATAGACTTATACTTATATAACAAAACAAATATAACAAATATCCATATAACTCATCATGTAGAAAAATTTGGAAAACTTTATTGTATACACTGTGTTAAATGTCCTCCTTTACACCATAACCAATTTAGGTGCTCCTACTAAAATAGGAAGATCCAGAACATTCATACATACATGTATATATCAAACAAAAACAGAATATCACCAGTCAATCTTCAAATTAGCATCAAAATCTTTAAAAAAAATCAAATCTATATTAATGATTGAGATTTTTGCTTTGGGTCTATATAATGATATTTATTAAAGCACTTTAATCTGACATATATTTGACAATCTCACAATTGTATTCAGATTATATTACAAATTTAAGGAGACAGTGCCCATTGATGTCACATTTAATTAAAATGAAGCAACAATGGTTTGCTTTTTAAATTACATTTCAAACCGTTCTTATACAAAATATACATCAAAATCTTTCAATCCTTTACATTACATCTATAACAATTATCAAACTTACAAAACTATAAACATTCACCTCAAATATCTATTTACAACCACACACAATTGGACACCACTCATAAATGGTGATCATAGAACTTCTCATTCATCAATTCTTTATAAAATGTTATTGGTTTATGATTACTTGTTAATTAAAATCGATCTTATAATGCCATGCAAATTTTGAAATAGGTACCAACAAATCAGTAAAACGGCAGATTTTTTTTTTAAATTTGACATTTGCCTTATAAATTATATGATTGAAATGAGTAGTTCCCTTTACTTTTCCAAAAGAATTTTTTTCCTTGCATATTAGAGAACACCTAACCCTTTATTATTTCCAACTATATAAAAATTAGTAGATGTGGCATGATTGCCATTTAGACAACTATTCGAATTTAAAATGAAGAGGATAAATTAATTCAGTAACAATGCATCAATGTTTAATACAAGTAGTTTATGCATTATCTATTTTTGGGACTCAAAAGAATATTCCAATACATGAAATAAAATTTTCTTCATCTCAAGTTTCCTGATCTTTTCTTCTTAAACACATTCATATATTTATATTGAAAGTAAGGTCAAACACACCACATTTATTTATACTAAATGTGAATTCACACATGCCACATTTATTTACACTAAAAGTGAAATCAAACATGCCACATTTATTTCATCTATGAACTCTTTATCAATGCATTGCACATAGTGTTATAAGATAATTAGATAGGCTTTCATATTATGTAAAATGGATATTAAGATATATACAAACAGGAAATGTGGTTCGATTTCCCTTTAAATAATTGCGCTTGGAAATGTTCTTAAATAAAAAAAACTTGCTTTGGTATCATCAGGATTATTAAAATAATGGATGAAATCAATTTGGTATAACATTTCAGAATAAATAACATGGAAAATATCCCTACTGGAACTTCTCTCTATGCAATAGATCACTTTCGGTACTTTTTACAGCTAAATTCTAAAACTTCAATGCTGTAAAAAATTAAATATCTAATGACAATATAAGTAATAATATGTGTAATTCTTATTATTTATTTGCAAACATTGTATCAAGATGATGAACTCTAACAAACAAACACACTACATTAACTTCCAATAACTTCATAAACAATAGAATTCACATCACTACTTCTGTATCAATGAATAAGTGTATTGTGTAATTATGCATTGGAACACATCCTATTTACTAACACAGTGTAAGGGACAATACTGTAATAACATATAATACAAGTAGTCTACTATACATATACTATGCCAGTCCATTGATAACAAAATTACAGAATGCATGTGCACTTCCTAGACAGTACAAAAAAATAGGTTAAATTTTCAACCCATCATTTAATTTGCATATTCATTTTTCAACAATATGTAATATCTATAACATTCAATAAGCTTATAAAAGAGAAAACTAAAAGTAAACAAATCTTATTGAAATACAGATCATGATAGCATAGCAACCAACACCTTTTTAAGTATGGTACACAGTTCTGGGGGGTTTGAACCCCCCTTTTTTTTTTGGATGATCAATGCATTTGAATGGGGACATGTAGTTGAAGCCCCCCTTTGTCCTGGGTTAGGAACCCCCCTTTTTAATATGGCTGGATCCGCCCCTGGTACATGATGGTAATACATTATCACTTTTATGTTCTTTGGTATGATTTACTTTCATACTTTATTAGATCAAGATATATTTTTCCTTATTCAATGGATTATTTATATATACAGCTTTTTGGTGTTTTTTTTAAACACAACTGTTTTGTTTTGAACATTGGTGAAAATTCACAAAATAAAGTTTAAAGCATACAGTAACAAATATTAAAACTTTCTTTGTGCCTTTAAAATCCACTTGCAAGTAGCCATTAAAGAATTGTGGGTAATCATTTCAAAAAATTACATCCTACCATTGTGATTGGATAACAACATTATAAACAATAGAAATTCAACCAATGATGCGACTCTATTTACATTTTTGGGTATGAAAAATAAAATTACCTATTGTAATTTAGATTTTTTTTTTAAATATTGATATTACATGTTATAATGTTATTGCTATGTGTAAAGAAGGAGATGTAGTCATATATTCCATTTGGATGCTTAAAGCATTAAGTTGTGTAATTTTTAATCAGTTACTTTACTGAATTCAAAATAAACATAATAAACCTTACAGGTAAATCAGCATATTCTTGTAAAAGTGTGTGATTTAAGTAATCCTGAATTGACAGTTTCCGATTCTAAATGACAGTGAGAAATGTTATTGGTCATACCCAAAATAAAAATATTGTCACCTCATTAGATTAGAATGTTTTTAACGAATCAAAACATTTTAGGTGTTCTCTTTTGAAAATTTACCCAAGAATGCATTAGATTCTAAAACTGCAAATCTGAAAACATTTTTTTTTTACATCAAAAACAACAAACTATTTATATAATTATTTCATCCCATTGTTCGATTCTTGATAGCCTTGTATTTATTCGACCAAAGACATTTTTCATGTCAATGATTTACAAAATCATGAAAATGTTAGTACTTTTCTCAATATATGAAGTAAATAGAAACTTTAAATAAATCTGATAGTAAATCTAGAATAAATATCAAACTGCACTACATCTATTATAAACAAAACAAAACAAGGATGGTTCCATCAAAACATGAATGATACCAGGAAAGGCACTTTGAAAATAGGAGAACCTGCTATTGACTTCGATGACATCAAAGGCTAGTTAAGATTTTGAAGTGCCTTTTCTTGATCCCACATAGATTTATATGAAACAGCCCTTAATTAGATAACTAGACCAAACCTTCTTAATACACTTATAGGTTACTATGCAAAAATAAAAAATAAACTACAATAAACATTAACATTGCACAATAAATTGAAGATGCGTCATATCAGGTAATTCCAATCATCAAAACAACATAACAAAAAACACAATATAAAGCGATGTTTCTATTTAAAAATTGTATCAATTATTAAAGCAAAGATTTTCAATTTGGTGAATAATCTGAATCATAAGCTTAAAAAAATGCAGTAGATTTTCCTGATATTGCAGTAATTAATCTTGCATTTTTTTCATTTCTTTAAAAATCACAATAATAAACTCATGCAAAAATTTCTGAACTTAAAGTATGCAGATAAAAAAAAAATCCATGGATGCCTTTGGTTTTTTTAAATGATGACAGAATTTAATAAATTTACTAGAATAAATAACTTAAAATGCATCGCAATGGATGGAAAAACAATGATGGAAACAAAATAGATAAAAACCTAATTTGGAAATCATCACAATTTACATAAACAAAACAATAATGGAAAGAATGCTCCAACTGCCACAAAAACGGGTAATAAGATACTACTTGTATCATCTGCTGCATATGGATCCTTTACTTTGGGCCCTGAGGGTTTTCTTTTCTTTGGTTTCTGTTGGTCAACTTCTTCTACTTCTTCTTCTTCATCATCAAAGTCTCTTTGTGTTTCTGTTCCGGGCAGGGGAGGTAACTTTGGAATGTCTACAATCAAAATATAAAGGATTGTATAAAAAAAATATTGACATTTCCTGTATTAATAAAACTGGATTCACACAAAAAAAAATGTTTTGTTTATATTCATAATTAACATGATTAACCCTTTCACCGATTGCTGCCCAGACAGAAGCTACTCTGAGACGATGGCTTCCCTGGCTACTATTGCTCAAGTGGGAGATCTTCATAATAAATGTCAATAAAAACTTGTTTGTAGTTAATTGTGTATTTATTTCATTCACTAACACCATGTTCACAGTTTTATTCATGTTTTGATAATTTTTTCCTCATAAAATATTCAAATTTTCAAATTTTCGGCATTATCTAGGTGAAATTCTCAAAATTCTGCTCTTTGACCCCAAATCGTAATTTTTTAACCCAAAACGGCAAACTTTTGAAAAATTTTATGAGGCTGTACAAATTCCTCACACTGAACGATGTCCATTCCAAGTGTTTTGTACATAAAACGACATTTTATGTCAAAAAAGTATACTAGTTTGGCTTCAATTCTTCCATATTCTTTCAAAAAAAATGTTCCCTCATTTCAAATTCTCGTAAATTCCGTAAATTTCGTCAAATTTTGACACGGTTTTCAACAAACGGAAGCGCCATGTTTATACTAACATACGGGTATTCATCAAAGAAAGATAACTCATGTTTGCACTGTTTTGAGCGGGAAACATAAAAGATGTATTCCGATCCCGGTAAAACGGGACTCATCGTCAGTTGTCTGAAGCGTGAATCCCGGTAAACCGGGACTCATCGGCGAAAGGGTTAAGACTTTTACATTTAGCCATATTATGTCTGTATAATTACGAAAAATGAACAATAAAAAAAGATTGACACCTGTCTTTTATAGCCTTACTTTTTGGTCAATAAGATAATCTAATAAATGAATCAGTACTATTTACAGCTGTTATCCTAATGCTAGTAAGTTAAAGGTAGTTGGCTTGCTTGCTTTGCTTTGTTTGTATTAAAGTTTGCTCATGCATTGTAATTAAGATTGACACCTGCAAACAATATAAGAAGCCGGAGTTAAACCTGTATATATATCATATATAGGTAAATTTAATTATTTGATAATGTCCAATCACATTCAAATATAATGTATACAAGTTTAACTCTGCTTCTTTGAATTGTTTTCAGAGGTAAATCTTTATTATAATGCTTTAGCAAGTTTAAACATTAATACAAACATAGCCAGCAGGCAAACAAAACCTTTAACTTGCTAGTATAATGATAACAGCTGTAAGTGTGTATACTGAGTTCACACCAGATACTGTACTTCACACAGTAATGCAATTAGCATGATTAGTTTACCTTTTAAACCGAACACCTCACATTTTTCCCTGTACCAAGATCATGAAGTCATGTTTTGAACATTACACACTTAAGAAGCAAGATTTTTAACATAATATTTCAACAGGTAACAATCTGCAGTAAATAATGTCATTTTAGCAGGACAAACTTTTCTGATTAGAGCCGATTAGTCTTTTTATACTCCGAAATGCCTCAAGATTAGTGAGAAGCAGAAAATAGGAATTTCCAAGCCTTGGCCGGTTTAAACCAGGCTGCAGACAGAGCCAACAGCCTTCTGCTTCGCACTCTGGTTTGAGCATGAACAGCAACTCTGTCAATATTTTCTAACTAATACATTTGCTTTTTTCTATAAAAATACACAAAATGAATGCCTGCATATATTTGCATACACCTACCATCAATTGTTCCTTTCATTACAAATACTGCATTTACTTTTGGATTGTCAGCATCACCCTTAAATGAGAAAGAACAATATACATGTACTGAGGATTGATATATATTTATGGTTTGTTGTGGATTGAGGAACAATTGTATTTTTGTTTTGTTTATGCCAATGTCTGCATACAAGTCTTTAAAATATGTGTACTTTGCATGCTTTAATAAATGTTGGTGGTTCACCGGGGTACCTTTACCCACAAAATACAAGAAATTGTGTAAACCAGGACCATTACACAATCAACTAGTAAGAAGCCATATACTATGAACTGATTAAAAATGTCACAGGGTGAACAAGACATGAAATGGTGTCCCCAGTTATAAACTTTTTTTCCAAAGAAATTTAAAGTTATACATGTACAGTTATTGAAATGTCAAGTGTTATAAAATGTACTAGGTAGTTAAAATGGTTTTTATGGTTGTTGATGTAAAGGTATATTCCCTCTTTTTTTAGGAGCACCACCAGCACATTGTTTCATGTCAAGAAAGATAACTCAATAAGTTTTATACCTGATCAAATAAATAAACTAGGTGGTGATAAAGAAAAAATAGGTCTTAAACACATACATATGCATATGTTGGGGGCCATATAAAATAAGTCAAAATAAAAGTTAAATGTAAAAAAAAAAATTGGTTATACATTTGCATGATTTGTACATATTATGACAAAAATTTAATTATTTTTATTTTAACTGAGATGATCAAATATATACACATTTAAATTATTGCCTCCTATTTAGCCAGTAGGAAGATCAAATTAAAATATGTCTACTATTCCATTATTCATGCTATTACATAAAATTATCTTGGTTATAATTCGTCCAGATTAGATAGGTAAACACACAACAGAGACTAAGTGTTCTGATTAACTGGATTATCGTCTGTGTTTACATACATGACATACATTTAAATAATTCCATAACATGGTTAACCTATATGCTTTTAGAGACTTTAGCTATACATTGACTGTAACATTTGTGTAAATATTTTTAAGAATGTAAGATGTGCCTTAAATGTTGATATGTGTAAGAGGTCATTCGACATTGATAATAATCATTCTACATCGATTTTTTTTTTAGGATCATAAGCATGATAAGATTGCTAATCATTCAAAGTTACAAATTCTTTTTAACATTTGTTAAAATACTAAACATTTACACTAAAGATCATGAAGATGTTTTGCATAAAACAAATTATGCAGAAAATGAACATATGGCCTCCGGGTGCCAAATTTCTCACTGCATTGAGGACCCATTGGTGGCCTTCGGCTGTTATCTGCTCTCCGGTTGGGTTGATGTCTCTTTGACACATTCTCCGTTTCTATTCTCAATTTTGTATAAACTGGGAAACAAAAAAAGTTCATTGTTTTTCAAAAAAGTTCCAAGTTTGCGTGTACATGTTGTAACTTTTGTGTCTGCTCAATAAATAATCACATTTGGAGGACTATTTCATCCAAGATGCTCCTTACAAGTCTTACATTGTATGAATACATTTTTGTTCATCATACCTTAATAAAGTCTAAGCTTATTTTCTGATCAATGATTGTTGATGTTTCACCATTAACTTTCAGCTTCCCACTTCTAACTGAAAATGGAATGATTTCATCATGTGCAACCCCTCGTCCAACTTTAGAAAATATATCCAGCTCATGTACAACAGTGTGTTCACCATTCAATGCTACATCAAAAACCTAAAATAAATGTTCTAAAATAAATCTAAATATAATTCTTTTATGTATATTTTTGTTTATCATTATATCAAATGCAATCTCTCCTTTGCTTAGGCCTAAAAAAAAAATGTTGTGTTTCCGGTCACCCGACCGACCGTCCTTCAGACCCCCGACTCAAAAGTTTTAAAGCTGATGTGGGAAAAAAAAATAATTTGTATACCTACCGACCATTTTTTCAGAAAGAAAATAAAAAATTCTAAGTCCCTCGATCTTTTTATCGCCCCAAAAGAAAACAACGCTAATTTTAAACTCGAGGCTTATTTTTAGAATGTACTGGAAAGTGGAATTTTGTTGGCTAATTATATATGCGGGAGCATGCGCAGTAGTTATTTTCGTTTGTCAGTGTTTGAACATGGCAACACAATGCATCCTATTCAATGTTCAACGCGGAAAGTGTGACCATTTCGCAGGGAGAAAAAAATATTTCTAAATTTTAAAGAAAGTAACACCTTTTTTGACATTTCTTTTAGCAATGAAATTCATCCAATGTCTAACATCGATGAAAAAAATACACAACACAAATTTTGTGCTCGGCCACCGGCAAAAATGACTGGACCGAGATTGATGACAATAACACAACTGTTGGAACAATGCAATCTTTTGAATTTAAATTTATCAAATTTTCATGCCAGACCCTTCTTCAAAATGAAGCTGATATTATTCCATCTGAAACTGGTCAGCCAATCAATGCTTTAGACATTCTGATGAAAAGCCACAGATGCTTTGCCAAAAGAAAGTGTCAGGTACAGTGTATATAATATATTTGTCTATCTGTAGGTTTGGGAATTACTTCAACCATCCAATCAATTAAAATATAGGTAAACTAGTTAACATGCCCAATGAACAACTCATAACATTCCGAATGAAAGTGATTATACACAAAACCAATAAAAATTGGGCACGAACGGACTTAGGGTGCAAACATGTAGGTTGAGAAAGTGAAAAGGGGGCGCAAGTGATTCATTTTGATTAGGAACGAACATGAATGGGCATGAACGGACCCTGATTCAGAATGAGCACTATAACAGGTAAAACTACATGTAACTGATGATTTTAAAATAAAATTATATATACATTTAATTAAATATAGAATGCAAGGTTTTTTTAACATAGAACCTTGTCTGGGTCAATTTTGTCATTGCTTAAATTTGTATCCATGGAGATACATAAAGGGTGTGCATCTAACAGCAACTTCAAACCCAGTGGCGATACAACAACTGCCTCAATAATCAGACTACAGATGTTAACCCTTTCCTCCATTGATATTTTTTTTTGCATACTTGATTCGCATAGAATTTTTCAATAAAATGCAAAAAAATATGCTTTAAAGTATAAACAAACTGCGAAAAACAAATATTTAATCAAATAAATTCAAGTCAGATATTCTTATGAATATCCTTTTCATATTGGATACAAATTTGATTAAGTCTGAAGCAGACACTTTGCAGTCAAAGTATTTCAACTGAGGTACTACACAGGCGTCAAAAGGCGTCATTATGGAGTAAAGGGGGTGGCGTCACTATGGATGAAAGGGTTAATGATGTTCATTGATGTTCATGTAATGTATATTGTATACCTTTGTAAGTCACACGTCAAGTATCAGTTATTTTTAATTTATACACAATTTGACTGTCACAATTGCAAAGTATCTATTTATTATGAAGTACCTTTTTATTTGGTGATGTGAACCAGACTTCACAAAATTTCAAAACCAAGGTAAAATCACCACTTCCTTTTATTGGAATTTCATATCCAAAATTTGACATGTGATATCGCTCTGTTTGATATAAAATTTGATCTTGAGGGTTTACACGGCCTATCATCAATGTTTTGCCATAATCTGAGGATATGCCAACTTTGTCTTGCTCCAGTGGATCAGCTTCATAAACAATACCGTGAACATCGGTGTGGGCTTCACCTCCTGCATTCACAGCCCATATGACCTCACCAATCCCAATAGATTGTGAAATTAATGCAAACAGTGTAAGAATTATTGTCAAGGATTTAGAATTGTGGCCTAGTGATCTTTTTAAGAATGCCATTCCACGCAAAAGAAGTGAAAACATCTTTTGACTGTGGCAAACGTGTGGTTTCCAAATCCCGGTGCTTTCAGGAAGTTGATAACGGTGATGCCCTCTGTCGTCAAGAAAGAGCTTCCGGTGCCAGCTGGATTTACATGATTGGATCGCTACATATTTAAAAGCGGGAAATTTAAACATAGTTATTGCACCGAGTTGATTCGCTTGAATCGTTGAAAAATGTAAAATTAACCTTATAAAAAATAAAATTACTTGAAAATGAACAAGCACAAATAAACTCCGACCTGGTGAAGTTCGTGTCTCAGTTTTTTATTTTTTAAAAACACATACAGATTTAGCTATCTATACCCAGATAGCAAGTGTAGTTGTAGTTAGTGAACATGTGTTGGGCCAATATTGGCATTCTGTTGGCAACATTGTTGGGCCAATGTTGGAAAACTATGTTGGGCCAACGTCATTTTGCTCATCGGCCCTCAGTTGGCCCAACATGTTGAGTCTTTGTTGGCTCAACATCAGTATGCCAACAAGGAGGGGGGATAGGACCTTTATCGGGACTCCGGGATCGGGTCTTTTTAAGCTCGGGATTTCGGGATTGACCCTTTCGTGATCCGGGAATCCTTTTTTTCCGATTTCGGGACGTCGGGATTAACTTTATTTAAACTCGGGACCTCGGGATTTCGTTTTTTTAAGTCCGGGATTTCGGGATCAGGACCCCTCCTATCCCCCCTCAACAAGGTTAACTATTTGCCAACAATCTGCCAACAATGTCAACTATTTGCCAACAGTCTACCAACGTCGTCTAGTTTTAAAATTATGTTGGACCAATGTTGGACGAAGAGCAGTATGCCAACGATGGCTTCAGTCTGTCAAACATGTTTTTCATGCATTTCATGTAATGTAATATGAAATATTTACCTCTAGTATATAATATATAATGTTTATTATATTGGCAGGTCAATCTCGGCTGTCATGTGGAGAGTGTGATATTACACTCGTGTCAAATGAGCAGCTGAGTTATTTGATTAGTTTAACAACATGCAGAAACTATATTCAAAAATTATTTGTTTTTTTTTTGGGCTGGTTTTAAGTATTTTTTGTTTGTGCATAAAATTATTCAATCATTAAGATAAATACATTTAAATGACTACATAGATTTGAAAATATTAGATAAAGAGAATGAAGAGCACATTTTTTGGTTTGCACTTTGAAATAGTATCTAAAAAAAAATAAATCTGTGGTATAATACGGGGAGATAAGAACTTAATACGTTGGCATAATGTTGGCACAATTTTGGTTCATATTTCAATATTGTCATGAAACATCAATGATATGTTGGTTTTTTTTGTTTTTTTTTTATAAATATACTGTTTTAAAAACTTTTGAATTATTCAAAATACTAAGAATTTTCTAGCTCTTGGCACAGACGGTTTAAAATAGTCCTATTTGGGAAGACTTTATTATTTGATTTTTTACTAAGTCCTCAATGCCCTTCAAACACAATCTATATTCTATACGACAACATAAAATTATTCAAATAAAGTTCGAATTAAATTGGTTCAGTAGTTTCAGTCAGAAGATCTTACACTGAACCAATGGATAACGTAAGTCAAATATCGTTGGGCAAGCTACTTTAACTAGAGGCTCTAAAGAGATCTAAAGAGCCTGTGTCGCTCACCTTGGTCTATGTGAATATTAAACAAAGGAAGCAGATGGATTCATGACAAAATTGTCTTTTGGTGATGGTGATGTGTTTGTACATCTTACTTTACTGAACATTCTTGCCGGCTGCTACAATTATCTCTATCTATAATGAACTTGGCCCAGTAGTTTCAGAGGAGAAGATTTTTGTAAAAGATAACTAAGATTTACGAAAAATGGTTAAAAATTGACTATAAAGGGCAATAACTCCTAACTGACCATTTCGGTCATGTTGACTTATTTGTAGATCTTACTTTGCCGACATTTATTGCTTTCTACAGTTTATCTCTATCTATAAAAAATATTCAAGATAATAACCAAAAACAGCAAAATTTCCTTAAAATTACCAATTCAGGGGCAGCAACCCAACAACGGGTTGTCGGATTCATCTGAGAATTTCAGGGCAGATAGATCTTGACCTGATAAACAATTTTACTACATGTAAGATTTACTTTAAATGCTTTGGTTTTTGAGTTATATGCCAAAAACTGAATTTTACCCCTATGTTCTATTTTTAGCCGTGGCGGCCATCTTGGTTGGGTTGCCGGGTCACGCCACACATTTTTTAAACTAGATATCCCGATGATGATTGTGGCCAAGTTTGGTTTAATTTGGCCCAGTAGTTTCAGAGGAGAAGATTTTTGTAAAAGATTACTAAGATTTACAAAAAATGCTTAAAAATTGACTATAAAGGGCAATAACTCCTAAAGGGGTCAACTGACCATTTCAGTCATTTGACTTATTTGTAAATCTTACTTTGCTGAACATTATTGCTGTTTACAGTTTATCTCTATCTATAATAATATTCAAGATAATAACCAAAAACAGCAAAAATTCCCTAAAATTACCAATTCAGGGGCAGCAACCCAACAACGGGTTGTCGGATTCATCTGAGAATTTGAGGGCAGATAGATCTTGACCTGATAAACAATTTTACCTCATGTCAGATTTGCTCTAAATGCTTTGGTTTTTGAGTTATAAGCCAAAAACTGCATTTTACCCTTATATTCTATTTTTAGCCATGGCGGCCATCTTGGTTGATTGGCGGGGTCACGCCACACATTTTTTAAACTAGATACCCCGATGATGATTGTGGCCAAGTTTGGTTTAATTTGGCCCAGTAGTTTCAGAGGAGAAGATTTTTTGTAAAAGTTAACGACGACGACGACGACGGACGACGGACGACGGACGACGGACGACGGACGCCAAGTGATGGGAAAAGCTCACTTGGCCCTTCGTCCAGGTGAGCTAAAAATAACAGTTGGTAAGAAAATGTTGGGCCAACATTGGGCCAATAACACCAAAATGACAGTTGGTGGAAAGTCGTTGGGCCAACAAGGGGCAAATAGTGTCAAAATAACTGTTGTCTGAGTTTTGTTGGGCCAACAAGGGGCCAATAGTGTCAAAATAACTGTTGGCTGAGTTTTGTTTGGCCAACAAGGGGCCAATATATAGTGTAAAATAACTGTTGGCTGAGTTTTGTTGGGCCAACGTCGGTTTCTTGTTGTGCTGCCAACGCCAACTATTTACCAACTGTGCCAACCAGTCACCAATGTTGGCCCAACAAAGACTACTGCTATTGCTATCTGGGTAGTTAGCTAGACGGGGCACACGTTCCGTCACGTAGTACAGCATAGATAATTCTAATAGATTTAGATACTGAATAATATATATAGATAAAGAAATGTGTCATGATTAGACATTCATCACTGAGAATAATTTTGCATACATGTAATGTGGATGTGACTGTTATGCCTATTGTTTCATAGGCGGATCCAAAGGGGGGGGGGGGGGGGTAGTGGGAAAAATTTTGTTGCTTATTAAGGGAATCACTGAAGCATGACTGGAGTGCCCCCCCCCTTTTAGGTCAGTCAGCGGGCCCCCCTTATGAAAAGTTCTGGATCCGCCACTGTACGTGTTTGTTCTTATGCCAATAAATTGCCTCCGTTGAAATTCTGCAAATATCCCATAGAGTAAATTACATGCATGATTTATATTGACCATTTGGTATATGACCGTGTTCTAAGCGAACACATACATGAAGGTCATAAATTAATTTGTTGAATGAAATTAAATCTGTATCTACTATATATATAATGGGTGCCGTAGGAGGTCGACCCGGCGGAATTTTTAGATAGGATTTCTTGGCATGTTTTTGTTTTATTCAAACATTACACATAATGTTCTATGCATTAGGCGAAAAAGATAATCATGGAAGCCTTTTTGATGACAAATTATGAAGGGAAAACTACGAACTGTAAACGGGACATTTTGTGTTTCACCGGATTCCAACATCATACATTAAAAAGCTGATGAATGGATTATATCGTAACTACTATAAAGTAATAAAACTGCAAATTTTCTTTTCATGGCCACAAGTTTTTATGTGGCAAGATGTTCGAGTTAAAACACTATTTTTTAAACTTTCAAAAATCTGCCGGTGCTATTCAATCATTTCGGATCAAAACATTCCTTATGAAACTGAACTGTTTGCCGCAAGCTTTTACAGGAACACAGAAAATAGTGTTTGCAGATGTTTGCCGCTAGCTGCAATCTTGTGGCAAGTTTGCAGAAACATCAATGTTTGCCGAAAGATTGCCAGAAAGTTTAAAATAATAAAGAATGTTTGCCGCAAGATTGCAGAAAACTTTGACCATTCTATATGTTTGCCAGAACATTGCAGGAATTACACAATATTGACTGGGCATGCCTAGTTGGCACTTCCTGGATGCTAACAATTTGAATTCGAAAGTGTGGCTAGGTCATGTTGGTTGTGTTTGGAAATGCATTTCACATATAAGAGATCAAGGAGGCATTTTGGCTCAATAATATGGGATAATCAGTATGTAATTGTGCAAGTACAAATGATTCATAGAACTGCATGTTTTAATGAAATAATTAATGTTATCATCATACATAATTAAGTAAGCAACTATATATACATGTATGTGTGATTGAAAAACTTAAGCTATTATAAGTTTGAATTTGTTACTGATGTACTGCACCATATAATGCAGTTATACCTATACTAGCTTTATACTCAATACATCTTGAGATTTTACCTTTTTTAGTTTTACAGACCTATATTATATATAATTATGTCATTTAATTAAGAATCACTCCAGCCACTTTTTCAAAACTCAAATGCATGTATGTATTTCCTCACATCTCACACGAGTTTGCAAGAATTCTTTCAATGACTGTTTGTATAAAAACAGGAATTGACTTTTTAAAAATGTTGCTGTGTAATTTGAAAGAGATAAAGTGAATGTGTCTACACACATGACATTGGTGTATGTGTAGTTCCTGCAAGTTTGCCGCAAGTTTGCCATAGAATTACAACAAACAATTGCCGCAAGCTTGCGGCAAATCTAATTTGCATAATTATGTTTGACGCAAACTTGCCGCAAACTTCATTTGCATGGTAAAATGGTTTGGGCAATGTTTACTGCAGGGCTTATTTTTCGGTAAGGGATAGTTTTCCACAAATATTTGAAATTGGTATTACTAAATTTTGTTGATGTTTAATTGCAATGATATGTTTTATTGTTTCGTTGATCAATCATACATGGGTATTACATCTATGGTTGGATTATTTGGGTGTCCGTAATTTATTTAAGAAATGGAGATCCGACAAACCCCAAAAAGATGACAAAACTAGAAAGTCCGTTGGAACTTGACTATAACATTTCAAAGAATTAAACATTTAGTTCAATCCCTTAATTGATTACTGTTATTTTCTTAAAAGCGGAAGTGAAATAATTGTTTTATTTACCACTTACAGTAAACCGCGGTATTTTGACACAGTTGATAGGTGTAATCATCGATGACATTTACCCGAAAGTGCGCGGATGATTGTGACTTTAGTTCATTCTATTTGCTTGGAAATTGTTTATTATAAAGTGATGCATAAGTTTACATAACATAACGGTTTTTACAGTTCGCACTGCAAGTTGAAATGTAGAACCTTTTCAACGACATAAAGACAAGAATGCACACGCTGAAATCGTTCTCGCCTTCTTTACTAATCATTGATAGTCCTAATTATAAAGCTTCACATACACTTAATATGATCCAAGAAAATGAGGTCAAGGAACATGTCATATAACAAAACACTTGATTAACTACTTAGAAAAAAACAACCTATTATACGACTTCCAGCACGACTTCAGACACTCTAGATCATGTGAAAATTGGTGAAACACAACTTCTATTTTTCATACAAGAACTAGCTTCAAATTCAGCCAATAACACCCAAACATACCTTATAACTGTGGACTTTGCCAAAGCCGTTTACAAAGTCCTACACCAAAGACTCGTATATAAACTACATTTCTAATGGTATACAAAATGAAACACTTGGTCCAGTTCTACTTCTGGTATCTATAAACGACCTACCAGAATATTTGAAATCCAGTAAACTCAGACTGTTCGCAAACGACAGCATCATTTACAAAAGCATCAAATCTATAAAAAAAAAAAGAAAAAAAAAAGAAGAAGATTGTGATAGCCTTCAGGAAGATCTTGATGCTGCTGCAAAGTCGGAAGAAGACTGGCTGATGGCTTTCCATCCTGACAAATGTACAGCTCTCACTGCCTCAAACAAACAAAAAAATACTATCAAACACGACTAGATCCTTCACAGCCATACCCTAGAATCTGTCTCCTCCGCTAAATATCTTGGAATAACATTGCAATCCGACTTATAAATGGACGCAGCATACAAACAACATCATTGGTAATGCTAATAAAAGCCTAGGCTTTCTAAAAAGACATATGAAAACATCTATCACAAACATTAAGTCACAGGCGTATCTAGCACTTGTCCGACCAAAACTAGAAAATGCTTGTTCGGTTTGGAACCCTCATACTGCTGAACAATGCAATAAACTTGAGATGGTTCAACGTCGGGCTGCTAGATATGCCTGTAATCGTTATCGCAACACCAGTAGCGTTACAGACATGCTCAATTCTCTAAATTAGCTTACCTTACAACAACGCTGAATTATTCCAAAAAACTCTAAAATTATTTTTCATTTCTCAAAATGTTTGGATGACAGAACTGTTACACAATATTTGTCCTGATTTTTTGTCAATACATTGTTTGGCGTTAATTCTTGTTTTAGCACTTCAACCAAAGTTTGAGAAACCTGAATCATGATATATTTTGCCGTGTCAACCAAAATTTTCTCCAATTCATATACTGGATTATATAAATTAGCCACAATTTGCAATAGGCTAAACTGATTGAAAAACGTATCAGATGACACTGCCAACCATATATTTGCATCACAACAAAACACAGCCTTGTATGGTGAAACCCATATGGTAGAGGGGAGTTTGTTTCGATGTGGATGTACCAATTTAAAATTCTCATTATTTCTGAAAGGGAACATTAAATATAGGAATATATTGCCATATTTTATTCAAATGCAAATAGTTATCAAAGGTACCAGGATTATAATTTAGCACACCAGACGCGCATTTCGTCTTCATAAGACTCATCAGTGACGCTCATATCAAAACGACAACGTTTTTCACATTAAGAACTCTACAGCAATCAGTCCATAAAAAAAAATCTGCTTTGTCTACAAATTTTTCACCCTACTGTTATGAATCTAGAATTTCTAAAAATTCTATTGTTGATTGTGTTCTATTGACAGAACAATTTGTCTTTCTGCAATTTTGACAATATAATCATAAATTCACTTCTGGTATCTGAATTACAAATTGAGTACGTACTTTACGTAGTTTCACTAAAAATAATATATCATATGACAAACAAACCTTCCCAGATGGTTTTTGAAAAATAGATTAATTCTACGGAACCATTAGTTATTTTCTTTACAAGACATTGTGTTTTTGTCCAATATGGTCAATGTCCTTCTTCTACAAATTGCCTGAAACTGAACAGGTAATTTGTTAAATTTTGCTTCTAAATTTCAGTCATTTTACAAAATGACTAGGTATTTTTAATCCTTTTGTATAATGCCTGTCAAATTTAGGCATTTTATAAATTGCCTGAAAATTCAGTCATTTTACAAAATGCCTAAATTTAGAAAATGCCTGTAACATATATATATATTGTCAGTAAACTCTAACACTGTTTGGAGTAATTTTCAGACTTATATATATATATACTAAACTGTTCGTTTAATTCAAATGTTGAACTACATACCTGAATTGTTTTGATTCCAGATTGATCATTCATTGGGATTTAATCCTCAATAATGACTAAGCTCTAAAAAAACAGGATATAAAAATATAAAATGAATATATTCGTGTATAAAATAATAAAACCACGAATCTAAGGGAAAATCTATTCAGTAAACTCATATGTGAGGCTTGTATAGGGTATATTTGGATATGGGATATTTGTCATTAATTTTTAGGGATATGGGATATTTGTCCTAAAAATAAATGGGATAGGGGATATTGATGCATTTTTAGGGATATTGAATTTTGCAAATGAAAAAAAATATATGTGGAAATGAAAAGTTAAGTACAGAAATATTTACATCTCACTTGATCATGTTGATAAAATTGCCAAAAATAATTTACTGGAAAAGGTCATTTCAGGACTTAGTTGATTTTCAGTGAGTTTTGGGTCACACATGCAACCACGCATTCCATATTGCATGATAGGACCCAACAATATTGATCACTTTTTTTAGTGTTTCGGTAGTTAAAGTTTGGGGTTAGAGGCTCTGGCTTGGGATGGTCATTTTAGTTAGATGCATTATTTTAATAAAATCAAATATGAAAATTATTCATGTATATATTGATATATTGATATTTTAATTCTTCATCAATAGATCTAGGGGTCCAACTGTCAATTTTATGTTAAAGTCTTTAACTTTGATCCACTATGCATATCTCGAACACTATACGCAATTATTGGTGCAGCATTGAATATTTGTACACGATCTTCGTCAAACTGTAATAAATGCCACTTTGAAATTAGTTAGATTGTTTATTAATTTGTTATGGTCACTTGTGCTTCTAATTTGCCGTATTGCTTCACCTTTAATAAAACCTCGGAATACATGCTGTGAATTACAGCTATTTCTATGCAGATAGAGAACAGAATTTGTTTCTTTTAAAATATATGTCAAGGTAAAGAATGCCATGCATTGTAAATCTTTGACCATTAATTACATCAACATCTAAGAACGACATTTAGTCGTTTGAGATTTCATAGGTGGACTTCAACAAGGGGTTATACTTTTTTGCTAGACGAAAAAAATCTGTAATTTCACGTGATAATCCATCATATATTATGAATCAATCGTCCCTATATTTTTAAACTAGAAAAATCCTATTGCACAAGTTTGTATTTTTTTTATATCTATATATTTATAAATCGCTTACATGACCGTCGGCAGTCTTCGGAGGTCAACTCGATAGTTAATTAGTTGGCGTCTAGACTTTAATACACACGGAACGATAACACATATCATCGAGCCAATGCCTTGTAAATTGTTTATTTTACACATTTTATAATTTGGATATATATATACGTTGTACTATGTTAAATCGGTGAACAAGAATTTGACAGTCAATGCCCCTTTAAATGAATCTAATTGGCAGTAATGTTGAGTATTTAGTTGTCTTGTGACTTCTGTTATGTAATCTAGTCTGTCTGAAATAAGATCAAATAACACAATTTGAATTTTATTTGCCTTTTTTTATTACTATTGTTTCGTCATTTTTCAAATTGCGTAGTGCTGTTCTTTCGCCCTTGGTAAGATTGTTTTTAACATTCTTTTCTATTGGTAGAAAAGATAATTCAAACTTTGTTAGATCGATATAATTTTCCAACGTATGACACGTAGAAGCGGGTTTATATTAGTATTGCCTAGCAAATTCATTGTAGTCTTTTAGTATAAACATTTTTGCATTTTTGCTTGATGGCGTTGGTATAAATTTCAAGCCTTTCACCCACAGGATATATACCTGATTTGATCATTTGCGTTTTAATAGATTACCTACATGTTTTTTTTTTTTGCATGTGCAGCTCTTTGCTGCATATTATATTCATACCGTTCTTTTTTTATTGTAGAATCTGATTTTTATACTACCGCAAAAAAATTGGATCGTATGATGTCGTCATCTGCGTCGACGTCCGAAGATACATTTGGTTTCCGGACAATACATTTAGTTTTAGTGAATGGATCTCTATGATTTTTTTTAAGAAGATTCAATACCACAAAAGGAAGGTTAGGATTAATTTTGGGGATGATGGTCTCAATCGTTTAGAAATTAGGTGCCCAAAAGAAGCATTTTCTAGTTGTAGGATAATAACTTGTGTATAAGTATTTTGATTGCTCTGAAATTGTACCAGAATGTTTAATACCACAAGTAGAATGTTAGGATTCATTTGGGGGGTTATATATAAATAGTGCCAACAGTTTAGGAATTAATGGCCAAAAAGGGGTCAAAAACAAGCATTTTTCTATGACCGCAAAAATTGTTTGGGTTCCTAAAATGCCATGATGTCGTCGTCTGAGTCGTCTGCGTTGTCGTCCGAAGACACATATGGTTTCCTGACAAAAACTTTAGTTTAAGTGAATGGATCTCTATGAAATTTTTCCACAAAAGGAAAGTAAGGATTGATTTTGGGGATGATGGTCTCATCCGTTTAAGAATATGGGGCACAAAAGGGGCCCAAAACAAGCATTTTTTCTAGTATCAGGATGACAATCTAATTAATCAAAGCGCTGTAAGCGCTGAAGGCAGTTAACCAAAAACCAAGGCAACCGTAATTATGAAAACTGTGGCAATGTTGCCTCAACATTAAACATTCATATAAAGTACATTCATGTTTATCTAATGATTTATTTATTAAGGCAAATAATTTATATGTTATCAAGGTTTCAAAAGCAATGCATATATCAATGTATATTTTTTATGGTGAGTCTGCAGTGGTACAAGTTCCCAATGATTGCAGTTGTTCTACTTGGTAGTTAACCTTGGTTTTATTTGACTGCTAGAAGTTCAATTTAACGTAGTATGAACATGTAATAGTATGAATTAACTGGTTTCCCTGGAAAGAAAACTGAGTTTGTGTTCTATAGTACAAAAGTTATGAGACACGAATCAGACAAATGTTCACTACAACAGGGATCAAAGATGAGGTCTGACTGACTTGCCCATAGTAAATGTAAATGATTTGTTATTTTGTCCCATACATATGAATATATATAATTTAGGGGTGGGGATCTCAACGGTTTTCAAGTTCTCAAACAGGTAGGGGTAGGCAGAGGATTTAGGGGGCAGGGGGCCCGCCCCCCCCCCCCCTTTTGGGAAAAAATTGGTTGCTTATATAGGAAATCACTGAAGCGTGACTGGAGCGGGCCCCTCTTAGGTCAGTCAGTGGGCACCATTTATGAAAATTTCTGGATCCCTAGGGACTTCCCCTACATTTCATTTTATTTGTTATATTGTCCCATACATGAATATATATGGTTTAGGGGTGGGGATCTCATTGGTTTCCAAGTTCTCAAACAGGAAGGGTAGGTGACCCAAGGGACTCCCCCTATATTTCATTTAATTAGTTATATTGATCCATACATGAATATATATTGTTTTGGTGTGGGGATCTCGACCGTTTCCAAGTTCTCAAACAGGAGGGTTGGGATGACCACAGGGACTTCCCTTATATTTCATTTGATTTGTTATATTGTCCCATACATGAGTATATATGGTTTAGGGGTAAGGATCTTGACCATTTCCAAGTTCTCAAACAGGAGGGTGAACAGTGACCTCAGGGACTCCCCCTATCTTTCATCTGATTTGTTATATTGTCGCATACATGAATATATATGGTTTAGGGATGAGGATCTCGACCATTTTTAAATTCTAAAACAGGAGGGGTGGGGTGACCCCTAGCGACTCTTCCTATATTTCATTTGATTTTTCATATTGTCACAAACATGAATATATATGGTTAAGGGGTGTGGATCTCGACCATTTCCAAGTTCTCAAACAGGAGGGGTGGGGTAACTCCACTGACCAGGGACTCCCCCTATATTTAATTTTTTATTTATTATATTGTCCTATACTTGAATATATGCAGGGGCGGATTCAGACGGGGGAGGGTTGCGGGCTTGCACCCCCCTTAAATTTGCAAAGCATGGGTTGTTCTCAGCTTAATAAAGAAAATTCCGATAATTTGACCTCTATTTTTATTTAGCCTCGCTCTGCTCGGCGAAAATTTAAGTTTGCACCCCTCCTAACCTAAAATCCTGGATCTGCCCCTCATATGGTTTAGGGGTGGGGAGCTCGACCGTTTCCAAGTTATCAAACAGGAGGGGGTAGAGTGGCCCAAAGAATGCCACCTATATATCATATGATTTACTTACATTAAGGTATATATAATATAGTTGCATTATTTGTGAAAATAAAGAATGAAACTTTCAGCTACTTTAATTGACCCTTCAAAAATTGAGAAAAAACAAATAACCCCTCGAAATTGCAGTAATATGTTTACACTTTAAAAGCAACTCACATGCATTATCATCATTTATCATTTATAAAGAAAATTTAGACTGTGACCATGAACATGTATATTGTTAGATATACTGTTCCCAGCTGTCACGTTGTATTGGATTTTTAAATTAAAATTTATCAAAAAGTAATTTTTAGTTTCTGAATAAAATATTTTTCTGCTTTTTCTTTCTTTTACATATATCTTTTGGTTTACAATTCTAGTGTTTATATTCATTTACCATGCATAGATGTATTTTTTCACCTGCTTGGATTTATTTTGTAAATGATCGTCAAACCCGGAATTACCCTTATCCGCTTCCGGATTCGGATCCGATTTTGTAAAATTTTGTCTTCACGGCCGCCATTGTTATGTGTTTACAATGTTGTTTTTGTCAATCAGATACGATTTTACTCGAATTTATACAATATTTGTCGGCGATTTTCTGTATAAAGCTAGCGGTTGAACAAAATGGACATCGCCGTCATGAATAATAATGATAAAAATAAGTTTTTAGCTCGTTTAATTGGAGACTTTGGTGAACATGGTGAAAAGGTTTGCAAAGTAATTTCTTATTTTCTTTCAAATGTAAGGAGACTACGTCGGGCGTAGCTAGAAACCAACTATCCTAGTCGAAATTCCGCTTGCAAAAGTGGAAGGTCTCGGACCACCGCTAATTTGCACACCTGCCTCCAAATTGAAAAGCTACGAAAATTTCTTTTTCTAATTTGAAATTGCCGCCAACAGCACGAACAGTTGAATTATATAATAGACTACTGACGTAGTTGTACTACGTATTGATGACAAACAATATTCCTACGACTTTTGTCATTTGGGAAATCTAAACTGCTTGTCTTAAGAGATTTTCGGCGATTAAATATTTCATACAATTGTTCTTTGACATCTTAGCTAAAAGCACAAGTCATAATGAACTACACAAGGATTTTTAATAAGCACTACTTCCTATATGTAACTTTAAAACTTTTGGATAAATCGACGATCATTTAAGGTTTTTCTGGTCATTTTTTATGTAAATCCAGAATAAAAAGTATTAAAAAAGTGTTCAATTAGTTATATATAACATAGTAACAAGCTAGATAATAACAATGGCAAGTATTTCAGGATTTATTGGGTAGAACACAAATCTAGGGTGCTCGCATAATGCAGCTTAACTGCATAAAAACCGATCACTCATCGCTCCCGTTTCTGATATGTCGCGTGGGATCGGTTTTTAATTAGATTGTCAGGATGATAACTTGTGTATTAGTTTTCAATTGCTCTGAAATTGAATCACAATGTTTAATACCACAAGTAGAATACTGGGATTCATTTTTGGGGTTATGGGTCCAACAGTTTAGGAATTAAGGTCCAAAAACAAGCATTTTTGTAGTTTTGAACAATAACTTGTGTGTAAGTGTATGGATCTCTCTGACATTGTACGTCAATGTTCCATATCACAACTTGCCAGTGAAGGCTGGGATTGAGTTTGGGGGTAATTGCCCCAAACATGCAGGAATTAGGGGGGAAAAAAAGGAAAAAAAAACAAGCATTTTTCTAGTTTCCAGACAATATCTTGTGATTAAGTGTATGGATCTCTTTAAAATTGTATTACAAGGTTCCATACTACAAAGAATGGGATTGAGTTTGATGGTTACTGCTCCAAAAGGGGGGGGGGGGGTCAAAAAGTTTGGGGGGGCCAATTTTTTTAAGGGGTTCATATGTTTTTTTCAAAATTCTTACAAATTTTTAATTTTTGAAAAGTTTCAAGGAGAAATCTTCAATTGCATAGTATTGCGCATTAGATTTGTAAGATCTTTGACCACATTTATTTTGTGTCAGAAACCTATATTATGTCATAAAAATTGATCAGAATCCAAATTTAGATAGTATCAAGCTTGAATATTGTGTCCAAATTTTCCGCAACTGTTCAGGGTTCGACCTCTACGGTCGTATCAGGCTGCGCTCAGGGAAGCATTTTATTTGCTTTTCTATTAAAACGACGTGCTATCTTTGGGTTAACATTTGGTGATCCTCTTAGCTACGTGCCTTTGTTAAGCTCACATTTGGTGGCTGACGGTGTCTCTCTACAGTAACTTTTTTATTTATCCACTGATCCGCATGTATGATTTGTATTGACCATTTGGTATATGGTCGTGTTCTAAGCGACACGTACATAAAGGTCATAAATTATAATTTGTTGAATAAATTAAATCTGTACCTACTAATGGGTGCCGTAGGAGGTCTACCGGAAATTATAGCTAGGATTTCCTGGAATGACGTCTAAAATTTGCTGTTGTTTTTTTGTTTTATTTTTCTAAGTTTTCATATATTTCAGCCAAGATTCTTTTGTTCTTGATTTTATACTGAATAACGTAAGTTAGTTAGTTAGTTATTTAGTCATTTATTTAGTTTTATATCATTTGTATAGGTACTGGTTACAATTAATTACACACAAAAGTAAAAATAAAATGAAGCCCCCTTATTTGGGAAAAAAAATACGTTTATTATACGGAGAACCACTGAGAATCACTGAAGCATGACTGCGCTTTCCCTTAATAAAAAGTTCTGGATCCGCCACTGCCGAACCCATTACGTCCAATGATGTACCAATGACCGGCTCCGGCAAATTAGCCTAATTCAGAAGCGGATTTAGGAAAAGGGGGTTATATATATAGGAAATCTCCGAAGCATGACCAGAGTACGCCCTTTCTAATGCAAAATTTCTCTATCCGCCACTGTACATTGCGCCATTTTGCCGGCTGCGACAAAAAATGCGATTTATATATATATATATAAAGTGCCTAGAAATTTAACCTAACGATGTTAGAGTAGATTTGACTCGTAACTTCATCCCCGGCGCCGGGGCTGGAACCTGTATATATAGTTTTTGCTATTTTGCCGGTCTTCAGTAAATTTTAACAAAAAACCAAAGACATGAATAAAAGATATTACCATAGAACAATAAAACAATGACGGAACGTGTGAGTACCGAGCCACGTCAAAATTAGACTAAACAGTAAAAGTAATAATTTACAAAGACAAATCTTAACGATCTACCCGACCGTGTAAACGCTGATGGTCACTGTAGGTCTATTTAATTTGCGAATGATACAAATACAATATTGTATCTATGAATGACTTGCTGCCATTTATTCAAAAGCCGTTAGGTATTCATCACATTCACACGAAACTTTATTCATTGCCACTTTCAAAACTTCATTTTCTGTTCAATTTATGTTTGGGGAAACCACTGTTACAACCCCTCATTCAAACCAATACAAACGTGCAGCTATCATTTCGGAAATTGCAAAAAAACACAGACTTATCAAACCAGTTCGCATTTGAAAAGATGCAAAAGATCTTTCTTTAAATTTTCCTTTGCCAACAAATGTCTCTTTGGCGTCAACTTAGACAATATTCTTCATTATAAATTAATTCAGTCGAAAATACCTCCTTATTTCAAACATCATCAGTATGTACTGTCAATCATTTTCTTATACCTCTACCAAACCAATTGCAACTAAAATTTTGAATTACAAACACGTTTTGCAGGACCTCAATATTGACGACTTCAAGTCTAAACCTCCTGATTGCACTGGTGCTAGTTCCCAATTCACATATAATCCGACTGGCCACCTTATTACCGGTTACCATAACATTGTAAAAAACACTTTTTTGCGGAATGTGTAATCCCATGGTCCGAAATATCGTGAGCCTAAATCCATCAATTGGAAATACAACTTCAAAATATTGATGGATTCAGTCGAGGATTATGCCAGGCAAGAATTAAGCGCGAGAAAAAAATGACGGAGATACTTTCCGAATGAATTAAGGTTCTGAAGTCGTTGATACAAATCAGAAATAGGAACTGAATCGGTCTATCAATGCCCATGCTACGTCAATCTGAAAAGAAATATGATAACATGATGTATTATAAATTCTAATTTATGAAATTAATTTAATTTTTGCTGCAACCAGATTATGGAATTTTTCATATTTGCCTCCTTTATTTATCAATATTTCGTGATATTGAAGAAATTCTTTTTTGAAAATTTCAAACATATTAATTTGTTTTGTTTTTTGTTCGGATATATAGTATCCTTTGTATACAGTAAAAAGAATAATTGTTATTAAATCATTAATACTGTAATAACTTGTATCGTTTATTTTGTATCCGTACAAAAGTGATTTAATTGATATGATATGATGTCCTATTTTAAGTTTATCAAGTAATAGTTTTATTTGATCCCAAAATGATTTCAGAAATTTGCATGTTAAAAAGTAGTGCTCATAATCTTCGATGACATCACAAATATTACATAGCGGAGTTTTAGTTATTTTCCAAGAGAAAAGTAATTGTTTGGTTGGTAAAATGTAGTGCAGAAATTTCCATCTTAACATTTTGAATTTATTATCTTGTAAATAATAAAAGATATAATTTAGCATTAGTTGTCTTTTGTTTGTGTTGTTTTCCAAGATAAATATGTTGTCCCATTTTTGAAATCCTATTGGTTTTTCATAATATCTATTTAAGAGGGAGATGTAAATGTCTTTAGAGGAAATGTTTTTAAGTGATACCATTTTCCCTTTTTTATCTTTAAATTTATATTCGGAGTCAATGGCAACTTTTGTTTTTATTGATTCTTCTTTAGTTAGCTCTTGTAACCACTGTTTTGGTATTGCTTTCATTAATTTAGAATATTCTGAAAACCAGTTAGCATGACAGGAAAGTTTATCTAAGACCATGTTTTGATTAAATTTTCCTTCATTATCAATAATGTCATTTAAAAAAAGAATTTTAATGTTTATCCAGTTTTTGAAAATGAGACATTTACCGTTTAATTTGATATTTGTATTGCCCCATATAAGCTGCTGTGTAATTTGTTTATATGATAGATGATCTGATTCTTTTTCAGATTTTGAATTTATCCATGATATGATTATTCTTAAGTAAAATTGTGGAATTAGTTCTTTCAGTTTATAGACCAAATTAATATTGTTGAAATTCATTTTAAATATAAGGAATTCTTGTCCAAATTTATCAAAATAAAAGTTTGGTAAGACTTTCCAATTGGGTGATAGATCTTCATTATCGATGAGTTTTTTTACCCCATTTAATATTTATCGCTTCTAGATATTTATCTATGTTTATCATTTTAAGCCCGCCATCATGGTAATTTTTACTTATTATATCCCTTTTAACTTTTTCTGATTTATTATTCCATATAAAACTGTATATCAATTTTTTAAATTTTGCTAGGTATTCGTTATCAATTTCGGTTACAGATGCAACGTAAGTAATGTTCGGTAAGATTAATGATTTAACAAGAGTTATCATACCTAACATAGTTAAATTTCTTTTATTCCAATCTTTAATTATTTTTTTCAGATTTTTCGTATTGTCGTTGCAAGTTTATTTTTTTACACTCATTTTTATTAAGTCCAAAGTATATTCCCAAAACTTTTATAGGTTTTTGTGTAAAATTAATGTTTTCAACTTTATCTTTGCAGGACTTTAAATTGCCGAGCCATATTCCTTCTGTTTTATTTCGGTTAAGCTTTAGGCCTGAAAGTGATCCAAAAATTTCTATAATATTCAGAGTTAATGACACTTCTTGTTTTGAATTTAAAAATAAAGTGGTGTCGTCTGCCAGCTGGCTTAATTTTAAGGTATGGGTTTTATTATCTAGTTTAATTTGAAAACCTTTAAAACTTTTATTTTGTCTTAATCTACTAGCTAAAATTTCAACAGCAATTACAAAAATTATAGAACTCGCGGGACACCCTTGACGGATTCCGCGCTCAATGTTGAAGGGTCTTGAAATCCAGCCATTATTTAATATGCAACCCTTTATATCTGTGTATAACGTATTTATCCACCTCAAAAGAGATTCCTGGAAACCAAATTTCTATAAAGAACAATACATAAATTCCCATTCTAGCGAGTCAAATGCTTTTGTGAAGTCTAAAAATAGGATTGCTCCAGACCATCTACATTGAATTTTTCCGAATAATCTATAATATCTTGGATTTGTCTAATATTAAATCCAATAAATCTGTTTTTTACATAACCGTTTTGATCACTATGAATGATTTTATGCAATATTGGTTTCAGTCTTTGTGCAAGAGAGTATGCTATAATTTTGGTATCTACATTTAGTAAGGTAATTGGTCTATAATTATCTAAATTTAATGGGTCGTTTTTCTTGTATATAAGGGTAATTAATCCTAGTTTCTGAGAATTTGTCAATTCTTTTTTTTTATAGCAATTATTAAAAACATCTACAGCAAAGTTTTGTAAGTTGGACCAGAAAGCTCTATAAAATTCAATTGAGAGACCATCGATACCTGGTGTTTTATTAAGTTTCATTTTAAAAACAGATTGTGTACATTCCTCTATTGTCAGGTTGCCGTCAATTTCATTACCTTCTTGTGTACTTAATTTGTAATTTATTTTAGTTTTTTCAATATAATTTTCAATTTCTCTTAAATCAGGGTTAGTTGACTTATATAAATTGACATAATAATTTCTCTCCGTTTCTAATATTTTGCCTTGATCTTCTGTTATTTCTCCTTTACTGTCCCTTATAGCAGTAATGTTTTTCCTTGTTTGTCTTGATTTTTCTAATCCCAAGAAATATTTTGTATTTTTTTCGCCCTCTTCTATCCATTTAACTCGTGATCTTATTTGTGCCCCTTTTATTTTATCTGAATATAGAGTTTGTAGCGTTTCTTCTGTTTTATTTATTGAATCTATTATATTTGGCAAATTATTATTTTTTCCATCCAGGTTGTTATCATGAATTTCATTCAAAAGTTTAAGTTTTTGTTCGAGTTTTGTAATTTCGTCTCTTTTCTGTTTAGCTTTTAATTTACAATGTTCTATAGTTTTCTCTCTTACTTCTATTTTAAAGAGATCCCACACGATTGCTAGACTTTTTTTATTTCTTAATTTTTCATATTTATCTATCAAAGTATTTATTTTTATTTTGTATGATTTGTCATTAAGAATACTGTTGTTTAATTTGAAGTATCCCTTTCCTTTGTTCCCTTGACAATGATTAATTTTAAGTGAAATCGCTAAGTGATCTGTATATTGAATAGTAGCAGGTCGTATATCAGTACTCTTGGTCTCACATCTTGACTAACTAGAAAATAATCAATTCTACTAGCTACTTCATTATTTTTTCTTTTCCAGGTATATTGCGTTTTATTTGGATTTATTGCTCTCCATATATCTATAACTTTTAGTTTTTTTATCAGAGTTTTTAGCCCATTTGTCTTATTTTTTATTTTTTGTTGATTTTTTCTATTACTTTTTCTATCTTTTATATTAAGCGTTTCATTCATATCACCGCCTATGATAATTATACCAAGGCTATATTTTTCAATGACACTTAAAGCTTTTTTAAAGAATATATTTCTATCTTTACATGTGTTTGGGGCATAAAGGTTTACAAAGGTAAATATATTTTTATCTATTTCTGTGTTGATTAAAACAATTCTTCCGTCTTGATCTACATATTTATCTATGATTTCATATTTCATTTTTTGGTTGATATAAATCGAAACACCTCTTGATTGTGTGCTTCCAAAACTATGATATAAATCGCCCGTAAATTCTTTATCTATTGAATTGTTCGAAAAATGTGTTTCTTGTAAAAATATTATGTTGCATTTTTGTTGTTTTATCCATTCTTTTAGTCTAATTCTTTTTTCCTATTTTCTTAACCCCTGACAATTTAAAGAACATATATGCAATGGATTAAGTGACATCTTGGTTTGTTTTTAAAAAAGTATTCGATACATGTATTTCAAATATAAAAAGCAGAATATACATACAAATATATACAGAATTTAGAGATAAAAATACAATCATATGTGCATCTCTAATGACAGTTTTAGCTTTGACTGTATGAGTTGCTAGACTAAGTATAATTACATTTACACACATAGTTATAATTTCATATTGACCGACTTTAATAGGTTTCCACCTATTTCTATATTTAGAATTGTTAGCTGGTAAAATATATTGACCTTCACATGTAAAACGATTAATTCGCACGAGGATTAACTTTAAATAGACTAATATACCGTACATTTAATGAATGGCTATTATCTATTTTGAATTTATTGAACCATAAAACTAATTTTTGACTCTTCACATTGAATAATCCGCGAAGCGGATTATGTAAAATGTGAAGAGTCAAAAATTAGTTTTATGGTTCAATAAAATCAAAATAAATTATTGCCATTCATTATAAATAAATTTCTATAAAAAATAAGGCTCAAAGAACTTTTTATATTATTTATATTCACAATAACAACATACACACATGTTGGCGTATGAATACACAACGTCAGAGTGGGCGTGTCGCCATCAAAATTGACAACATTGAAAATAAAACTAATAATTTTAACCAATCAGAAGACAGTAAATACACCAAATTTATTTATAGAAGTATATAAATGTGATGGATGTAATATATATCTTTCTAAATTGGTGAGTATTGAATTTATTTTTCGTTAATTTTATATTTTTAAAACACTTTTCAGAAATAAAAACATTAATAAACGAGTAGCAAAAACAACGGGAGATTATTATCAAATACTTTCGCATGCTTATGATAACAGTACAGATATTACAACTATTTTGTTTACGGGGCTTGACTTTAATTATACAGATATTTAGCAGGACACGGAGATCTTGATGCAAATAATTAAAAAAAATGAAGACATAATTAATACATGAATGGAAACTTTTGAGGCTACAACTAAAAAAGGATAATTATCTGTATATAAAAACAGGTATAAAATAAATAGATCAAACTGATATGTTTACATTTTGTATACAGGTGTGTGGAAATGGCGATGTAATTAATTTGCATATCTATATAAATATAGTAGAGTGCTATTGCTTTTCTGTTTACAGGATTATACGACATAGCGCACATATTGATATTGTGGTACATTGAAACACAGATTATTAAATATGTATATATAACTATAGCACACCTTCTTTAAATCTTTGTGCGACTTATGATAGGAAGGCCAACAATAATGTCTTAAGACTTTGGTGTCAATCAAATCTTACAAATTTTGATCAAATACTTCATTAATGAAATGCTTTCAGTTGCTTTAATTTAATAAAATTTACAAATTATTAGATAATTCTAAAATCTGTACTTAATATATTAATTCAATTTATATTGTATAATAAATATAAAACTGATCTCCAAATGTGCATGTAACATTGTCAATGATAAAAAAAAGTCCCCAAAACATTAACATGGCAGCAATTGCTTTTACAGCCTGTAAAGCTTTGATTCAGTTATATCATGGCGACCAGTTTTACTGGTGGAAGAAGCTTGTAAATTTGCGGATTATGGCATTAACTGAACTCAATGTTATTTAACATCATAAAGCTGTCTATCAAAATGTCCCGATCTTCTTTAAAAATAAGGTCCAACGGTTTTGCATAATAAATAATTGCCTCATCCATACTGTCATCATATTTCTTCTTCTTTTCAAGTTCTTCTATATGGTTATCAGACATTTTAAGAATTGTGAAATAAACCTGAAAAATAAAAATAATAATGTTTCTCAGAACCTGATGTCTCCTCACAAACCTGTTTCAGAAAACAAAAGTAGCTAGTTATGGTAAAATAGGTAGAGGTTTAAGAGATCCTGTAAGGCTGTATTCCTACGCTGACTAAAAAATTCTTGAAAACAACCACAGGAATATATAATTACTTTGTATTAACCTTGTATCTCAGATGTTTCAGAAATCCGGGGGGAGAAATATATTGTATGGTTGTCACATGCTTAGAGATTTGTATGATATACTGTATTTCTGTGGCCGTATGACAAGTTAAACTTGACATCATATGTATATTATATTTCAATTTGTCATGTTTGTGGAATTAGAATGCTGTCAAATTAAATTTTATAAAAGAACAGAGTTCCAATGTCCCCCACATTGCACATATTTTCGCAAATCAACACTATACTAGAATTGCACAACATAACCAGAAATTGGTATACCACAAATAAAAATGAATCTACAGTAGTATGACGCAGACGCAAGATGACGGAGAGTGATCCCTATGTGTCGCTGCAAAAAAAATCATTTTATCAGACAGAAAGAAGTTCAAGGGCCTTGACTTATCAGACTGGAACAAAATGGGAACTTGAACTGTAACAGTCCATGATGTATTTACACACCAAATATGAAGCCGATATTTAAAAGGGTTTGGGAAAAAAGTCTGCAAAACTTTAAATCAGACAGACAGACAGCCATAACTCTGTGAAAAAATATCAGACTGGAACAAAATGTGAACTTGAACTATAACAAACCAAATATGAAGCTCATCTCTTAAAGGGTTGGGGAAAAAAGTCTGGAAAACATTAAAATTTTATGAATTTTCTTTAGTTCAAGGGTCATATCTCTGTGAAAAATTATCGGACAAGAGCAAAATCCAAACTTGAACTGTAACAGCCCATGATGTATTTACATATCAAATATGAAGCTGACATCTCAAAGGGTTTAAAAAAATCTGGAAAACTCAGGATCTGCCAGACGGACCGTCAGCCATAACACTGTGAAAAATTATTAGACCTGAACAAAATGTGACCTTCATTTGTAACAGCCCTTGAATTATTTACATAACAAATATGAAACTGCTGTCCTAAAGGGTTTGGGAAACATCTGTAAAACCTAAAATCTGACGGACGGACAGATGGACACAGAGCCTTTGCCAGTAGGGGACTAATAAATATACATGCATGCTCAATAATATCATTAATACATCAATAGATGGCATGGATATTAATTTACATGTATATTACTTGTTTATTAATGTTCTAATTCTGCAATAAATTACCTTAGTCCCATCAACAACCATTCCCGGTTTCATAAACTTTTTAACTCCATTTTCTACCTTTGTTACATGATCTTTTCTTCGAATTTCTAACAAAAGTTCTCCTGCATGCTGTCCTAGCACAGACTCAGTTAAATCCTTCAATATTTCTGGTCTGCAGGAACCTTCATCTTTTTCATCTGAGCATTTTCCGATTTTAATTGGTGGTTCCTCGCACTTTTGCCTTGAATCCTTTTTCACCTATTAAAAATTATATCATAAAAAAACAGTGCTCCAATGTCACACCCCCCCCCCCCCACACCCCCCCCCCCCCCCCCCCCATTGCAAATATTTATTTTCCAACTTTCAAAAGTTGTTTAAGGAACATAAATGCTACATAAATTTACTATCACGACTCTTCTTCATACTTTTTTGAGATATTATTGAGCTAAAGCATATGTATAAATTGCATTCAAATCCAAAATGAATGCTGACAAGGCTATATTGCCAATTTACAAAGTCTTTAAGGGCACAACTCTTACAAAATATCACGAACAGAACTCATCTTCAAACTGGCTTGAGTTATCATAGAACAGAAGGCTATGTACAAATTTTATCCAACTCTTATGAGAACTAAATTTGCTAGTGCTTACAGTGTGGACAGATGCAGGGATACAATAACAGAAGAAAAGACAGGGTTAATGATTATGATTCCCGCCCACCAACATTTGGTCTCTGGGCCATAAAAATATTTTGCAATGAATATCTAGTTAAAAGTTCAGACAAAATGTCAGATAAATGTAGTGTAGTCCATTACTGAATGAACTCTTTCTTTTTTTTTTTTTTTTTTATTAAAAACACAAAATCATTGAACAAGAAAAAGCCCTTGCAAAGTTATTAAAAAAAATGTCAATGGTGTCTAGTACATTCATTATTATACATGTACCACCAGAGCATTGTAGGCAACTGAAAAATTAACACAAAAATCAATGGAACTCATTTTTGGGATGTGAACGTGGATTTATAAGCTAAATCACATTTACATGTATAACATGTATAAAGCCAATCTTACAAACATATTAATACACATTGCAAATTATTCAGTTTGCAAAGCACCGTGAAATCACAAATTGTCCATCTTGAAAGGGACCACCCAAGGACCATCCACATCAAGTTTGGTTCCAATTGGCCAAATGGTTTCAGAGGAGAAGATCTGTCATTGAATTTTTGTCAAATAAGCCTAATTTGCATATTTAGCAAAATTGGCAAAAGTATAAATTTTTCGGAAAAACCTGTATCATATGTTAAACAACTCTAAATGATGAGGATACAGATCAAATTTGAACCCATATTACTGAAAAATTAAGCTTTTTTGCCATTTATAGAAATTTCTATGCATTTTACCCCTATGTTCTATTTATAGTAATGGCTGCCATTTTTGGAGAGCAGGGGTCAGCGGATACAATTTTGAAAGTAGACACCTTATGGATGATTCAGACCAACTTTGGTTCAGATTGGCCCAGTGGGTTCAGAGGAAAAGATTTTTGAAAAAGTTTACAGACGGATGACGGACGCAAAGTGATGACAAAAGCTCACCCTGGCTTTTAGCCAGGTGAGCTAATAAACAGGGAAGGTTTGTGATTCCTTTTGCAGGTAAAGCTATAAATATTGAAAAACAGAATACTGACCACATTTATTATTTGTATGCAATAAGGAACATTTTTTTCAATTTGTGTCACATACTGTAAAAGGGAATAGCAGTTTACATTTTTTGTTCTAAAGCAACTTACCTCTACAACTGACACTAAAATTTGAGATTTTGAGAGTACAAGTTCATCCAACTGCTTTCCTTTTTGGAAGAAACAGAGGTCTGGTACTGATGATACAATTTTTTGATCTGCTAAATTTATCCATTCTGTGGGTCTGCCATATCTTGAAAAGATGAATATGGTATTAATTTGTGATGAAAGTGCTGGTCATTCAGGGAAATTTACTTCACAACAGTTCAGACAGTTGATGATAGAATCAAAAATTTTGTAAGAAGACAGTAGTCAATGCAATAATTCAATAAAAAATATATAGATCTGCATTATCATTAATTACGGTAATATTCAAATTGTATGACAAAACAGAAGATACCCTGTCAATACATGGCATCCGACAGCCCATTGCTCCGACAACCTATTAGTCCGACAACCCAATAGTCCGACAGCCCATTAATCCGACAGCCCATTAATCCGACAACCCATTTGTGCGACACTTTAGAAAAAAATATTAGGCGGTTTCAGTGTAAAAACGTCCGTCTAAGGGTCTATTCCATAACGTATGAATACAGAAATCTTCCGTGTATGTTTTTACCATTATTAATGTACAGAATTATTTTCTTATGGATTAACTTCAAACTCCGTATATATACGGAAACATGATGCAAAGGTTCCTTGCTAACTTAAATACAGACAATTGGCAATCATACCACCTCTTCTTATTTAAATGTGAAGAATTGGAATTAGTTATAGAGTGTTTTTTATAGTTTGTTCTTATATTTGTACTATATCACAACTGCATATGCCAGTCCAGGTTTGGGAGGGTTGGCTCCTTTAGACATGTTTAACCCCGGCATTTTTAACGGACTATAAGGTATGGATTTTTCTCATTGATTAAGGCAGTATGGTTTCCTATATATCCTACATCAACTTCAGTTAAACTTTGGTGGATAGTTGCCTCAATGGCAAGCAATTACAACATCTCCTCATTTTTATATTTCACAAGAACAAACAAATGACAATAAAATTAGTAAAACCAACATATTATAGGTATTGACCTTCAATTTGAATCTTTTTCTGTCGCGATTGATTTTAACCAATTATATAAAATGAAAAAGAACCTCATTGTGATACATTAAGAGTTCAAGTTTTGTATGGTCCGAAATGTCCCTATAGCTCGAAATAACACGCTATAATATCCTACATCTTCGTTTTCTGCAGCATAAAACAGGAATATCAAGGCGTTGGTCAATCATATGTTTCTGAGGTGGGGTGGGGCATACATATTCTAGAGTTTACTTTTTCCCAATAAAATTACAAAACAAAACAAAGTTCAAGTAATGATTTTCGATTTTACTGAAATTGCGCAACAGTGTAAATCATTGCATTCCAGTACTGGTCAATGTTTCTGTTGCCAGCTCTGTATGTGGCCTGCGATCGATCAATTCTAGCCTGTAAACGTCTACATTTAAGCCTCCGGGTAGGCGGATTGTCACCGCGATTACTTGCCTGTATACCAAGAACCGATCTGCGTTCTTCTTTTTTCACTTTTTTTATGAAATACCAAATACTAGTATTGGGGTGTTTCCTCCCAACGGTTGTATTCCACCTGTGGTTAAAACCTGAAACGACGTTGTGTTAATAAACCTGAAACCATGGCACCAAGTATCCGGCAAAAATAGGGTACTCCGATCGTAAGATAAATGTAGTTTTCATATTACAACGTACATGTTACACAACAAGTATAGATTATTAAATGAAAATGGGCAATAACCATACAGCACACGATTTTCTTCTGCTCAGTGAATCCGCGCGTAATATGATTGCACTATCTAGTAACAAAACACGACCGTTTAAAAATGTGCTCCACACGTTTCTTAATCGCAAACTTATTGGTCAATGATTATTTTATGATTTGCATATTAGGAAATACGTTTATTTGATTGGCTGAGATAGCTTCCGGTAGTGGATCCGGACGTTATTAGAATTTAATTAAGTTTTAGCTTTCTAAAAAGCTATGGACTGCTTCGCTCTACACTAATTTAAGGTTATATATGTGCATGTGGTTGCTAAATTGGTATTGGCAATGTGGTATTTTTAGATTTTGATTGATATAAAATGGATGTACTTTAACAGTGTGCGTTATATACCCATGCTTTTAAAAAACAATTCTTGTTAAAAATTAAAACAATTGTAAATTTAGACACGACTTATAAGGTGTGCTTTTCTGGAGGTGTGCCTATATTGTCAAAAATTATGAAATACAGATAATAATGCACATTTACCTCAAATCACGTGTGATAGAAGTGGAGAAATCAAATTCCTTATCTTCAATCGTAAATAAATCTTTAAAGTTGTTTTAAAGGGGCTACGATGACAAGATAAAAACTGATAATGATGTTCTGACGGATAGACGGACTGGTAAAAAACAGTTTACCCTTCGCACCGAAACAAAAGTTGGGTTTGATATAAGGATGTTATTATGTGTTTAAAATTACAGAGTTAATTGTCTGTTACTTTGTCAACGTAATTTTATTTTCCACTTACCCTCAACGTGATTATTGGTTCGATTGTCCATATCCCTGTTGAACACATTCCATGTTGCCGGTTGGAACTGACCATTGAGATAATTGCGCTCAAAATAGAGCAGGAGATCTCTCAAACCATGATATCTCCTGCATAGTTTTCTGGTTTCTACATCTTGCACAAACAAATGAAAATTCTGTCGCACAACTGCTACAGGAAGGTACGCTATGGCCATCAGCTTGCGAATGCACCTTTTTAGTCTTGCACTTCTGTTGTAAGAGCGTCTTAGTCCCTCTTTTTGTACACGCCTCCAGACACTTTTACAAAAATGAAAAAAGCAGCCCATGATACGAGAATTTGGAAAGTCTGTATGAGCAGCAGTCATTATAGCGGTTTCGAAATCAGATATTATATTGGTAGGGGTAAGTTGGTTATTTGTTAGGCGGGAGTTTCGCCTCTTCAGATGTCCCAAAATTTGGCGATAATTAGCCACATTTCTGTCAGTCATCAAGGCAAATACAAGAGGTATAACTCTGTCCCTATAAAATCCATGGATGGTTAGAAATTGCTTGTAAGGAGCTGGTGTAGATTTAAATGTTGCATCAATATAGATGTCGTTGCATTGACCCAAACAACGGAGTGCTTGTGTCGTGCAAAAAACAGCAATGCCCCATCCATTATCCAATTTACTGAGAAAACGGTTCCCATCTAGCGTAACGCGCCAGCGTCCACGAATGTCGACGTCATTTATTGATGCTGGTATCTCAGGCATGTATCTTCTTCTTGTTCGGTCAAGAGAAGATCTTACACTGTCATACGTAGGGATATTGTCCCTTTCTGCTGGAGGGATCTGATGGGCTATATCGTCATATGCCTCTCGAACTGTAAGGGAAGGGTTATCCGCCACCGCAGCCGTCATTTGTCGTCTTATATTGGAACTCAGAATTAAATCTTGGTCCTCTGGATGATCATGTTGACCAACCTGGGAAAGATTTTTTTAATATTAAATTATGTTTCCTAGCATCATTTAGTAAGATAAATAAAAAGATCAAAAGTTTATTTAAGTGGATTTATTTCGTTTTCCTAATTCATATTACTATTCGGTCAAACAGGTATCTATCCTTCGATATATTTACTAATTATGGACTTCAAACGAGGTCAGGTCAGTACTTTATTATATATGGACCTGTTCAGATTATATGGACCTAGGACAAAGTCCGAGGTTCATTATAATCTTACAGGTCCATATAACGTATTTACTGAGTGAACACTCCTACATTTGTATATTACATATGTAGATCATATTGTAAGTTTGAAAACGATATTGACTCGATGTTACTATTTTTGGAAATGATATTGACGATATTTACAGAGTATATCAATATCGAGGATAAACTTCAAATTTGATTATATATTGGCTAACAATCTGATTCCTAACTATAATAAGATTTAAAAAGCGTTTTGATATATTTAGTTTTAAATGGTTAAGGTGGTATGGTTGTCTTTCGCCAATTATTGTAAATAACAAAGAATCTAAGGTGCAGATTTTCAATTAAATGATCAAAATTTGAGGAGAAATGTCGATAAATAATGTAAGTTTTCATTCAAAAGAATGACAAAATAAGATTTAAACTTATAAACATTAATATATTTACGTGCATAGATTATTTTTGATTGACTTTTAATACTTTTAGATTGACACTTTAAGGGGAGGTAACTTAAAAAAAAGAGTTTTCTGAAAGATTCAAGATGAAATTTTACCAGTTCTTATTTTAACCATTTTAATCGGAAAAAATATGGTAACACTATCTTTTCTTTTGATATTCTGACAGCATTTTGTAAAAGCTATCTTTTCGTATTTTATTTTACAAGTATATATTTCAGTTTAGCTTCTACATGTTCTTATCACATAATGATTTTTTTCCCTGTATAATCCATATAAAATTTGTCATTGTGCCACGACCTGTAGCCTTAGTAAATACTCAGTGACCTATCAGTTTTATTCTATTTTTGAACATATCACAATCTATACTACGTTTTGGCAAAATATGAAAAAGTTATATCATTTTAAGTTAATTCTCCAATACCACCTTAAACTCGAGTATTTTTTTTTAAAAGGACTTCAAATGAAGTGGAAGGAACCAACTTGTTATTGGTATGCGCATGTTTTATCGACGGTTAAAACGTCGAATTCAATGATTGATACATGTACATAAAGGGTATGCGAACTCTGGCGATTATAATATTTCTGGGCACTTTATATGAGTTTGTCAATCGATATTTTAGATAATCGGACTAAGGAGTTCAGATTTTACACCAAAAGTTTGGAAGTATAGATATATTGGTTGATTTGTTAAGTTAAAATGGATAACACTCACATGAAGTACATCTATATTTGGTTCCTCCTCATCAAAAATGATCAAATTTGTTCTAAGTGGGGCTCTGCATGCAGGACGCCAGCATCTCCAATGTACTTTATCGAGTCTGGTTTTGTTTTTTTGGTACTTAAAACCATTGTAAATCAAAATGTGTCCTCCTCTTCTTCCGCGAGTTACATATGCCATCCTTCAGTTGGGATAACTTGGAGGAAATGCCACGAGGAGGACGAATTTCCCACGATTTTAATGATTGAAGCTGATTGGATGATCTTGGTGAAGATGCAATGCATCGTACCATTGATTGCTTTTTTTAAGAAGTCACATGTTCTATGCCCAAGAACATTTCTAAGATTTCCATCAATTGGTCGTTGCCATCTAATTTGCATAATCGGAGGATCACTGCATACAATCTATTTCAGGAAAATTAAAGGGGCTCTTGATTTTCTAATAGAAATACAACCCTGAAACTTCCAGAGGATTCCGAATTACAAACTACAACATAGTCATGAATATTGTTTGAAACTTTCGCAAAGATGGTGAAGGACCTAATAAAAGCTATCGAGAACACATCAAAATCTTTTATATTTTACTTGTGTTTGTACTGTTTTTTTCAAACCACATCTTTGTCTGATATATCTTACTATCTCACTTAGTCATGACCCTCTTCTACACGGGACTTCTTGCTATCCCTGTTGTACATGTGATTGTATGCGTGTATGTTGTTGTGCGTCAGCAACTTTTTAGAATATCGGCTGCCATTTTATTCATTTACGTTTGTTTTTATAATTGCACCCCAAGCATTGAAAAAAGTTTTAATTCTCAAACATTTTCAAACCGCCCTGCCCCTGTTCCAACTGCTTCATCATGTTTATGATAAAATTGAATTGTTTAATTGGTTCGTGATACAAAATCAGTTCCACTTCATAATACATGTAAATCAAGTGTCATGTCGTATGTGTGATTGACCGTTATGATAATTGCACGTGTACTGTCTCTATATTTCGCGGGTACATGGTACCCGAACAATTCATCAAACACAAGGTATGTGTCGTTGGAGGAGCCAGCGTTGCTTATTTTTACGGTTGAAAGTGCTGCGACCAAAGATGGCAACTCAGATCATGCTGATATGTGTTTGGTAAATGGTGGCGGAACTCCAGTCCGTTGATTCAAAAGTGAGGAAATCGAAGATATGATAACAAAAATCGTGTCAATCAACAGAAATAAAAACAAACCGTGGATTAGAACAGCTGATAAGGACAATGGAAACCCGTGCCGAAAATTTAATAAAATTGAAATTCCCGGACTCTTCAAACAAGAAACAGAGAATGTGTCCATGGGGGCACATGTGATGCCCCTGATTGCCTACCTCATACAGTTATAAAGGGGCATAACTGAAGAACGATACAATTGACACTACCCAATGTGTACTTGGTCAGAGTTTTGTGCTAATAAGTAATGCTTTTATATTTCATAGAATTTAGTTGAGATAAATTTACTTCAGTTAGAGAACGAAAACGAAAAATGTAGCATTTTTTTTATTTGATAAGGGGCATAACTCTAGAACGAACACAGAGGCCGAAAACAAATTAAACTTGATATGTGTTGTGTGATAATTAGCATTGTGTATAGTTTCATAACATTTGGTGAAGACAAACTAAAGTTGGAGGACTGAAGCCAACCTTTGGACGGACAAACGGACGGACACGAGTAAAACTTTTGAGGAATTAAACTGAAGGGTAACGAGGGTAAAGATTTACAATAGGCATGTGTATTAACCAAAGGCACTGATACAAATATCCTGTAAGAGAAAAATTAAACTAATCTAAACGGACAACCACCAATATTATCGAGGACGGAGTTGCTCTTTTAAAGTATAATTAATCGACACAACTATTACCGATGCATTGTCGGAATAATGAGTTGTCGGAGTATTGGGCTGTCGGAGTATTGGGCTGTCGGAATAATGGGCTGTCGGAATAATGGGCTGTCGGAGTATTGGGCTGTCAGAGTAATGGGCTGTCGGAGTAATGGGATGTCGGAATAATGGTTGTCGGACTAATGGGATGTCACCAGTAAAATAAGAGTTACCAGTATCTGCTACACTAAAACCCAATGTTTATATACCATTGTATACCTTGATTCCAAATTCCAGTATTATACAATTATACAAAAATTGAAAACTGATCCCTTATATCTCTGAAATAGTAAGACTCACATGAAGTTGGTATACTACCGAAAAGTCTTGCAATAAGGAAATAAATTAAAAAAAAAAAAAAAAACGGCATCAGAATCAGATGAAAAATCCCAATAATACACAATGTGATAGCAATAATTGAATAAACTGTTATCACAGACATCTGTCTCGCCTGCTTTGCAGCAAAGTTTATTTTAGACTGTGTATATTTAAGAGTGAAAAAATTACAAAACCCCTTTGATACAATTTTCAAATCCTTGATTGATATTGACTGCACTATTAATGGGAATATTTAATTTGAGGGTTTTTTTCAGCAGGACCTCACAACCTGCATGAAAATGAAATGTACACACGCTAATGCAATATCATACCAAATATCACTAACCTATAGCTATCATAAGTAGTTCCTTTTGAACTGACCTAATCACAAAACTTAACATACACTTTGTGGCAATTTCAAAGTCAGTGGACCATGACTGAGGGGGTAGGGCCTCACAACCTGCATGAAACTGAGATGTACTGATGATAATGCAACATGATAAAAAATAGCACTAATCAATCATAAGGAGTTTCTATTGAACTGACCTAATCAGAAAACTTAACATAGAACATGTAGAAACTGTGTATTAATTTCTGACACTAGACTTTGACTGAGGGGGTGGGGCATCAGTACAAGCATGAAACTGAGATGTACTGATGATAATGCAACATGATAAAAAAAAGCACTGACCAATCATAAGGAGTTTCTTTTGAACTGACCTAATCAGAAAATTTAACATAGAACAGGTAGAAACTGTGTATTAATTTCTGACACTAGACTTTGACTGAGGAGGTAGGGCTTCAGTACAAGCATGAAACTGAGATGTACTGATGATAATGCAACATCATACCAAATACCATTGCCCAGTGGTTTCAGAGGAGACAATTAAAATGTGTAAAATTTTGAGGGATGGACGGAAGACTACACGGACAGACGACGGACGCAAAGTGATGGCAAAAAAATGAAATGTTAATACTACTTATACTTACTGCACTTTTAAATGACACATCTGGGCAAAACTTTGACATAGAGGAATGTAATAGGTTTCAGCAACCTCTTGCAATTGATTGTATTTGTCTTGAAACAATTTTAGCAGGATTGAAAGTTCTTCAATAAATTCAAATACCCTATAACTTGCCAAGACATCTCTAAAAAGATAAAAAAGAAATTATAATACATGTACCTTACACCCTGAGAGTATAGATTTATATATACTACATGTATATTCTCTACTTTTTGGTTGATTGAATGTTGTTTAAAACCAACTTGGGCAATATTTCAGCTACATTGTACAACTACATGAACTACAACTACTACACAGTTTGGAGTAATAATCAAGTGAAATAAAGGTTTTATATGTTAACTACATGCATTTAATTAAAACTGTGCTAACAACATTTTAGAACTTGTTCATGGCACAAAGATTGTTCTTGCTATTCTACAAGTTTTTGAAAATAAAGTAGACTTGAATTCAGTCTTGGTCTTTTCTGATTTTTCATGATTGTTCGATCTCTCATGCTTAATAGCACAATCTAATTTGTAGATTTTACACCAAGTTACAAATGAATTAGTTTTTGTGTCACTGTGAACTTTGCATGCAGAACACACCATTACGTCATCCCTATCGCCTAGCCAGGGTCTTTCACGTTCCCATTCGGCAGAATAATTAGACCGTTTAGTTTTCTCATAAAGTCATATTCACGGAAACCTCATCTGTCTGTCTCTTTTGTGGCCGTTTAACCCCGCTGATGTATATTTTGTACTTCCACATTATAAAAATAAAAAAGAAACTGTGCAATTTTTTAGTAGGGACGGGCAGGGACACATGTATTTTTTGTTTTCTAGTAGGGACAGATGGGTACACAAAAAAATATGCATTCATCGTTTGATTTTTTAATTGAAAACAAAAATATATATATATTAGTGGTTTATGAAATACAATCGTGTCCCATCATTTATCTTGAATCATGAATTGATGAGTTTAGAGGCTGGGGGCCTATACTCCCCACTAAAAAAAAAAAAACAAGTAGCCACCTTCTTTTAAAAGTCAAAACTATTGAAACCATTGTGAACTCACATGTGATAATAATCAGGATTTGAATTTTTAGCCTTGTATCCTCCTTCAAAGATAGAACGAAGCTCCTTGATAATTTCACCAAATACAGGTTCCAATCTGATGTATATGTCCCTTAAAAAAACACTCGATCGGCTCCGGGATACTCCAGGCTCACAAGATTCAAATTTTAGAAATGATTTAATTCTTTCAATATAATACTTTTGTTGATGTGAAAAGGGTTCAATTGTCTTGTCCAATAAATTAAGTAAATCATTTGGAGTTTCGGTGTAACACTTGGAATAAAAAATGTGTAATCTTTCAGCGTGGTATAACTTCCAAGAAGACACGAATTGTGGAATATGATACTTTGAGTTTGAAACGTAATTGTTATAGTTTAACCTGGGACTTAACCTGCGTCTCTTGTTTTGCCTGGAGAATGAACTAGATGGCGAAGAAATATTATCATCTTCGTGCTCATCAGTCGGAAAGCATATGTCATCGAGACTGTTTGCCTCCGAAATTGACGGAGATTCTCTATCCTGTACACATGGTAGATCCATCTGGAGGTACGGAATCGGCCGAGTTGTGTATGTAAGGGGAGAGAAACAGTGTTGGATTTGTGTGAATTGTAGTCATTTCGTACTATAACCATTTCGTACCTGCAATTTCGTACCATAACAAAAAAATAATTGATTCAACTTTTTGCTAGAGTTTCATTAACCTATATGTCTGTCTGAATATAGTTTTTAGATCACTCATTAGAGTAAATATAGCTATTCAAAGTTTGGGCTTCAAAAGTCAACAAAACTATTGACTTTATACAGACATTTTCTTTTTAAAAGGGTATGTTTTTGACAAATGTTACATTCATTCATAGCTAAATCATTTTTTAAAATAATGCCAGAATGTTCATTCTAATTACTTTATTGGTCTTATCCAGAGACATATAAATAAGTTTAGTATACATGTCTCTGGACTTATCATAAAATGCCTTTAACTGAACCATGGTATAATAGCAAACAATGAATTCCCTCACAAAATCTTGTTACGCACTATAACACAAACTGATATCGTATACATATGCACTGTTTACATGACTTAAGTGCACATTGTTTTCTATGTTTTGTTTCTCACTAATCTCTAGTATTGATCTTCATATGCATACCAGTGGCGGATCCAGAACTTTTCATAAAAGGGGGGGGGGCTCCAGTCATGCTTCAGTGATTCCCTATATAATCAATCAAATTTTTTCCACGAAAGGGTGGGGGCGGGCCCACAGGCCCCCCTGGATCCGCCTATGCATACTGATAAGAAGCTTAAGTTAAATGTTCTTAATTCAAACTAGAATGGTGAACTTGCATAGCTGATATATCATAAATATGTGTCTAGAGAATCTTTTAACTTCGGAACAGTTTAAAAAAAAAAATTGTTTTTGATTGAAGCTGTAACATTATTAAAGAACAAAATAATCTAAAAGGGATACAATTATTCAAGCATTTTAGAGACAAAATGTTAATCATAAAGGCGCTTTAAATGTAAAAATCACGTAAACGTTTGACATTTCCTAAATTCATTGGATGTAATTAAAGGATTTGAAGGACGAAGACTGATTATGATTACTAAATGGCGCAAAGTTGTTGTGACTCTTTGTAATATGATAAAACATCAACTGTTTGTGTTCTCATAATATAAAAGAATTTTATTTAAAGGAAATAAGTATACCACAAGGTATAATCACCATACAGGGGGTTTGTTCCCAATCTGTACAATATAAATACTGTCTGGGACATAATATAGTTATAGTATAGTAACAGGCTGCTGATGCCCAAGGCAAACTCAGAATTCAATTGGCGAAAACATCGACAATATCGTGTCAAAAAACGTGAAATATCGAAAAGAATACCAAACCTTCTCAAACCACATCATACCTACAGATTGAGCAATAAAATCCCACCAAATGTCGATAAGTATAAGTTGATGATAGACTATTAAGCATGTTGATGCCAATTTATGAATTTTGTGAGAAATGCGGTACGTTTAAGTGCTTGATTCAAAACTTAAATGTAAACTCTTATGCGTGATTTTCCTTATCAAAGTAAAATATGATTGCTAAAGTCGCTAAATATCATCTCAAAAATCGGATATAGATACTTTTCAAAGGTACCAGGCTTATAATTTACAATTAACTATATTACAATAAAAACAAATTGCAATTTTTCGAGCAAAATGTTATATTTTTTTTTACTAAAAATTTAGCATTTTTGTTCATGTATTAACTGTTCTTGTCCAAATTGCTCAAACGGTTAAATCTCGAGCCAATATCATTGAAATGAGAATCTTTGAAAGCTAAAAATTTAGCACTGAGTTTTGAATGTAAAATTTCAGTAGGCTAAAAATTTAGTTTATTGTATAATTCAAAATATAAAATACAACTTACAAAAAGGAATTCTAAAATTTTAGTATGTATATTATTCGTTTCTTTTTTTTTATTGCAGGATGCATTTGAAGGATGATGAGAATTGACTTTATTTCTAAGAAAAATTGAATTAAGCTGTAGTATTTAAAAGCTTGATGCATTTTTTCTAAACAAAAAGAAATTGATTTTCCGACATGATGCAAATTGATATGAAGTTGTTAAAACTCCTAGATTTCAGGCCAAAAAACCTAGATTTTTAGCCATTTTGCAAAGATTCAAAACAATTCATTTTGAGAATGAAAATTGCAGAGTATCAAAATTTATTGCAGTCCGTTTATACTAGTTATTTCATATGAAAAAAAGGAGTCGTTTCATTGATCTATACATATTATATTGACAACAATCTATATAGACTTTATTGCTCTATTTGTTTTGTGCAGAGTATATACAATCTAATGTTATTGTATCATACACTGCCACATATTTTTTTAATTGTTTTTTATAAACATATATAAAATAGGAGTATATACAGATATTTGTACAAGTACAAATTATTGTGTCCATTGACTTAGGCATTGTTGTGTGGATAATATATTTTGAAAGGAAATGGAATATGGAAACTGTTCTTGTATCTATGTTTTTGAAGATTTACTTGAATCAGTTTGTCTGTTGTGATATTCATCTGTAGGGGTTGTTGCTGGTCTTTTCCCCTGTTTGTGTACTGGTGTTGTTGATTCAGGGTTTACAATGAATTTGTCAATTGGTCCCTTTGATTCAACTTTTGGCTTGTTTTTTGTTTTGTCTTTGTTTTTCTTTTTTCTTGTTTTTTTTCTCCTGTAAATCAGGATCAATTTCTGTGATGACTTTACTGATAGCTGTTGTTGTTGCTGTTATTGCTTCTGTAGGTAGCAATATGGACTGTGAAGGTGGGGTTTCACTGTGATCAACATGATCACCAATGTCAGTCTCTTCCCCACTTTCACTTTCACTAGAATCAGACTGGTCATCTGTTTTATTTGCCTCATTGTCTGATGTTGCTTTACTAGGAGTTTCATTGCCTGGTGTTGCTGTACTAGGAGTTTGGCATTCTTTTGCTTTATGCCCTTCTTTTCCACATTCATTACAAACCCAATCGTTTTGGCATTTGTCTTGTTTGTGTCCCTTTTTCAGGCATTTTTGACAAGATATATGTGCATTTATGTAGATTTGGCCTTTGTAATATATTTTGGCATTGTACTTGCTTATCCTTGTGAATCTTGGTAGTGTGCCCTCCAATGGTTCGACATAAAAGATTCTGTCTCCAGATTGGCAGTCAGTCATTTCGCCATCTATTCTCACTCTCTCTCTGAAATAGCTAGTAACGACTACGCCATTAGATTGGAAGAACGAGAAGATCATACCGTCCTCAGCTGATAGTGGAATGTTGGACACACGTACTCGGAGGTATTCTGGGTGTTGCTCAGCTTGAGGGATTCTTGGGTTTTTATCATATACTGTTAAAAGTTTATTACGTATAGATACACCCTTGTAAGGAGGTGATCTCTTGCTAGTTCTTGTGCAAGATAAATACGCCACATTCCCTAGACTCTTTGTAACCCTTTCATTTGGAATCTGGGTACCTCTGAACCGATACTTTTGTAGACTTCTTCATGTTGTAAGAAGTCTTTTTGTTGGAGTTCTGTATTGCCAAATAAATCTGTTTCTAAAATGAATACCGGTTTTACTGACCTCAGTTCCTCAAGACCTTCATGTATCGGGTAAAAGTTGGTATGTTTATGATATGCTGGTTGTGAAACCACATCGGAATATGAGTTGATGTCAGCCATGTTGTTTGTTTTGGTTTACTTGACTGGTTGGATAATTATATTAAATTTACGGTTTTAAGCGTTTGTTAAATTGTTAAATATACTTTTCTAACTTTCCTGATTGTTGTTTTCTGTAACACTATACACATTTGTGATCTTAGACAAGTATTTCTTTGGTTATTTAAACAATATTTAAGGAGCACGAAGAGTTCCGTGGATATCGTTCGATGCCCCTTAATCACCTTATCTCAACGTCAATCTTTTAAGACCAAAATAATGCAAATATGTTGTTGTCCCCTTAGATAAAGCCTCAAACAACATCGTTTTTGTCTGCAAAACTCATTACATAAACTGCTTGATAAATGAATTGGGTATTAACAATTCACTTGGAAACACAACATATACCCTCATCACACTTACCAAAGAGGAAATCCTGGGTAATCATAGGTCTGTTCTAGATTTTCCATCACTGTATTGGATACCTAAACCACATAAGTGTCCTTACAAACAACAGTTTATTGCTGGATCTTCCTCTTTCTAAATTATTAACATCTATTTTATCAGCATTCAAACCTGGGCTTCAAAGTTATTGTGAAACTGCATATTCTATAGGTGGTGTGAATAAGATGTGGATACTAAAAAAAATACAAAGATCTTTGAGAGTAAATACAATCTAAGACTTTTTCATCTTGCAATAATATTAACACATTTGACTTTTCTACACTTTACATGCCCCATTCCAAACTAAAAGACAAATTGAAAGAGCTGGTATTGCTTTGTTTCATGAAAAAGAATGACAAACGTAAATACAAGTATCTTGTCTTAGGGAGGGATACATCCTACATTGTGAAGGGTCACACTGATTCAAACAAAAAAATCTCTGAAACTGACATTATCAAGATGCTTGATTTCTTGATTGAAAACATATTTGTTACGTTTGGAGGACGTGTTTTTCACCAAGCCGTCGGAATTCCAATTGGAACAAGTTGTACCCTCTTCTTGCCGACTTGTTTCTTTATTATTATACAACTGACTTCATACAGGAAATTTTAGGATGAAAAATCAGAAGTTAACAATATCCTTGAACTTTACTTTCCGCTATATAGATGATGTTCTCTCATTGAATTCTATGTAGCAACATTCCAGCACCGCCTGCATATGAAGAATATATGTAGGACTCAAATCTATGGCGGGTTCAAGATCTATGGGAAATTCCCAATATATGGTAAATATGATGTCTCAAATGCCGAACAAATCACAAATCTATGTCAGATTTTGAAATTACGCTATTTTTCGTCACAATTAAATAACGTCATGTAGCGTCAAAGCTGCCGCTAACCGGGACGGTTTTGTTATACAATTATACAATGCAATACAGAAGAAGAAAAAAGCAAGTTTGCAAGGGACCCTTATCTATAAACAGATAATATTTGAGAATTGTGTTTGTTTCAGGCCTTGTTTTCTCTTCTGGTGTTTCTTATGGTGCTCTCACCTTTGATTATACAAGTTGTTACTGAGCATTTTGGTTTGTGTTTGCTGTTTTCATGTTATTTTTTGTATCCCTTTGGTCTCTTTTATTTTATTTTATATGTAACATAACAACAGTATATTGTCAGTTATGTAACAGTGACTACCTGTACTATTGTAGCGAATAATCTTTTTTATTAGATACGAAAAAAATAAATATGTCATAGATCTAGATTTCTAATAGACATTAATTTTATTTTTCGCTATCAATATGTCGAATGACTGTATACGGTCATCATTTACAAAATATTTATATTAACTAACGGTCAAATAGATATACATGTAATTAGTTAATCCGCTATAGATTAGGAATCTAAAAAAATCCGCCATAGATTAGGATTCTAAAACACCCGCCATAGACTTGGAATGACTTGACGTCATATCTACCATAGATTTACCATAGATTAGGAATCTACCATAGATCTGGAATCCACCATATATCTGGAATCCACCATAGATTTGAGTCCTACATATATATCCCAATAGATACACTATTCCCGCGCTGGGATTTTCTATCATGCTTTCCTTGATAGAGGGTTACTGCTTACAAGAAAGCTATTAAACCGAAGTTGAATAATCTCTTCGTAAATTTTACGAACGTCATCACGAGTTGGTTGACCGTTATTTAATAGCCGTTTCACAGATGATATTGGATATGTTTCTTACGTCGTAACTACAATCCCATTCCCTTAACATGAATCTGACCATCTGAATGAGACTATTTACCGGGTTTGTTATTAAATGAGCATCACGACGGGTGCTACATGTGGAGCATGATCTCCTTACCCTTCCGGAACACCTGAGATCAACCCCAGGTTTTGGTTGGGTTCGTGTTCCTCAATCTTTAGTTTTCCATGTTGTTTCTTGTGTACTTTTATTTGTCTATTTGTCTTTTTCCTTTTTTAGCCATGACGTTGTCAGTTTATTTTCGATATTGAGTTTCATTATATTTAAACTTCCTAAATGATTTATGTTGCTGTGGTATATAGATGAAAATAACTGTGAAGGTGTCACATCACGAATTAAACCAATCAATAGTAACTTCTCAAAGACGCCAATAATAGTATGGTATATTGTTGATTATGTTCTTTCCATTAACGATCATTAATAACCCAACCTTTTTTTTTTATTTCGTTCAGTTATTATATCAACCTCAACTCGAGATAGATTACAAAAAACACAGATTTAGCTCTACCTCATTTCTAAACATTCTCCTCGAACGTGACAACAGCGATCATCTCATCAACAGAATATACGACAAACGAGACGATCTCAATTTTGAAATTCTGAGTTAATTAAACCTAAACATACCAACTTTATCTTCGTATTTAATATAAATTTCTCAACTCAAACGATAATCAAGAGCGTGTGGCTGCTACTCCTGCTTTGTAAAACGTCAGAAGTGTCCGAGCAAAACACTAATGAAATAGGGTTTTGTCAAAGAACGTCTCGTTTTTTTCTCTCAATTAGGCAATTGGGAAGTACCAAGATGTTATACACAAATAAAAAAAGAGATTATCTTGAGTTACATATTGAGGGGAAGAAGTTGGATATCTTTTATTTCTTTTTATTATTTTCCCTTTGTTTGTCTGTGTGCTTTGTTAAATACTTTTGTCGTATCACTATTGACGTAGCTCAGTATTAATGCTCCCTCTATTGGTTGTTTTGTCTTTGGGTGTCCCTGGTGCAGGTTGGTTCTTAGGACTGGTCCGATTTTCACACAAGATGATTTTACTGTGTTCGTTTTACCCTTGTATTTATTTTATTAATTTATGTTTACATTGTCGAGATATTGTTTGCTATATATTATTTGTACTATCAACTACAGTATTTTTTGTATCGGCGTCTATGCCAACTTACTATTAACTATGCAATTTGTTTGTTTTCGTCTTTGTAAAATTCCTATCAACTTCTACGTATTTTTCGTTATATAAAAACGTATGTATGTCTTAACCTTTTAAAAACAATTGTGTGTATGTCTGTGATTTATATTGACACATAGTTGACTGCTGTATCCCGACCATTGTCACATTAACATGTTGTGTCTGTTAGGGTTACTCACCCAGATTATGTCAGTACAATGGAACTATGAACAAGTGACATACACGTCGAATGTTAAATTAGCTATTAAACCAGGTTTACCACATTATTTTCTTCAGAAAATGCACGTACAAAGTCATGAAAATAAAAGTTGTTTTCTATTCGTACCGTTGGTATTTAACGTTTCAATTGTCAGTTTTATTAAATATATGTAGTCAGTTTCTATGTATGTTTGCGTTTGTTTTTGTTGCAGTTCTGTGATTCTGTTGTTCCGTTGTTTTCCTTTTATAGTTGATGTGTTTTCCTCGGTTTTAGTTTGTAAGTCGGGTTTGTTTTCTGTAAATCGATTTATGACAATCCCACGATGGAGTATGTGAAATTTTCAATACTCAATTTAAAAACATGGACTGTTCGTAAGAACATATATACACTGTGCATCAAATGTGTCAGGAGAAAACAAAATAAAATTCACGATTACTTCTTGACACATCTTTAAGGGATACATCAGATTTATAACGTTTCTGTTGGATTTGAATTAAGTGATACAATAGGTTATATAATTAGTCATTCACATGTAGGTGTTAACAAGATGACATTTATATAATTAGTGCAAACTATAAAATTCGTTTTTGATAAAGTCATTCGTAGTTTCACAGACACCTTTTGTCACCAGGTGATATACGTTTATCAAAAACTTAACAGCTTCTTGTTTTAATCACAGATTTGTACAAGACTACTTAGCATTATAATACTTCAATATGATTCCAATCAGTTATACAACCAAGTTTACTTCACCATGTTATGCATAAGAAAATGTCTGTACTTATTTAGTCAGGATATTTTCTATTCGTTTGATGTGTTTGAACGTTTGATTTTGTTATTTGATAAAGGACTTTCTATTTTGAATTTTTTACGAGTTTGACATATTTGTAATTTTACTTTACGTTAAATTTAGTGTGATAGGATAATATGCGAAGGCCAACTTACTCTATTCAATGGCTCAGCGGGAGATGATGATGGATCAAATTCTAATTCAAGTTTACAATAAAATGTGACTTAAAAAAATGATTTTTATTTAGTCACCATACAACATACAACCATGAATGTGCAATACACTAATGAAATTTTGAAAATAAAAATCCTACAAAAGAACAATACAATGATCATAACAAAAACCTGTAACATTGACGTAAGATTTTGCTAGGATGGCAAATAAGCTTGTGAAGAGAATAAAGACTAGTTTTGCAAATAATTAGCATATCAAGATTAATATGAAAGTGTAGTGTGTGTAAACCAGACCACCTGGTCTTTTTGATTATAATAGAACCTTACCTGATTGTCCCATCCAAGATAAGACCATTTCGTTCTGAGCCATACGTGAATGGTAATGTAAATGAATACAAAAATGCTCCAGATTCACTTTTCGATTATGTTACTGTTGCAAATAGGACCAGTTCTGTCGCAGGAAAATGCCAATCACACAGAAACACGTCTACAGAGACTGGAGATACTTCTCGACAGACAACAGTCTATAAACAAGGAACTTCAAACGGAAATTAGCGAATGTAAATCGATGAAAGGTTTGGATTAAATCATAAAGCAGTAACTTTATTGCTCGTTTTTGAATAGCTGGATATTCCAAAAACGTGTAATTACTCAATCATTTTACCTAAAATACCGGTGTTCGAAAATGATGAAATTGAATCTAACGATACTTTTTAGAGACATAAACGTTAAAATTCTTCTTCTGGTACCTTTGAATTTTTGACGAAAAAATTTGCCTAGTTTACTTTCAATGAGATAATTGCTCTTTATTAATACTTCCGAAATATCAAATACAAATATGGGTATCAGGCCTTATATTTTTCAAATTAAAAAAAAGGTTGGAAATTCAATATAATTATCTGTCCTTGTTTTGATGGGAATTTTTGCAAGAATTTTTAGAAACACCTAATGACACTTTTCAGTAGTTTAATCGTAAATGTAAAATGTAAAAGTTTTACATGTCTCTGTTGTATTTTGAATGGAACTAAGATATTGTTACACCAAACAGTTTTCGATTTATCATGTATAAACAGGTAAGTTAAAATACCTAATTGTGTATAATATGCATAAACGCCCAATTTAAGTTTGTTTTCATATGGCATGTTCCAGATACGAAAAGACAAAATCCTCCAACTGCAGTGGCATTTTCAACACAACTAACAACACATTTAACTGGACTAGGCCATCATGCAGCAGTTATATTTGACAAGGTAAATCAATATTTTTTGCACAGTTGACGTTTGTATTGGTTATACAAATTGTAACTTAAAGATTGTTAATGGTTTCACACCAAAAAAAAAGTTAACAAACATTCCAATACCAATATCGGTTTATTTATCACACCTTATCTATCGTGCCTAGCACGATATGTGAGGTAAACGAAATTAACAAAAAAGCGTTTGTTTATACTGTATGTTGATGTCCAACAATAGACAGATCAAACATAGTTTGACTTTATTTACTTATGACTTTTGTTTTGGATTTATTGTAATTATAACATTCTAATGAAACTAAGATATGTGTCTTGGTTAACAATAAGTTCATCTGGCCTCAACATCTGGCGTAGGCGTGCGTAGAATATTTTTCGGCCTTGCTCGTCATGAAATGACATGTTTTAGGGCATACGATACAGTTTAATTAATAATTGATAAATGAATGATATCCAGCTCAAATGTATTCTGAATTGATGTGTACGTGTGTATGTATGTAAAAACAACATAAGTTAGTTTAAAAAAGACAAAATTTTCAGATACAATGTGTTGTAAATTAAGAGAAAATAAATAGATAAGACATCGACTGTTAATCTTTTTGTTACATTCTGATTATACAATATACAAGTATGAAAAAGATAAACGAACCATAAATTGCATTTTGTTTATTAACAGTGACTTCACGCATAATAAGTAATAGGATAAACTTGATAGGGAAGAAATTACATATATTTTAAATTCTTTTTTTGTAATAACGAATAAAAATTTGTCAACAAGAAGTTTTGACTTAACTTCCAAAATATTTATTGGAATTGTTTTCAAATCTTTTATTTTTGTATCTAAGGCAATATAAAGTGTGGACGTCAAAATGCAACACACGTATTGACTTTATACAGAAAGTTCTCCCTTTCAAATCATCAATTGATTCAATTTTAATACATGGATGCAAAGTATTAGTAACATAAGTTCTCAAAATACAACAAAAGATTACATTCTGATTGGTAAAGTGGAATTGTTTTTAAAAGCTTTGAGATGAACTGTGGTATATAGCAGATATGCGATTTCCCCACCACCACATTCCAACACCACTATTATCATGTAAAATATTTAGATCAGTTAAGGGATGGTTTATTCAGTGCATTAATAGTATTCACCAGATAACCATTAATCTGATATTCATGTAATTTTGTCACGTGTGTATGTTTTGAAGGTTAGTCCAGAAATACATCTTCTGTGCATTGAACTCATAACATACGTCTTTGTTGCTATTAGAATATCATCATTGAAGGCTATGGATCACTGAAGAATCGCCGATTTCTAATCAACGAAAAAGGAATATTGTCCAATTTATTATGTGTGTTTGCATTTGGAAATTATCTAATATAAAGGTCCAATCGTTAACAAACAGTGATGATTTTTTATTTGTGATTAATGAGTGAGTTGATATAAATAAGTTTTTGTATTTATAGAATTGGGAAATCTTAATAGTTCACATATATCATCCTATATATGCAGGGATTGATAAGTTTTGATTTGAAAATTGGCATTTGTTATGAGGATACTTTCACATTATCATGTTGTGAATAGTAATAATGTCATGCCATTTTGATACCATGGTCCAGTTTCTGACTAGGCACTTATCAGTCCAAAACGACACTGTTCATTGAGTCATATTATACACTTTATCATGTTTACATAAATTTCAGATTTATATAATAACAGATTTATTTAATAATATAAATGTGCCGAAGATTACGCTATATTTTCAAATTAGAATATCGACCGGACGAATTGCATTTGTGAAACAACATAAATGTCTATAAACGACGCGTTAATGTCACTTGGTGAGCAATTATTACCAGATACATCTTGGAGGAACTGATAATAATCCTTGAATTGAGTTCGAAAAATTTTACGCTCCAATTCAGTTAACAAATGCTAAATGACTAACATTTAGATAACCTGATGGAAGAGTAAAATGATAATCAGACCTACATGTATAAACATTTAGTTGACATTGATTACGTTATAGGTATTAGTTAAGATAAATACTTACAATCGTTTTACGAGATGATATGATGCATCTACGGGTAAGATAAAGTCACTAATCTTAACTTTACGCTTCATTTGCTTCGACTTAATTTTACATGCGAGTTCTTAATGAAAATTAGTAGATATCATGCACGTATTATTAATAAGTACCATCTTGCATTTTAACTGAGTTTTACCACCTACCGCGTAAAGTAATCATATTGACACGTTAGGCTGCTATTTGTATTGAGTTTAACGTTTAGTTCATGTCTCATGGTGCCAAGTGATCAAGTGATGTAAGGGCGTTGTGAGTTTTGAAATTGTTGATAACTTCTGGTGTTTTAAGATATATCCTAATTTTACTACAGTGGATAACTACCTAACGTGTTCGTTAAATAACAGCACAATTCGTAGAAAAAAGTATGACAAATAGAAGCATTTGTTCTACTTTCATGATCACTGACCAAGTTTGCTCAATGATATCTATAAAGAATAATGAAATGCAACTGGTAAGAGGAATAGAAATAAATATTAAACAACAAAAGGCCTACTAAGATCATTTGTATAAGTAAAATGCTGAGCCGCAATTAGACTTATATGACGATAAAAAAAAATTCTTGTATGTCTAACCGCCACATCATTGATACAAAACAATTAAAACAATAAATGTTTGAATGCTTTAATTGTAGCTGATGTTAATATTCATAAATACAATTATTACTTTTAACATCCCTTTTGAATACATAATATATAGGTTATACTGGATACAACGTCTTCGTACAATAATGGCGATGGTGTATTTGTAGTTCCTATTAGTGGTTTTTACGTATTTACTTGGACGGCATCGGTAGGAATGAATGATTGGCAAAATACAGAGTTGGTCGTAAACGGCACTCCATATGCATACACCCAAGTGGACTCAGGAACTGGTAGTGACTACGGTAGTGGTACACAAATTGTTGTCCTAAAGGTAATGACACATTTTTGGTAAAGATAACTTATATACAATATAACTGATTGTAAAGTTGCATGTGACATATACAGAATTTCGCCAAAATGGTGAAAAGGGGCTATCTAAAGAAAAAATAACTGAAACTATTAGGCGAAAAACGCAATTTTTTATATATGTTTTTTTAGTGTGTTAGAAAGTTTTGTAATAAATCAATACAACAAAACAATGAGAATGGAAATTAGTAATATATCAAAGAGACAACAACCCTACCAAAGAGCAGATAACAGCTGAAGGCCACTAATGGGTCCTCAAAGCAGCCACAAATTTAAAAGGCCAAGTACGAAGTTGAAGTGCACAAACTACCAAAAGTTACCAATACTTTTTTTCTTATGTAGTCAAATCATCTTTTCAAATTGAAGATATTTTAATATTAGTAAAATGCATGTATCATGTGTATATGGCATCGCTATATATATACTTTGAAGTCGGATAGTTTCAATAATGGTATCGGAAAAAATATTTAAAAATTTGGGGTATAAGTAAGTTTTCGGTTATATACAATACATGAATAAATACACGAAGAATCTCTAAAAATCCCACTTTACCTCAAAGGAATATGTGAGTTTTTGCAATCACTTTAGTCTAGCTGTTGCCTGAAAATTTGTAAAAGATAATCATGTGTCACACCTTTTGGTCTAGTACTAACGAAGTTCACCTGAATGTCCATTAGGGAATCTTGATTACATGTGTATCCATCAACATAAATGTATAAATGTCGGTTTTTTTACAACATAATTTGCAGTAAATTGTAGACAACTACTCTTTTATAACCAGTTTCACAGTGATAGGTTATTATCATGATAAAATTAATATGCTCCTAAAAGTAGAACACATGTTGTTGAATTTTTATTTTATATACTCTTTTGAAATAGGTAAACAAAAGTGACCACGTATGGATCAGAACGGCGAATATAGGAAGCGGAGTCGTGGACGGCAACACATTTGATACATATTCGGGCTGGATTTTGTTTCCAATGGAATAAATTGAAATTTGACAATTATTAGATTGGTTAATGTATTCATTCTACATTTTTATAATTTTCATGCCATCTGTATACTCAGTGTCACCTGTATTCCGTTATTAATTCAAGCATATATATGTAGGTTGGGATAATCCTTCGTTTAAACATAAGTTTTCATTGAGTTCACTGTTTTCACAGTGTGTATGTAAATATGCTTTAACTGTCAGATGCTAATGGCTATGTGCATTGTGTCTTGAACATGTTAGATTTTATCAACTGTCTCAAAATTTTCACACCATAGGAAATAGGTCTATTGGTTGAAACAGTTCATACACGTAAGCAAACTGCGGAAACAAACTCAACAAAACTTTCACAAATTTATACTTTTAAGCAAGACAGATATAATTAAATTAATCCACGTAGAAATAGATTTCTGCGCAAGAAATACATTGGAAAGTAAAAATAGCAAAAATACCGAACTCCAATGAAAATTCAAAACAAAAATGCATTTAAAAAATAGCAATATCAAAAGCACTGATACACCGAACAAATGGAAAGCAACTGTCATATTCCTAACGTGGTACATTCATATCTTATATTGAAAATGGTGAACTATACATATATTATAGCTTGGTTAACGTCTCACTTGAAATGCAGTCGCATTTAATTTAATTATATTGACAGAAATATATGTGCAAAAGCAGCCCTCAGTATAGTAATATAGTCTTAATTATTATTCACACAAAGACAACACAATACCATACTTACTATTAAAAGACAAAGCAAATAGGCAAAAATGAAATACGAATACAAAATTAACAATAACACAATGGCACGATAAAGTGTAGTACACAGAAATGTACTTATCAGTTAAGGTTAAACATGTACAAGGGAAAACAAAAAAGAACAATGTAAAACAATGATAACCAACGTCAATACCTAGAATCTTTACCTTATGACTTTCATCTATTACTTGTGAAATTGATACGGTTATTGAACCTTCCGGTGATTTACAAAAAAAATAGACGAGACTTTCTTTGACTTAACCATGTTTCACCAACTTTCTTTTGAGATATTTGACTCATAAGGGGAAAAAGTAATTTTCTAAATGTCGAGCACAAAACTGTAATTATGAAAGCTTTCTATGTTAAGACATTTTCCATTTTTTTTAAAGGAAAGCCCGTTAGCGTCATTCCAAGCCTCTTGATATAAAAGTTATAAGTTATCATAAAATGATCAATATCATTACCTTATTTGCATTTCATCTTACCTGTCTTGCTTAGACCTTTCCTATTTACCAAGGGTTTAAACAAGGGATGTTAACGAGTACTCGAGTAGTCTTGTATGATTTTTAATTTTAGTTTCTAGTGTATAGTTTGGAGTTTAGTATGACGTCCATTATCACTGAAATAGTAACAGAATTGTTTAGGGGCCAGCTGAAGGACCCCTCCGGGTGCTAGAGTTTCTCAGTGCATTGGAAACCCATTGGTGGTCTTCGGCTGTTGTCTGCTCTATGGTCAGGTTGTTGTCTCTTTGACACATTCCCCATTTTCATTCTCAATTTTATTAATATATATAATTGTCAAAAAAAAAAGGAACAAAGCAATCAACATTGTGTTATAATCTTAATCACTATAAAAACAAACATACAAACGTATATGTTACAAAAAATCACAAAAAGGCATATAGACAGAGCACATACGCAAAAATGAAAGACAAGAAGACAAAAAATTTCAATATCATGATAACTTAATGACGAGATGTATGTACAGAGCCACGTTATATGTATCAAAGAAACACACAAAATAAAAAGCAATAATAAAATAATTATCAAAGAACAATAACACAATGACTGGATAAATAAGTACAGAGTCACGTCTAAATGAGCATTTATTTATAGTACAACATTACTAAGACTGTTATCTAGTCCTAAATAATACTGTTAAGGGTTTTATTTCCATAAGACAACGATCCACAAGATGTAAAAATGGTCCAATTTTGTTTGTCATTTATTAAATGTTTTTTTCGAGCGAGTGCTCGGATGTCACTCGGTATATCTAACAAGTACATATACTATTACTCGATTAGTATATTTTTATTCCGAGTTCACATCACTAGCTTCAACAAAAGGTACATGCATCCTCCCTTTAGTCATATTTATTTGCCAAACACGTTAAACCATTCCTGTCCTACTCATAAACCATTGATTTTTGTAGTTGCCATGCCAAAACGTATTATGTACTAGTATATAACGTAGTACACCATATGAGTAGTCCCTGGGTGTCATAACTGTCCCCTAATTTCGTAAATTGTTAGGTATATCACAAACTGTTCTGATCCACTCCTCTGAACCATTTAATTCTGAACTTGTTTCGTAAGGTATTATAGTGCAACTTAACGAAGTACATCATATAGATTTTTAATTGCCATGGCAAAATCTGTCTACTTCGTCGTATATTTTGTAAGGATTTGTTATGAAAAATCACCTTATATCAATATTTTTTTCAATATTAGTATCTACAAAAGAAACAGTCAAGTTCCCCTATATATGCTACCATCTAGGATAGTTATATATGTACTATACCCCAGTTATCTTATTCTATCTAAAATAAATACACACTATTTTTCAAACAACAAGCGTTGAACTATTTGACCGGTCAATAGTTTCCAACTACTAGTATTGGATCTCAGTAAAACTATATGACCGCAAGCTACCGGATGGAATAATGTTAATATAAACGCGAGAGTCTCAACGTCGCGTTTTGATGGTTGTATCTAAAGGCTACGTCTGTTTGTGACGTAGAAGTAGCATTTAGTGTTTATATTAAGTAAAATGTAAACTCACACAAATACTGAACTCTGAATAAAATTCAAAGGGAAAGTCCCTAATCATATGGCAAAATTAAATGATAAAATACATCAAACGAATGGACAACAAATGTCATATTCCTGTCTTGGTACAAGCGGCAATTCTGAACTTCTTTTGTAAGGTATTCCAGTGCACCTCAAACCAAGAACATCATATAGATTCTTAATTTCTTAGCCGTATTTGACACAACTTTTGTGGAACTTTGGGTCCTCAATGCTCTTCAACCTCTTACTTGTTCGACTTTATAACGTTTTTGAACTGAACGTCACTGACGAGTCTAATGTAGACGAAACGCGCTTCTGGTGTATTAAATTATAACCTGGTACCTTTGATAACTTTTACACCACTGGGTCGATGCCACTGCTGGTGGACGTTTCGTCCCCGAGGGTATTACCAGAATATAAAGTCATTTAAAATTTATAAATTTTCTGCTAAAATTTTTAAAGTTCTCAAAATACTAAGGATTTTTTTATCCTTAGCCGTATTTGGCACAACTTTTTTTCGAATTTCGGGTCCTCAATGCTCTTCAACTTCTTATTTGTTCGGTTTTATAACTGTTTTTTAATTGAGGGTAACTGATGAGTCTTATGTAGACGAAACGCGCGTCTGGCGTATTAAATTATAATCCTGGTACATTTGATAACTTCTCAATTGCCATAAAAAAATCTGTTCACTTCGTCGTATGTTTTGTAAGGATTTGTCATAGCAAATTACCTGGTATCATTAATTTTTACATATCTACAAAAAAAAAAACAGTCAGGTTCCCCTATATATGCTACCATCTATAGCTGTATGTAACGTGTTATGTAATTGTTCGTTTCTGTGTGTAGTGCATTGTATTTTTTGTTTTTTGTTGCACTTCAGTGTTATTGTTGTTTTGTGTTTTTTCCCTCTTAAAGTTGATTTGTTTCCCTCAGTTTTAGTTTGTAACCCTGATTTGTTTTCACTCGAATATCCCTTTGATCCCTTTGTCCTCTCTTTTACTTTACTCGTGAAAGTTGCGACTTGTGTCATATTTAGACGTTCGATCACTTGATCGTTATATATATATCATATAAACAAAGGCAAATGTAACATACTGGTATTTAAAAGTCATAAATAGACTGAGAGAAAACAAATCCGGATCACAAACTAATTCGAGGGGAACACAACAACTATAAAAGGAAAACAAAGGAACAACAGGAACACTGAAGTGAAACATAAACAAACGCCAACATTCAAAGAAACGAACTAGTTGATAACAACTGCAATATTACTGACTTAGTATAAGACATTTGAAGACAAAATGGTGGGTTGAACATGGCTATTGGCTATGCAAACTTTAAAAAAATGATACAGTGCTCAAATAGAAGCTTTTATACATTTGAGAGATTGAGTCATTTGAATTTAATAAAGTACTGTTTAAACTCTAATATGTACTATTAAATTTGTAGAACTTAATTTTTTACCCGGTTTGTCGTCGAGATGACGATCGTCTGAAGTATTGTATGTTAATAACATGAAGTTATTGAACCCCAAATAAGTTCCGTATCTTATTCTTTAAACGGATACGTTTTGTGCGGGCGGAAATGGTTCTTTAATCAATTTGTCTTAAGGGGGTACCTAACACTATACCCCAAAAAATTCCTGTCGTTTAATTTTTCTTATTTTTTTTCATTGATAAACTAGGCCAACCTAAACATCTTGTAAAAATTTTAAAAGATTTGAACCATAGGTTTAAAAAATTTGGCAACTCAAATATAGCATCTTTTACATACTAGAATCAGCCAAAATTGGAAGTTTCTGAAATATGGGTATGGGGTTAAATATGTTAAAATTTTTAAAATTTAATCCTAAATTGACAATAGCATAGCTAATAATGATAGCTGAGGTAAATATTAGTTCACTGATACCCTTTTCTTGTAAGTCTTTTATTCTAGATTTAATATTTTGCCTGAAATTTAATAGGGGGTGTCAAAATCAGCCCCGAAAAGTGAATGCTGTGCTTCTAGTATTTGAAATAGAATTTTTTTTTGGAAAAAAAATGTGTCGTTTAATTTTTTCAAAAAACTAAGCATTTGGAGTGCTATACTAGTCTGTTGTTCTCGCAAAATGTTTAAAAAATTTAACCGTTAGATTTTTTGGTATTTAAGTTTAAAGTATCCCCCACCCTCAAATTGGTTCATTAAATAAGGGCAAAATCTATTCAAAAAGTACATAATGGCCATATTTTTTTCCGTCTTTTGAACTAGGCCCTAGATATTTGGCATGTGGATGTATCATCACGGGGTTAAGTGTCTTGCATCATGATGACCTTATTGTGACCTTCAAATATGACCTCAAGGTCAACTTTATATTGTTTTTTTTTCATGAAAAACACAACCATGTAGGCCATAACTTCTTCGCCCTTGACCTAGGTCTTACATCTTTGGCATGTGGATGTATCATCATGAGGTAGTGTGCCTTCTTAAAATTGTGACCTTCATGTGACCTTGAAGGTTGATCACGATGATGATAATTGTGTTTTTTTGTAAGAAACACTTGTACGGGCCATGCCATTTATGTAGTTATGAATTCATATTTATTTTAAAAAAATCATATTACACAAGCTTTAATCGACCATACAACAATATAGACACATTTTATGACATGTCAATCCATTCCACGAACACGGAATACATAATGGACATGTAGTCTCATAACATTGTTTGAAAAAGGAATAGTTTCTATTGACGCGCGCACTGTACGTACTTAACTACTCAACAGACAGCAAGGTGAAAATTTCCTTGTTATCAAACAGTAGGAGGAGTTATATATATGCCAAATATATACCAATAATGGGACGGACGGAAGGACAGACGGACAGGGGTAAAACAATACCACCCTCCATGACATTCAGTTGCAGGGGTAAAAAAAGGATGTAACTGATTTTTGATTTAACACGTCAAAAAACCTATGATACATAGGGAAAAGCTTTAAAGTTGGCAGATGCTTTACATGAGCAAGATTTTCAATTTATTGGTCTACAGATTCAAAAATACAAAAATATACAATTCAAAACTTAAGAACAAAACTATTCGTGCAAAGAATGACGGCTCATGAGAGATGAAATAGAGCTGACTGTGCAAAATCCTTATACTGTGAAGTCAAGTTCGTTAAACATAGAACTTTTTTAGTATTTCTGCAGAGGTTATGAAAATAAGATACAACTGGTTTTTAGTTAAAAGCACGGCAGTTACAAGTTTCACATTATTTTTTGAGCCCCTTGTTATTATAGAGAACGATTACTCCATTCAGTAATAATCTTGAATTGAGACTTGAGAAGAAAAAAAATCACTTGTCACGTGCAGTATAACACCACACTTTCTTTTTTATATTTATTTCAAAATTGCATTTGATAAAAAAAAAATCGGAAAGATACACAAACATGACAAAAGCACAATAAAAGGAAAATAACAAATTTTACTATCCTTTCGAAATTCATTGATAATGCAAAAATAACATGTTTTATTTATATCATACATGTGTAGTTTCAGTTTCAACCACGATTCTAATTATAGACTTTTATTTCCCTAAAATTGCGGACGGAATAGAAGACACCCGTTTATTTTCTACACCTGTCAGGATAAAGGTTGAAAAAAGATAGTAGAAAGATGTAATATATTTTTATTCATATGAATATGGACTGAATAGGATGTTTTTTTCTTCTTGCTGTCTTTGTTCCATGACATGTTAGTGATGCACTGGTGGACGGTTGATTATCCCCCTCGGTATCTTCTTACTTTTTACATGAATATAAATCATGTAATAAAATATTCAATTGAATTGCACTTCAAAAATATATGCCAGAAATTATTATAAATTATTCATAACCTATTTAACATTACTACGTATATTAATTTCTAAGCCCATATTTCATTAAAAACTACATGTATGGTTTTAAAAAAAAAGTATTGTGGAGTCCATTTAGTTTTGATTTTAATCAATTTTGTACGAAGATCTAGGAACAGAAGCATTGTATAATTGTCCATGGTTTATTTATTTATTTAGTTAACATTTTATTGTCGGAGCCTTGGATGAAATTTGAGAAAAGGCAAGACACGAATTTGAGCAAACAAAAACAGCAAAAATGAAAATTGCAGGTCCCTAAAGAATGAAAAATTAAAATTCAAGAAATGATGTCAGATGGGGGAGCCGGGTAGGTAGAAGGGGTCCCGAAATCCCGGGCTAAAAACACGAAATCCCAAGTTTAAATAAATTGAAATCCCGCTATTCCGAAGTTTGAAAAAAGAATTCCCTTATCCCGAAATCCCGAGCTTAAAAAAAATATCCTGGTGCAATTCCCCCTTTTTCCAACGTCCTGGTTTTCTTTTGGTAATTTTTTTCACTCTGAAATTTCCCTTTTATGTCTCTTTGAAGATTCATTTATTTAAAAATGAGTAACTTTAAATGGATTAAAAGATTAAATGAATAACAATAGGTGTACAGCTGCTCTTAGCAATAATGTAAACATTCTGATCATGATCTTTTAAAAGCTTGCATATTGCACATGATTTTAAAACATAGCAAAGAATCGGACTATGAGTAAGAGTTATCTTATCTTAGGTGTTATGTACCCCCTTAAATGTATGACAACTCGGCCCTAGGCCAACTCGCACCACTCAAACACTCTCACTAATTAATACAAATTGTATCACTTTATCAATTTTGCACCAATCAAGAAAGAGAAATACAAGAAACTCAAAGAAATGAATTTTTTCATAAGATTGGTTTCTGCTTCTCTTAGAAAGTTTTTTTTTTCTTGGAGCATTGGTGTCAAACAGACACAGAACTCGCATCTTTTATTTTTTTTTATACAAACTCGCACCACTGAAGAACACTTTCAAGTCATAAGAGAGTTCTAGATTGTCTTCTCTTAGTTATTTCCCATATTCTTGGAGCACACGTATCACACAGACATAACTTGACTCGAATATTTAATTAATGAATTACTACAAACTAGAAACACTGCAAACAGTTTATATCCTCTATGGTTTAGGTTGTCATCTTCTTCTCTGAGTTCTTTCCAACGTTCTATGAGCACATATGTACCACGGAAAAAGAGTCTTCTTATTTGACATTCATATTTTTATGGAAGAAGAACTGACACACTTATCACAACTGTCAACATAATGCATCAGTACATGAATGCAGTTTTGGAAACACGAACCCAAGCTGTATATAACCATAAACATGTCAAATAGTCTCCACACCGCGCTCGTGCGTTTTTTTCTACTTATATACCATTTTGAAGTTTTATAAATGTTTATATGAACTATAATTGTTATGCGAGAAAGGAAACAATTTTATCTTTATTTCTCTTCACATAATATACTGCTGTTTCAAGTTACACTTACTACAGCAAAAAGCAAAGTTGGGTATGTAAATAAAAGATAATTCAAAATTTAGGTTTATAAATATTTTTATAAATACAAATATGGCTAAAAAATTTAAAGAACTTATCTATACAAAAGTGGGTATGTTGGTATAAACCAATTAAAAAAAAAATTACAAATGTTTATTCCTAAATCTTATAAATAATTGCTCAATTATTAAAAACAATTATACTGTATACATTATTCATTCTACATGCACAGGCCTAGTCCACCATTTGAAAATGCCTGTACCAAGTCAGGAATATGACAGTAGTTGTCCATTCGTTTGATGTGTTTTATCATTTGATTTTGCCAATTGACTAGGGACTTTCCGTTTAGAATTTTCCTCGGAGTTCAGTCTATTTGCGATGCTACCATTTATATTTTTTAATAATGACCATGCTACTACAATTTAAAAAGTTTTTCGTTTTATCAAAATGAAAATCTTTATAAACACAAAATGAATGGATTATCTTCATCAAAGTTATTAAGTGAAAAACAAATCGAATGATTTCCCAAAAAATAAAAGAAAATAATTATCTACTCCGGTAAAAACAGATAAGCATATTTAAAAAGGGTCCCTGATTTCTAAATCATTGGTCTTATAAAATAGATCTCACACAGACATGCATAATTAAGATCTATACATTTATTTTGTTCTTTGATTTCTAGAAGAAAAAAAATCAGGAGGAAAGTATAATAAATATTTAGAATATAAAAAGTGTCTGGTTGTTCTAAAATCATTAATAGGATTTTGAATCAAGATGGAAACAAATTCTTTGTCCACACGCACAAAAGGAACGGTGAGGTTCAAATGAGACACACAGTCACATTTTAAAACTGCCTCAGGTCACCCATTTTAGTAAGGCAAACTTGACTGACAGTTTTTCGAGCGGCATAAATCTCATATGCTGTTTGTCAGTTACTTCGAAATGATGAAGGTAAATTCAGAAAAGCGCTTTGGACGTTTAAAATTAATTTACGTGTTGTTTTCAATATTTTATTCTAGAACACACCCACTATATCGCGGGAAATTAGACTGTTGTTGAAATTGTGTTAACTTTTGAATTTTGTTAATGAATCAATGCCTGGAGAATTTAAGGAAAGGTATCAAAAGTATCGTTAACATGAACTGATGTCGATATAGCGTTTTAAACCAGCAGACTTAGGTATTTGCTTTAAATCTCATCATGTAAAAGTGGCTATAGAAGGTATCGTAAGAATACACTGTGTTCTTATGTTGAATAACGTGAGAATAGAAAAAGAGGGAAACTGTGAAAACTAGCTGTTAACAGATGACGACGACAGTCCAATTGGAAGAAATTGTGACTGTATTTTAATAAACAATGAATGAAATCCACAAACTATTTGGTGAATTGGGTTATCAATTACGTCATATGAATAGAGCTATAAAACAATACTCAATAAATCACAACCACTATAATTCGATGACGTTACGGGGCGATTTGTGCACCAAAAAACGCCAAATTGTACTGAAATGGCGTAAATGTTTTCATCGGAAAAACTTACTATATTCGACTCAAAATAATTCATGCAGTTCATAGATTTGTTTTCATTTTCACATGATCTTGGTCAATATGATTACGTAAATTCTGTATGTGGAAGACAAAGAAGCGACACACAAAACGAGATCCTCACATTTAAATGTATAGATGTAATGTTTATATAAGAGGGGCGAAAAATACCAAAGGGACATTCAAACTTATAGTTCGAAAAAGGAACTGACAACGCCATGGCTAAAACAAGAAAAGAGAAACAAACAAATAATACTTCACAAGACACAACATAGAAAGCTAAGACTAAGCTACACGAATCCCTTCAAAAACTGGGGCTGATCTCATGTGCAACCCTCCATCACGGAAATACAAGCCCCGGAATATCACATCAATTGGGAGACCTATATACCCCAATGGTTGGCGGTTTTTTGTCAGATAAAGTAACTGTACATCTAATCAATGATAGTTTAAAACAATTAACGTAAATGTGTTTACCAATTTTATTTCTTTTATTCTCATCTTTTCAATAACAACTGTTGCTTTTTGTTTTGTTTACTGTGACGGTCATCCATGGCCATAACAACATTTTCTGCAAACGGATCATTGCATACAATGCACGTCCAACACTACCAATTGGTCGAAACTGTATCTTAGTAAGATTCAGAAACTAAAGTGTTTCAGTAATCTCCATACATTCACAAATATGTCATTCTTATGAACACAACAAAAAATTATCAAAAATGCCATAACATTACATCTTGAATAACAAAATTATGACACGAAAAGCGTTCCATACAGATACTGCTTACGCCGAAATAAATGGCTCTAATGGCGTTCAATACAAAAAATATTTTGTCAAACTGACGGAGTAAAATAAAAAATCACGAATTAAGAAGCTTAAATTGACTGAGACTTGTGTATAATAAATGGAGGAGTCAAAATAACCATCATATAAACATCTGAATGCTCAATTTAACAGGTAAAATACAAAATAAGTGTGACGTGAGATATGACTCATGAGAATCGTTTGAAATCACAATTAAATTCAAAATGACTGACCTTAGACTTTAAATACGTATATCGGACATAGAAATAAAGGTTAAAAACTACAGTTTAACAGAAAACTCACCCTGTGGAGGGTTGAATACCATAGAAAAGTTTGTTTGGCTTTACCGCCGTTGCCGTTTGGCAGACATCAAAATAAAATTCGGCATAATGACGGAACAGATCCGTAATTTTCGGAGTATGACGTAACACCTGAAATTGATAAAAAAAATAAAATAGAAAGGTACCATTCCCCCCAACAGTATCATTTACATGTAGAATAGCCTTACTATGACAGTCTTTTGTGTTGTCAATTTGGAAAAGATTATTCATCCAAATTGGACTGGAAAGAAAATGTTCACAGTCTTTCAATTACCATTTGCCAAGCACCCAGTACGTCTTTCAAAAATGTATTCTTAAATACTTTGCTGTAGTTGCTTTACATAGCTATTACCAAAAACTAAAGAATCTATCTTCATCAACATATGACATAAATATGTTTTGCCATTAACAATCATTTTTAAAAGTTCTTCTGATCCAAGTTCATTTCAAATTCATCATCACAATAATCTTTTTGTTTATAGTTTTTTAAATAAAACTCAGCCGCAAAAGACTGCGTAACAGGAGCATATTATTCACAATATAAATTACAACACAGTTCATAATACATACAATATACATAGTTCATAATACATATAATATACATAGTTCATAATACATACAGTATACAATTTTAAATTATACATCTTCAGAAATAAATCTTTGTTAATTGCAATTTTAAATCAGATAAGCATGTTTTCTACCTTTTGAATAAATTTGACAGCGTAGACAGCACATTACTATTACAATGTTTAAGCATGCCCAGTACTTTTTTAACATTTGGGTATTTTAAATAATATGGAGGTATGAACTTCCCCCTTAAATCTTTAACTTCACAATTGGTACATATACATATATAGTGGTACACATCCCCAAGACCAGCTTTACAAAGTGGACAAATTCTCTCATTTCGTGGTTCATTTTCCATCTTCCTGTTTCAATGGGAATTAACTTTGTATTACATATCCTTAATTTAGATATATTTACTCTATGACCCGTCTTAATTTTAACAGATATGGTTCTAAGCAAAACTCTTCCTTAAAGTGTAAATAAAATTCTCCCCTTGATGAGTTGTTTATATAAGAGAACCATTTTTGAATACACTGGTCCTGGAGACGCTGCCTTACATTAGTTTTAATATAATTATAATCAACTTGCCCCGCAATATTATATATTTCACAAAAGCCACATTCATTAAACACAGATTTTACATAGTTAAACCATTTGAAATTATAACCTTCATGTTCGTGCATGTACCAAAGTAACTTATACAGTTTACCCGATAATTTTTTATCATTTGTTGCAAGCTTGTGCCAAAAACATACCATTTTTAACTTGATCTGCAGTTCAAGTGGAAATCGTCCAAGTTCTCCATAGACCATAAAATTTGGCGTAGAGGATCGCATCCCCAAAATGCGCTTACAAAAATGTAGATGTAATTTTTCAGTATTATTTTTATTTTGTATTACAACTTTTTTCACTCTATGAACTGGTGAGTTCCAAATAAAATTATATATAAGTTCATTTATCTGTTTAATAATACCTTTACTTGGATTAGGTAGTGACAACATCAAATGATTTTAAATTGGCAACATAAATGTCTTCCCAACAGAATTGCGACCAACAACAGTAATGTTACGTCTAGACCATTGTGACTAGTCTTTTTATTTTTACGATATTGTCTCATAATTGATTTTAACTAGTGTATCTAAATCAACATCAAAATAAACATCCAATAATTTAAAGGATGTGCTTCCCCAAGTAAGATTTTGATTTGTACAAAGTGTCTCTGTGCTGTACTTTTTACTTCCAATCCAAATTACATGAGTTTTGTAAAAATTCATTCTCAAACCAGAAATTTGAGCAAACCAATTTAGCTCCAATAATGCCTCATTTAAAGATTCTTCACTACCATCTAAAATTAGTGATGTATCGTCAGCAAACTGTGAGAGTTTATGTTCAACATGAAGGACTTTGATTCCATTTACTTTTTTGTTATTTCTTATTTTTAACGCTAAAATGTCTTCACAAAGAATGAAAAGATAAGGCGCTAATGGATCACATTGCCTGCAACCCCGTTCAACAGTGAACAATCTGAAAGATTCAGTGACTGCTGAAATAATGTTTTTAGAATCTCCAAAATTAAAAAAAATCAAAACATTTAAACGAAATTTCCATGAAATGGAATTAAAGGCTCTTTCCAAATCTATCTACAATAAAAGGCCTGGTAAATCATTATCTTCTGTATATTCCATGATATCATGGATCAATCTTAAATTTTCCCCAATATATCTTCCAGTCATAAAACCTGTCTGAACGTACAGTATCAATACGTTTAGTAAAAACTGTTCTAAATCTTCTTGCTATAACCCCAGAGCCAATCTTATATACAGTATTTAGCAAAGATATTGGGCGCCAGTTTTTTATTAAAATGTCTAGATTTGTTACCCTTTGGATGACATGTTATTATCCCCTATTTTGAGTAACAGAAAATTCCACTGAAAAATCATAACCTGCATTCAAGGATCTTACAACAAAATATTTCAAGTCAGACAAGAAAATTTAAAAAATTCACTTGGAAAACCATCTGATCCAGGTGTTTTATTGCTTTTCATTCTTTTTAAAGTTTCACCAGCTTCATTAACTGAAATTTCACCTTCTAGTTTATCTTGTTTATCTATATATAACTTTAAACATTTACATTTTGTAGACTATTTTCAATATCTTGAGGTTTACAACACTCAAAATCTCTGTTTTTGTACAAATTTTCATAAATATTTTAACCTGTTTGAGTATTTCTTTTTGGTTAGTTACAATATCACCATTTTCTTTTTCAACCTTTGGGATAATCTTACTGGTGAAATTCTTAGATTGCAGTCCACTAAAATAACCTGTGGGGTTTTCTCCCTCTTCTATCCACTGTATTCTGGATCGAACTATTTTACCATGCATTTGTTCCTTTCTTAATTTTTCTAGTTCATTTTTTTTCTTCCAATTGCTGCATAGAACCTTTTAAAATAAGTTTATATGAAGAAGCAATTATTTCTAAATTTCCGGGCACAGTTTACAACATTACCGTAGAAATGAGGATGAGCTTAACTGTTTGAAATAAGTATTCTACAGGTACAACCAAACTTCAAAACCAAATCTTTATATCTATGGAAAAATTTAGTAAAGGTTTTAAGTAATTTATGGTAACTATATCCCTGGTTTAATAATTTACCAGTAATACATAAATTACGTTCGTTAAAATCAAAAACGTCACAACAGACACGGGCATAGCGAGCGAGCTGTGAAAAATAAACACCGTAAGATGGTGTCAAAGGAACATCACCACCTAAAAATGGAAAATTAACAATTGGGAACAAAATTTGTCGATAGTTTTAGTGTGGAGTTTCCCTTTTCAACCCGACATATCTAAATTTAGAAAAGAACAGTTATTACCGTTTTAATTTGATTTATTTAAAGTAAGTTCCTTGGGGTAAATTTCAGCAGTAGATTGAGAAAATTCCCTTCATATTTATCCATACAAACAAATCAATTCTGAAATAAATGAAAAGTTTTCTAAAACACCAGTACTTACGGAGGCATTGATTTAATCAAGAAAATAATATACGACATAAAAAGAATAGAAAGGCAAAATTACAAATAAGCAACAACAGAAATTCACTAGAGATCGTTTAGAACAGCAAAGGAGTAAGTTCGGTAAAGGCCATATTTGGCCCCGATTATAAAGTTCATTGTAATAAGATTAAAATGTGTTAAGTTGACTTTTCAACATGTGTGAAAGTTGTATAACACTTTTTTTGTCAAAGTTTTATTTTAAAGCGTTGATTTTTACATCCAAAATAGGTCAATATAAGGGATTTTGGCAATATTTGACAAAATCGGCCAAATTTAGAACCAGGAAACATAGAGCGCATGCGTCGACAAACTAAATATTTTAGGTAGACATATAAAATGTCTTTACAAACATTTTTTTAAAAGATCTTTGTCGTCAACGTAAGCGCTCTATGTTTCCAATTATCGATGGAAATTTACCAATTTTCATTGATCTTTTCGTTAAAAATCGACACAAGTACCATTTGTGACGTCATAAATAAAACGCAGGAACGTACATTTTCATTAAAGGGCTTATTTCCTATCTAGTAACTGTATTAGCTATGATTCATTGTGAAATTGGTCTATAAATCCTACTTTGACATTTAAGCTAGAAGAGGGGGCCATTTTATGACCTTAAGGGGGCTCGTGGGTCTAAATCAATTTTTTCTAATATAAGATTTTGCTATTTTTTTCTATGATTTATTTATACATTTATATGTTTATGTACAACTTGTTTGAAAATACTAATAAAAAATATAGGTCACCGATGAGTTAAAAAAGATATTTTTATTTAAACGTCAAAAATGACATTTTTGCACCAAAGAGAGATGATTTGGAGCTTTTTCAAAAATATAAAAAATTAAAGTCATCTGTGGCCAACCTAAATCGATTTGTCTGTGTGATTTTTGTACCATATTATAAAGTAATATCTACTAGTGTAATAAATAAATGTTTAATTTTTTCTGAATTTTTTGTACATGCGAGCTTCCTTAAGCCCCAGTCCCACTAGACCACGATCGCACTACGCTCACTGCAATCTAAAATAAATTCAGATCGTAGTGAGGTCGCCGTATTAGCGGTATGAAAATGTAAATTTGCGTTGCTTTAACGATGCTACTACATCCTCAATACGCTTCTACAATGATCCCGCTACGATTATACCACGTTCTCACCGCGCTTATTCTGCGACCTCACTACGCTTATCAAGATCTTTCTACGCTTATCACGTTCTCACTACGACCATACCACAAGTTATCCGATTGGAACACGATCTTACCACGCTTTTACTGCGGTAATAGTACGTTTTTACCACGATTATACCACGTGCATACCGCGATCTAACTACGTTATCAGTAATAACGTTAACTTTGTGTTCCATATCAATACAATTCCATTCCTTCTTTTTCTGATTAATACATAGATTTCTAGGAAACAATACAGTCATGCCATCAAAATCTTCTAGAACACGTGGGCGTGGCGGAAGGTTTTGATGTAGAGGCAGAGGGAGCTCTGGTAGTAACTAATTCTGATCAAGCAGAGATTTCGGACCGACCAATCCAACCTAAATTACAACCTCTTGCTTGTCCATAAAGCTCAAATGACAATATTTTAGTGAACGATAGCAGAGATGACACAGATGTGTCAATAGATATAGGAAGATGTGGTATGAGTGCCAATGAGACAACTCTCCATCCAAAAGACAATTTATAAAAGTAAACCATTATAGGCCAAGGTACGGCCTTCAACACGGAGCCTTGGCTCACACCGAACAGCAAGCTATAAAGGGCCCCAAAAATTACTAGTGTAAAACCATTCAAACTGGAAAACCAACGGTCTAATCTATAAAACGAGAAGCATGGTGAGCCGTTAGAGAAAATGGACAAGAACTACATACAGACGAAGAAAACCTTGAGATATATGATATATTTGATGTAAAAATGACAATGAGAATGATAGTCGTAGTATGAACGTAGTCAGGTCGTAAGAAGAGCGTGATGAGGACGGCAAGGGCGTGCTAGAATCGTACTATGGTCTTGAACAGCGTGGTGTTAACGTGGTATAGTCGCAGTGGAAGCGTAGTTGGGTCGCGGTGAGAACGTAATGATCGTAATGAGGTCGTAAAAACGTCGCTGGGAGATCGTAGTGCAGTCTCTCCGAATAGAATCACGCTCTCGCTACGATGGTACAGCGACCTTTGCGATCTTACTACGGCCTTAGTGGGTTCTCACTACGACCTGATTTCGCCACGAACGTATCCCAATTGTTTTGAACATGTTCAAAGTTGGCCACGCCTATAACGATCTTGATGACCTTATCACGACCGTGATACGACCTTACTGCGATCTACACGATCGTACTACGATCATAAAAAATTGCATTTTTTTTTTCACAGATCGTAGTACGATCGTGGCCTAGTGGGACTGCGGTATTACTGAACCTTCTCCTTCCATGTTTTGAGATAAATCAGATTTTAAGACGGAGTGTATCAGAAGAACATAGAAAGAACGTTTTAAAAAACGGAAACAACACACGGAAAATAGTTTGGTTGTTGATCTGCCGTCAACAAAAATAAATGTTGATTTGAGCCCTGAGTTCCTGACCTATACCAGCCACCATTTACAACTGCAATTAGAGACAGATGTAGAGAAATTTGCAAGACGTCTTCGCCTACAAAACATTTTAATAGGCAGTACGTTTTTTGTACAGGAAGCCGGAATTAATGATTCTAATATGATAGTGATAAAGAAGACATGTCCATTTCCAGATTTTGAAATAAAAGCGAATAGAACACACCAAGATGTAAGAACGATAATTTGGAATCTTAGATTATATGACAGATTCCGATTTATTGATTCTATTAAAACTGAAGTTTAATCATCAGTCCGTGGCAAACGCAAACAAAATCTCTAATAGCAAGAAAACCCAAGCCATGACCAACTTAAAGGTAGAGATGGTATTGTTATAAACTTTATTCTAGATCCAACAGTTTATTTTAAGATAATGGAGTCAATAATCAATAATTCTTATATCGATGGATGTATGTTCTTCATAAACCAATATTCCAAAAAACAAAGGAGTAGTCGCTTGTGAAACAGCATAGAACGATCATATGGATAAAAATTCAGAAATCGCTTGTTAGGTTTATATGCTGAAACTAGTGACGAAAGTTACATTTTCTATCCAACAACAAGCACTTTATGCAGATTGATAGTACAAGATTGGGAACCAAATGGCTATTTTTTTCCCAACATTTTCATCGGGAATCTCGTGGAACGCATTCTTTTGATTGTACCATACACACCCCTGGCTCCGTTATATTGATGACATCAACATCAAACGGAACGAAACTGAAGAAAATCTACAAGATTTTCTAGATTTCTGTAACACCTTACATCAAGCTATAAAGTTCATATCTGGTTTCAATTGTTTCGTGATACCATCATTACTTTAGAAACCAACCTTCTAAAGTAATGAAAATTAAATTGACAAAGAGTAATGTCTCTCTCCGAAGAGTCGTCACCAAAAACACTCTTCCCGAAGCATTCCGTATAGCCAAGTTACTAGGTTTAAGCGGATTTGTTCTTCGGAATCAAAATTAAACCACCAGTTGGGTCACGGATCAGTGTGACTATTGATAAATGTTAACAATCGAATTTTTCACATCTCAAATTTGTATTTACGTTAATGATTGTTAATTAATTTCCACGACTTTATTTCAGTAACAGACATTCATATGATTTAACGCAATTGCTATATCTCCACAATATATTAATTTTTTGAAAAAAAGGTTTTTAAACATTAAAGTAATGAATAACACTATGTACGGCCATTGGTTGACAAGCCGTGACAATATATAGATTTGTTTGATCAGAAAGTGCCAAGTATCAGTTATTAGAAATGATTACCGTATAATATTACACATTGGTAACACGTGACCTCCATTCCAGGAGAAAGTGACTGACATTAGAAAACATTAGAATCACAAATTTTTTTTTTTTTTCAAAACGTCCCTTATCAAATGACAAAATCGAAAGCTCAAACACATGTAACTAATGAACAACAGCTGTCATATTCCTGACACGATGCAGTCATTGTCTGAAAGAGAAAATAGTAGAATAATCCGGGTTATGTAGCTATCTAAACCTCTCTATTGGGGTACAGCCGCATAAAAAAAGAATTTCAACTTTTTAACAACCGTTTTTGAATTAACAGAACATGAGAATGCAGATAATATCAAACGAAACATATCAAAAGTATTATGACTTCATTGCAATATTTAAAAATGACACAATAAATACAAAATGATAATTCCATGTAGTGGAGCTTTCAGCAGCCGCATGAACAAATATTTCAACTTTTTAAAAACCGTTTTTGAATAAACAGAATATGAGAAGTGTGTTCTTTCATATTGCAAATTTCGTCTGAAGCAGAAAGTGGGTAAACAAAGCCAGAGGTAAGACGCACCTGTAAAAAGCGGTCAAAGATTCCAGGCTTGCAATTGAGTTACGTATTTGCACATTATGTTCGCTATTGGTAGTTGAAAATTAAACAATTCAAAATGGCAAAATGAGACAAAGAGACAAAATATGAAAGATGTGCAAAATCTTGCGAGAGTCATTTTTACAAATGGGTACAAAAACTATACTGTTATCGGAGCATTTTATGAATACTAAATTTATGAAAACAAACAAAAACAAGGATATTTGAAGCTAGCCGAATATTAAGCCTGTAATAACCTCGAACACAAATATTGTCAAACAATAGTTTGTTAATCAAATGAATGTCACATCTTCCAGAAAAAAGTCGACAATTGTTGTTATCACAATGCCCTATTGTGACTTCTTACGGAAAATGATTTCCATATATTTTTACATTTTGACCTATCATCATGACATTTACTGATATAAGTAAGACAATGTGTTTTAAGTGTTAATGAGACAACAATCCAAGTTACAATGAATAACATGTTAACAATTATAGATCTCAAAGTACGGCCTTCGACACAGAGTATTGACAAACACCGAGCAGCAATATATAAAGAGCCCCATACTTACTAGTGTAAACGAAAAGAACCCAAACATTCAGCAGGTCTAAAAGTTTTAAAATGCACTAACCTTCTCAATTACCTGTGACGGTTGTGAAAAAAATATAACATAAAAAGACACACAATAAAACATCTTTTGAAATGTTTTTAAAAATCGAAAAAAACGACATTCAAACAAAATCAAATAAACATACTCTGAACCAATAAGTTTTATCTACGGCACACAATATTAACTCGTATACGCATTTTGAACAAAGGTGTTACAAGGTAGTAATAAACTAGACAGGGGAAGAGTGTCAATAAGATAATATATATCTGAAACTAAATGGCATTAAATACATTCACGTACGTAGGTAAATTAAATTATAATAGTTTTGTTAATATTGACCACTTTTGAACCTATCCCATCACGTTGTGCATTGCACTAGATAATGTTTATATGATGATTAGGTTATTCATTTAAAATTGTCGTCTATAATACTGTTTTAGTGTTTCCAAAAACTATTTTTTTCTTACAAATCAACTGATTTTGTTTATCTTGTTCCTTTATCGTTTTATTTGTTGTAGGGTTTTCTGTTTTGATTTTCAGGCTATAAGATGGTTATACGGGGGTAGCAAGGGTGCTGATCCCGAAATTTACAGGCTTAAAACACGATATCCCGAGGTTCCGAATTTAAATAAATTAAATCCCGACATCCAGAAATTAAAAAAAAAGAATTCACGGATCCCGAAATGGGTCAATCCCGAAATCCCGAGCTTGAACACACCCGATTCCGGAGTTTCTTCTTCAACTTACTTCCAGTATCAAAAAGAGCGAAGATTCTAAGAGACATTCAAATTCATAGATCGAAGATAAACTGACAACGCCACAGACACATAAGAGTACACAAGACAAAACATAGTAAACTAAAGACTAAGCAACCCAACCAAAAACTGGGGTTTATATCAGGTGCTCCTGGAAGGGTACGCAGATACTGCTTCACATGGGCTACTGACGTGTTATTCATGTTATTACAAACTCCGCAAATTGTCTAATTCGGTAGGTCAAATTCGTGAAAAGGGAACGGATTGTAGTTACGACACATATACCATATCATCTTCAAAACGAATATTTCATAACGGCCAACCAGCTCGTGATCATGTCCGTTCAATTTAAAATCTTTGATAAATAGCTTCCTTGTGAGCAGCAACCTTCTATCAAAGAAATCATGATAGGAAAGACATTCTCCGGAATATCGCATCAATTGGATGATATCTACTCCGTATGCAAGGGTTGTTGGAATGTTGCTGCATAGAAATAGAAAGTTCACAATTGGGAGGCTGAAATCATCCCTTTATTCGTAGAGTTTTGTTTTCAGCCGATCCTCATTGTCAATTTCTGGATGGACGAAAATATATGAGACAGACTCAGCTGTATCTGTAATGTCCTTCCTCTTTAGTTCAATGGGATAGATGCGTGCAAAAAGTAAAATCACAAAAATACTTAACTGCGAGGAAAATTAAATCGGAAAGTCCCTATTCACATGGCAAAATCAAATGACAAAACATATAAAAACCAAAATGACAACAACTGTCATATTTCTGACTTGGTACAAGCATTTTCAAATGTAGGAAATGGTGGATTTAACCTGGTGTTTTAGCGCTAAACCTCCCACTTTGTACGACAGTCTCATACAATTCCGTTATATTTACAACGATGCGTGAACTAAACAGATGTAATACATAAACTAGCTGAAATATGGGTACAGTAGTCACACCGTGTAACAATTTTATAAGAAACAATTTTACAAAAGAGAACAACATAGTCATCAGATTTTGAATTGTTTACTGAGAGAACATCATCCTATATAGTAGAAAGTAAAGTGAAAGGATATTGCCAACTTCTTTTCTTTCTTCCTAAAAAGTTCCTGTATGAAAATATGTACAATTGGTCCCCATGGAAAAGCCGATAGTTTGTTGAAAAACAAAGAAAGATTTATCCCTCCCAAAGACAAAATACTTCTATCTACGTTGGCCATTTTTGTTATGACACAAACCAATACCAACACTTTAAAGTTTTCTTTTAGTTTAGAATGGGGAATACTTGTGTAAACTTCACAAAAATAATCTTTTGTGAAAATCATTTAATGTATATGTGTTCAAAAACTAGATACATGTCAACGGAAGCGTATCGGAGCCACACAATTTTTTTTTAATATTTCTGCCTATAACGCCAACCTTTGCAAAATAACGCAAAGCTTGCATTATAATGCAAACCTTTGCAAAATAACGCAAATCTTTTATATATTAAAACTTTCCTAATGATTAAAGTCCGTCTGTCGTTAATTTCGTTTGTGAATTACTAGCATATAGTTAGAAAAGAACCACCCAAGGCTAATATATTATAATAAATATGCATAGGAATAAGGGAATACTTACACACAAAAAGTAACAATAATATGAGGCCCCCTTGTATGTAAAAAAAACGTTGATTATACGGAGAACCACTGAGAATTTAGGAAAAGGGGGGGGGGGGTATATATAGAAAATCGCTGAAGCATGATCGGAGTGGGCCCAAAATTTCTAGATCCGCCACTGTACTTTGCGCCATTTTGCCGGCTGCGGCAAAAAATGCGATTTATATATATATACATATATATATAGTTTTTGCTATTTTGCCGGTCTTCAGTTTATTTTAACAAAAACGAATGACATGAATAAAAAATATTATCATAGTACAATAAAACAATGATTGAATGTGTAAGTACCGAGCCACGTCAAAATTAGACTAAACAGTAAAATTATAAATTTACAAAGACAAATCTTAACGATCTACCCGACCGTGTAAACGCTGATGGACACTGTAGGTCTATTTACATGATTTAATTTACCTAAAACTGACGAGGAAAGGTAACACACGACCACCAAAAGCTTTATTTTTTGAAGCCCATGTGGTCGTATGGTCTAGCGGGACGGCTACAGTGCAGGCGGTTTGGTGTCACGATATCTCAGTAGTATGGGTTCAAATCCCGGCAAGGGAAGAACAAAACATTTGCGAAAGCAAATTTACAGATCAAACATTGTTGGGTTGATGTTTAGACGAGTTGTATATAAATATATATATATAAGTACATCTGAGCCAGTGACAACTCTACAACAGATTTGTCCATCAGATCACCAGCTGTGATGGTGATACATGGCTGTGTACATTATGTATATACAACTCGTCTAAACATCAACCCAACAATATATATATATATATATATACCCAGGTCTGATGTTTAGACGAGTTGTATATACAGAATGTACACATCCATGTATCACCATCACTGATTGTGATCCGATGGATAAATCTGTTGTAGAGTTGTCACTGACTCGAAATACTTATAAATTTTATTATTTCTGTGACTGTATCTTACATTAATTTGTAGGATCCTTTGCTATAGATAATTTAGCTGATCTGTAAAAATATCATCTCCATGCCTTATATATCATGTACTGTAGTACGACGCTAGATTAAAACTGACGTGGAAAGGTATTTATAAGTTTCTATTATATGCTAAGGTTTATAACATCAAATGAGAAATCAACTCTACAATAAAAAGTGAAATCATAAAAATACTCCGAGGAAAATTCAAAACGAAAAGTCCCTGATCAAATGGCAAAATCAAATACTCAAACACATGGATAACAAACTGTCTAGTTCCTGACATGGTATAGGCACTTTCTTATGTAGAAAATGGTGGATTGAAACTGGTTTTATAGCTAGCTAAACATCTCACTGGTATAACAGTTTCAATCAATGCCATTAAATTGACAATGATGCGGTAACAAAACAAACAGACATCAAAGGTAAAAAAAGCAGTCAACATTATCCCAAAAATACATGTTACAAAGAAGCACAAAATGGCATACAGACCAAGCATATTTATTTAGTAAAAATTAAAGACAAGAATACACAAATTGTGACTAAAAAGTAAAATGATCTTTGAACAGTCACCATAGGACATATAACAATAGGAAACGAACAAGTTAATTGCTAAAAAAAATAAAAGTTTTACAAAAGAACCACACTGCAATGAACATAGCGATGACTTAAGATTATCTTAGGATGGCAAATAAGCTTGCGAAGAGGATAAAGGCTAGTTTTACAAATATTTAGCCCATTAATATTATAAAATGAGAGTGTAGCGTCAGCAAGTCAGATATCCTTGCCCTTTTGGTTATCTTATAACCTTACATTAACAAGATAAGACCATTTCGTTTTGAGCCATACTTAAACGGTAATGTAAAATTAATACAAACATGCATCCGATTTACTTGACGATTATATTGCTTTTGCCAGCAAGTCGAGTTCTGTCACAGGAAGATGCCAAACACACAGAAATACGTCTACAGATACTGGAGTCTGTTATCAAGGATCTTCAAACTGATATAAGAAGACTGAATGTGGAAATTACCGAATGTAGATCAACTCAAGGTTTGAATTAAATTATGAAGTAGAAACTATACTGCTATATGTCGAGTAGTGCGATACTTAAGAAACATGTGCTTATTTAATTATTTTACTTGAAATACTGCTGTTGGGAATTTGTTAAATGTAATGAAACGATTTATTTTTGGAGTGATGAATGTTCATTTTTTTTTTAAAAGCTGTGGTGTCTCAATGTTCGTCAACAGATATTTTCTTTGTTGAAGTTCAGTAAAATTTTGATAAGTACGTCCGATATATCAATTACAAATAAGGGGTTACGTGCCTTATGCTAGTGTTTGCTGTATTTTAATCTCAACTTCTATATATGTTTCTAGTGTACATATGTAAAGAATGGAATTTAGTAAAATATTTTTTATAAAAAAAGTGTGTTTGCAACATTCATCTATCGTTAGGAAGGGAAGCACAGAAAAAGACACCAAAATATACTTTAAATAGAAACTGAAATTCTATAAGTGTATATTCATATCAAAAAATACTTTTTATACTGTTACGGTAAATTGTGAAATAATATATAGAATGTTATGGAAATATGATTATAATTCGGCCCGCCGAAAAAAAAAATGAAATACTTTAAACTCATCTTTTCTTCATAAAAGTAAAACACAAAAATACTGAACTCCGAGGAAAAATCAAAACGGAAAGTCCCTATTCAAATGGCTAATCAAATGATAAATCACATCAAATGAATGGACAACAATTGTCATATTTCTGAGCTGGTACAGAAATTGATCAAACCTGATAACGCTACCCCTCTCACTTGTATGACAGTTGCATCAAATTCCATTATATTGACAACGATGCGTGAACAAAACAGACATAATTAGTAAAATTGTCAAAATAGAGGTACATCAGTCATAACTCTGTTACAATCTCAATTAGAACAAAAACAATCAAATATTTAAGAAAGAAGCACAAAAACCATCTATCAAAGGACAAGGTACGATAAGGCCTGTTTTTGACCCCCCTATTTTCTCTTTTTTAAATATTGTTTTGGAAAGCTACTTTTCACGTTAAAATATTCCCTTAGGTTTGAAGTTTGTTTGGATAAACTTCAAAACCATTAATTTTAGATAATGGGTGAGGTGAGAGGGGTGAAAGGGCAGCACAAACGCCAAAAGAAGGAAAATTACGTTTTTTGGCCTTTAACAAGAACTGAAAGTCTACCCCTTCACCTCACCCAGTTGCTAAAATTGGTGGTTTTGAAGTTCATCCAAACAAACTTCAAACCTCAGGAAATATTAAACATAATAAGTAGCTTTCCAAAACAGAATTTGAATAATGATAAAATAGGGGGGCCAAAAACAGGCCTTATCGTACCTTGTCCTTTAACAACCACATACATTGATTACTTATATATGTATCTTAAATATGTACCATACCAGTGTACTGTTGAATTTATTTCACGTTTGCTTTCGCGGGCGCCTTGCTGTTTGTTGTATATTTATTTGTTTAGTCCTTTTGTTTATTTTTGTCCTCTTTTTTTTATTGTTGTTGTTGTTTTCTACATTTTTTTCAAATTGTTTTATTTTTATTGTTTTCTACAATATTTTCAAATTGTTTATAGGTTTTATTTTTTACCTTAATTTTTTCACATGTACGTTTTACCTGGAACATTTTTGATGATATAGGTTAGTTAATATATCAAATTGCAAAAGTGTATAATATTAGCTAATTGTGTATGTGAAAGCAAAATTTAAATCTATTTTCATATTAGATGTTCCACCTCAGAAGAGACAGAATTCTCCAAATGAAGTTGCATTTTCAACGCAACTAACACACCAATTAACCGGACTAGGCCATCATGCAGCAGTTATATTTAACAAGGTAAGTACATTTATTTTCACAATTGACAAATGTTATCAGTTGAACACAATGGAACTGAAGGGTAATATAAAAAAAAGTTAACATACATTTGGTTGCTTATTCAATTTAAAAATAGCAAACTATCTTAGGTCGAATGCTATATCAGTAAAGGTTGGTTCGTGTAGTGCATTACCATTTACTAGATATACATTCGTGTAGTTAGTGTTAAAGGGTAGTCCAGAAATATTTGCCCTGCACAAAGAGATTAATGCATAAGTCATGGCTGAAGTTGAGTAATGACGCTATTACGATCATTGAAAAGTGATACATGTAATACCATTGCAAAAGCAAGTATGTCTAGTCAACAAGAAAATATATAACCAACGAGAGATTCACGACCAATGTATGGTTTTTCCAGACACTGAGTAGATTGTATAGTAGTGTAAACAATCACAAAAATACTGAACTTCGAGGAAAATTCAAAACGGAAAGTCTCTAATTAAATGGCAAAATTCAAAAGCTCAAAGACATAAAAAAAAACATAGATAACAACTGTCATATTCCTGACTTGGTACAGGCATTTTCCTATGTAGAAAATGATGAATTGAACATGGGTTTTGACGTTCTACTAATATGTTTTGGGCCATTTGGATATTTTGTCTATTCTCTCGGGTTTAAAATTTTGTCTTTCTTGTTAAATTGCATTCGAGAAACAATATTTTCTATAAATCATCTGTCATTATCAGTAGGGTTCTAAGCAGTGCATCTTAGAGAAACTTAATATCATTGATTTACCTCGACTTTAGTTTACGTGAGTTGTTTTTTCTTCATTAAATTAGGAGGATTATGCAAGTGCTGAAATACATTTTAACAGTGTATTACAACCTTCTGCGTAAGGATAATCTTTCTGCCCACATATTGTAGCACAATGTGTTGATTTTGTAGTCTAGTTCATTTCTCATGGCACTGAGTCATTACACACAGTTTATTAACAAAATACACATTGTTTTTACTCGGTGATGTGATATTTGAAACCTTTGGTTTACTCTGCTGTATTAAGATATTCTTAACTTTTTTAATTAAATCACATCAACACTCGTAGAAAAAAGGGCGGAAAAGGTAATAAAAAAACGGAAAGTCCTTTATCATTTGGCAAAATCCATTGCTCTAATACACATCAAACGGATTGACAACAACTGTCATATTCCTGACGTGGTACAGGCATTTTCTTATGCAGAAAATGGTGGATTAAACCTGGTTTTATAGCTAGCTAAACATATCACTTGTATGTCAGTCGTATAAAATTCCATTTTATTCACAACAATGGCATATTTGAAATTTGATGCACTAATCATGGCTGAGTATGACAAACGTTATATTTCTAAAATATGGAAATGTATCTGGTAAGAGTAATATCAACCAAAACGAACCAACAAAAAAACGTAGTAAGTACATTTGCGGGTAAAACATCTGTGCCGCAAGTAAACTTTTTTATATAGACTTTTAGATAGATATATAGTAAATGCTTGCATAGGTTTCAGTCACCTAGTTGATACCACCAAAAATCTAAAAAAAAGGACATTTCGAATGCTTGAATTTGTGACTGCTCTAAATATTTTCGAATACAATTATTACTTTTAATATTCATTTTGAACACATGTTCTACAGGTTATTCTGGATACAACTGCCTCATATAATAGCGGCGATGGTGTATTTGTTGTACCAATGGCTGGTATTTATGTATTCACTTGGACAGTATCAGTAGGAGATGGAAACTGGGAATCTACAGAATTGATTGTTAATGGCAATCCCTATGCATATTCTAAGGTGGACACAGCTAACGGTAGTGACTATGGTAGTGGTACTCAAACTGTTGTCTTAAAGGTAATCAGACCATTATAAATTGAATATATTTCATTTAACTTACACACACTATTTTTCTATTGCTAATATATATTTTTGTCTGTGTGTATGCCTTGTCATTTGAACAGCTTATTTTTTTTGTGCTTAACATATTTGATTTAAAGTTTCTCTCTATCTACTGAAGTTTCTGCAATAATTCATAACATTTGTATAAAATCGTCAAGCAGGAGAACTTTGCTCTAATGAGTAAATTGACGATATCGGTTATGTTGACTTATTTATAGATCTTAAATATTGTTCTGGTAATATTCACTATTGTCTGTAATATTATTCATTATAATAACAAATTTTTGTAACATTTGCTGAAAACAAATTCATTTAATTAAAATTTAGTTTAAATTGGTTGTGTTATTTCCAAACAAACATTTCAGGCAGTACTTAATCTATTGGTTATTGTCAGTTTTGCTATTGCTGCTTAAGTTTTTGAGATATACTAGTAATCGTTGTTTTGAAAAGCCATGAGTGGCCGTCGGCTGTTTTTCTGCTCTGTGGTTGGGTTGTTGTCTCTTTAAAATTTTCCTTATTTCCATCCTCAATATTGTATAAGTTGTAAACAAATACATTTTACACCAAGTGTATTTGTATGAACAGCGACCATATTTGTTGATAGATAAAATCCACGGATGCATATTTGAAACTAAATTCCATAAGAAACATTCAGGTAATGATTGTTGATATTTTAGTAGTATTTGACAATGTTATCAACGACGGCTCACAAGGCTCATCTAACCGTTTGGGTCATGAGAACTAAAACTGTATTTGTAGTGTTGTTGTTTATATTTCAAAAATATTTTGATTTTGATCTAAATATTAAGATACTTTCAAATAGTTATTTGAATTATCCGACTTTGTAGTGCTTCTGAACATGACATTATTAATCTATAAACATCTCATGGGTTGATTTGAATAAATAAGGAAAAAAAATAATCTCTTTTTCCAAGATTTATACCATCGCAAAATAAATATTGACGTCAGAAAACTGTTTTTTTCTCGTGATTTTGTGAAGTGATTACACACACACGACGCGACCAAATGCAAAGGATCAGCTCTTTGGTTGCGATTTTTCCCTTCAAAGTACAATATACTTTTTCAATACGACCCTGTAAAATAAGTACTTATCTTATCGAATACCTGGCTTTTTTAACATGTTTCAGCTCCTTATTCATAAACATTGTATAATTTTATATTTTATATCTTCCTCAATAAGTTGGCCTAATTTTCATAATCAACGCGTGGTTTGTTAGATATCACCTTTTCATCAGTCATAATTCGATTATTGCATATGATTCAACTGCTATCCTCTGAATTTCATATTGTGTCGACAAGAATTGGCGAACATATATGATGATGTTACATATAAGAATCAAAGCATGTCACAGATTATTGATTAAAGATTCCGCCACAATATAACGTGCTATATGATATTTCTCCACTCTTGATATATAATGTCTCTTTTATATATAGAATGCAAAATATCTTCACATTGAATTAAAGCGCTTTCCAAAAACGTCTATGCATTGTGTTATGGCAAGCCTGAATATGAAGGATAGATTCGGAGGCAAGAAAAGAGTTTTCGCCTAACATAAAGTATATCAAAACGATTATATATTCCCGTATTTTTTTAATTTTATAAACATGTAAAAACTGCAGGTACTAGTATACTAAAAGTGTTGAAAATTAAGTGTAAAATTGAGCAACGAATATTTTTCATATTTTTATTTTATGTAATTACTTATTACCTTTCATAAATTATTTTCTTTTACTCTAAGTTTAAAGTTTATCATGCTAACATTTATATATGTATATTTTCAAGCAATTCTAATATCAATTTTACGCTCTTTTTGATTACAGGTAAACAAAGGGGACCACGTATTGATAAGAACGGGTACCATAGGAGACGGAGTCATAGATGGCAACGCGTATGATACATTTTCCGGCTGGATTTTGTTTCCATTGGAATAAATTGAAATTTGACAGTGATGATAGGGATTTCTTAATTCATCTGTATCATCCGCGCATGTTGTGTTTTCATCATTGCAAGCATTAATATGTTGTGATAAAGTACCAGGATTAAAATTAAGTACGCCAGACGCGCGTTTCGTTTAAATAACACTCATCAGTGACGCTCAAATGATAAAAGTGTTTAATTCTAACTACAGTTCCGTCAGTTTACTGTTCGAATATATAAATACAACAAAACTGTGTCATATTTACCATGTTATGTGCATGTCCTATTGAATATACTCTATATAGATATAAGAAGACTTGACAAGAGTGCTAATGAGACAATTCGCCATCCAAGTCACGATTTGTAAACGGAAAAAAAATATTTAGGTCAAAGTGCGGTCTTCAACACGGAGCCTTGGCTTATACCGATAAAATTTAGTAAATGTTTTGATAAGTTAGTGACATCGAAAACCCTGGTGTAATAATTTTTCAGTAATACATAAATGTCTCTCGCTAAAATACGTTGTTACATACACGAGAGACAAGTTGGGATATATAAACACCATAAGATGGTGACAAGGGAACGTCACCATCTAAAAATGAATAATTTATAACGATAGGAAATGAAAAATCATCTCTTTTATCATAAATTTTTGTATTAAGCTTCCCGTTAATGATATTGATATGAAGATTAAGGAAAGGGCAGTGGTCATTGTTAGTATTAGCTTTATTTATGGTTAGTTCAACAAGATAGATTTCTTTAGTATACATACTGGAGTCGTCATTATTGAGAGCTAATACATCATCCAAATATCAAAAAGTATTGTTAATTTTTTGCATCAAATGTTATTTCGATGGGTCTTTGCTGATTTTAATCATAATTTGTAACTCATAACAATATAAAAAACAGGTCCGAAATAAGTGGTGCACAGTTAGTCCCCATTGAAATTCCATTCACCTAACGATATACAGAATCTCCAAAGCGAACAAAAATGTTTTCAAGTAAAAATTCCAAGCGCATATATAGTTTGCAACAGAGAATTGAACAGAAGATTATTTTTTTACCAAATTACAGGGCCAATAAGCATTATAACACAAATCAAGTCCAATGATTGAGTTAATAAAGTCATATGTATAACATGTATAATTGTTGAAACATTTAAAACATATAAAAGCTTCATGACCGCACAACCAAAATCATACATAAAGACAACCATCAAAAATTTCATACATGTAATGAAATAAGGATAAAATAATCATATAAGATATTCGCAGGCATTTATGTATTATCTGTTCACTTTGAATAACGACAAGATTGAACCATCCCCGACCCACGAAAATATACAACAAATACAATTTAGCAATTATTATTCTGAATATTTATTCCATATTAAATGTGTTTTAATTAACACATTAGATTTCTTATTAAATGTCTGTGTTTAACATCAATTCTCTGAAATAATAGACCAAATATGAAAAATTTTGGCCAGATTATTTTTTTTTTTCAATTACTTTTTTTTTAAGTTGAAATGGTCCAAACTAAGAGTCAAATTAAAAAAAAATCCAAAAAAAAAAACCTGAATAGTCTGGTTGCCATGGAAACCACGTGACATCATATGAATATATTAGTATAGCAAGGAGAAATGGCTAACATTGTATTTTATGGTAAAAATGAGATAAAGCATATCATTTTTTGTTCTTTTCATGGGTATAAGAGAAGATTTCGATCATTTAAACTGCTAACTGAATAAAAACAGTCTTTGGTACATAAGGTGGTCCACTGAACACAAAAATCGGCATGATTTTTGTCGTTTTTTGTCATTTTTTACATCTGATTTTGCCGAAAACGCAGAAATCCTCACATAAAAGACTATAAAATTATGGATGTTTTCTCAACAAAATGCTGCCAAAAAATTCTTGGGTAAATGTTGCAGAAAGTTGCCAATAGAGGAATATTAGTCATTGTATTTACCCTGAAATTCCCCCTTTTTTAGGTTCTATTTGTAAATAAATATTTCATATGAATATTTTCATGATAAAATAGTCCTTTCTTATGAAAACAACTATTTTTAAGATGTATTGAGGGTAATTATATCATATTACATATTCCAGCAATTAAAAATTTCATGCTCAAACTAATCTGGATGTAATTTCGAAAAATGAGTTATTTCCCTTTTTGAAAGGAGTAAGACCCCTTTTTGACCCCAAAATATAGCAGTTTTATCAGATTGCAAAAACTCTTAGTTGTTTCTTGGACAGTAGAATGCTTCTGTTACATAAATATGGGCTGTTTTTGACAATACAATGCACGTATATCGGGTACTAGCACCATTAAGTCATGCTAAATTACTGAAATCTTCACAATTCTATCATTTTAGTTAAATTTTAGACGGTTTTCGTGTAAAACGAAAGTGGCCGCATTTGTGTTCATCCTTAATATTGAAATGTAAGTTGTATTTTATGATAATACATAACATATATAAAGGTTGAGAATGAACACGGATGCTGCCACTTTCATTTTTGACAAAAAAGTGACATTTGTCGGCATATTTGGTAGATTTTCCTTATTTTAGCTTGAATTGGATCGTTTTTAATGACTAAATAAATTCTTTCACATAAACTAATTGATTCAAACTAAATAGACACTTAAGTGTTTAAAAAGTGGTCAAAATCTTTCGTCAGATGAGCCTGAAATTTGAGGCCAAAATCGGTCCTTACCGGACCTACTCCTTTTCGTTCAAGAGATATAGAAAAAAAACTTTAGCAGCAATAACATTTAGGAAACAACTTGATTATACTATTTCTGGATCACTATTCCTCACTAGACCGCTGTCTTAAGTATTGGCGGAAAAGAAAATAGCAAATGAAAAAATTGATATATTTTATCAAATCTAACCAACAACTTTAAAAAGAAAAATCAATCATTAGAAAATAATTATTATTAGTTTTAGATTAAAGGGTAATAAATAATGTTGATATTATAACTGCTTTGCAACAAAAAATAAGTAAAAAAATATAACTACGTTTTATATATAAAATATATAACCGGTAAAATCATTATTTGCTTTGAGGGTGCTGATTCGAAGTTTCACGGTTTCATATTAAAAAAGTTCAAAGGTAAATCTCGTGAATTTTTCATATAAATACGGAGTCCTTCAGCTATTTATTTTAATAGTGCAATTAAATACGTTTGAATATGAGCAAAAGAAAAAAATCGAATTTTACCAATGCAAAACTACAGTGCCCAGTTTCATCCTAAATGTAATAAAGAAGATGTGATATGATTGCCAATGAGACAACTGTCCATAAGAGACCATAAATAAAATCACTAATAAATTATGTTATTATTATATTAAAACGCATCAAATAATAGTTTTAATTTGTGTGAAAATCATTTTGTTATCACAACTTATGGAACTGTTAACAAAGAAAATTTACTTATTTGATAAAAAAAAAAAAAAACAGATGCTCCGCAGGGCGCAGCTTTACACGACCACATAGGTTGAACCATGAACAGTTGGGGCAAGTATGGACACAACATTCAAGCTGGATTCAGCTCTAAATTTGGATTGTGATTAAATAGTTGACACAGCATTGGTTTCTGACACAGAATGAATGTGGTCTAATGAACTTAAATTATTTTGTTTGCCTTTGAGCAATTCACTATGCTGTTGAATATTTATCCTCTCAAAAAAATGTTTGAAGAAATTTTCTTTTTATTTATGAAATCTGAAATGAGAAAAATTGAACCCCCCCCCCCTCCCCCCAATTTTTTTTTTCACATCCCCCTTTCCCTTATTCCAAAACTGATCTCAATTCAAATTTCTAATGGAGTTTGCAACAATAACTACTCATTTAAATACATCATAAAATATTCAAATGTAAAAAAGTGCTTGTTATCACTGAATGGTAAAGATTGTTTTAATTTATCAGTTTGAAGTGAAAGTGAATATACATTGTATATTGTATAAAATAATGATTTAAGTTGATTCAACTATTATTCTGGACAAAGAAAGATAACTCCAATTGAAAATTTCTTGCTATTGTGCAATATTGTGCAATTAGATATTTCTTGCTATTGCGCAATATTGTACAATTAAAAATACTTGCTATTGCACAATACTGTGCAATTGAAAATTTCTTGCTATTGCACAATACTGTTCAATTGAAGATGTCTTGCTATTGCTGAATACTATGCAAAAAAAACTATGTTAATTGGACATGCTTTGATACTATATATGCACTTGAATTTTTACTAGATAACATTTTTGTTCGCTTTGGGGATTCCGTATATCGCCAGATTATCGGAATTCCAATGGGGAATAACTGTGCACCACTTATTGCGGACCTGTTTTTGTATTGTTATGAGTTACAATTTATGAAAAAAATAAGCAAAGACCCATCGAAACAACATCTGATAAACAAATTTAATAATACTTTTAGATATTTGAATGATATTTTGGCTCTCAATAATGACGACTTCAGTATGTATATTAATGAAATTTATCCTGTTGAACTTACTTTAAATAAAGCTAATACTAACAATGACCACTGCCCTTTTCTCGATCTTGATATCTATATCACTAATGGAAAGCTGAATACTAAAATTTATGATAAAAGGGATGATTTTTCATTTCCTATCGTTAATTATCCGTTTTTAGATGGTGACGTTCCCTTGTCACCATCTTACGGTGTTTATATATCTCAACTTGTACAATTCGCTCATGTATGTAACAATGTTTTAGATTTTAACGAGAGAAATTTATGTATTACTGAAAAATTATTACACCAGGGTTTTCGATATCACAAACTAGTCAAAACATTTACTAAATTTTATCATCGGTATAAAGCCATCATTCGTAAATATAGCTCAACATGCAGACTTCTAATACGTTCAGGTATTTCACATCCAATTTTTTATGGAAATATTCTTTATAAAGCACAAAGGTGTCAGTATTCACCTCAGAAACTTACAAAACCTTTGAATAGACTTATTAAGAAGGGATATAATTACGATACTGTTGTCAAATCATTAAAAATTGCATATTTTGGCGTTAATATTGAGTCACTGATAAGGTCTTTGTATCGGAACTAAACACATTTATTCTAAAAACAGTTGTTGGCATGACACGGGTTATGTTCTTCTCATATATGTTATGATGGTATGATACTAAACCCCTAACGAGAAGGATTGTGCCTGATGATCATATGATGAAATCATAATCTTTCAGTCAGTTTAATTGAAGTCTGGAGCTTGCATGTCAGTTAACTGCTAGTAGTCTGTTGTTATTAAAGCCTCGGTCACACCTTACCGGATAGCTCGAACGGACGCCTAACGGATAAAAAAAAAAGTTATCCGTTGACAAAATTTTTATCCGTTGGGAGTCCGTTGGTTTACTAACGGACATGTAACGAATGCCTAACGGACACACAACGGACATTGAACGTACATGAAACGGATACGTACCGGACAGAACGGACGTCGAACGTACATCCAACGGACGAGTACCGGATAAAACGGACACCTAACGGAAGCGTAACGGATAAAACGGATGAACAAAATAATCTGAAAATTAAAGGCAATAAACCATCTAAAAATTTAAGGCAATAAACCATCTGAAAATTAAAAGCAATAAACCATCTGAAAATTAAAGGCAATAAACCACATACACGTGACCTTAAAATGATTGTATCTAGTACATGTATATATGTTATAATATTTGCTTCTGGGAAAGTGTGGTCAGTAGGACAGGTATCAAGGTCACATGTACCAAACAAATAGAACAATTTATCCGATTCTTTTTTACGTTTTTACACACGAGGGTCACTTTAGTTAACAGGTTTAGTTGATTTTATTTTGTATTGCGTCTTGTTTAGCATGATATGTGTGCAAATATAGAGCTACTCTGATTAAAAAAATCAAGGTAGAAGCAGTGTGGTAATTCAGTCTTATAGAGTTTAAGTTGATTTTCTGAATTTGTTTATATTATGTACCTCTGGTATGAAAACGGATAATGTGTTATACGGAACTCTTCATCCGTACTGCATGCTACGATATTTTGCTCCAGAAGCAAGGTGTCTAAGTGTAATTGCTAACTTGAGTCCTGGTTCCAGTGGATTTCTGTAAAAGGTATTCTGCTTGGCTATGCGAGGTCCAACTTGCAATATCTCGTCGAACATCTCTGTGGGCATTCGAAGGAAGTGTACAAAGGACTGCCGATCCTCCCACCTAAGTTCGGTCATGAGTTGGTCATATAGACCAAAACTGCATCGTCTTTCAGGACTAAGCCATGGTCGTGTCCACCATCTCCTTTGTCTTCTCCTTCTTCTCCTTTCGACAGCTATAAGGTTTATATTTGCTACATTTAAGTTGAGTCTGGCCTGAATAAGAGCTGTTTGGTAGCGAAGACGTGCTCTTACTCCAAGATCCATCACGAATAATAAATATTCATGACACTCAAGAAAATCTGACTTACCAATTATTGGCATTTCTAACGCGAAATTTCAATTGGCATTTGTCCGTTTTACATCCGGTAGGCATCCGTTTTATCCGTTATCCTTCCGTTAATGTCCGTTTCACATCCGTTTTATCCGTTAGGCGTCCGTTAGGCGTCCGGTAGACGTCCGTTGGTGAATTGGTCTACCGGATCTCCAACGGATGCATAACGGACACGTAACGGATACAAAACGGACGAGTACCGTACAAAACGGACGCCTAACGGACGCCTAACGGACGTTCAACGGACATTTTATCCGTTGGACGTCCGTTCAAAGTTTTGAACATGCTCAAAATTTTCCACCGGACAGAACGGACGTCAACGGATAAAACGGACGCTTAACGGACATGCAACGGATATGGACGGACGCCTAACGGATAAGAACGGACGTCTAACGGACATGAACGGATTGAAAAAAAGTTATCCGTTAGGCGTCCGTTCGGGCTATCCGGTAAGGTGTGACCGAGGCTTTATGTATTATTGTCATTTTGTTTATTTTCTTTGGTTACATCTTCTGACATCAGACTCGGACTTCTCTTGAACTGAATTTTAATGTGCGTATTGTTATGCGTTTACTTTTCTACATTGGTTTGAGGTATAGGGGGAGGGTTGAGATCTCACAAACATGTTAAACCCCGCCGCATTTTTGCGCCTGTCCCAAGTCAGGAGCCTCTGGCCTTTGTTAGTCTTGTATTATTTTAATTTTAGTTTCTTGTGTACAATTTGGAAATTAGTATGGAGTTCATTATCACTGGACTAGTATATATTTGTTTAGGGGCCAGCTGAAGGACGCCTCCGGGTGCGGGAATTTCTCGCTACATTGAAGACCTGTTGGTGACCCTCTGCTGTTGTTTTTTATTTGGTCGGGTTGTTGTCTCTTTGACACATTCCCCATTTCCATTCTCAATTTTAATTGAAAATAATTTTGGATCCTGATTTGAACCAACTTGATAACTTGGCCCATAATCAAAAATATAAGTGCATTCAGCATATCAAAGAAGCCCAAGAATTCAATTTTTGTTAAAATCAAACTTAGTTTAATTTTGGACCCTTTGGACCTTAATGTAGACCAATTTGAAAACGGGATCAAAAATTAAGAATCTACATACACAGTTAGATTTGGCATATCAAAGAACTCCAATTATTCAATTTTTGATGAAATCAAACAAAGTTAAATTTTGGACCCAGATTTTGACCAAAACTGAGCCAATAATCAAAAATCTAAGTACATTTTTAGATTTAGCATATCAAAGAATCCCAAGAATTCAATTTTTGTTAAAATCAAACTAAGTTTAATTTTGGACCCTTTGGACCTTAATGTAGACCAATTTGAAAACGGGACCAGAATTAAGAATCTACATACACAGTTAGATTCGGCATATCAAAGAACCCCAATTATTCCATTTTTTATGAAATCAAAACAAAGTTTATTTTTTGACCCTTTGGGCCCCTACTCCTAAACTGTTGGGACCTCAACTCCCAAAATCAATCCCCACCTTTCTTTTGTGGTCATAAACCTTGTGTTTAAATTTCATAGATTTCTATTCACTTTTACTAAAGTTATAGTGCGAAAACCAAATGTCTTCGGACAACGACGATGACGACGATGACGACGACGCCAACGTGATACCAATATACGACCAAAATTTTTTCAATTTTTGCGGTCGTATAAAAATGGACAATGGTGTGAGTAAAAAATCAATTCTTAATTTTGTCTAATTTTGACTAGTGAAGTGTACAAATTTTCAAATAAATATTTTAATTATTCTATAGAATCTCCCCCTTTTTTAAATTAAATATTTTTTTATATTTTGTAATACCACAAAAACAAGTATGAGTAAATTCTGTTTTTTAACTGCTAACTTACTTAATAAACTTACTTTTATTTGAAAATCTATCAAAAGAATGTATATTTATATATGTAATATTAGAAATGTAATTAAGAAATGACTTTATATCCAGATTAAATCACCAAATATGCATAAATTCCAGAGTTTAGTTATTGCCTAAAATTATGTTCGGCAATAGGGTGAATAATCATCATCAGATTTCAGGAAATAAGCTTAATGCCTGAAAATTTCAGGCAATAACTTAATGCCTAGGCGTTAGCTTATTGCCTAGTATTTAAGCTTATTGCCTAGGATTTAAGCTTAATGCCTAATTTGAACAGCGGTATACTACTGTTGCCTTTATTCAACAAACTTTACTAAAAATGTCCGTTTATAAATTTTGAAATTATTATGAAACTAAGGTTTCAACTCTCTCAGGCAAGGTTGGCTTTAGATGAATTTGGTTATTTATTTTAGGTATTTTTAACATATAGCTCTTCAACGATTTTCGGTACTTATACATCTTCGGATTTCAAATGTTTGGCTTTGAGCGTTCCTGATGAAGATAAATCCAGAAAAGCGCTTCGGACGCAATAAATTATTAAACGTGTTGTTTTATATTTTCACTTATCGTCGCTAACATATATAACAACAACAAAAAAACACTCAAAAGAAAATACCAAAACCTTTTTTCGTTTAAAAATAATTAAAGTATGAATACTGTACGAAAGAACAACAGTAGCACTTCCACTGATATTTATTAAAATTAGCATCTGCTTAAAGTACACTTCATTCCAAAATTACGGTTTTTCAACAAAGATGTAGTATTTTGTCCTCTTACCTTTACTTTAATTGAATTGAAGAAAAAAAAATACCAAGTTATATGTTCAGTTTTGATTCAAACGAGTTTTTACTTAATTACTTGAAGAATACGCTGTAAAATAAATTGATTCTCTAAATCCCCAATTTTTAAACATAAAACCCAAATTATCCATAAATGAACCTAGTGATGAACCCATTATGTTTATCTCTGTATTTAAAGAAAATCATTTGAAGCATCCATCCCAAAATTGTTTGATTTTAGTGCCTTTCTATTTCTAAATTTTGAGTGCAAAAAATTTTTTTTTTTTAAAATATGTCACTTCCCCCACCCCCTCTTTTTTTAAGGTTTTTATTGTCAACCATAGGTCAGTCATTTGAACAAACATATTCAACAAACACCAACATCAATATAACATGTTAGTTTGTTTATATGGTGGAAATTGTCTGGTATGATAGCAAACATATGAAAAATTGGTCTACATGAACAGTTTACACCCCTAATATGACATGTATGACCCAATTTGAATTATCCACCATCCATTTAAAATATGTTTACCCAGAGATATTTTTTCATTAATGATTAGCCAAATACCTAATCTTTAAGTGTAGTGAGTCATGTTTTGGCTATATTTCTGCGAAAAAAATATATTAGGGACTAAATTTGGTCGAATTTTACTCTTTTTGCTTAAGATCCACAGTACCTGAAATAGCTATTAGCTCTGATATTCTATACTTTATTTCACCGTATAAGATTTACTTTAATAAATATATTTTTATAAAGCATATTCTGTTGTTAATTTAATGACAAACTTTTTAAAGCTATCTGCCATAATAAATGAGCTAATTGAAATTTGGTCATTTTGAGGTAAATTTTCCTTGGTTGCTAAGAAAATTTATGTTCTTGGCAACCGACAAGAAGGACTGGGATGATTAAGATTTCAAACTGATTTTTATGAATAATGCAACTAACTTTGATGTAAGAGGTAGTTTTTCTATCACAATATTTTTTTTATGTGGCCAGCTGTTGGTTGATGCATACAGATAATCGATGTTAAGTTCTCAATTCAAAACAAAAAACAAAAACCCATAGAAACGAAGAAAAAAAGGAAACAAACACAAAACCCTTAAAAATGGTCTGGAGCATATTGTTACTACCTTTGGCCTCAAGGTCCGAGTTTTTAAACTTTTTGAAACACCGTGGATGGAAAATACTTTTTTTTACATAGGTGTAACATCTTACGGTTGTATGTCGTGTACAATATGATGTTATACTTGTCTCTTTTGGGAGGGTATGAAATGAATGGTGCAAAATCCTGCATTCTAACCATTTTTAGAGAGTTTGATAATGTTTTGAATTTTATAGTTCGTTTCTGTGTGTGTTACATTTTAACGTTGCGTCGTATGTTTTCTCTTAATTTTGAGTGTAAATTCACATTGCGATAAGACGTGTCACGGTACTTGTCTATCCCAAATTCATGTATTTGGTTTTGATGTTATATTTGTTTTTCTCGTGGGATTTTGTCTGATGCTTGGTCCGTTTCTGTGTCTGTTACATTGTAGTGTTGTGTCGTTGTTCTCCTCTTATATTTAATGAGTTTCCCTCAGTTTTAGTTTGTTTGGATTTATGAGTTTGAACAGCGGTATACTACTGTTGCCTTTAAATTTATATGTAAGATAATCATCCAAATATCACTGATTTGAGTCTGCTGCCAGAACATAGAACAAACATCGATTCAGTAGAGTTTGCCAAATTTGTCTATGGCCGGTTCAGTCAAATTGTTTCAAAATCATAATTTGTCCTGCTGATATCCTTATCGCGATAAACATGGAGCATGGCAAGACCGCACAATCTCTCGCCATTCATGCATGCTCTTTTCCAAGCTTTCAGTCGTTTCGGGGTAGTCTGTGTTTCTAAAGGTAGCACATTATCATCAACACAGTGATCAATGTCTTTTTCCAATTCCTTCTCCATCAGCAATTCGGTAGCAGCATAGGTAGTAACAGTTTTGTTTGCAAGAGTGAATTAAGCTTTCCTGTAAGCACCATCATACAGTCGCAGTTACAAAATATTAAACTCGCTTTTATGCTGACAAAGAGTAGACAAACTAGAAATAGAATGAGATAAGAAACATGTGTATGATTCTATCTATAGAGTAAGGATATATGATATAGGTACAGGGAAATTGGAACGGAGTTTTTGACGTTTACATGTAGTTCCGTAATTTCAAATTATTTCTGAAAATAGTTGGTGGTATTTTAGTTCCAGAATCCATTAATTTAGGGGTTAGGGGTTAGGGGTGTTCGATTACGAAACCCCGAATATAAAGAAACAAAATTCCGTAGTCCCGAATAAGTAAAGACAAAATCCTGTGTTAAAGGTTCTACCAATCCTCAATAATATCAAATTGGAATATGGGATAACTTTTAATTTTTAAGGTTAAAGAAACATGAATAAAAACTAATCCATACATTCATGTTTCATATTATTTATATTTTATTTATCTGTAAAGAGAAAGATTAAAGTTCGTGAAATGAATACGCAGACAGGACTGTCCCCTTCCGAAGACCAGTACTTGATTTGTCAGTCTACATATCGTTTTTGGATTGTTCTAATGAAGTTATATGCAATCCTCAGACTTTGTTCACAAAAAAACTAGTTTACTAGAATTATTCCTTCTTTACCTTCAGTGTCGCTTTTCCTTTTTCTGCAAGAGCCTGTTTTTAACTAAAGATTCATGATGATTATCTTTACTTGGTTAATGTAATCGAGAAACATCACCCGTTGAGATGCTGAGTTATATCCAGGAAGAATAGTTTAAAAGGAATGATGACAAGTTATAGAAATTAAGGTTGAGACAGAACAACAAATGACTATTATATTTATATATATGTATAAAAACAAAATAATCAGTGTCGAAATTTTAGTGAGGCAATTGCCTCACTTGTCTCAAGGGTAGTTACGGCCTTGAAATTGTTACATATATTATAATCTGTTACGATCACCTCTTATGTAATGGAATGTGTCATAATTCCACTGTACTGCATGCTTTGTTTATGAAGTTCATGGCGCGTCCTTTAACATTTTGAATTGATAAGAATTATCTACAATAATTCAATTGTTCACTTTTAAACATTTACAAAATAGGAAAAGTAACTATGTAAATGCTATGGATACTTGAGAGGCATAAGTATAAGCCCATATAAAATCAGTTGGTTCTTGTTTTATTCAAAAGGGCAAATTGTTTGACGCTTCATAGTTTTAGTTTTCAAAACAAAAAACAGTTATTGTACATATAATTGAATTTACGGAATAATTGATGTTGATTGTTCCCATTTCATAAATGAGAAATTGTATTTTAAAAGAGGTGCAATAACCTGCGTTAATTAAATGCCACAGCAATTCTAAAAAAACACCGCGAAGGAAAGTAGTACTTGTATAAACATTTGTCAAACTTATTGTAGTTCTTGTCAATCATTTTAGGGTCTTTTATTTCTGAGGCAATAGTTTTCGAACTATTTCAGTATGGAAATTAAAATGAAATAGATAATCGTAGTCAGTAGCCTGTCAGTGTTTGTGGTTTATTGTTGTTTTCAATATTTGTTTTTCGTTCATTGTTTTGTGCCTAAATCACGCCATTAGTTTTTCTAATTTACATTTTTTTTTATTTCGGAGCCTCTTATTACTGACTATATGGTATGGGTTTTTCTCATTGTTATAGGCCGTACGGTTACCTATAAATAGAAACTTCAACACATGTTGCTCACTGGTAGAGAGTTGTCACATTGGAAGCCATACAACATCTTCTTATTTTGATATGATTCTAATTATCAGCCGTCAATACATTTATAATGCAGAATTTAAAAAAACTCGTCTCGTTAAAGTCGAATCAACAAAACGTTCAATCTGATCTTAGTAAGAAAATAGTTACTAAGATCAGATTGAACGTGTGCCTTCACTTTACCTTATCAGTATTGATAATTATTTAATTCAAGATAAGTCTATTTAGGATTGAACAATAAACATACGTGGTATTGTTAAATGATTACAACAATGGTTCCGCTTTACTTCACAACCATACTTTTTTTGCAAACAGTTCTAGTGCTGTCTCTGGAAAAAGACACACAAATGGATAAACGTGTGGAGAGACTGGAAAAGATCATTCTTCATCAAAACAGAGTAAACGCTGAACATCAAATACAACTCGACAGACAACAGTCAGTAATCAAAGAACTACAAACTGATATCAGTAGAATGAACATAGAAATCAGCGATTGTACATCTACAAAAGGTTTGGATAAACATTATGCAACTGTTACTTTATTCCTGACATTTCAGACTGGTGGTACACACCGTTCGTGGTCGATAATAAATTATAAAACGTAGATATAAATGCTACAATTTAAAGCTTTCGGGGAGTAAATGATGAAGTCATGTGTATCTTAGCTGTTAATGTTGAAATTTTTATTATATAAAATTTGGAATTCCCTGAACTCTTATTTTGAACATAGTTGTAAAGCTTGAACAGTGAACAATGTATTGTATAACAAGATAGACATGGTTCATGTAATATTGACAGCTTCCAGATCCGGTAAACATATGCAAACATTATTTTCTTCTGTAGAAATAGCTTATTAATGGACTTCAATATCGTGTTTAGCTGTTCAACCATGGCAATTAGTTGTATTTTTGTTGGTGTTTTAATACTATTCTAATCTCTTTTTTTATTGCATCTTGTCAATTTTGTTTGTTTTAGCAATTTATTTAAATTTTTCACAGAACATGTGTCACTTCAGAAGAGACAGTATTCCCCAACTGAAGTTGCATTTTCAACTCAACTAACAAAGTCCTTAACTGGACTAGGCCATCACGCAGCTGTGATATTTGACAAAGTAAGTCAATATTTACCAGGTCAATGTTTTTTATCCTTATTAGTCCAAAACTATTAACGTAAATGTGTTTTAAGTTGAAATTGTTTTAATTACATCCATAGAATAAAAGCTGTTGATTTTCTCTTGTGTAAAGAAGCAAGAAACCCCTTGTTAAAGGTCAGTGCATCTTCATGCATCCAATCAGATACGATATTTTATCTAACTTGAGTGAAAATAATAAAATGTCTTTTGGTGGTTTTTTTTTATCTTACATCGTGAAGGTAACGGAAGGTTTGGCATGCTTCAAATTCAGGTTCAACCCACCATTTTTTCCCTTAAAATGTCCTTTACCAAGTCAGGAAAATAAAATGGTCATTGTTATTTGATAGCTTGTTTCTGTGTGTGATGCATTTTAATGTTGTGTTTCTGTTATGTCGTAGTTCTCCTCTTATATTTGATGTGTTTCCCTCAGTTTTAGTTTATAACCCGGAATTTTTTATTTTTTCTCAATCGATTTATGGATTTCAAACAGCGGTATACTACTGTGGCCTTTATTTATCCATAAATATCTGTCCTACGAACGGATCATCGCATATACTGTGTGTCATACGTCTTTCACTATCATTGGATTGAAACCGCATCTTGTCAACCATCAGTTGTCTATATGAATTAATGTATTATGAACATAGACATCATCACAAACGGTCGATTGAAATGGCGTATGAGACCAAAGAGCAAGGGCTGTACAGCCAGATAAGGTCTTTAAAAACTTCCATTTGTTGATCTAAAAACATCCCGAAGCCACTAATTGTATTCAACACAGGAAACACATCCCACACTGGAAGTAGGATTGAGCTGGCATCTTAACAAAAATGTGCACTACGTGATTATTCAGTAGATAAATGTACACTCGAAGTAAACTTCATAAAAGACATGCAATCATACCTAATAATTATTGGACCTTAGTTTGTATAAATATAAATAAAAACTATATGAATAAAAGTCTGCTTTAAATTATACTGTGGATTCATTTATTTTCGTGGGTATCAATTTTCGTGGATTGCTGAAAACTTGCGTTTTCGTGGATATTTGATTTCGTGGTTTAGTAAATCTCTGTATACAAAGCCTATTGAAAATATAGTATTCGTTGAATATTTGAATTCGTGGTTTATCTCTTCCCACGAAACACACGAAAATTGGTATCCAACGAATAAAAATGAATCCACAGTATCATTTCATGGAAAAGTACTGATTTATATATAACTCATATTCATTGCTGCTTTTAAATATCTTTCATAAAAACATTTTAACTAAGCGATGAAATGATAAACCAGACTGATTCAAAGACCCCTCCCCTACCACAAATAAAACTCCAAAACAATTTAAAAAAAACATTGAGAAATTTTTTTTTTGGTGGAAGAAGACTTCAAGTCTTTTGAAGGCCTATTGTTGCCGACTTTAAAATCATTGAGCCTCCGTATGCCGCATTCGTTTCTGGGTATTACAATTTCATAACAACTTCTGATTCCTGACACCGATTTATACACATGATTTAGCATCTGAATTATTTCATTTGGAAATTAGGATTGAAAAACAATCACTATCGTAAATATGTACCCTTTTATTTATGTAAATTATTAGATTTCATTTCATCTCCATGAGAACGTTATTTGATGACTTGTAACCGGATGTTTTACTGTAGATATTTGTAGTACGCATGCGTTAATTTGGTATCTGGACAACTCGCCCTGTTTACATGTTCGCCCTGAGTTCTTTCGCTCGTATAGTACGTTCGCACTATGTTCATTCTCTTTACTCTTATCAAGGACGTTTTATAATACGTCCTTGCATTTATTTAAAAATATTAATATTAAGGGTATCGTTAAAAAAAACTCTTAAACACGATTTAGTGAAATTCAAAATCATCTGTTTGTTATTTTGTGCCCATGGTAAGACAATTGTGTTCAGTCAATCAAATTCTGTGTGTCTCATGATCAATTAATAAGCCAATCAAAAATGTTTTCTCTGAAGATTATTCTAACATGCTAGATTTTGAACTTGTGTTGTTTTCATCTAGTTGTTAAATCGTGAATATTGCATTTGAATTTTCATCTGCAAACAGGTTCTTACCCAGCTTAAGGATAAAAGCATGACTGATTGACAAAGTTCAATGATGGAGTACTACCATAAAGATAATAATTAGTATTTTTTTCATTAATTTTTTGACATAATACTTGTTGTAACATATTTTATTTTTGTATTCAATTAAATCATTTAAAGGACAATTAATGTACTATTCTATTTTCACATAGACCAACAAACCGGTTGGAACCCCCCCCCCCCCCCCCCCGCCCTCCCCCCAATTATGAGTGGTGTCCCTTAAATAAGGGACTTTTCCTAAAACAAGGGGTCATTAACTGTTGAAAAAAAAGAAAGAAAATTTTTAAGATTTTTAACTCAAAAGTGGGAAAATAAAGAATATATAAGTTTAGAAACATCAAAAAGTTCTTTTGACATGTTTTGACTTTTTAATACTTGTTGATAGATGCATTGTTCATAGGGAAAAGTTTCATCAAATAATATGAATGCTCATTTTTTACAGTGGGTTGTAATGTTCTTCCAATGAGGGTTACCCCTCATTTGGAGTGTTGTTCCAAACCTTTTAAAGGTCTTTCTTTGTGCATAATTCAAAATTGGAAATTTCAACAAGCATCTAATATTCTTACACAAGAAAATACCTGGTCTGCTAGCTACATGTTCATCTTTTCTACCGATTAAATAACTAGAATTATGAAACATTCCCCATTTCCATTCTCAATTTTATCAAGAAAAAGACATGTAAGTTCATACAAATATGACACTTTTTCTAGACAATCCAGATCGTGCAAAATACTTCGCTAAAAATTGTTACCTTTAAAATTGTTGTCCCGCACTAAAAAAAACCATGGAAACTCTCAAATGTTGGCTGGTATGTAATAAGTCTTACTATTTTGATGCCCCATTTATGGATATTATCTTTTCTGGTCTGTCCATCCGTCCTACTTCATGTTAAAGTTTATGGTCGAGGTAGTTTTTGGTGAAGTCGAAAGCCAATCAACTTGAAACTTAGTCCACATGTGTTCTTTATGATATGAGCTTTCAATTTTACTGCCAAATTAAAGATTTTACTTAATGATTGTACGGATGGGAAATCCATGTACACATGACACATCGTTGTTTGAAGAAAAAAAATACGCCATAACGATAATGGAACAAAGCAGGCTGGGTTATTGGGGCTGTTTTTATGGTAATTCTATTACCTTTTATTCACCTTCTTCCACCTCAGAGCTAGCAGCTCTTTGATTTTATATTTTATCCATTACTGGTCCGAACATATACATATAATTATCTCAACGTTACGTGTTCTACATATAATCTTCCGAACGTTTTACACATTATAATCTTACGAACGTTTTACAGGTTATATTGGATACCACTTCCTCGTATAATGTTGGTGATGGTGTATTTACTGTTCCCATGACTGGTATTTATGTGTTTACTTGGACAGCATCAGTAGGGAATGGAAACTGGGAAACTACAGAATTGATTGTTAATGGCACTCCTTATGCCTACACCTTAGTGGACGCAGGGGCCAGTGGTGACTACGGTAGTGGTACACAAACTGTTGTTCTTAAGGTATAAAAAGAAAAATTTGATCACTGTTTGTTATACTATATTATTATCTTTATTGACATTTAACAATTGTTTTGAATTACATTGTTCGCGGGATCATAAGAGAAGTCCTATGGTGTCATATATGATACGGAGAACCATAGTTAAGGCACTGTTATGTTTATGGGAATCATACAATACGATTTAATTATCTTCTTTAATGCAAACATAAATAATTTCTTAGTTCCTGACCTGCAGGAAAACATTTATCAAAAAGTCGCAAAAGCTTATCTCCATTTTGTCCTCAGATACACCATATCAAAATTAAACAGCAATGCAATACTATTAAACAATGATTTGGTTTTAGTTTTACATCTTATTATGTTTATAAAAGCTTTTTTTATGTTAAAAAAGGAGAAAAAAAACAAGTCTTTAAAAAGATTGAAAAGTTATTGAATTATAAATTTACTACATTTTTTCCAAATACAGGTGAACCAAAGTGACCATGTATTGGTAAGAACGGGAAACACTGGAGATGGAAAACTGGATGGCAACAAATATGATACGTTTTCGGGCTGGATCTTGTTTCCTTTGGAATAAATCTAGTTGACGTTGAAAATTGATCACTGCATCCATTCGATAGGTTTTTTGCGATAAAATAGATAAAAGAGGAATGTTTTAGAGCTAGCTTAACCTCACTTTTATTTCTTTCGCATCAAATTCCATTATATAAAAAATGTAAAATCAATAAATGAAATAATACAACAACAAAAATTTACCTCTAATACTTTGTTAAGTGTCCTTTTACCTTGACCAGCTGATACCGTTTATTCCATTCCGAGCTACAAACTCTTGGGTGGACCGTGCACGATGGACAGGGACATTGTCATCCTGGAAAAAATAATTTCCTCTTAGAAAATGCCGAGCTATTACTGGCCACAAATGTTCATCAAGTATTTATTGATATTTAACAGCATTAATATTGCCTTCTACAGGAGCAAGTGTACCCGCGCCATTCCAGCAAATACAACCTAGAATCATGACTTGATATTAAGTTTGTGAAGTCCACGATTGAACCAGGTCCAGTCTCCACTCCTCGTCTCTTTTTCGCAATACGTACACACGTACACACGTTCATCATGTCCAATCATAATTTTACTCTCACCAGAGAAAATAACCTTTTTCCAGTTGTTATTAATCGTCCATCTCCTTTTTTCTCGGCACCAAGTTTTTTTTATTGACTTTCCTGATCACGAATGTTTTCTTATTTACACACCTGTGATACCCATGTTAATGTAAATGCTGCCGAATGGTACGTTTAGACACGGGAACACAATTTTCCTCATTAAAATTGTTTGTTATGTCACATAAAGAACTCCTCCGACTTGTCTTTACAATGCATTCAAGCTTGCGGTAGTCTGGTTTTTCAAACAATGATCGGCCACTTCTTGGTTTATTCTCTCAGAACCTGTGTCGATAGTTTTCGAACGTTGTCAACATCTGTTGACTTAGGGATTTTAAGTATGTCAGCGATTTTTCGGCGAGAAAATCCATTCTGGAACATTTCTACAATCATATTTTTGACATCCGTTGACAGTTCCTGACCTTTTTGTACCAATCTTGTTATTTGACTTTTTTTTAACAAAACCATCATCATAGATACCAGGACTAAATTTTGTAAACGCACGTTTCCTTCACAAAAGACTCATCAGTGACGCTCGAATCCAAAAAGATTAAAAAGTCAAATAAAGTACGAAATTGAAGAGAATTGAGGACCAAAATTCCTAAATGTTTTGCCAAATTCAGCTAAGGCAATTTATGCTTGAAGTAGAAAAGCCTTAGTATTTCAAAAATTCAATATTTTGTAAACAGTTAATTTATAAATGTAACCATATCAATGATAATTCATGTCAGCACAAAAAATGCTGACTACTGGGCTGATGATACCCTCGGGGAAATAAATCTCCACCAAGCACATTAGCAAAACTGAAAGACAAAAATACAAAAACAATACCATATTACAAAAGCAAACGAGGGCACGTGTAAGTACAGAGCAAAATCATATGTAACAAAAAAGCACTAAGTTATATATATGCAATGCACATTAGCAAAAATGAAGTACTAGAAAACCTAAAAATACTATAGCACAACAGCACAACGTCGTGTACATAGCAACATCAAATGGATATTACCAAAACTGACTAAACTGTAAAAGTATATTTCAAAAGACAAATAAAAGTGTACTGTAACATGTTCTTAGAATGATAGTAACACAGTACCTTCCGATGAATTTATAAAAGAGGACGAAACGTTATTTGACATACCCACGGTTCATTAACTTTCCCATAGACATAATTAAGTCGTGTGACCGTGACGTCATCAGCGTTTTTTTATGGTTTTCTACAGTTTAAAATGGATTTAAGAATTAAATTATAAGAAATGACTGTAATATTTTTTCTGTCTATTCGAAATAACATACAAAATGTGATGCACACTGTAAAATAACCCGCTACGCGCGTTATTCAGTGTGCACCAATTTTTTTATGTTATTTCTTCATAGACAGAAAAAAATATTACAGTCATTCCTTAAATGTTTTATTCTTACAATGTCCTGTACAAAGTCGGGAATATTGCAGTTTTTATCAAATATTTCGTTCCTAAGTATATTGCAAAATTATTAAATTCAAAGCAGTTCAGCTTTCAACAATATGTGTCTCAATGTAAGAGACTTTACCTGCAATCCAGTGATTGTCGTTTGTTTATGTGTTACATATTTGTTTTTCGTTAAAAAAAAATTTATACAAATAAGGCCGTTAGTTTCTCGTTTAAATTGTTTTACATTGTCATTTCGGGGCCTTTTATAGCTGACTATGCGGTATGGGCATTGTTCATTGTTGAAGGCCAAACGGTGACCTATAGTTGTAAATTGCTGTGTCATGTTGATCTCTTGTGGAGAGTCGTTTCATTGGCAATCATACCACACCTTCGTTTTAATATTTACAAATGTACAAGTTACAAATATATTAGTTATGTTGCACATTTCGTTGATTTATACATGAAATTTCGTAAATGACGTGTTATATACTTTTATAATAAATTGTGTTACTCTTCCATCTTGATGTCACTACGGATGAGGAAGCAACCATACAGATACATAATGTCTTCGCTGTGGTAAGCTAAGACGCGTTTGAGTATGATGGTAATGAAGAATATTGTATATGAGTTCATTATTCAAAATCTCTAATCTTTTATAAAAACAAATGGAAAGATCATAGCTAGCAAACTGTATAAATGATGCTCGTGACCTATGTTCGTAGAACAAAAAAGACATTCCATAATATTTTATTATTCATTTTGACGCAAGAGTAGTATATAGCGTGTGTTACATTATTGCAATCTATCATTTAAATAAGGCTCTTAAAACAACAATACATGCATACGCGTACGTTTTACCATATGTTGATTATAGTTATCAAAGGTACCAGGATTATAGTTAAGTACGCCAGACACGCGTTTCGTCTACTTAAGACTCATTAGTGACGCTCATATCAAAATATTTATAAAGCCAAACTAGTACAAAGTTGAAGAGCATTAAAGATCCATTATAAGTATAAATTCATTCACACCACAGACTTATTTAAAGGACCGCATACAATATTTTCCTTTTCTACCTTTATGCAATTTGCATTATCTCTAATGTTTTAAGATATGTGTAAAATTTAGTGTCAAATGTTACACACAAACTTTTTTAATTATATCAGAATGTCATTAATTGATTTAATTTTGCATACAGTAAAATTGACAGATGATTCTTATTTGAAAGAATAAAAATAAATAGATATTCGTATATACAGGTGCAAGACGCTAAGATATATAAAAATATTACATATATTAAAGCAATAGACAATAACTGTTTAGTGTCTTTAGATATTAGACATTACATGTGACTTTTGCCGTTCCGTGCTGCATTTGTACGCGGCTTAGAAACAGGTGTAATGCGAGCTTTACCGAACTATTACTCCCGTTTCGAGCCGATTACAAATACAGCTGATATTCAAAAACACTAAACAGTTATTGTCTTTATCCTACAATTAATTCTATATATAGTTTTTGCTTTGAAAGACAAACTTGACATTCACTTAACATGAATGCTGAAATTGACATGGTTGATTTTGTTACACATGTAAACATTCAAGTTTTGAAATCGATGATTGTCATCGTAGACAATACTGCTGTTCATGTTTGTATGTTATCAGAAAATTGGTTTAATTCTTATTGCTTTTAAGAATTGTTTAAAAACAAACAGAACGTATAAAAGTAATCGTGAATTTGCATCAAGTCAAACAATACGGCATTGAAATGCAACTGCAATACACATTATGCATGTTATGAGGTCACGAAGTTTCATACAACACTCGTCAAAAGCAATACACAAACGTAGTACGGCAGTGGGCGGAGCTTTAGAGGGATTTCTGTAAAGTATACAGATACAGCATAGCGATATATGTTAGGCTGTATCTGTGTAGATAGAAACCACATGGCAGAATAAAAAGACAAGAATGACATTTTTTTACAGTTCATATTCCTGTTGATGACATCAGGGAACGGTAAAAGTCACATGTTAGTCAACTTAGTCTACGGTGTAGACGAGACAAAAGGTTTATGTTCTTCAATATTACAAGTAGGTCCATTGACATGTGCACGAAGTACGATTCCAATATTTGGAGCTTTCCTCAAAGGAGTAGGTCCAGTAAGACCCCTTTTTGGCCCCAAAATATAGCAGTTTTACAAAATTGTTAAAATGTAAACTTTTAGTTATTTATTGGACAGAAGAATGCTTCTGCTACATAAATATGGGCTGTTTTTGACAATACAATGCACATATATCGGGTACTAGCACCATTAAGTCATGCTAAATTACTGAAATCTTCACAATTCTAGCATTTTAGTTAAATTTTAGACAGTTTTCGTGTGAAACGAAAGTGGCCGCATTCGTGTTCATCCTTAATATTGAAATGTAAGTTGTATTTTATGATCATACATAACATATATAAAGGTTGAGGATGAACACGGATGCGGTCACTTTCATTTTTGACAAAAATCATCTGAAAAGTGACATTTTTCGGCATATTTGGTAGATGTTTCAAATTTGAGCTTGAATCGGGTTGTTTTTAATGACTAAATCAGTTAAAATCTATCACATAAATTAATTGATTCAAATGAAATAGACACTTAAGTGTTTAAAAAGTGGTCAAAATCTTTCGTAAGATGAACCTGAAATTTGAGGCCAAAATCGGTCCTTACCGAACCTACTCCTTTATATGAAGTATGATTGATATATTAAGATAACCGTCTATGATGTAGATTAGACAATAGGTTCATGTTCTTCAATATTACAAGTAGGTCCACTGAAAGGTGCTTGAAGTATGATTCCAATATTTGGAGCTTTTCTCAAATTTATGTGACGGATGATTGATATGGCATGTAGTAATAAACCAGCAGAAATGATCACTAACGAGTAAGGAAACCTTTTTGCCACACTCATGTTGTATCTTTCAAACATATGACTGAGGGTCTCCTCATTACTTTCGTAAAGATCACTTAATAAGATGAACTCAATTGCTAGAATAAATCCGCAGACTCCTAGAAAAAGAAACCAATTATTTAAATACTTTTATGGGTAACTTAAATATTAACGAAATAATCGATCGAGTTTTCAATTAAGTAAATGTAAGAAATAAGATTTTATGTATAGCAAATCGCTTTTAATACATTTTAAGCTATATCGGATTTTCAGATTTATGTTGTAAGAATGTACAAATTATGTTTCTCGAATAATTCAGCCATGAAACAACAGTAAACAAAGTAAGCAACATTATTTTCATTTGATTTTAGTATGCACAAAAGGTTAATAGAAAAAAAACTGTCGTCTACAAGGATGATTGAACTAAGTGGTGTTAAGGTTACTCTTATACTAAAATGCAATATCTAAACGAGTCAATGAGTATAGCTTTTAAACATATTGAAGCGGCAGGACCATTTAATATTTTAATAAGTCAATATTTTCCTTACTTCTTTCCAGTAAGTAATGCAGATTTTTCATGTTTATGTTCCGATATGAAGAAGGACAATTGTTCTAATGAAAATTATGAGATGGGATATAATTGAAATGAGGTTAAATTGCCAATGAAACAATCATTAACCAATTTAGAACAAAGCAGCTGTATGAACCAATATGTTCGACATTGAATGTATTGCTCTTTTGAAGGTCAGTACCTGCATCTTACTTAAGAACTTCTATATTTGTAAACTGGACAATTAAAGAACAGCGTAGCTGCAGAAAGACATACTCATACGTGGTGGGTTTTTTTTTGCAGTTTGGTAAATGGCAAAAAAGACATATATTTGAATTGAAACTGAAATTTAAACTCTGTTTTTTCTTAGAAAATATCTTACCTCCAATTATAGAAAAGAACAGTCCTGCATTAGTTAATGTAGACGTTTTTGGTCTTAAGTCTTGTACGCTGTCCTGTTTTCTTTTTCTCAATGTATATGTAACTGTCAGAAAACAGCCAATAGTCGTGCATAGAATTGTAAATATTCCTTCAACAAAATACTCCTTAAACCTTCCCCCTGAAAAGGAGTACGTTTGTTTTTAATTTGGATATATTATTGTTGGTAATGGTAATAATTTCTTTTCAATTTTTAGAACGAAGCTTTAATTGTATTTGTTATGAAAAGCCATTTTTACAAATGGGTAGAAAAAAACTGTTCTCTTAAAGAATAACTTTTGTTTGTCTGTATTTTTGTTTGCTGTTATTTATTCTTATTCATTTTACGTGGACTTTGTTTCTTTTTACAATATGCATCTTGATTTATTTTTTGTATTGCACAATAATAAAAGTTAAATCTTGTGAAAGAAACACAAATTACCGTTGCTATGGACAATAATTGATTGCTTGAGAGAAATAATCATGATTTTGTTAAGAAATGTGTATTACATTGTGTTACATTTGATAAGTGAAAAAGTGTAAAATTCACTGCATATCGAACAGGTTTGATTTAAAATCTAGATAGATTTCAGCTGGATATTTAGCTTTTTTAATGCGTTTATTTCCCTCATAAAACTGGTTGTTAGGCAACAAAATATACGTAAAGGGGCTGAAAATGGTCTTTAAAGACCCTTGTCCCTCGTCGTCTACAATACCATTTTTAATCTAAGTATTTCTAACGACTTTCTCTTTCTAAACAATTAATAGATTTTGTTTTTAAATCATAAATTTCTGGGTTAATTCAAGTATGAAAAGTCCATAACACTAACGAAATCAATTGTCATCTTCCAAAAATCAATGAAAAACATCCTGATGTAAACAAGAAAAAGGTAACAAATTATACATTTGTTTTTAATTCAGGTAAACATTGGTTGGTTATCTTTGTTAAAATAGTTGTAGTTTTTATTTTTTCAATGTCATACATGTTTCACTAATCAAACGTTTTGCAGAAGAGTTATTCAATCCCATATTTACATACGGTAGACACTATGACTTTAAGTTGACCTCATCATTTCGCTTTCGTTTTATTTGATCAGAGGATTATACAAATTACTTTCAGTTTAAAGTTGACGAACGGAAGCATCAAAATATATTTACCCTTATCTTTTGTGAAAGGTGATTTAATTCGTATGCATTCAAAAAGTTAGATATGCTACAGGTCGCCGTGGAAATTGAAAAAAAAATACGGGTTTCCATATTGTAACAATTTTATACTTTTTGAACGGTTAGATAAGAAATAAACAGGTTACAATGGGAATCAAAAATAAAAAGATTTGTAGGTGAGAGGGTTAGCGCTATAAAACCAGGTTTAATCCACCATTTTCTAAATTTGAAAATGCCTGTACCAAATCAGGAATATGACAGTTCTTGTCCATTCATTTTTGATGCGTATTGTTATATGATTTTGCCATGTGATTATGGACTTTCCAAATTGATTTTCCTCTAAGTTCAGTATTTTTGTGATTTTACTTTTTTTTTGAAGCAGCAAAATACAACACAAGAATTGAGTTCCCACCGGATCTATGTGGGCCCAAATCTAGTATTGGCTATCTTAGTTGCTAGATATGGACGGTTTTTGTAAAAGGTAGTTGTTTTGTAAATTTAATGTTAAAACATGAAATCCTTCAAACACTATGGGTTTTCTACTTAAAAATGTCACGTTTAAGTTTTATTCGGACAACAAACTGTTTAAAATGGAATTTACAAGCATTTGGAATATATTATGAATTTTCGTACAACTATTACCTCAATATTATTGCTTGGGAAGGTATGTTCTCTTAAAGAATAACTTTTGTTTGTCTGTATTCAAAAAAAAAGTTTAACTGATTTAGTCATTAAAAACAACCCGATTCAAGCTCAAATTTGAAACATCTACCAAATATGCCGAAAAATGTCACTTTTCAGATGATTTTTGTCAAAAATGACAGTGACCGCATCCGTGTTCATCCTCAACCTTTATATATGTTATGTATGATCATAAAATACAACTTACATTTCAATATTAAGGATGAACACGAATGCGGCCACTTTCGTTTCACACGAAAACTGTCTAAAATTTAACTAAAATGCTAGAATTGTGAAGATTTCAGTAATTTAGCATGACTTAATGGTGCTAGTACCCGATATATGTGCATTGTATTGTCAAAAACAGCCCATATTTATGTAGCAGAAGCATTCTTCTGTCCAATAAATAACTAAAAGTTTACATTTTAACAATTTTGTAAAACTGCTATATTTTGGGGCCAAAAAGGGGTCTTACTGGACCTACTCCTTTGAGGAAAGCTCCAAATATTGGAATCGTACTTCGTGCACATGTCAATGGACCTACTTGTAATATTGAAGAACATAAACCTTTTGTCTCGTCTACACCGTAGACTAAGTTGACTAACATGTGACTTTTACCGTTCCCTGATGTCATCAACAGGAATATGAACTGTAAAAAAATGTCATTCTTGTCTTTTTATTCTGCCATGTGGTTTCTATCTACACAGATACAGCCTAACATATATCGCTATGCTGTATCTGTATACTTTACAGAAATCCCTCTAAAGCTCCGCCCACTGCCGTACTACGTTTGTGTATTGCTTTTGACGAGTGTTGTATGAAACTTCGTGACCTCATAACATGCATAATGTGTATTGCAGTTGCATTTCAATGCCGTATTGTTTGACTTGATGCGAATTCACGATTACTTTTATACGTTCTGTTTGTTTTTAAACAATTCTTAAAAGCAATAAGAATTAAACCAATTTTCTGATAACATACAAACATGAACAGCAGTATTGTCTACGATGACAATCATCGATTTCAAAACTTGAATGTTTACATGTGTAACAAAATCAACCATGTCAATTTCAGCATTCATGTTAAGTGAATGTCAAGTTTGTCTTTCAAAGCAAAAACTATATATAGAATTAATTGTAGGATAAAGACAATAACTGTTTAGTGTTTTTGAATATCAGCTGTATTTGTAATCGGCTCGAAACGGGAGTAATAGTTCGGTAAAGCTCGCATTACACCTGTTTCTAAGCCGCGTACAAATGCAGCACGGAACGGCAAAAGTCACATGTAATGTCTAATATCTAAAGACACTAAACAGTTATTGTCTATTGCTTTAATATATGTAATATTTTTATATATCTTAGCGTCTTGCACCTGTATATACGAATATCTATTTATTTTTATTCTTTCAAATAAGAATCATCTGTCAATTTTACTGTATGCAAAATTAAATCAATTAATGACATTCTGATATAATTAAAAAAGTTTGTGTGTAACATTTGACACTAAATTTTACACATATCTTAAAACATTAGAGATAATGCAAATTGCATAAAGGTAGAAAAGGAAAATATTGTATGCGGTCCTGTAAATAAGTCTGTGGTGTGAATGAATTTATACTTATAATGGATCTTTAATGCTCTTCAACTTTGTACTAGTTTGGCTTTATAAATATTTTGATATGAGCGTCACTAATGAGTCTTAAGTAGACGAAACGCGTGTCTGGCGTACTTAACTATAATCCTGGTACCTTTGATAACTATAATCAACATATGGTAAAACGTACGCGTATGCATGTATTGTTGTTTTAAGAGCCTTATTTAAATGATAGATTGCAATAATGTAACACACGCTATATACTACTCTTGCGTCAAAATGAATAATAAAATATTATGGAATGTCTTTTTTGTTCTACGAACATAGGTCACGAGCATCATTTATACAGTTTGCTAGCTATGATCTTTCCATTTGTTTTTATAAAAGATTAGAGATTTTGAATAATGAACTCATATACAATATTCTTCATTACCATCATACTCAAACGCGTCTTAGCTTACCACAGCGAAGACATTATGTATCTGTATGGTTGCTTCCTCATCCGTAGTGACATCAAGATGGAAGAGTAACACAATTTATTATAAAAGTATATAACACGTCATTTACGAAATTTCATGTATAAATCAACGAAATGTGCAACATAACTAATATATTTGTAACTTGTACATTTGTAAATATAAAAACGAAGGTGTGGTATGATTGCCAATGAAACGACTCTCCACAAGAGATCAACATGACACAGCAATTTACAACTATAGGTCACCGTTTGGCCTTCAACAATGAACAATGCCCATACCGCATAGTCAGCTATAAAAGGCCCCGAAATGACAATGTAAAACAATTTAAACGAGAAACTAACGGCCTTATTTGTATAAATTTTTTTTTAACGAAAAACAAATATGTAACACATAAACAAACGACAATCACTGGATTGCAGGTAAAGTCTCTTACATTGAGACACATATTGTTGAAAGCTGAACTGCTTTGAATTTAATAATTTTGCAATATACTTAGGAACGAAATATTTGATAAAAACTGCAATATTCCCGACTTTGTACAGGACATTGTAAGAATAAAACATTTAAGGAATGACTGTAATATTTTTTTCTGTCTATGAAGAAATAACATAAAAAAATTGGTGCACACTGAATAACGCGCGTAGCGGGTTATTTTACAGTGTGCATCACATTTTGTATGTTATTTCGAATAGACAAAAAAAATATTACAGTCATTTCTTATAATTTAATTCTTAAATCCATTTTAAACTGTAGAAAACCATAAAAAAACGCTGATGACGTCACGGTCACACGACTTAATTATGTCTATGGGAAAGTTAATGAACCGTGGGTATGTCAAATAACGTTTCGTCCTCTTTTATAAATTCATCGGAAGGTACTGTGTTACTATCATTCTAAGAACATGTTACAGTACACTTTTATTTGTCTTTTGAAATATACTTTTACAGTTTAGTCAGTTTTGGTAATATCCATTTGATGTTGCTATGTACACGACGTTGTGCTGTTGTGCTATAGTATTTTTAGGTTTTCTAGTACTTCATTTTTGCTAATGTGCATTGCATATATATAACTTAGTGCTTTTTTGTTACATATGATTTTGCTCTGTACTTACACGTGCCCTCGTTTGCTTTTGTAATATGGTATTGTTTTTGTATTTTTGTCTTTCAGTTTTGCTAATGTGCTTGGTGGAGATTTATTTCCCCGAGGGTATCATCAGCCCAGTAGTCAGCATTTTTTGTGCTGACATGAATTATCATTGATATGGTTACATTTATAAATTAACTGTTTACAAAATATTGAATTTTTGAAATACTAAGGCTTTTCTACTTCAAGCATAAATTACCTTAGCTGAATTTGGCAAAACATTTAGGAATTTTGGTCCTCAATTCTCTTCAATTTCGTACTTTATTTGACTTTTTAATCTTTTTGGATTCGAGCGTCACTGATGAGTCTTTTGTGAAGGAAACGTGCGTTTACAAAATTTAGTCCTGGTATCTATGATGATGGTTTTGTTAAAAAAAAGTCAAATAACAAGATTGGTACAAAAAGGTCAGGAACTGTCAACGGATGTCAAAAATATGATTGTAGAAATGTTCCAGAATGGATTTTCTCGCCGAAAAATCGCTGACATACTTAAAATCCCTAAGTCAACAGATGTTGACAACGTTCGAAAACTATCGACACAGGTTCTGAGAGAATAAACCAAGAAGTGGCCGATCATTGTTTGAAAAACCAGACTACCGCAAGCTTGAATGCATTGTAAAGACAAGTCGGAGGAGTTCTTTATGTGACATAACAAACAATTTTAATGAGGAAAATTGTGTTCCCGTGTCTAAACGTACCATTCGGCAGCATTTACATTAACATGGGTATCACAGGTGTGTAAATAAGAAAACATTCGTGATCAGGAAAGTCAATAAAAAAAGACTTGGTGCCGAGAAAAAAGGAGATGGACGATTAATAACAACTGGAAAAAGGTTATTTTCTCTGGTGAGAGTAAAATTATGATTGGACATGATGAACGTGTGTACGTGTGTACGTATTGCGAAAAAGAGACGAGGAGTGGAGACTGGACCTGGTTCAATCGTGGACTTCACAAACTTAATATCAAGTCATGATTCTAGGTTGTATTTGCTGGAATGGCGCGGGTACACTTGCTCCTGTAGAAGGCAATATTAATGCTGTTAAATATCAATAAATACTTGATGAACATTTGTGGCCAGTAATAGCTCGGCATTTTCTAAGAGGAAATTATTTTTTCCAGGATGACAATGTCCCTGTCCATCGTGCACGGTCCACCCAAGAGTTTATAGCTCGGAATGGAATAAACGGTATCAGCTGGTCAAGGTAAAAGGACACTTAACAAAGTATTAGAGGTAAAATTTTGTTGTTGTATTATTTCATTTATTGATTTTACATTTTTTATATAATGGAATTTGATGCGAAAGAAATAAAAGTGAGGTTAAGCTAGCTCTAAAACATTCCTCTTTTATCTATTTTATCGCAAAAAACCTATCGAATGGATGCAGTGATCAATTTTCAACGTCAACTAGATTTATTCCAAAGGAAACAAGATCCAGCCCGAAAACGTATCATATTTGTTGCCATCCAGTTTTCCATCTCCAGTGTTTCCCGTTCTTACCAATACATGGTCACTTTGGTTCACCTGTATTTGGAAAAAATGTAGTAAATTTATAATTCAATAACTTTTCAATCTTTTTAAAGACTTGTTTTTTTTCTCCTTTTTTAACATAAAAAAAAGCTTTTATAAACATAATAAGATGTAAAACTAAAACCAAATCATTGTTTAATAGTATTGCATTGCTGTTTAATTTTGATATGGTGTATCTGAGGACAAAATGGAGATAAGCTTTTGCGACTTTTTGATAAATGTTTTCCTGCAGGTCAGGAACTAAGAAATTATTTATGTTTGCATTAAAGAAGATAATTAAATCGTATTGTATGATTCCCATAAACATAACAGTGCCTTAACTATGGTTCTCCGTATCATATATGACACCATAGGACTTCTCTTATGATCCCGCGAACAATGTAATTCAAAACAATTGTTAAATGTCAATAAAGATAATAATATAGTATAACAAACAGTGATCAAATTTTTCTTTTTATACCTTAAGAACAACAGTTTGTGTACCACTACCGTAGTCACCACTGGCCCCTGCGTCCACTAAGGTGTAGGCATAAAGAGTGCCATTAACAATCAATTCTGTAGTTTCCCAGTTTCCATTCCCTACTGATGCTGTCCAAGTAAACACATAAATACCAGTCATGGGAACAGTAAATACACCATCACCAACATTATACGAGGAAGTGGTATCCAATATAACCTGTAAAACGTTCGTAAGATTATAATGTGTAAAACGTTCGGAAGATTATATGTAGAACACGTAACGTTGAGATAATTATATGTATATGTTCGGACCAGTAATGGATAAAATATAAAATCAAAGAGCTGCTAGCTCTGAGGTGGAAGAAGGTGAATAAAAGGTAATAGAATTACCATAAAAACAGCCCCAATAACCCAGCCTGCTTTGTTCCATTATCGTTATGGCGTATTTTTTTTCTTCAAACAAGAATGTGTCGTGTGTACATGGATTTCCCATCCGTACAATCATTAAGTAAAATCTTTAATTTGGCAGTAAAATTGAAAGCTCATATCATAAAGAACACATGTGGACTAAGTTTCAAGTTGATTGGCTTTCGACTTCACCAAAAACTACCTCGACCATAAACTTTAACATGAAGTAGGACGGATGGACAGACCAGAAAAGATAATGTCCATAAATGGGGCATCAAAATAGTAAGACTTATTACATACCAGCCAACTTTTGAGATAACAGGTGAGACAAAAGAGATAATTTCGGCTTTCCAATTGTGAACTTTCCATTTCTTAGTAGCAACATTCCAGCAGCACATGCATACGGGGTATATTTCTCCCTAATTGATACGATATTCCCGTGCTTGCATTTCCTATCATGATTTTCTTGATAGAGGGTTGCTGCTTACAAGGAAGCTATTAAACCAAGAGTTCCAAATGGTGAAGTTGAAATCATCCCTTCGTGAATTTTACGGACGCCATCACGAGTTGGTTGACCGTTATGGAATAACCATTTCACAAATGATATCGGATATGTTCCTTACGTCGTAACTACAATCCCCTTCCCTTTCATGAATGTGACCTACCGAATTAGAGTATTTACCGGATTTGTAATCACATAAGCAACACGACGGGTGCCACATGTGGAGCAGGATCTGCTTACCCTTCCGGAGCACCTGAGATCACCCCTAGTTTTTGGAGGGGTTCGTGTTCTTTATTCTTTAGTTTTCTATGTTGTGTCATGTGTACTATTGTTTTTCTGTTTGTCTTTTTCATTTTTAGCCATGGCGTTGTCAGTTTGTTTTAGATTTATGAGTTTGACTATCCCTTTGGTATCTTCCGTCCCTCTTTTATATGTAACTAAATGAAAACACCATACGTCTTACGTGTAACTTATGAAACCACCATATGTCTTACTTGTTACTAATTGGATATACCATATGTCTCATATGCAACGAATTGAAAGCACTTTCTATTTTTGTAAACACGTCTTCTAAGATATTTGATATGCCTAGAATTGAGACTTGAAGTCGTACAGTCGTTTGTTATTAAATTCAGACTTATAAAATTAAAATTTTAAAAATATTTTTATTCGTTATTTCAGGATACTGCGGGTTAATTCTAATGATTGAATTCATTATTTTAAATACAGTTTTCGGAGAAATGGAAAATAATGGCTTCAATATTAGAATGGAAAAGAGGTTTCCTTACTCGATAGTGATCATCTGTGTCGGGATATTACTACAGGTCATAGTTGTAATCCGTTTTGGAAAGTCGATCATAGCTCCGCGAAATGAAGATCGTGAATCAATTGCCTTATTTTCACCGTAGACTGAGTTGACATAAATGTGTCTTTTATCGTTCTGTCACGCCAACAAAAAAAACACAGATTAGTTAATTCCAACTATTGAAATTAAACTGTCATATAACACTTATGTCAATACCAGCCTCTAAATGGATACTACATTTGGAATTATCACAACAATGACTACAAACGTAGTTTGTATTTGATCTTTTTAAATCGTTTTTTGTAAATGTATACCTCTACAATATAACAGCGTCTGTGCGTGTATAGTGCGATTTTTTAGAACATACAGTACTGTTAATGAAACGACATATTATCGAACAAGGTTGGACAGTTTTTCTCTTCCTCTGAATTCTCTCCTTTTCATTTTAACTTTATTTTATAATGCTTTAATTCTGTACTTACTGACAGCAAAAGATATCACAAGTAAAAACACAAAAAAAATACCTTTCAAGGAAAGTTCTAAACAGAAAGTCCCTTATCAAAGGGCATATACAAAAGCGGAATTATTTTTACAAGATCAAAAAAGGCATGTGTGATTTTATATAACAAGCGAAACTGCTATTGCCTAAGTTAAAACGACATACATTATAGTTCATTCATATACACATATATATAGTTATTGTACAATTTTACTTTACATCATATTTACTGTGCATGTTCTAGTTTCAAATTACCACCACACTGCTTCTAGTCATAATATTGGTATTGAATCTAAAGATTATGACATTGCCCTGTCATTTACCTTATTCTTTGTGATTTTGTCGTAAACTAAAATCGCTTAATCTTCTCGGTCATTCTCACAATTTCTAAACATCTAGACATTCACTTGCAAATAAAGTTATAACTTTTCATTTCGTTCACTGTCAAATTATTTTTTAAAGACACCTGGTAATTGTCAGTGCAAATTATTTCTTTTTTTCAATACATTTTGACACTTTGCTGCTTTGAGTCAAAATATGTGCACTAAAAATAAATCTTCAAATTTTTATCGAATTTGGCCATTATATTATAACTTAAAATTTGAATTGACAGTTGAAATATTATACTTTCGCAATTTTGATAATGTTAGCGTAATGTTTAATATATTTTTATTTAACATCATGTAGTTCCAAGAAATGCAGAAGATAACAATACATAGCTCTTAAACATTGCATAAATTAAAAGATGTATGCTCACTACTTGGTCAGCTTTCAGCACACAATATCATTCATTTGAACAAAAACGAGTAAATAGAAAGTCATATTTTTGAATATTATTTCCGGTCTCAATCTTCAATCTTGATGAGGTTTGTGTTTTCATTTCGGCGAAAACGAATATATTAAAAATGTACATGTATAGCCTTGTTGCACTCCTAACAACTCCACTTTATATTGTTGTTCAGTAAATAAGATGTTTTTAAAAGTACCGAACTGCAAGAAGAACTCTAAACGGAGAGTCCCTAAACAAATTGCAAAATCAAAAGCTTAAACACAACAAACAAGTGGAATACATCTGTCGTATTCTCGACTTGATACAGGCCATTCCTTATGTAGAACTCTCAAATAAACCTGGTTTGGCAACAATGTGTGAACATAAAAAAACAGTCATCATAGGAAAAATGTCAAAAATTGGGGTACATCAGTCAACATTCTTTTATAATCTTAATGACTATTTTAAACATGACATATGTAACAAAAAGGCATATAGACAAGGCACATAAACAAAAATGAAAGTCAAGAATACAAAAATTTACTTTAGTATTTATTATTAGCACAATAAAACAATGAGGGATGTATAAATCAGAGTTACGTCATATGTAACAAAGAAACACAAAAGGCCCATTATCAAAAATAAAAGACAAGGATACGAAACTTTACCAGAGTAACTAATATCATTTCTTTCTATATATTAGTCAAGTTATTGCAAATTATTTCGTGAATTTGTTTATCTTTTCGTCGTCTTACGTGTTCTGTCATGGCGTTTTTAGTTTTCCTTCGCGTAAAGTGTTGAGCATATTACCTTACGATACCAAAGACAGATCAATAAGGTCCCAGTTCGTCATGTAGACTAATGTAATAATACGAAGATGTGGTATGATTGTCAATAAAACAAAAATCAATTTCATTCAGAAATAAAGCAACAACAACCACTGGACAACAGGTTCCTAACTTGAGGAGCATTGAGGACTAAAAATTCCTTAAAGTGTTGCCAAAATACAGGTAATGTAATATAAGATAAGATAAGATAAGATAATTTTATTAACCAATCATGGTGCCCAAAATTTGAGCTATACAATCAAATGAATTACAAAATAAAGCACAGAAAATGATTAGAATGATTAAAGTACATTTAAACAACAAAACCACATGAATACACATTTACACTAATTAACCTGATATAAATCAAGTTATTGACAAAACATGGTAGGCACTTAAAGTTAACCATCGAGAGACGTTAACCACCGAGAGTCGGTTTTTAGACCCGCCCAGTGCACCTAAGCACGCCTACTTTTGGAGCTCTTTAGTATGAAGATAAGAAAAATATACGAAATTACGGAACTGTATACCCTGTTTTATCCTTGTTGTTGGTGTTTCTTGCGCATGCACACAAAGCACGGTGATAGTTACGGTTACTGACTCAGGAACCTTGTATATTATATACGTTTAATAAACTGGATCCTTGTTGTGTTCAGTTATCGATACACTACGATGGAATTACGGACCAGTTTAACATAAACATGGTAAATAGATAGACAGCTGATAATCATAATTGATTAAGAAATAACCTGGAAGAAGAAATGAGTTAACTATTGATTACAACAGAGACGAGAATGCCATCGTGTTTGTTCTGCTAAAAAAAGCAGGAACATTGGAGTTTATGGTTAGATTTTAAATATTTATTGTCTCCAAACTGGGTAAATTTGATATAGTAACACCCCCCCCCCCCTTTTTTTTTTAAATAACTCGAGAACCACACATCTCGCTCGCTTAACAAAGTAACAATAAGAAATAATTATTGTTAGTTTCAAGAATAATTAATCGTCAAAACTTATCCCCACCCCGACATCAAAGGAAGTTAAATGTATTATCCCAAAATTAGACCAAATTTTTATGATATAAGGACGTCTTGACAGGCTATTATTTTATTTTGTTTTGTTGGGGTTTTTTTTTTTGCTTTGACGTCTTCCTCCTGTATGAAAAAAAAACATAATAGACCCCCCCTTTTTTCCCCATAATATAGCTTTTTAAGAAGTCATAACTATTTGGACTACCCCTGAATATATTTCAGACAGACTCTTCTCTAAAAAAATGTAAACATGATTTGAGAGAAATCTTTGGAATAGTTTTTTAAATGATTTAATTATTATGTCATGTATATAATTGACATTAACATAGTTATAAACTGAGACTACTAGTATAACACATAGTGTTATAGTAGTCTCAGCTATAAACTTTCCATTGTATTGACCAATATGACTAACTCATATGCTCTTTCCCATAAATGTCACAATATCAATATATTACAGTAAAACTGATAGTTTGATGACATTGTTTAAGACTATTGACCTCAGGTCAGCCTAAACTGAGTTTAAAACTGTAATTTATTCATTAAAACAGTTCAAGACATGTACCTTCTGAAACGTGATTGCATCAAAATTAAACCTAAGGCATAACATACTTAGTGTGCAGGAAGTGCCACCAAATAAATACTGATTTGTAAAATTAGATGATGATATTTGTGAAGTCAAAGATATTATAGCTAGTTATAACTGGTTTTAGATATAAATCTGAGTAAAAGGTTGATTTATATGTGCTCTTTCATGTTTAGATTATAATTTAAATTTAATCTTTTGAAGTTTTTTTTATAATATTAAGACATTAAAATCACAATTATTTATTTATACACAAACAAATAATTTTTGTCCTTTTTTAGTTGAATGACTGTACACAAACATTATACACACATAATTTTGATAATTCTGTAATGTTTTTTTCTATAGCCCCAGAATGTGACAAAAGACTTATTAATCCAGATTTACAAAAAATAGAAATAGTTCAGCTACCATAAGACTGCTATGACAAAAATTTTGCAGTTTCCAGAATTTGAGGTAGAGTATAGTTAGGAATAGTTTGATTATGCAGATGCTTAGTTTGCCATAAACAATTATGCCCTTGATACAAAAGCAGAGGAAACAAAAAAGTATGAAAATAGTTGAAAAAAGTAATCATTATTACCTAGTCATATACTGTAAATAGAAAAAGAGAAAAGCACTGGTTATGATTTGGTATTTTTAATAGCATTATCATTTGTCCATAACTTGGAATATATACTGGATTGAGCTTGACATTTATTTAATATCATTGACACATGGTTGCAAGAAATGAAAGATGGTAATTTAAACCTAGCAATTTTATTAAGATTTAAAAAAAAGCTTTTGATTTGGTAGAATATGACTTTCTTTGTTTAAAGCTCGACATGTATGGATTTAGTGAGACTACTGTTAGTTTTTTTAAGTCGTACCTGAATAACAAAAGGTATACATTTGTAATGTTAACTCTGAACAACAACATGTAAAATTTGGTGTTCCCCAATGTTCTATACCTTGTCCTCTATTGTTTGTGCTATTTATAAATGACCTTCCCTTATGCATTAAAAATTGTGAAACAGACCTATATCATTGTATATGCTGATGACACCACTATTCATAAATCAGGGGGAAACATCTAGAAAATATAAATGATGATGTTCAAGAAGATTTATACAGGGTTGAAGAGTGGTGTAAAATGAATAACATGTTCATAGATGCAAATGAAACAAAATGTTTGATTACTGGAACAAAGCAGAAACTATTCAGACTTTTCAACCAAACTTGATAATAAATTAAAGTATTACAAAATTCTTCATGTGAAAAAATATTAGTTTCAAAATTGACAGCCCACTAAGTAACTGGAGAAATCAATTTGACCAAGGTTGTGCTAATATATCATCCAGAATATACCATCTTTCTTAAATACATTTTTTTTATATAACTGCAAGAAAACATAATACAATGGGTGTTCTGCCCCTAATTGACTACTGTTGTATTATTTGGGATGAATGTAAAAATTGAGGGATAACAAGAATTTTAAAAATCCAAAAAAAAGGCAGCATGATAAATTCTAGATGCAGATCCGTTATCCCTCTTGGTATATAGGAGCACTATATTCTATGTTAACCTCCGCCAGTAGGTATAAACAAATACTGTTGATAGACGGTATATAGGAGCACTATATTCCATGTTAACCACCGACGGTAGGTATAGACAAATAATGGTGATAGACGGTATATAGGAGCACTAAATTGTATGTTAACCACCGACGGTAGGTATAGACAAATACTATTGATAGACGGTATATAGGAGCACTATATTGTATGTTAACTACCGACGGTAGGTATAGACAAATACTGTTGATAGACGGTATATAGGAGCACTATATTGTATATTAACTACCGACACTAGGTATAGACAAATACTGTTGATAGACGGTATATGGGAGCACTATATTGTATGTTAACCACCGACGGTAGGTATAGACAAATACTGTTGATAGACAGTACATATGAGCACTATATTGTATGTTAACCACCGACGGTAGGTATAGACAAATACTGTTGATAGACGGTATATAGAAGCACTATATTGTATGTTAACTACCGACAGTAGGTATAGACAAATACTGTTTATAGACGGTATATGGGAGCATTATATTGTATGTTAACCAACGATGGTAGGTATAGACATATACTGTTGATAGATGGTATATAGGAGGAATATTATGACTATATTGTATGTTAACTACCGACAGTAAGTATAGACAAATACTGTTGATAGACGGTATATGGGAGCACTATATTGTATGTTAACCACCGACGGTAGGTATAGACAAATACTGGTGACAGACGGTATATAGGAGCACTATATTGTATGTTAACCACTGACGGTAGGTATAGCCAAATACTGTTGATAGACGGTATATAGGAGCACTATATCTTATGTTAACCACCGACGGTAGGTATAGACAAATACTGGTGATAGACGGTATATAGGAGCCACTACCGACAGTAGGTATAGACAAATACTGTTGATAGACGGTATCAAAGAGCACTATATTGTATGTTAACCAGCGACGGTAGGTATAGACAAATACTGTTGATAAACGGTATATAGGAGCACTATATTGTATGTTAACTACCGACAGTAGGTATAGACAAATACTGTTGATAGACGGTATATAGGAGCACTATATTGTATGTTAACCATCGACGGTAGGTATAGACAAATACTGTTGATAGATGGTATATAGGAGCACTATATTGTATGTTAACTACCGACGGTAGGTATAGACAAATACTGTTTATAGACAGTATATAGGAGCACTATATTATATGTTAACTACCGACAGTAGGTATAGACACATACTGTTGATACAAGGTATATAGGAGCACTATATTGTATGTTAACTACCGACGGTAGGTATAGACAAATACTGTTGATAGACGGTATATTGGAGCACTATTTTGTATGTTAACCACCGACGGTAGGTATAGACATATACTGTTGATAGATGGTATATAGGAGCACTATATTGTATGTTAACTACCGACAGTAGGTATAGACAAATACTGTTGATAGACGGTTTATGGGAGCACTATATTGTATGTTAACCACCGACGGTACGTATAGACAAATTCTGTTGATAGACGGTATATAGGAGCACTATATTGTATGTTAACCAACGACGGTAGGTATAGACAAATACTGTTGATAGACGGTGTATAGGAGCACTATATTGTATGTTAACTACCGACGGTAGGTATAGACAAATACTGTTGATAGACGGTATATAGGAGCACTATATTGTATGTAAACTACCGACACTAGGTATAGACAAATACTGTTGATAGACGGTATATTGGAGCACTATATTGTATGTTAACCACCGACGGTAGGTATAGACAAAACTGTTGATAGGCGGTATATATATAGGAGCACTATATTGTATGTTAACCACCGACGGTAGGTATAGACAAATACTGTTGATAGACGGTTTATGGGAGCACTATATTGTATGTTAACCACCGACGGTAGGTATAGACATATACTGTTGATAGACGGTATATAGAAGCACTATATTGTATGTTAACTACCGACAGTAGGTATGATAGACAAATACTGTTGATAGACGGTTTATGGGAGCACTATATTGTATGTTAACCACCGACGGTAGGTATAGACATATAATGTTGATAGACGGTATATAGGAGCACTATATTGTATGTTAACCACTGACGGTAGGTATAGACAAATACTGTTGATCGACGGTATAAAGGAGCACTATATTGTATGTTAACTACCGACGGTAGGTATAGACAAATACTGTTGATAGACGGTATTTAGGAGCACTATATTGTATGTTAACTACCGACAGTAGGTATAGACAAATACTGTTGATAGACGGTATATGGGAGCACTATGTTGTATGTTAACCACCGGCGGTAGGTATAGACAAATACTGTTGATAGACGGTATATACATTGTAGGAGCACTATATTGTATGTTAACCACCAACGGTAGGTATAGACAAATACTGTTGATAGACGGTATATACATTGTAGGAGCACTATATTGTATGTTAACCACCGACGGTAGGTATAGACAAATACTGTTGATAGACGGTATATAGAAGGACTATATTGTATGTTAACTACCGACAGTAGGTATAGACAAATACTGTTGATAGACGGTATATAGGAGCATTATATTGTATGTTAACCACCGACGGTAGGTATAGACATATACTGTTGATAGATGGTATAAAGGAGCACTATATTGTATGTTAACCACTGACGGTAGGTATAGCCAAATACTGTTGATAGTAGACGGTATATAGAAGCACTATATCTTATGTTAACCACCGACGGTAGGTATAGACAAATACTGTTGATAGACGGTATATAGGAGCACTATATTGTATGTTAACTACCGACGGTAGGTATAGACAAATACTGTTGATAGACGGTATTTAGGAGCACTATATTGTATGTTAACTACCGACAGTAGGTATAGACAAATACTGTTGATAGACGACATATGGGAGCACTATGTTGTATGTTAACCACCGACGGTAGGTATAGACAAATACTGTTGATAGACGGTATATACATTGTAGGAGCACTATATTGTATGTTAACCACCGACGGTAGGTATAGACAAATACTGTTGATAGACGGTATATAGAAGCACTATATTGTATGTTAACCACCGACAGTAGGTATAGACAAATACTGTTGATAGACGGTATATAGGAGCATTATATTGTATGTTAACCACCGACGGTAGGTATAGACATATACTGTTGATAGATGGTATATAGGAGCACTATATTGTATGTTAACTACCGACAGTAGGTATAGACAAATACTGTTGATAGACGGTTTATGGGAGCACTATATTGTATGTTAACCACCGACGGTAGGTATAGACAAATTCTGTTGATAGACGGTATATAGGAGCACTATATTGTATGTTAACCACCGACGGTAGGTATAGACAAATACTGTTGATAGACGGTATATAGGAGCACTATATTGTATGTTAACTACCGACGGTAGGTATAGACAAATACTGTTGATAGACGGTATATAGGAGCACTATATTGTATGTTAACTACCGACAGTAGGTATAGACAAATACTGTTGATAGACGGTATATAGGAGCACTATATTGTATGTTAACAACCGACGGTAGGTATAGACAAATACTGTTGATAGATGGTATATAGGAGCACTAAATTGTATGTTAACTACCGACGGTAGGTATAGACAAATACTGTTGATAGACAGTATATAGGAGCACTATATTGTATGTTAACTACCGACAGTAGGTATAGACAAATACTGTTGATACACGGTATATAGGAGCACTATATTGTATGTTAACTACCGACAGTAGGTATAGACAAATACTGTTGATAGACGGTATATAGGAGCACTATATTGTATGTTAACCACCGACGGTAGGTATAGACAAATACTGTTGATAGACTGTATATGGGAGCACTATATTGTATGTTAACCACCGACGGTAGGTATAGACATATACTGTTGATAGATGGTATATAGGAGCACTATATTGTATGCTAACTACCGACAGTAGGTATAGACAAATACTGTTGATACACGGTATATAGGAGCACTATATTGTATGTTAACAACCGACGGTAGGTATAGACAAATACTGTTGATAGATGGTATATAGGAGCACTAAATTGTATGTTAACTACCGACGGTAGGTATAGACAAATACTGTTGATAGACAGTATATAGGAGCACTATATTGTATGTTAACTACCGACAGTAGGTATAGACAAATACTGTTGATACACGGTATATAGGAGCACTATATTGTATGTTAACCACCGACAGTAGGTATAGACAAATACTGTTGATAGACGGTATATAGGAGCATTATATTGTATGTTAACTACCGACAGTAGGTATAGACAAATACTGTCGATAGACGGTATATGGGAGCACTATGTTGTATGTTAACCACCGGCGGTAGGTATAGACAAATACTGTTGATAGACGGTATATACATTGTAGGAGCACTATATTGTATGTTAACCACCGACGGTAGGTATAGACAAATACTGTTGATAGACGGTATATACATTGTAGGAGCACTATATTGTATGTTAACCACCGACGGTAGGTATAGACAAATACTGGTGATAGACGGTATATAGGAGCACTTTATTGCATGTTAACCACCGACGGTAGGTATAGACAAATACTGTTGATGGACGGTGCAAAGGAGTACTATATCGTATGTTAACCACCGACGGTAGGTATAGACAAATACTGTTGATAGACGGTATATAGGAGGACTGTATTGTATGTTAACCACCGACGGTAGGTATAGACAAATACTGTTGATATACGGTATATAGAAGTATTGTATTTTATGTCAAACATCGACGATAGGTATGGACAAAATCCGACAAATACTGTATACAGACAGTGTATAGAAGTACTGTATTGTATGGTAAACACTGACGATTGGTATGGACAATTTCTGTATCCTGCATCAATTGTAAATAAAAGTATCATGTGAGTGACACAGGCTCATTGAAGCCTCTAGTTTTAATATTATTAATGTGGAGATCTGGTCTAATTTATCATTTTCTCTATTACATGCATGATAACTGCAACAATTGAATTGAAATAAAAGTGATAATATTTCTATTGTAGGTTATCAAGATTTAGTGTTTCCATACAAGTGACAAAGATTGAACAACAAAAACATCTCAAACTTTACAGGACAGAGTAGACTTTTTTCACTGTGCTTAGTTTTGTTTTTATGTCTAAATTATGATACCTTTGAAAAAACCAATAAAATATGGAATAACATTTATTTCTATCTTATAAAGTGGAGTGAAGAAATAAGGGGTCATTGAAAACATAAGAATATATTGCTATCATATATGCAGATCAGCAGCCCATACATTTGCTATAACACATAAATATGGGACCAATAATTTCAAGTTGCCTTTTAAAAAAGACCTTATTAATGTTATGCGAGATACCACCAAAGACCACTAGGTGTTGATCAAATGATATTGTAAATAAGAGGGTTGTCCAAAATATTTCCAACAGCTGTTTGATATACACTACCTTAATCAAACCACAATGGTAAAAAAACAGTTTTGGTCAGTCTTAAAAGAAGCAAATATAATTTAGAAAAAGTGCAAGCTGTTGATAAAAACTACAAATAACTGCCAGTCCTAAATGTGGGTGGAGATTACCATTTAGCACAAATGAGTTTCTGGACTAAAGAAAGTAATTTCGGCACAAACCGATTATACCCTTTCAAAAACTATGTGTAGTCCCTTTTATAAAAGTGGCAGATTATCTTTCTATCTAGAGTATCTATGACAACTAACTGCTGCTCCTAGTGACGTTAGTCTTTGGTTTTTGAAAAGATTGGATATATTGTCACAATTCTTTTCTAAGGTACCGGTCTGATAAACAGGAAGTAGCCAGATTAGCTACTAAATATATGCACACTGAAATATAGTCCCTTAAAATTCCCATGGCTGTGTACATGTTCAGATACGAACTATGAAAATTTTGTTTATATCTTTAGAGAAGTAAAATCAAGTATGTATGTCTTTAGTTTTGTCAAATTCCTGTTATTAGGTAACAGTACTGATACAATACTGTAAAAATACGGAGATGTGGTATGATTGCCAATGAGACGCCTACATGTATCCACTCAAGTTCAAATAAAGTGGATGTAAGCTGTTATATGCAACCATACAGCCTTCAACAATGAGAAAAATCATATCAAATAGACCCTTGTAAATAGGTGTTGATCAAATGATATTGTAAATAAGAGGGTTGTATATTTCATGACGGTATAATACTAAACCCCTAACAGGAGGGATTGTGCCTGATATTCATATGATGAAGACATAATCTTTCAATCAGTTTAATTAAGGTCTGGTTCTGGCATGTCAATAACTGCTAGTAGTCTGTTGTTATTTATGTATTATCGTCATTTTGTTTATTTTCTTTTGTTTCATATTCTGACATCGGACTCGGACTTCTCTTAAACTGAGTTTTACTGTGCGTATTGTTTCGCGTTTGTTTATTCTACATTGGCTACAGGTATAGGGGAGGGTTGAGATCTCAAAAAACATGTTTAATCCCGCCGCAATTTTGCGCCTGTCCCAAGTTAGGAGCCTCTGACCTTTGTTAGTCTTGTATGATATATAATTTTAGTTTCTTGTGTATAATTCGGAGCTTAGTATGACGTCCATTATCACTGAACTAGTATACATATTTGTTTAGGGGCCAGCTGACGGACACCTCCGTGTGTGGGAGTTTCTCGCTACATTGAAGATCTATCGGTGGCCTTCGGCTGTTGTCTGCTCTATGGTCGGGTTGTTGTCTCCTTGACACATTCCCCATTTCCATACTCAATTTTATAGTATGATTTACATCTGCAATAATCACGAAACAACCAGAGACAAGTTTGGGTCTAAATCTGTATGTCCCACATAATCAAATTGACCGAAGAGAGAGGCGAAAGATACTAAAGGCTTATTCAAACACATAAGTCAATAATAAACTGACAAAACCACGGCAAAAAAAAGAGAAAGATTAAAAAACAAACAACAGAATGCAAAACACAACAAAGAACATCACAGACTGAACAAAACGAACCTCGCCAAAAAACTGGTGTGACCAAATGACTAATTTATCCCAGCCTTACATTATTTAGCAGACCCTTTATTATACCAAACCAAACAAAGTTCTTTATGGTACAATGTTTTTGATCCATCGGTCTGTCAGTCCTGTTCTCGTTATTGCAACTCCTCTGAAACCACATAACAGAGTTTTATAAATCTTTGTAGATAATGAGGAAATTATGAAATTATCAATTCATTGATTTCCTATATACTTCTACAACAGTTTGTCATAAAATCTGTCTAAAGACCACAACAGAGTTTCATGAATTTTTTAGATAGTTAGGACATGCTATGTAAATGTGCATATTGGCAGAAAATCATGATTAATTTTTTTATGCCCCACCTACGATAGTAAATGGGCATTAGTTTTCCGGTCTATGCGTCTGCTCCTTCGTCCGTTTTCTCGCTTCAGGTTAAATGTTTTGGTCAAGGTAGTTTTTGTTGAAGGTCAGGTCCAATAAACTTGAAACTTAGTACATATGTTTCCAATAATATGTTTTTTTTCTAAGCTTAATGCCAAAGAAGGTTTTTTTCCCCTATTTCACGGTCCACTGAACAAAGAAAATGATAGGGCAAGTGGGGAACGGTGTACGATGGACACATTCTTGTTTTTGTCGAGCCTGCGACTTTTGTCGCAGAAAGCTCGACATAGGAATGGTGATCCGGCGGCGGCGGCGACAGCGTTAGTTCACTTCTTAAAAGCTTTATATTTTAGACGGCGAACGACCTGGATGCTCCATACTTTAAATGCAGATGCCTTAAGTTTGGAAGTTTCCGTCTGTCACATGTCCATTGTCCTTGAACTCATTTTCATGGTTCAGTGACTACTTGAAAAAAAGTTAAAGTTTTTTGTAATTTCTCTCATATTATGGGTAACTATGTTTAGTATTTGCGTACCTTGGTCAGTATGCCCATCAGACAGTTTTCACTTGACCTCGCCATCATTTCATGGATCAATGAAAAGGGTTAAGTTTTTGGTGGTCAAGTCTATATCTCAGATATTATATGAAATATGTCTTGTATATTTGGTGTATGGAAGGATTGTAAGGTGTACATGTCCAACTGACAGGTGTCATCTGATCTTGACCTCATTTCCTTGGTTCAATGGTCAAAGTTAAGCTTTTGAGTTTTGTTCGTTTTTTCTAATACTATATGCAATAGGTCAACTTTATTTGGTGTCTGGAAATATCTTATGATGTCAGCCTCGCAAGTCTCATTTGACCTTGACCTCATTTTCGAGGTTCATTGTTCAGTGTTTAGTTTTTGTGCCAAGTGTCATCTGACCTTGACCTGATTTGTATCGAATGATTGTAAGGTGTAAATGTATTCCTCATTTTGGTCATATGACCTTGATCTCATTTTCTTTGGTCATGTTATTAATAAGTTTATGTGATAATTGTAGTAAAACTTTATATTTAGGTCTATCAACATAAATAAGGCGAGAAATTTCAACGTGTGTACTCTTGTTAGGAATTAGAAACTATGCCTTCTGAACTTAGAATTTCGGCCTAAATATACTTCTGCATATCTTCTGAAATTACACAACAGAATTTCATGCGTGTTTGAACTAAATAATCTGTTGAAATTTTGTTTGCTTAGTGACAATGTCGGGCTGTGAAGTATGTGAGCGTGCTCACAAAGGTTCTTTGATAACACACAGTCAATGCATTGTCTGTGCTTCCCAGATACAGTCTGTATGCATTTTCTTTGTTGTAAATTAAATTAAGTTTATGTATTGTTCGTCGTTCTTAGTCTTTATACATTGTTTATATGCTTTGACTATGAGTCTAAGATACTTCTATTATTCTATATCTTAGATTTAGTCGGTTTACACTGTCTATGGATCAGAGACACAGTATGTATGCATTGTAAGTTGTTCCAAGTTGAAATAAAAGTCTGTATGTTTTGCCTGTTACTGCAAGATAAAGTGTGTGCACTGCCTGTTGCTCTTATATACAGTCTGTATGCATTTTCTGTATGCTTTATCTATGGGTCTAATTTTTAGATTCAGTCTGTATACAAACTGTATCTCTGACCCATATACAGTGTCCAAAAAAACTCTGTTTTAAGATCTCTAACCCATATACAGTGTGAAAATGATCTTTGGTTCTAAGATGCATTTTGTTTGATTGGCTGAATGCTTAGTATATATTGGTTTCGATATATGGTCTGTATGTATTGTATGGATCTTATATATTTGTATTTTTTTCCATCTGATGAGTAAGCCTTTTTCAACTGATTTTTAGAGTTCGTTCTTATGTTGTACTGTTACACCAAAGTCCCAGGTTTTTGGAGGTTTGGGATCCCGCTAACATGTTTAACCCCGCCACATTCTGTATGTATGTGCCTGTCCCAAGTTAGGAGACTGTAATTCAGTGGTTGTCGTTTGTTTATATGTTACATGTTTGTTTTTCGTTCATTTTTTGTATATAAATTAGGTCGTTAGTTTTTTCGTTTAAATTGTTTCACATTGTCATTTCGGGACTTGTTATAGGTGACTATGCGGTATGGGCTGTGCTCATTGTTGAAGGCCGTACGGTGACCTATAGTTGTTAATTTCTGTGCCATTTTGGTCTCTTGTGGAGAGTTGTCAGTAGTGTTTGTGGGACAGAATGAACCCATAAAGGTGGAAGTCGGACGCTGACGCTATATTTGGACCTGGGTGTGAACGCCGACGCCATATTTGGGCCTTAACGCGGACGCCATGGTCGACCATGAAATCGGGACGCGAATTTGAGGTTGGACCGTATGATTCGGACATCGAGACACCGACGTCATATTTGGGCTTTAAACTTGGACGCTATACCTTAATGTTGCATCAGACTACCCTTTAAAGTGACGTCATACCCTTAAAAGTGGACGGTATATTCTCGAAAATGGACGAGAATTTGTCTTTGATAAACGCTTACCCAACCCCTAGGTAATAAGTCTGTGATAATTCTGAAAAGAATCTTATACCTCTTAAATAATTAACTGCTTATACATGTTTATAACAACTGTAAGAATTCTCCAAGATATACTATTTATATTAATCAGAAAAACTGTCACTCAATGCAGTAGGCGGAACTATTCCCGTGTAAAGAGAATTGGATTAAAATGTTTGATATCAATACATAAAATATTTGTCTTTATCTTTTTAATTTTTGGATTTCTTATCTTATTAACATGACAATCGTGAAACATTCAGTAGTATTGCTTTCTACGGAAGCCCATTTAGGACCTCCCAAAAATATAAAATTATTTGAATTCGAAATCACAAATTTAAATTGTTATCTCGAATTTTATAATTCGTTTTAACAGATTAAATTTGTGATAATGAATTGGTGAAAATCGTTATAACAGATCTTGTAATTCGTTATTAAGAATTAAATTCCTTATCACAATTTTTTGTAATTTGTGATAACGATAAATTCGTTATAACGATTTTATCGTTATAACGAATTGTAGAATTTGTTTAAACTGATTAAATTTGTGATATTGGTAATTTCAGATTAAAATTCATTATCACAGATTTTTAGCTCACATGGCACACAGAATAAAGAGAGCTTTCTTCCTCACTCTGCACCCATCGCTGTTTATTACTTTTACAAAAATCTTCTTCATTAAAACCTTTTTGACAAAGTGAAACAAACATGACCGCAATCAATTTAGTTTTAACGCATTTTACACTATACCTAGAAATTTTTGTCGTGTAAACGGGTGGGTTTATTAGCCAGTGACCCAGTTTACACACCGAAACTCTCCGGGGGAAAATATGTCTAATTCTCATATTTCTTGACCGAAATATTTTTATTTTTTATTTTCTACCAAAGTTTTTTTAAGCGGTGAATATCATTAGTGTGTGTACCTGGATACATTTTACACAGATGCAACGGAAATAGTTTCGCCAACATGGTTTATCGAAATGTAAACCTAGGGATGAAAATCTTAGGTATTACACTTCGATTAACCATGTTGCCGAAACTAATTCTTTTGCTTCTGTGTAAAATATATTAATTAGCGATACACACGAAGGAAATCGCCTGTCTGAGAAGACTTTAAATTAAGAAAAAGGAATACAAATGTTACTGTCACGAATTATGGGTATCAAACACATTTTTTTATGCCCCCGCCGCTAGGCGTGGGAGAAGTTTAGTCTAGCCCTTGTCCGTCAGTCCAGTCCGTTTGTCGGGTACGTTCCCAGAAATGGTTTCCGTTTGCCTCAACCAAATGTTATAAATTCAACTTATACACTATGCCAATTACTAAAACACACAGATAAAATTTGAAATTGAAGGGCGTCTCTTTTATAGTTCGTGAGTTATGCCCCTTTACAAATGGTCAAAGACGTAGTGTTTATTCTGTAATTTCCGCTCTCTACATTTAGTTTGCCTCAACCAAATGTTATTGAATTAATACACAATGTTTATTAACACAAAACACTGAGTCTGATGATCAAGTTTGAAATTGGGTGACGTCACTTTTACCGTTCTGAACTTGTGCCCATTCAGCGCTAATTTACAAAAACAAAACAAAACCAACAAACAACCAAATTAAGTGTCCAATCAATTTTGCTAATTTTTAAAATAGAAATCGTTAAAACTAAATTGCTCGTGGTCAAGTTTGTTTAACTTTGACCAAAAGGTTTCAGTAAAGAGAAAAAAGCTAACTTAACCCTGTGTGCCAGGTGAGGTAGTTCAAAATTAGGTGAAAATGTTTTTAATCTGGAATCACAAATTACATTAAAAAAAATGTGATAACAAATTCCACAAATTCGTTATCACGAATTTAATCCGTAATAACCATTTATACAATTCGTTATAACGATTTTAATTCGGTATCACACATTACAAAAAATTGTGATAACGAATTTAATTCGTAATAATTCGTAACGAATTACAAAATCTGATATAACGATTTCCAACAATTCGTTCTCACAAATTTAAGCTGTTATAACGAATTATAAAATTCGTAATAACGATTTAAATTCGTGATTTCGAATTCAAATTATATTTGTGGGAGGTCCTATGGGCGTCCGTAGCTTTCCGACTTATTTGAACCACTTAATTAATATCCTATGGTCCTGTTTAACATGACATCTCAAATAATTAGATTAAGAGATAAAGCACATGTGGTGATTAAAAATAAGTATCTTTATACACTTTCTTTCAATAACATGTTTACAGGTGTACACTTTTTTATTTGGTTCTAATTAACGGACACCAATTATAAAAATATAGTCTGTGACATTAAATAATTATCTTTATCTTTTAGATAAGAATGACAACCGTAAACATTGAGTAGTATTGCATTCCAACTCATTTCAACCACATATAATTACTATCATATGATTAGGATTTCAACCCAAATGATTAACTAAAACCACGTCTGGTCATTTAAAATTGTTTCTCATTTAACATAATCTTAACTATATATTTGAAAATTCCACGGTCGTAGTTGGTTTTTATCTTCAAAAATACACGGATAATATATTTAATCAATCAATATTTATATACAAGGAGTTTGGATTGGGTTTACAGAATAGAGAATAATGGACGAAAAAATAAATAAAGAATGATATGGGCGAGAAAAATAAAGAATAAAGAAATATGACCAACATAAATATAAAGAATAGTGAAATAGGGACTGGTAAAATATATCGAATAGAGAAATATACGGCTACTTAAATATAAGGAATTAAAAATTATGGGATGTTAAACTATAGAAAAATTATAAAGGAATACAAACAAATACGACTGTTACAGTATATAATTACAGTAGCATTTTTTGTTTGTTTGTGCACGTGCAAGAATTATGTCCGTGCAGAGAAACAAGAACCGGTTTGAACCGGTATAAATGAGATGATTCTGGCTCTGTAGGTGGCCGGCTCTTAGCATACGGTCCAATCAAACAAGTTTTATGTCTATATAGTCCTTAACATAAAATTATGATGAAGATTACTAAATGCTTAAGGAAGAAAGATGATCAGGAGGATTCATTAATTATACAGAAACACAAAAAATTGTATTGACTATAAAAATTATTTCAACCGTATAGAAGATAAATTAGTCTACTGTACTTATGCACAACACATTTTAGCCTATTGCAAGGCAAAATTTATGTTCCTATCCAATATACCCTTTATCCCGCGAGGTGGCCTCTTTTACAAGACCTATACCTATTGTATTTATGGTTAACGTGTTCTAAACATTCATGAATTATTTGCCACTGGACGTTAAGCAATCAATTACTATTTCCGTTTATTTCCTTAAATACGGCTTTGAGTATAACAAAGCTGTAAGAGAGATACTAAAGGTTTCACTGGAATTAACACTATGGACGAGTTTTGTTTATTTATTAATAGTGAAAACTCGCTTTCATCCATCGTTTGAAAATAACGTACGTGGCAATTTCAAAGTGCGCCTTGCAAAACGCTATACGTTGGATGGATCGTGGGAATGTGCATTGAAGGTGTCGTTCATACCGGAATTAGAAGCCTAAACGAGACGTATGTACTTCTGTTCCGATTTCGTGCACCAGTCGTACGTTAGGGAAAATCTCTGCATATTCTCCAGTCGATACGATTAAATGAAGATATCACGGACGTGACGTTTGGGAAACCAGTCTATTTCACGGTAACCAGGAATGAATTGTATCACATCGAATTTGTTTTGAGATACGATCATCTTCAAATATGTCGTCTAAAAGATGACCATGTATTTCTCTTGCTATATTTTCGAAGGAAGTGAAGTAAATCTATAAGAGGAAACTACTCACTGTCATTTAGGAAATTACGAGTATGTTTAATTGCAATATTTGCTGTAAAGTGTATGTGTGGCCGCACGATCTTCAAAGACATATAAGGAGTAAGCATTCTTCCGATGAGCCACTATACCACCCAGGTGTTACCCAGCAGCAGCAAAAGCAGTAACAGCAGCAGCAGAAAAAGAAGCAGCAGCAGCAAAAGCAGCAGCAGAAGGCTTTCGTGTTTAGACACCCTTTCACCATGATTGTGTCCGGTCCAACCTCCTGCGATAAAACTTATTTTATTTTATTTGTTTCAACACATAAAAAAACTGTGAAGTCCTAGTCCAGACAGGATCGTTTGGTTGTATAAAAGGTGGTAACCTCTTTACGAGGAAATACAACGAACATGCAGTGCTTCCACGCGTTGAATTCATTCGTGGAATTCCTTTTGATCTCGAAAGGGACGATTTTTTCGATCCCAACATTCGAAACATGATCCTATTAGATGACCTCATGTCGACATCGGACAAAGACTCCAGAATAAATGATTTGTTTACGGAAGGGTGTCACCATAGGAATTTATCGGTCGTCGTTTTTAATCAGAATTTATACTTTGGCAAAGACCCCACCCAGAGACGAAACTGTCATTATCTCATTCTCTTTAATAACCCCATTGATCGACAGCCCATCGTGACTCTTGGCCGACAGATGTATCCTTCTCGAGGGGACTTCTTTCTCCGGAAATTTGAAGAGGCAAAGAGGACACCTTTCTGGTACTTTCTTGTTGACCTAAAAGCTAGAACCCCAGAAGCCTCCAGATTGCACACAGAGGTCTTGCAGGTCGGTCAAGGAGAGACACCAGACGGACAGAGGGATGACGACCGTCTCTCGAATACTTTTGAAGACGATAGTTCGGTCTCATCAGACGAAGATATTGCCGACGAGACAACACATATTTCGTCAGAGGATGCTAAAACACGGAAAGATCTCATCGCCTGTCAGGATTGCGGAGTACTTAGTGTTTGCTCACCTACGTGGATGAGAAGCCCAACGTCAGCAAGGTTGTGGGAATAAAAACGGCATTGCCGTTAACGATGACCGGGAAAGATGTAGAGGATGCTTTGAGTGGATTGCCCGTGAACGTTTACTGTGCAGAAGACTTGCCTAGATATGTGAGCGACAGGCGTAGAAGGTTTGTGGTCAATACGGACAACTGTGATCAAAAGGGGAGTCATTGGGTTGCATTTCATTTCCCCGCATCGGGTCCATCAGAATTTTTCGACTCCTTAGGACGATTACCGGAAAAGTACCAACGCTATTTCAGAAATGTACTCATCGTCAATGGACCGAAATACTGTGTGGTTTGCAATCAAATCCAACCCGATGATTCAGATACATGTGGCCTGTATTGCATTTATTACGTCAAATTGAGATGTCGGGACTCGAGATGAAGGACATTATCAACAACTTTTCATCCACTGACACGATTCAGAATGACAGTAAACTCGTAGCACTATTTGGTTAAATGAAAAATAATGATACAAAAAAAAAAAATAATGAAAAAAGAAAGAAAAAAAACAGAAGAAAATAAAAAAAAATCTTAAAACACCTACATGGATGTATAGCAGGTCTCAAGTCTTGAAAAACTCTTTCTAGGGTCACTAAAAGTATTCACCCTGGAGGGTAGCCTGGTCAAACATTAAGATATAGCGTCCAGGATTTAAGCCCAAATATGGCGTCGGCGTCTCGATGTCCGAGTAACATGGTCCAACCCGAAGTTTGCGTCTTGATTTCAGGGTCGACTATGGCGTCCGCTTTAAGGCCCAAATATGGCGTCGGCGTCTGCGCCAACTTTCGAATATGGCGTCAGCGTCCGACGTCCACCTTAATGGGGGTCATTCTGTCCCACAAACACTACTGTTGTCTCATTGACAATCATACAACATCTACTTTTTTATATTATATATGTATTATCTATACGTATATATTTTCTATATACGAATTTTACATGTTTAGATGATGCAATGAAAATTCAGAAGATATGTGGTAATATTGCCAATGGAAAACTTATCCACCAAAGACAAACGAATGTGAATCAGCCATGAGTTACACATATGTATTCATGTAAAATGCAATTAAAACCCATTCCTGACTAGATGTGACGAAAAACGAAAACTAACAGCCCGATTAATGCTGAAACGATAAACGTAAAATTAATATCAAAGACAGCAACCAATAACAATACAGTGCTCCTACATATCGTCTACCAACAGTATTTATCTATACCTACCGTCGGTGGTTAACATGTAATACAGTACTCCTATTTACCGTTTATCAACAGTATTTGTCTATACCTACCGTCAGTGGTTAACATACAATATAGTGTTCCTATATACCGTCTATCAACAGTATTTGTCTATACCTTCTGTCGATAGTTGACATACAATATAGTGCTCCTATATACCGTCTATCAACAGTATTTGTCTATACCTACTGTCGATAGTTAACATACAATATAGTGCTCCTATATACCGTCTATCAACAGTATTTGTCTATACCTTCTGTCGATAGTTAACATACAATATAGTGCTCCTATATACCGTCTATCACCAGTATGTGTCTATACCTACTGTCGGTAGTTAACATACAATATAGTGCTCCTATACACCGTATATCAACAGTATTTGTCTGTACCTACCGTCGGTGGTTAACATACAATACAGTGCTCCATTACACAGTCTATTGACAGTTGTCTATACCTACCGTCGGTGATTAACATGCAATAAAATGCTCCTACATGTATATACCGTCTATTATTATTTTTTTTCTAAACCTACGGTCGGTAGTTTACATGCACTATAGTGCTCCTATATTCTGTCTATCAACAGTATTTATCCATATCTACCGTCGGTGTTTAACATGCAATACAGTACTCCTATTCACCGTATATCAACAGTATTTGTCTATACCTACCGTCGGTGGTTAACATACAATATAGTGCTCCTATATAACGTCTATCAACAGTATTTGTCTATACCTACTGTCGGTAGTTAACATACAATATAGTGCTCCTATATACCGTCTATCAACAGTATGTGTCTATACCTACTGTCGGTAGTTAACATACAATATAGTGCTCCTATATACCGTCTATCAACAGTATTTGTCTATACCTACTGTAGGTAGTTAACATATAATATAGTGCTCCTATATACCGTCTATCAACAGTATTTGTCTATACCTACCGTCGGTGATTAACATACGATATAGTGCTATTACACATACCGTCTATCAAAAGTTTTAGTCTTTATCTACTGTTGGTACTTAACATACAATATAGTGCTCCTATATACCGTCTATCAACAGTATTTGTCTATACCTACTGTCGGTAGTTAACATACAATATAGTGCTCCTACATGTGTATATACCGTCTATCAACAGTATTTGTCTATACCTACTGTCGGTAGTTAACAGTCAATATAGTGCTCCTATATACCGTCTATCAACAGTATTTGTCTAATACCTACTGTCGGTAGTTAACATACAATATAGTGCTCCTATATACCGTCTATCAACAGTATGTGTCTATACCTACCGTCGGTAGTTAACATACAATATAGAGCTCCTATATACCGTCTATCAACAGTATTTGTCTATACCTACTGTCGGTAGTTAACATACAGTATAGTGCTCCTATACACCGTATATCAACAGTATTTGTCTGTATCTACCGTCGGTGGTTAACATACAATACAGTGCTCCATTACACAGTCTATTGACAGTTGTCTATACCTACCGTCGGTGATTAACATGCAAGATAGTGCTGCTATATACCGTCTATTATATTTTTTTTCTAAACCTACCGTCGGTAGTTAACATGCGATATAGTGCTCCTATATACCGTCTACCAACAGTATGTATCTATACCTACTGTCGGTGGTTAACATGCAATACAGTACTCCTATTCACCGTATATCAACAGTATTTGTCTATACCTACCGTCGGTGGTTAACATACAATATAGTGCTCCTATATAACGTCTATCAACAGTATTTGTCTATACCTACTGTCGGTAGTTAACATACAATATAGTGCTCCTATATACCGTCTATCAATAGTATGTGTCTATACCTACTGTCTGTAGTTAACATACAATATAGTGCTCCTATATACCGTCTATCAATAGTATTTGTCTATACTTACTGTAGGTAGTTAACATACAATATAGTGCTCCTATATACCGTCTATCAACAGTATTTGTCTATACCTACTGTCGGTAGTTAACGTACAATATAGTGCTCCTATATACCGTCTATCACCAGTATTTGTCTATACCTACCGTCGGTAGTTAACATACAATATAGTGCTCCTATATACAGTCTATCAACAGTATTTGTCTATACCTACTGTCGGTAGTTAACATACAATATAGTGCTCCTATATACCGTCTATCACCAGTATTTGTCTATACCTACTGTCGGTAGTTAACATACAATATAGTGCTCCTATATACCGTCTATCAACAGTATTTGTCTATACCTACCGTCGATGATTAACATACGATATAGTGCTATTATATATACCGTCTATCAAGAGTTTTATTCTATACCTACTGTTGGTAGTTAACATACAATATAGTGCTCCTATATACCGTCTATCAACAGTATGTGTCTATACCTACTGTCGGTAGTTAAAATACAATATAGTGCTCCTATATACCGTCTATCAACAGTATTTGTTTATACCTACCGTCGGTGGTTAACATACAATATAGTGCTCCTATATACCGTCTATCAAGAGTTTTAGTCTATACCTACTGTTGGTAGTTAACGTACAATGTAGTGCTCCTATATACCGTCTATCAACAGTATTTGTCTATACCTACTGTCGGTAGTTAACATACAATATAGTGCACCTTTATACTGTCTATCAACAGTATTTGTCTATACCTACCGTTGGTGGTTAACATACAATATAGTGCTCCTATATACCGTCTATCAGCAGTATTTGTCTATACCTACCGTCGGTGGTTAACATACAATATAGTGCTCCTATATACCGTCTATCATCAGTATTTGTCTATACCTACTGTCGGTAGTTAACATACAATATAGTGCTCCTATATACCGTCTATCACAAGTATTTGTCTATACCTACTGTCGGTAGTTAACATACAATATAGTGCACCTTTATACTGTCTATCAACAGTATTTGTCTATACCTACCGTTGGTGGTTAACATACAATATAGTGCTCCTATATACCGTCTATCAGCAGTATTTGTCTATACCTACCGTCGGTGGTTAACATACAATATAGTGCTCCTATATACCGTCTATCACCAGTATTTGTCTATACCTACTGTCGGTAGTTAACATACAATATAGTGCTCCTATATACCGTCTATCACAAGTATTTGTCTAATACCTACTGTCGGTAGTTAACATACAATATAGTGCTCCTATATACCGTCTATCAACAGTATTTGTCTATACCTACTGTCGGTGGTTAACATACAATTTAGTGCTCCTATAAACCGTCTATCAACAGTATTTGTCTATACCTACTGTCGGTAGTTAACATACAATATAGTGCTCCTATATACAGTCTATCAACAGTATTTGTCTATACCTACCGTCGGTGGTTAACATACAATATAGTGCTCCTATATACCGTCTATCAAGAGTTTTAGTCTATACCTACTGTCGGTAGTTAACATACAATATAGTGCTCCTATATACAGTCTATCACCAGTATTTGTCTATACCTACTGTCGGTAGTTAACATACAATATAGTGCACCTTTATACTGTCTATCAACAGTATTTGTCTATACCTACCGTTGGTGGTTAACATACAATATAGTGCTCCTATATACCGTCTATCAGCAGTATTTGTCTATACCTACCGTCGGTGGTTAACATACAATATAGTGCTCCTATATACCGTCTATCACAAGTATTTGTCTATACCTACCGTCGGTGATTAACATACGATATAGTGCTATTACATATACCGTCTATCTAGAGTTTTAGTCTTTACCTACTGTTGGTAGTTAACATACAATATAGTGCTCCTATATACCGTCTATCAACAGTATTTGTCTATACCTACCGTCGGTAGTTAACATACAATATAGTGCTATATACCGTGTATCAACAGTATTTGTCTATACCTACTGTCGGTAGTTAACATACAATATAGTGCTCCTATATACCATCTATCAACAGTATATGTCTATACCTACCGTCGGTGGTTAACATACAATATAGTGCTCCCATATACAGTCTATAAACAGTATTTGTCTATACCTACTGTCGGTAGTTAACATACAATATAGTGCTCCTACATGTGTATATACCGTCTATCAACAGTTTTTGTCTATACCTACCGTCGGTGGTTAACATACAATATAGTGCTCTTATATACCGTCTATCAAGAGTTTTAGTCTATACCTACTGTTGGTAGTTAACATACAATATAGTGCTCCTATATACCGTCTATAAACAGAATTTGTCTATACCTACCGTCGGTGGTTAACATGCAATATAGTCCTCCTATATACTGTCTATCAACAGTATTTGTCTATACCTACCGTTGGTGGTTAACATGCCATACAGTACTCCTATATATCGTCTATCAACAGTATTTGTCTGTACCTACCGTCGGTGGTTAACATACCATACAGTACTCCTATATACCGTATATCAACAGTACCTGTCTATACCTACCATCGGTGGTTAATAAGCATTACAGTTCTCCTATATACCGTCTATCAATACTATTTTTCTCTACCTACCGTCGGTGGTTAACATATAATACAGTGCACCTATATACCGTCTATTATCAGTATTTTTCTAAACCTACCATAGGTGGTTAATATGCAATATAGTGCTCCTATATACCGTCTATCAACACTATGTTTCTAACCTGTTTCTATACCCACCGTCGGTGGTTAACATGCAATACAGTGCACCTATATACCGTATATCAACAGTATTTGTCTATACCTATCGTCGGTGGTTAACATGCAATATAGTCCTCCTATATACTGTCTATCAACAGTATTTAGTCTATACCTACCGTCGGTGGTTAACATGACATATAGTACTCCTATATCACTGGGGTAAAGCTGATGACCGTAACTGCATTCACGGTCATCCCAAGATGTCGGATGAAAAATTAGGTCAGTTTCTGTATTGTCTGTTAAAGTGTTTCTATATCATTTTCTTTACAAATCATACATTGAAACGATGTAAATTTATAAAAGAATCACTCGGAAATCACTAATTACTTCTGAGAAATGTGCATGAAACGGGAAATTCGATTTGAAAAAATCGCCAAGATGACCGTAAATCACAATCGAGATGACCGTAACAGAATAAGCGATTCATAACAAGGGTGACCGTTACTGCTTTTAAGATGACCGTAATTTGTAAATGATGACCGTAACTTTTAAAAGATGACCCTCAATTCTAAGAAATATCCGTATTTATATAACTATCTTTTTGTATCAAATGATTAATCGTGTTGGTATACACATATTAATATGAGAGTTTTATCCTATAGGTAGAAGAAAATAAGACGTGCTTCAAATGCAAAGATTACCATATGTATCTTTTTTACAGTAGAGGGTTTAATTTTTAAAATGAATTTGCCAAAATACATGCAAATGAACAGGAAGGGAAAACATGCTACAAAAGCGCGATAAAATGACACCTTACAAGCATAATGAAAAAAATGCGGTGCACAGCCTTCAACTGCTCAACAAAAGATTTTTGTTTGTTTCTGGGATTCCTTTTAATGACATATAATAAATACACATTTTTAAAAATGCCAAAAAATTGCATGTAAACCCATTGATATTATATCGTCTTTCATTTTGTCGTGCAAATAAAATAACAGAAATATTTTGAAAATATCATTCGAATAAACTAGTGAAGGTGAGCTCCAGCAAAGTAGATCCTTAAAATAGTATTGTACGAAAAGCGTATCACAAGGCGGAACGTTGTCAATTTGTATATATACAGAAATGTTATTCATACAGTCAGGATTCTACTTCTTCAAAATTATCTCCCCATTACGCCAGTTCATGCCCACAATCGTAGAAATGGAAGCCATTGTAGGGATGACGCTCTGCCAACTTTGCTCTTGAAAACTGATAAATTTATCCACATAGCACCATTACGATCGATCGTTATATGTCAGTTATATTTTAAAAGACAAATGTATCTACTAGCTAATGGGCATTAGTTAATGATCTTGTCTGCATTGATTCAACTTAAAAATATTGTCTGATCGGATGTTAGATGGAATTTTTGAAAATTCTTAAGCATTTAAAAAAATTCTAATTAAATATTACGTGGAAGGGCAGACTAAACATTTTCAGTGGTTGAAGATTATAAACCCTAGTTATCACACACAAGAAAATCCTATTTTTTCGAAGATATCCATTTTCATCATCCAAATTAAAAGACTGTCGTCAAGTACTTTTAGAAAAAATAGCTATTCGAACACACCTACTCTGTTTTTGTGATTCATTAGATAGGTATCTCACTTGACCCATATATTTCATCTTTTCGTACTGTCATTTTTTACGTTATAAAGTCAACCTGTAGATTTGATATATAATAATGATGAAATCTGAAGCGAGATGCTATATAAAATACTCTTGCTTTGTACGTTTTAAAGACAAGATATACACCCCAAACATGCCCTAACATAAAAAGGTGCACTCGATTTTTCTCTTTTCGATACAATCGTTACCTGTTTAGGGGAATGTTTTCTTGATTCACATTATGGAAGGGCAGACACGAAAATTTCTGAACTAAAAGATTGATATGTTCTCCGTCCGTGATAAAAAAAAATCGGAGGTTATGCATTTTCTACATCCAACTTATAGATACTATATATAAAAAAGAAGATGTGGTATTATTGCCAATGAGACAACTATCCAGAAAAGACCAGAATGACACAAACATTAACAACTATAGGTAACCGTAAGGCCTTCAACAATGAGCAAAGCCCATATCGCATAGTCAGCTATAAAAGGCCCCGATAAGAACCATGTCGTCGACTTGATATCTTATTGTTTTGCATTACTATGTAATAGATACATTGAAAACTTATGCAAATGGTGTTTTTAAAATAAGAAAATTGTCGTTTTATTTGTTTCTATTAACTTTTTAAAATTTTGTTACTATATCAAACATTACAGTTAACATTTGTCGCTTTCTCGATAAACACAGAGTTTCGATTATTTTGTTCTATTTCAAAAGTGTTTCCGCGTGCATTTATCAAGACAAATTAAGATTTTAATCTGCTTCCTCTGGAACCATACACATGGGCTCGATTACCAAATATTCGTATGCATTATTAATGTTTTTAATGCTCCATTTATTGGCATTATGTTTTACTGGTCTGTGCGTACGTTCGTCCGTTCGTCTGTTTGTTTGTCCGTTTGTCCAGCTTCAAGTAAAATAAAATTGAAACTTAGTACACATTTTCCCTATGGTATGATCTTTTTAATTCTAATGCCAAATTACAGTTTTATCCCATTTTTATAGTCCACTAAACATAGAAAATGATAGTGTAGATGAGGCATCCGTGTACTAGGGACACATTCATGTTTCTTCAAATTTTCGTCGTATCGCTGTCAATTTGTGTTAAAATTTTAACGTCGATATCAATAAATATTTCCTTGTTTACGAGAAATATGCAATTTACTATCATTGTTATAAATCCTAAATATGGCCAATTATATAATAGTTCAAAAAAAGAAATTTATGAAACATATTTATATCCGCTAACCGAGCCCCTATTGAGATCGACAAACTCAACAAAAAAGCTTTGAATACAATACGGATATTTCTTAGAATTGATGGTCATCCTATAAAAGTTACGGTCGTCCTATATAAATTACGGTCAGTCTTTACAAATTACGGTCATCCTTTACAAGTTACGGTCATCTTTTTACCAATCACGGTCATCCTTGTTTTATGTTACGGTCATCTTCAAAATATTTTGATTATGATTTACGGTCATCTTAACGATTTTTTCAAATCGAATTTCCCGTTTCATGCACATTTCTCGGAAGTAATTAGTGATTTACGAGTGATTCTTTTATAAATTTACATCGTTTCAATGTATGTTTTGTAAAGAAAATGATATAGAAACACTTTAACAGACAATACAGAAACTGACCTAATTTTTCATCCGACATCTTGGGATGACCGTGAATGCAGTTACGTTCATCAGCTTTACCCCAGTGTATATACCGTATATCAACAGTACCTGTTTATACCTACCATCGGTGGTTAACAAGCAATACAGTACTCCTATATACCGTATATCAAAAGTATTTGTCTATACCTACCGTCGGTGGTTAATGTAAAATATAGTGCTGTCTATTAAAATTATGTGTCTATACATACTGTCGGTGGTTAACATACAATAAAGTGCTCCTATAAACCGTCTATCAACAGTTTTCATTTATACCTACCGTCGATGGTCAATACAACGTATTATATGGTCCGTATATAGTGCTCATATATACCGTCTGTCAAAGTATCTGAATTTACCTACCGTCGGTGGTTAACATACAATATAGTGCTCCTATATACCGTCTATTAACAGTATTTCTTTATACCTACCGTCGGTGGTTAACGTAAAATATAGTGCTCCTTTATATACCGTCTTTCAATAATATTTCTTAATACCTACTGTCGGTGGTTAACATAGAATTTAGTGCTCCTATATACCGTCTATCAACCGTATTTGTCTATACCTACCGGCGGTTGTTATCAAAACAAACTATTTTCAATCGACAGTCCAAAGTTTCGTATCTATACTTCACTCTGAATGATTGATGACATTTATTTGACCAGTAACATTCCCTATTGTATTCATTATTTAGTTTTCTCCCTGAACTTGTCTGAAATATTTGCGGCTGTACTGATGGCAAACAACAATCAATCAATTTCTTAAAGTACTTCTTAATCTAAATAATATATTATTTTTTAATCTAACCAGTAATATGTGATCGGTGAATGTACGTATGACAATTACGCCAATTTTGAAAAAGCATATTTTTTTTTCATTTGCGCACATTGACATTTTTTAATTTGCGCCAAATTGATTCGAAAGGTTAGGTCTGATAAATTTAGATGATAAAATTTAACTTGTTTAACCAAACCCAGCAATTCAATGAACACAAGCTACAATATAGATAAATGTGTGTATAGACACATGTTGAGCTCATGGGTATCATCATTTAATCGCACTTCTGGTACCCGAACATTTACTTTCATATATGGAACCGATGCCATAAAGAAAAAAACAGGCTTTAACTTATAAAAATTGTGATAAAAAAGGGGATGCTTTATTGTAGGGAAGATATCACAAGGTTGCAGTTCAACAGAAGTGTTGCATGACAATACTCAGTTAAAAAAAGATTTGTGCATATGCAAATGTGCTTTTTATGTCAAACTGTTACAATCTTATTTTATAAAGTGCTACTTCAAGTGTGATGTACACTTGCAATAAACTTATCCTGCTTTCAATCCCCCTCCTCCTCCTCGTCACGTGTGAGCAAGTGGCAGGTGGCAAAAGGCCAGAAGGAATATTTTTGTTATTATATAAATAAATTCTATACATCTTATATGCCTCATGACTTGTGTTTACCTGTTAATTTGTGCAAATGAAGAAAATGAATTTGGCGCAAAGAAATAAAAAAAAATAGGCGCTAATTAAGTGCAGATTGGCGCAAATGGAAAAAGCCGAAGCAAATATAATCTTTTCTCGTATCAAGATTTCAAGATTTTATTCATAACCTCAGACACATACTTGTGTACAAGAGGACAATAATATATACAACCATATTAAGATAATACATAGCGAGACAGGACAAACGAAACACAAATACATAGTATATTTTAAAAGACAATTGGTATAATTAGATTAAGTATTTTATGATTTTCTTCACGAAAATTGATAATTTCCTTTGAACTTGTACGTTACATATAGACAACAAGCCAGTGAATTTCTTCTTGCTTGGATTCATTACATAGTAATTTGGTACAAACTTTGATCTAAGAGCAGAAACATCAGCATTTTTACAGGTAAACAATATATGAAACTCATCCCCTATTCCCTCATTACATAATGTACATATTCTATTTTCCCTCGCGATCCCCGCCCATCTACCCGTCTCAATAGGTAACTTCAAATTCGAGCATCGAAGTTCAGATATGTAACATCTGTCCTTGGGTAATAATCGCAATAGATACGGTTCCAAACCAAACTCGAGTTTGAATTAATAAAGAATAGAATTCACCCCTATCAGATCAAATTGGTGTTTTCTTTCTTTTTTTCGTTCAGTTTCATCTAGTCCATTTGTTCATTTGACTCTGTCTCCATCACGACTAGGATGCATTTTAATTTATAATGTAAAGTCGTTCAGGTTTTTGTTTTATTATATAAAAAAAAAAGAAGATATAGCATGATTGCCAATGAGACAACTCTCTAAAAGAGACAAAGTGACACCGGAATTAACTATTAAAAAAACCTTTAACAGATCACGGTACGCTGACGGTACAGATGTCTGTAAATTCAAAAATTAATGCGAGGTTTTTATTATTGCGACAATAATTAAGACTCGCATTTTGAAGTATTGCGTTTGAATTTTTTCTTAATCGTTGTAATCAAAATCTCATTTCAGGCTATATTGACACTCATCGCATTAAATATTTAACAATTGCACGCAACAAATTTACATTCAAAAGACTATGAATTTGATGTATATTTGACAAGATTAGTTCGTTTAAGTTGCTAAAAATTCTATAATTAGTGTATTATTCTCCCAAGTTTATTTGAAAAGGTATAATTCCTCTATACAAATGGCAAAATTTTTCATAAAATATCCAGTAAGTTGGATAAACGTTTACCAAATCATCCCAATACAGTTTGATTTATATATTCACTTTGCTATTCCGTTCTTGCACAGTGATATAGTTCATTTTGCGTCATCCCATATTCTAGCAAAGGGAGATTATCTCAGCATCACCGTTACATTAGTAATAGCTGTCGTACATAAAATAGTTAGCTCGAACTGTATGATCCTGTGTGAATCTGATCTTTATATTAAAAGTGCATAAATGGTTCACATATGGGTCTTATTTAAACATTAAACAGTATCAAAACAATTAGTGCATTATAATATAACCAAATAGGCATGCAAAAAAGAATCAATAGGCAAAATATGCTTGTCTACCGTCTAATTCTAATTGCTAATATTTACTGTATTGTACATAGCTCAATTCCATTCCATTACATTCAATTTTATTTATTTTTTAATTTTCAGCAGAAAACAGTATTTCTAACAATTAAATTGAATTAATTTGATATGACGTTGACACACGGTAATCACTCTCATGTTTTTATTTACATCGCTGTCAATCATCCGGTAAAGATGAATATTCATTACTACCCTCGGTAGTTAACGTCCCTCGATGGTTAACTTTAAGTGCCTACCACAAAACATAGTTATGGGTGCCACTGTGACCTGGAGAAATTACATAAATCTTTATAGTTCTAGGTCTATGGGAGACAACTCCTGATCAATTTTATTTCCTATATATGTATATATCTATAAATATTTTTTTCTTCTATTTTTTTTTCTTTTTCAAACAACAATATTTTCTATAATTTTCTTTCGTTCTTCAAAAAGGGAGTGCAATAAATTAGATAAGTTTGAAGTAACAAACAAATCTTCAGATGAAAGAATCCAAACAAATTTCATTTCATCAGATAATCTTGAAAAATTTTTGAATTTTGAATTTAAATTAGATAGATGTTGAGATCGAGTACCTTTTAGAACAGGACATTTTAAAAGAAAATGTAGTTCGTCTTCAACTGCGTTCTTACATAGCTTACACTTTCTGTCTTCAGCTTTAATTCCAATATACCTCCCTCTTTCGATTTCAAGATCATGACAGCTAGTTCTAAATCTTGTGATTATTTGCCTGTCTTTTTTTGAATTCATTTTTAAATATGGTTCAAACATAAAAATATTTTTAAATTTTCTGTAAGTTCTTAATTTATTACCAGATTGTAAATTAGTACACTTCCCAGAATTGCTTTCTAAACTAGCTAACCAGCTTTCTTTAAATTTAATAGTTAAAGATGTTTTTACTTTTTTTAGAATATGGTTTTGTTTAAAGTTTGACTGGTTAACAAATAGATATTCTAAGTCTAGAAATTTAAATATATGTTTAATGCTTCCTATCCAAGATTCCTGGTTATGTTTGTCCATAGAATGAGATAGATTTATGGCTTCCCTTAGAATAATATTTGAAGGTTCAATATCTTTCATAAGATGGATCCAATATTTTACCATATTCATTATTACATAATACAGTGTAGGGAGTGAACCTAATTCTCCTCTACATGCCATATTTGATGTTTTTATATTAACTCCAAGTGAAAATTTACAAAGCTTAGTATGAATTTTCTCTAGTACAAGATAATCAGTTTCTTTTGATATAAAGTTATCCAAATGTATTTGTTTCTTATGTGGTATATAACCCCAAATTTCAGATCCATACAACAAGATTGGTCGGATTGTATGGTTATAGATGTGTAATAAAGTACTAGGTTTTGGGCTTTCCACTGAAAAGGTCTTCCTTAATTTGAAATATGCTTTCATTCCTTTGTTATAAAGTTCTTTCTTTGCTATTTGGAAACTCCCAGACGATGAAAAATTTATACCTAAGTATGTGTAGTTCTGTACACATTCTAAAGTCTGGTTTCCTAATGATATTTTAATATTTTTAAGTCTTCCTGATTTGTTAAATACAAGAACCTTGGTCTTTTTTGTGTTAACTGTCATTTTATAATCAACTGTAAATTTATTTAATTTCTTAACACAATTTTGAAGTCCTTGCTCTGATGATGATAAAAGAACTACATCATCAGCATACATTAAAATATTTAAGGGATGTGTATTTAATGGGATTGGGTCACATGTTTGGTCAAAATAGGTTGGCAAATCATTTAAATATATATTAAAGAGACAGGGACTGAGATTATCCCCTTGTCTTACTCCTATATTTGATTTAAAAAGGTTTGTCCTGTGTTGGTCTATTTTTACACAAGTTTCTGTGTTTTCATACATACATTTTATAATGTCATAAAATTTTGTTCCAACACCTATACATTTAAGTTTATAAAAAAGGTGGAGATGTGAAACTGAATCAAATGCACGCTTAAAATCTACAAAGCATGCATACAGAGGCTTCGAATTTGTGTAAGGTAGGAAAGCCTTAGTATTTCATAAATAAAAGTTTTGTAAACTGTAAGTTTATAATTATGACCTTATAAAACACTGCTATTGCACTTGATCGAACAGTGTCGCCTTTAGAATTGAAAGAAAAGACTTTTACAATTATATGTTAATATACTCAATCGATGGTTCGTCTGACATGACTGTCTATTAAAAAATACCATATCGTAAAATTGAGAATGGAAATGGGGAATGTGCCAAAGAGACAACAACCCGACCATAGAAAAAAACAACAGCAGAGGGTCACCAACAGGTCTTCAATGTAGCGAAAAATTCCCGCACCCGGAGGCGTCCTTCAGCTCGCCCCTAAACAATTATATACTACGTGTCCATATTCAAAGTTAAATGCAATGGAAATCGTAGGACAAAGCTTTTTTAAAATTCATGACTGTTTGAGCATGTACAAACAGGAATACAACAAAAAAGGATAACAGGGAGAATATCATTGGGTGTAAACGATGGCATGGGCTAAAGATACCAGTGGGACAGTCAAACTCATAGATGAAAATAAACTGACAACGCCATGGCTACAAAATAAAAAGACAAACAGACAAATAATAGTACAGACGAAACAACATAGAAAACTAAAGACTAAGCAACACGAACCCCAACAACACCTAGGAATGATCTCAGGTGCTCCGGAAGGGTCAGCAGATCCTGCAAAATTCATTTTGGACACTACAAGACATATTTGGAGACACAACACAACTTTGTATGTCAATACACATTTTCAGATTCGTACTAAGTTAACGTTTACGTAATAGACCAACACGATTGCTCTTTATGCTACAGAAACGAAGTGATAAACTGTTGAAGATAAATAAAACCCACTGCCAATAGAAATTAAAATCTTTTAGACATTAATAATGTACATGATTTAACATGACTTAATTATAAAGATAAGATGAAGGCGCAAATTTAATCTTGTTACTATCTGTCCGGATACATGTATATCGAATTGGAAGAAATCACTGTCAAATGCGGTCATCGAGAAAGCAATGAGGGAACCCTAACATTTAGAGGGCTGTTCACGGAAGACGACTTGCAGAATAACTTTAAATCATTGAATATGGTGTCATGACCCATTGTACCCTAACTAACCGGTAACTATTTAATGTAGTGGTTTGAAGACGTTCCGATGCAGAGAGACGGAGAACACTAAACTCACAAGTCTCAGACAAAATAACAATGTCAAAGCAAGGTGTACTGACACTCTTTCTGATTTAAACTTTCAAAGTAGATAAAAGAGTTACGCCCTAAAATTAAAAACAATAGAACTGCAGACACATAGAACAGTAATGTACGGGCTCCTTTGTTTTCAGTTCAAATTTCAAAAAATTGTGATTGGTACGTCAAACAAATTTTGTCAGGGTGATGAAATCGTATATAATTAACTGTTGCTATGAAGTCTTCCAATTAATTTACCATCCTGTCCTATTTCAGGTATCAAAGATTCTTATTTCTATTTTTTTTTTTAATGTATTTAATATTGCTTAAGCATTGTGTCAATACATATTCCAGTCTTATTATAAACGTGTTAGTTACTCGTTCTATTCAGAAAGTTTATACAATCTTATGTTAGTGTACATATACTGTTAAGAATAAAATGTGAATTGTGACACATGCTTATACAAGTGTTTCAAAAACCGTTCATAAACTAGGGGGGAGAGTAACAAAGGTATCCTAGAATACGCTTTTTAATTAAAAAAGCAGAAAGTGAAAGAAAGCAAAACATATTAATAAATAGATAAAACAAGAAGCAAAATGAAGAAAGTAAATAGATAAAATCAATAATATGAATGAAATTGAGAAGATAAAACATTTAATTGATACGTTTATTCAATTAAGGTGGTACCTAACACTACAGGGAGATAACTCTGTAAAATCAGCTTAACGTTTTAATTACGTTGTGTTGTTAAGAGAATATTAAGCTTCTCAATGATCAAAGTAAGTGTTTGTCAAACGTTATATAACCAGTGTAATTTTTCTGATAAAACGGTTGGTTCAAATTTTTTGAAATTTTTATATTTTTGTAAAAGGGTCAAAGTAAATACTTTGTCAAACTTTTAAGAAAATTAAACGACCCAAATTAATTTTAGCTAAAGTGTAGGGTACCACCTAAAATATATTGAAATAAATATATTGTATCAACTACATTACATTGTCTGTATGCCTTTTTGTGCTTCGTTGTTTATATGACGTGGCCTTGTACTTTAACATCTCGTTATTGTGCTGTTGTACCATGGTTTATGTTTGTTTACATGTTTATTTGTTTTATAGTGATAAAGATAATATAATGTTGACTGCTGTACCACAATTTTTTTACATGTTTATCTATCATGTCTTTTTGTTTTGTTCACACATCACACACTAGCTATAACACCAGGTTAAATCCACAATTTTCTACTTATGAAAATACCTGTACCAACTCAGGAATATGACAGTTGTTTCCGATTTGTTTGATGTGTTTGAGCTTTTGATTTTGCCATTTTAATTTTCTTCGGATTTCAGTTTTTGTGGTAATTTTACTATTTTTAACAGAATTAAATAGGCAATTGGGAAATGCTTTTTTGGAAAAGAAATCTTGAACTGAATGCGTTTCGATATTAGAATATTAGAGTTTCCATTTAATTGACTTAAAATTAAAATTGATAATCTATATGACTTTACATTTGGAAGAAAATCTATAAATAATATTGCAATAATAATTTTTATTTAAAAAAACAAACTGTTGAAATTCTTTCGAAAGCGAATACTCTCAGATCCCACTTCGTTCAATTGATATATTAAATTAAATAATTGCAATCAAGTGATTATGTTATTTTGAAACTCAAACAAACTTTGCTATTGTTGGTTACATCTACGTCAGTTGGTCTCTGGTGGATAATTCTCATTGACAATCATATCACATTTTACTATTGTTATTAAACTTAAAATTGGTCTTCGATGTTTGGTTCACTTTTATGTTCGTTTGATTGCATAACGAATATTAAAAGTTATTACTCGGATTTATTTCTCCTAAATCGTGACTAAGATTGCTTTAGAATTCAGTCTATGCCCGGTTGAAGTAGTAAATTACAGAATATGATGTGGGTAGATGGTGAACTTTATTGTGGTATCTTCTTTGCATTAACTGTGGAAGGACTGTTTGGTACCAACATTGATAAGGTAGTTCAAGATCAACCAACAAGCTGGTAAGTTGATTATTTTAAGAATAATTTGAAATTTCTCATTCTGTTTCTGCAGTATTTGTCTCATGTTTAAGGGTTGACAAATGATTAGCGGAGTCGCATTTAAACATCAAATTCAAATTCTTGCAACCGAATTACTTAATTCATTATTCTGTAAAATTATTCAACAATCAATATGACGACTTATTTCTTATACTTACTATACATCAATTGAAACCAATGCAAACAATGCTACATGATAAAAAAGTAAAATCACAAAAATACTGAACCCCGATGAAATTCCAAATGGAAAGTCCCTAATCAAATGACTAAATCAAAAGCTCAAACACATCAAACGAATGGATAACAACTGTCATATAACTGCATTAGAAGCATTATTATCTAAATAAAACGGTTTATATAAAAATAGGAAGTTCAATGAGACAGACAACTGTCCACCAGAAAACAAGTGACATAGAATATAATAAATATAGGTTTTTATACGTCTTTCAGCAATTAGTAAAATCCATGCCTCATAGTCAGCTATAAAGGACCCGAAATAACAAATGTAAAACAATTCAAACAATAAAACTAACGGCATGTTTATTTTATATTTATGTACAGCAACAAACGACAACCACTGAATTACAAGCTCCTGACTTGAGCTAAACATACAGAGTGTGGCGAAAGTAATGTAACAGCACAAAAAAAACTCAATTGAATAGTGTTCAACTCATTTGATTTATATAACGCAACAAAAAAAAAGTAACAAAAACACAGTATTTATATGGGGACGAAGTCCCCTATTACAGTAGAAAATTCAATAAAAAAAAAAAAAAAAAAAAAAAATCGGGAAAATTTCCCGAATTTTACATTGTACTAATGAACTCAAAATCGTTCAAATTTTTTTTTGTCGCGTTTTTTAATTTCCTGATCTGCGCAGAACACAAAACTCTACTTCCTTCTTCCGGTCTTGTTGTCGTGAGACTTTGATTAGCCTAGTAAAATATAGGAACTCAAGGAACACAATACCAATATTTCATTTTTTAATAATTCTTTGTATTTGGTATGAATAAACGTTAGGCCTACCTGATGCATTGCGTTTCTTTGTTTACATTGAACATGACGTCATAACTTAAATAACGTCACAAGTAAAATCCCTAACAATAGAACCAAAATCGGAAACGTTACGGTATTTCCGTATTTTTTTTTTTTAACAAATACTTAAAATACAAAAAAAATAATTTAAACAAACTTCGTCCCCATTCACAGGTAATGCCATCCTCATATTACCTCCCTAAAATTAAAAAAAAGACACTCAGTACGGATTTGAAAGTACTCGCAATACCTGACAGCTAGTTCAAAGCCAATTACAACCGTATTTATAATGTATGTTTGTTTAATTAATTTCAGTTCCTATTGTATTCTTTTTAAAACATATTTCAGATATTATTCTGCTTTTCATGAATCTACTAACTGGTAATAATATCGTTGCTTTGTCTGATTACTGTTTCAGTGACACTTTGAGTAGTTAACAGGCATTTGAGAATTGATTTCATTTTTATTTATTTTTTACGTTTTTTTATTGATGAACTCATTGGTGTGGTTTATTTTTGACTTATGTATTATGCATTTTTTTTATGAATGGATCAATATAATGTTTAATGATGTAAAATAAGCCATAATAGCAAACCAAAAAAATAGTTTATGTTCTTTCAGATCTCTTGGTATCTTTCTATTTTTAGTTTAACGGAACGGGGGTGCGTCGGTTGCGATCGCACCCCCTCTTTAAAAAAAAAATTAATAATTATTATTTTCAGGCACAGATGAGCACTTCTTTTTCTTCCATAACGGTTGGGTTCCTTGAATGAAACGTTCAAACTCTGCAGGATTACTCTTGTCGACGTTACATATCTAGTCCTCTAAGGCTATATACAGTATTTACAATAAAATCAGGTTGTTACTGTTAAAGTTACAATCGTTAGGTCTGGTATTAATGTGTTGTCTGTAGCCCTGAGCGGAAATCTTCAACTGACCCCACTTCAGCAACCCTGGCAGGTAATTTATTCAATTCCATGATTGTTCTTGAAAAGGAGTTCCTGTAGACATCACTGTAACCCTCTGTTCACGGTAAAACTTGTGTCCACCACGAGTTCTGCTGTCGCCACCTTTGATGTAAGTACTCTTGTTGATATCTATCAGCTTATTCTGGATACGATAGAGCATGCATATAGCCTGTTGTCACATCGTTTTGTCTATAGATCTTCTAACATTGTAATGACACACCCTTATGTGCGTGATGTGTAGTCATCATAGACAAATCTAGCAGCTCTTCGCTGTATGAGTTCTAATGTATTGATGCTTTCTTGGTTGGTTGCGTTCCATATAGTAGAAACATACGCTATGACAGGTCGCACGAGAGTTGTATAGCCAGCGTACATAGCTGTGAAACCTAAGCTTCCAACCGTACAAGGGTTGCATAGCCAGTCAAGGCCGTTAAATATTTCCATTTGTTGTTGTAGCCAGCAGCCTTTACTTTCCTTGTACATTCTTTTATGTTTCGTTTAACAAACCCAAGTGTTCGGTTACCCTTTGCTGTAACGTTCTGGATATGTTTGTTCCACGATAGATTATTTGATATTGAAACTCCCAAGTACTTGGCACTATCTACTGATTCGAGTGTGTGTACATGTTAACTGTATGGGTATTGTAAAGGTTCTTTGTTCTTTGGTGTTATGCAGATAACATTGCATTTTGTTGGATTAAATCTCATCATTCATGTCTTTTCCCAATTTTCTAACGCTTCAAGGTCTCTGCAGTTGGTCTGTATCTTTGGTGCTACTAATTCCCCTGTACAGTAGACTGTCATCAGCAAAGAGGCGGACGTCTGATGTTATTGATGTTTGTTATGAACAATGAAGGACCTGGCACTGTGCCATATGGCCTCCTGACAGAACATCGTCTTGTTGAGATCGAGCTCCTTTCAATACTACCTGTTGTTTCCTGTTTAATTGGAATGAACTGATCTAGGAGTTTGTACAGTAGTCTTGAATAAGGAACCTTGTCAAATGCCTTTTCAAAATCTATGAGGATGATGTCAATCTGGGTTCCATTTGAAATGTATTTGGTTATATGATCGATGATGAATTAAATTCTCAAAATAAAGCAATATTAAATGCAAGTAGGTATATGTGTATATATAAGAATGTATATTGCTGCACTTTATCCGGAATAATTGCGGAACAAAGCCAGGTGATGTGTGCATGGACGTTATCACATGAATGAAATTGTTAAGTTGACTTTGAATAGTAACTTCAGAGAAATCAATGGTTTATACGTTTCCCTCAAGTAAATATCAACCAAATTACCATATAAAAGAACTAAAATTGAAAAGCATTTTAATGCATTTTAAACTGACAACTAACATATTGATAGAAAATGGAAAATGAAAAACAAATGGTTAGTGTGAAAAACTTTTCTGGTATTATCTTCATCAAGAACGCTCAATCCCTAGACAAGTATAAATAAATGAATATCCGAACATGATGTGCTATTATACCACTATCCCAGGATATAGTTTTTCGCACGAAAACATTTTCAAATCATGTATGTGTATATCCAAAGTCAGCACCATGTAATTAAGTGGTTGTCTTTTGTTGCTGTCTGTCATGTTTCTTTCTCGTTTGTTCTTCTACCGTGTACAAATCAGGTCGTTGGTTTTCTGATTTAAATTCTATTTTAATGTGTCGCTTCGTGGCCTTTTATAACACGCTTTACGTTATGAATTTTGTTTATTGTTGACAGCTGAGCGGTGACTTGGAGTTGCCTAACACATAGCTTCATTTTGGTTGATAATTTTCTATTTTGCAATCATAATTTTACCACATCTCCTTAATATTTATAATTGAATTATTCACTATTTATTTAATCGATTTCTAAACACAATGTATTGTCTTTTTTACTCTCGTTGTAGGAAGAAAAAGACGTTACTTATAAAACAAAAACATGGATTTGACTTCGAACACCACTACATTGTTGAACCAAACTTCAAGCACTATACAATTACCATTTCCATCGTTACTGATCTTATTTCTCACTCTCCAACAAATTATCTTCGTGGTTGCTTGTACGAGTAATTTGTTTGTTATATATACAGTACTGAGATACATGAGCTTGAAAGACAGTTCGAACGTCTTTATATTAAACTTGGCTATAGCAGACTTCTTCACCGGTATATCTTCAGGAATTCAAATATTGTATATGTTTTACCGCCATTTAGACAAGAATGCTGTAACATGTTTACTACGTTATCAAGGAGTGGGTTCCATGACTATTGCGTCACAAGTTACTGTGTTCCTCCTATCAATTGATCGATACATTGCTGTCTGTTTTCCAGAATCTTATAAAGGAATGTCGTCGAAAAACCTATCCATCATTTTTGTCACACTACCATGGCTTGTGTCTATGTCTTTGTCAGTCCCACCATTTTTTGGATGGAACAATTTTGATATTGCTCATACTTGTAGCTACAGTTTATTGTTTACGCCAGATTACTTCTTGACAATTGCTATTACAGTTTGTTCGTTGAATCTTTTCTCTTTCATCGCTCACTTTCTCATTTTTAATGAAATTCGAAAATTTCACAAGAGGACAAGCCCACTCATTGCATTGGCAATAAAGGATAAAATATTTAAAAGAGGAATACGAGGATCAAAAGTTATGTTATTCATTACAATAGTCTTTACCATATGCTGGATACCATCCATGTCATTATCATTTGCTTACGCCAATGGGAACACGAATGATTCTAATCTAAATGAAGCATCGTTCTGGCTCGCATTCCTTGGCATTTTGAACAGTGTCATCAATCCTGTAATATATGCATGGTATAAGAATGACTTCCGAAAGGCATGTCATAAAGCGTGTTCTTGCTGCTATGAACAACATCAGACTGACTGAGTTCCATGTGAGCACTCATTCAACCACCATTGAAAGATTGCTCATGAATTGAAGGAAGAAATGGTAGATATGTTAGTGATTATCCACGTACCCCTTCAGAAGTCTTTTTTGTTGTTGTAATTTTTTTTTAACTATATTTGTTTTAACTTGTTTGTACTCACAAGCACACGTTTTGTATTTTCAAAGCATACTATTATCGATTGATTAATTGGTTGATTGATTTGTACTGTTTAACGCCACTATTATCACTATTAGCTATTTCCTGTTGGCCCATTTACTATCGATGGAAGAAGCCGGAGTGCTCGGAGAGAACCACCGATCTTCGGCAGGAAAACTGGCAATGGTGGTCAATTACTAGTTAACAAACGTTAAAAAAATGGTAACCCAGCAACATAAAAATGTTCAGGTGAGCATAATCACGGTCTAAAAAATAGACAAAGAACTTTTTTTAAAGGCAACCTCAAAATTGTTTACAATCTAGAAAGCGTTGGGCTTTTCGATACTGCTTTCTTCTAGAAAATTATTTTAAATGTATACGAGTGTTTGACGTTGGCAATTTTTCCCTTAAAAAGATAGAAGACAATACGAGTTATAAATTGTTTTAAAAAGGAGGGAAACAGATTAAGAAAACATGTTCAAATACTTGTTAAATAACCCATTTTCGACATTTATGTATAATCAACTATTCCATTGTTATTATCTATTTCCAATAATAGAAGTTAATTTAAAAAAAACCATGATCGATCAGACAAGAAAATGTTTACAATCACTGCATAAAAGCTTAAAACTGAATACCATGACCACAAACCCCAACAAATCAAAGTGATGGAAATCACTCATGGAAAGATTAGAAGAGTAGTTTGAAAAAAATCATATTAAGGGATGATGGGGAAAAATGAACATTAATAAAGCACTATTGCTGAAAATTGCATTAACAGCAGGTCCTTAAAAGGAAAAGTGCTTTTCCAGTATGAGAATAACATGAGCTCATTTAATTAAATAATATGGGTCTCTTAATTTGCACAATTTTATTTAAACTGCAGTTTATATCTTAACCAAATAATGTAGCCCGTTCTGAACATGTTTCAAAAAAACAATCAATTGCAAATCAAAAATTCTTCTAGTAAATGCTTCCAACTATTATTGTAAGACATAAGATTGAGACCAACAGCTAAGAACTTTAAACTGTCAACAAAAATAATCTAAATTTGTTGTTTTGGGGCATTTTGTAAGTTGAAACATAGGTTATATGACATTGAAGATTAAAAGTTGTAGAGCGCCTTTTGGTCAATTTTTAAAGTAGTTTTCAAAACAGGGCATTGAAAATGTACTTTTTCATCGAAAACAAATAAAAAAAAGTTATTTTATCAAAATGTGATTCTTTCTTGATTGCAAAAATATATAATCACTTCTAATAGAATTTCAAATGACTAAAATAGACATAATGATTGATGGGGAATAAATTAATAAACAATGGTTTGTTTTAATAAAAAGTTTAAAAATTTTCAAACTGTTTCAAGCCAATTCCTGATGATAAAAAAAATGAGTGAACTAATTTAAATTATTGATTAATTACAGATGATTATTGGAAATTTATCAAGTAAATTATGGGCCTTACTTGAATAGCTTTTATATATTCATATTTATATTCATATTTTTTTTAAAAGATCTTGTTAATCCATTGATCATTTATCTTTCAGACATAATTTACAGAATCACTTTATGTATTGTAGATCAAAAGTAATCTAGGCAATAAATAAATCTTTCATCCTTATATATATCAAACATCTAATATATACATTTGTGTATTCAATTATGAGGTCAAATAATTGCATATTGAAGGTTCTAATTATGTAAGACAGGTTGATAAGTAATGTGGTCAATTTGATTGACAGTTTAGGAGGTGAGGCATTGTAATTAATACCCAACTACCTAATCAAAATGTTATATAAAAAAAGCCTGCACATCAACACACCTTAGTTACACACATTTTTGGATGAACTGCTCCAAAAATACACCAATATTTTCAGTTCATATGTGTATTATGTGCACATACATGAGAACTATAGGGAACTATATTTCAGTGTGAATACATTTAGTAACAGAAGCTAACCTGTCGTGTTGTTAGGGAGGCCAGTGCCTTAGTAAGATTTAGAACAAGTTCTAATCTTTCCAAAAACGGAGAGTGAGCTCATGTATCCCGGAAGGATGAGGTCATCCTACTCCATATATGGCACCAATTGTGTTGCACATGCCAAGTAAAGATATGTCTCAATATGTCCAGGAAGGGTAACATCATCCTTCACCCGTTGTGTTGGGATATTTAATACTAGAACATTGTATCGCAAAAAGCGTCATGTATACATAATTATTTGTAGTGATATATTAAAATAAGTTTTAATTTAACGGTGAAAACGTGCATAACAAATTGAAGGAATACCATATTAGAGGTATTAGAGGGTGTGCATAGGGGTTTACAGAATAGAGAAAAATGGGCCAAAAAATATGAAAAATAGAGAAAATGAACAAAAAAAATAAGATGCAAAAATAAAAACAATATAGAATAATGGGCAAAAAATATATCCTTTCCTTAAACACGTTCGTGTTGACCCACATGATGACGAACAGAGAAATAGCAAGGCAATGACAGCTGTTGTAAGCAATTCAAAATGTTGTTTTCCGTTTTGACAAAAAGTAACCATTTCAAATAATACTTTCGGGGCTAGTTGAAGACCGCTTACGGGTGTGGAATTATCTCGCTGCGTTAAATTTCCATTGGTGGCCGTGGACTGTTTTCTGGTTTTTGGTCTGGGTGTGTCTTTTTGACACATTCCCCGTTTCCATTATATATTCTATTGTATATAACTGTGTGATTAATGTTACTTGATTATCAAGTACAGCATCTGTTTTCTTAATGAATTAGTCTTATAATTTAGTACACCTGACACGCCTTTCCATAAAGAAAACTCATCAGAGACGCCCGAATGATACAACTTAAAAAGCCAAATAAAGTACAAAGTTGAAGAACATTGTGGACTCAAAGTTCCAAAGGGTTTTACCAAATACAACTTAAGCTACTTTTCCTAGGGAAGAAAATCAATAAAATTATTTGTAGTTATATATTCAGTATGAAGTGCTGTGATCGAAAACAAATGAAACACACTGCAAAAAGTTAGAGTAAAGCCATATTTTAACGCAATTTATCGATTCTTTCTCATATAACACGTTCGAGATATGTAAAGTGGTTATTGATATAGAATACTATAGCGTATGTCCTCTTTGCCATGATGTATGAAAGGTGTGAGCATTTTCATTCGTTTTATAACCGGGCGTTTTCCGTGTTATAGTAATTCAAAGACGGAATACCAATACTTTAAACTTTATTAGCAAGGTCCGGACAGTACCAGACCTAAGACCTAAACTGACTACCAAATAACATACAAAAGCATATATAAAAAACAGTTACCATAGAAAAGGATTAGTGTCCAACGGATTAACTTGTCATGGTCAGAGTGATTTCCGTCACGACAAACATATATTTAACAATACAATTAATTAGACACAAAGAAATGTAAAAGGTTTGATAAACGGATTAATAAATTGTCACTATAGCACTTAAAATATATTGTCTGAACTGGATTTATTTCTAATTGCAAATAGTCCAAATCTTCCTGGTTATAGTTCTTTAAATTAATAAATTGTTTCAGGAAATTTAACGATACGGAACAGCAAACTCAGTGCAGATTTTTTTTTAACATATTTGTTATAGTAATGGTGTGTAATGACATCGTTGCTATTTATTTATCAATTCCATGTTCCTTCTTTTCGCTATAAACCAATATAGTAATAAATTGTTGTTCTAATTATTACATCTTGTATTTTGGAGATTATTATTGTTGTGCTAATAAACACTTTTGAAAAACATTTCCAGGTTGTGATTTTACTATCGTTGTTATATTTTTCGTTTTTTTATATTTTATTTGGCTCTAGATATTTGTTACAGTCAAACCTGCTAAAAAGGTCACCTATATGGAACGAAAAATATCTTGTCAGGTCATTTATATGAAACGAAAACATGTCCTGTCAGGTCATCTATATAAACAGAGAACATGTCTTGTCTGGTCATCTTTACGAAACGAGTACATGTCTTGTCAGGTCATTTATATGAAACGAAAACAGGTTTTGTCAGTTCATCTATATAAACAGAAAACATGTCTTGTTTGGTCATCTTTACGAAACGAATACATGTCTTGTCAGGTCATCTATATAAAAAGAGAACATGTCTTGTCTGGTCATCTTTACGAAACGAATACATGTCTTGTCAGGTTATTTATATGAAACGAAAAAATGTCTTGTCAGGTCATCTATATACAACGAAAACATGTCTTGTCAGGTCATCTAAATGATACGAAAACATGTCTTGTCAGGTCATCTATATGATACGAAAACATGTCTTGTCATGTCATTTATATAAAACGAAAAAATGTCTTGTCAGGCCATCTGTATACAAAGAAAACATGTCTTGTCAGGTAATATATATACAACGAAAACATGTCTTGACAGGTCATCTATATGAAACGAAAACATGTCTTGTCAGGTCATCTTTACGAAACGAAGACATCTCTTGTCAGGTCATCTATATAAAAAGAGAACATGTCTTGTCTGGTCATCTTTACTAAAGGAATACATGTCTTGTCAGGTCATCTATATGAAACGAAAACATGTCTTGTCAGGTATTCTTCACGAAACGAAGACATGTTTTATCAGGCCATCTATATGAAACGAAAACATGTCGTGTCAGGTCATATCTATGAAGCAAAATCATGTCTTGTCAGGTCATCTATATGAAACGAACACATGTTGTGTCAGGTCACCTATATGAAATTTGATTTCTGACACTGCCTTTCATTTAGAAGTAAATAATTCATTAAAATCGTTTTTATCAATTGCCCCCTGGTGTTTTTCTTAAAATATTCAGAAATTTTATTTTCGCGTTTCAATTCTTACCACGAAAATAACGAAAATAAAACTGACACGAAAATGTTCCGGTTTACTCTGTTTATTTCTAAAAGTGATGAATATGTTTCAATAATGAAACATGCATTTATTAGATTTTAGATTGGCCATTACATATTTAATTGATAATACAGCATCTCCTTGTTTTGATATAAAAAGAGAAAGATAAATGTTCGATGTTCGATTACGCATTTCTGAATTAATCTTCATCAGAAACTCATATCAGCCAAAAGAAAATTGGAGAAACCAACGTTTGATTAAATACATGGAATATATGACAAAAAGGAGATTGCCCATAAAAGGTTATCAGATGTAAACCTTTTACTCAAGCGCTTGTAACCTTCAGTGTTTGTACGATTTTTGAAACAACATTGCTTGTTTGTTTTATTTCATAAAATCATCCAGTAAACTTTAAGGATAACTTAATGATTTAGTTAACCTATTCGTATTTTCATATTACTATGACATAACAAGATTAGAATGTTTAGCACTGTGTATGCATCAACTGTAAGAATGTTTTAGAAATGTAAAAAAAGTGTTACCTGATAAGTAATATAAATCCTGGTATGCTACTGCAAGACAGAAGCAGTTTAAACAGCAAAGATACAATAGTATACGGAATGAGAAACTGGCAATCAGGAGAACACAGTCCAGGTTTTACTGTAAGATCGTTTGAAGATACCATGTTGCCATGAGACGAAAGACATGAACAGCTGCCATATGACTTCATTAGGAATAATAATGTACAAAAACGTTTCACACATTTGTTTTTTTTTTTAATTTGTTGATATTTAATGCAATGTGACATAATAATGGTGTGTGTGTCCACAATTTTGAATCATCAGGCGTTGCTTCTTTCGTGCGCTCTCCATTTTTCAGTATTGTTTTTTTTTTTTTCGTCATGATACTTTTATTCGTCCAGCATCATAGTTTTTCGGTATTACAGTAGATGTTATAGAACAACACCAAATTACCTTTTTACTACTTATATACATGTACATATATAATAAGAAGATGCGGTATAATTGCCAATGAGACAACTCTCCACCAGAGACCAAGTGACTAAGAAGTTAACAACTGTAGGTTTACATACGATCTTTATCAATGAGAAAAACCAGTACCGCAAAGTAAGATATAGTGGGAGGGTTGAGATCTCAAAAATCATGTTTAACCCTGCTTGACTCCGCCTCATTTTTGCACCTTTCACTAGTCAGGAACCTCTGGCCTTTGTTAGTCTTGTATGATTTTTAGTTTTAGTTGCTTGTGTTTCTTTTTCAAGGCTGCACGTGAAATAAAAATTGCAAAACACGTTGTACGACAGTAACCCTTTCCCACTCTCTTTAGTCATTGCCAAACAAACGACATCTCCTTATTTTAGTATAAAGTTATAACTGGTATGGCGTACTTTTGGTTTTCGCCGCAATAACATATAGCATCATTCGATAACTGATAGACATATATTTTAATGAATATCTGCTGCACGTTTGGTAACCTGCATCATTTAAAACAAGCCAACGTTATATATATGAGGCTCTGGGTATGGTTTACAGAACAGAGGATAATGGGGGAATGCAATACAAAGGCCCCTTAAAAAAGAAGAGAGAATAATGGGGTGCTAATATATAAGAATAGAGAAGATGTGGGAAAGAATGATATAGAAAAATGGCAAAAACAACAAAAATGAAGAACTATCCAAGTTCGTATATATATTACCTGTTGAAAATTTTCTGTACATCCAGCATGGCATGGTGAAAAGTAGTTGGTGTTATGTGTCTCTGCACACACTGGGAGGTAATTATTACCACAACGGCATTGGTCCATGCAGAGCGAGGAATTAGTGTTCAGATGACTGTTGACAAATTAAAAGACGTTTCTTTAACGGAATGAACTTATGAAAACGAAGTGAGACAGGTTATTTGAAATGGAGAACATATGAAATCATCATGGATGAAGCAACTAATTATGATTTTTCTTCTCGATCGCTAATAGGATGAGACCATTTGATATTCTGAATAGGATCATCAAAAATCAAATTTATGGATAGAAACAATTAAAGCGCTGTTCCGATGCTTTTAGGTATATTTTATGTCGTTCAAGTAATTTTCAATCATGTATTGAGATTCCTTCTTGTCCATTAAATGCTAAAAGAACACCGGTTTGTGTAGGTGCTTTGTGATAATATGTTTTTTTAATTCACTAAATCTAAATAGTTTTTTGTCTATATACTTGCATGTTATATCCAATAATGTCTGGCATTGGACAGCCTAGAGACATGTTTACCACATTAGAAATGATATCCAATAATGAAACTAGTATAAGGAACTTTATACAGGTTATAGGAGAAAACTTTTTCCTTGATGTGATAATACCTCCAAATAGTATACCCGCTGATACTGGTATTACTTGTAAAACACCTAAAAACAAATATTTGTTGGTTTAATTGTTTTTTTTAACAACATTGATAAAACTACTAAAATTGAAAATGGAAATGGGGAATGTGTCAAAGAGACAACAACCCGACCATATAACAGACAACAGCAGAAGGTCACCAATAGGTCGTCAATGCACCGAGAAATTCCCGCATCTGGAGGCGTCTTTCAGCTGTCCCCTAAACATATACATACACTAGTTCAGTGACAATGAACGCCATATTAAACTCCAAATTATACACAAGAAACTAAAATTAAAAATAACATCAGACCAAACAAAGGTCAGAGGCTCCTGACTTGGGACAGGCGCAAAAATGCGGCGGGGTTAAACATGATTTTGATATTTCAACCCTCCCCCTATACCTCTAGCCATTGTAGAAAAGTAAATGCATAACAATACGCACATTAAAATTCAGTTCAAGAGAAGTCCGAGTTTGATGTCAGAAGATGTAACAACAGCAAATAAACATAATGACGATAATACATAATGTTGGTTATTTGTGGGGTTCTTATTGCTCAGCCTTTAGTTTCTATGTTGTGTTTTGTGTACTGTTTTGTTTATGTTTTTGTCTTGTTTTCCTTATTACGCCATAGTGTTGTCGGTTTATTTTCGACTTATGAGTGTGAATGTTCCTTTGGTATATGTCTTCTCTCTTTTAAAGGCATTTTATGAGCAATATCCGATGACATGCACATTTTATGCCAAATTTCAATTATAAATAGCAATATATAATCTACATATTACCTGTAAGAATACTGGACATCCAACGTTGTTGTCCAAACTGAGTTTCTATATACTTAGGTGTAAAAGCTAGTGCTCCGGCAATGGATAACACGTCCAGTGAGCCAGACAGATTGATACTCATGTACAATTTGTTTTTCAGAAGACGTTTGATAGTCCTAGAGAACTCTTTAAAAAAATGAAAGAATTGAAATGTGCATCAAGTTCAGAATTGCACAGATCGTAAATTCGAAAAAAACGTACATTATTCGTACATTAAACATAATTATTCGCGATCTATCGTCACAGAGAAATTGAGCTCACATTATCTTTCAGTGTTTGTTTACACCTTGAGCAACCAATAACAAAACTATTACCGTATGCAAGATGATTGTGTAATATTTTCAACATTAACTGCCATTCTGATCATAGGTTTGAAGATGCCTGTACCAAGTCAGGAATATGACAGTTGTTGTCCATTCGCTTGATGTGTTTTATCATTTGATTTTGACATTTGATTAGGGACATTCCGTTTTGGAATTTTCCTTGGAGTATTTTTTTGACGTTACTTTTTATACCCTGTCAAGGACACCGATCACATTGCACGTTCAGCCATGGTAACTTACTCGAACATAATGTTACAGCCAATTCCATTGGGTGTGTAGGCAAAAGTAATATCTTAAGTTAGCTTGCTTGCTAACTGAACCGTGAAGTTATTCTTAGGTTAGGTAAACTACCCCACTTTAAGAGTAGACTAGTCCGACAACTAACCATTCTATCTGTCTGTAGAACTAGCCTATTTCGAAAGGAGGGTAGTTAACCTGACCTAAAATTGACTTCACGGTTCAGCTAGCAAACAAGCTAACCAAAGATATTACCTTTGCCTACACACTCAATGGAATCGACTGTAATAATTAATATCTTTAACGTTTTAATTTACCTTTGACGTACGTTGTAATGATCATTTCAGTTTGGTTGCTTTTTTCGCTTTCATTTCGGAATATTGATTTCTTGTAGTGGTTTGGAAAGAACATAATTGGTATTCCCGATACTATTGATAGTGTTCCAAACACTATAAAACCAAGCCACCAAGCACCAATCCATCGATGATCTTTAGAAGACATACTAACTTCTGGCGGGAAAACATTATAATATTGTAAATATATTTAACGAGTTTTGGTCAAGACTTTAAGAAGGCATTTTTGGACAGAGAAATCGTGATTGGTCATTTCTTTCAAAAATGTAAATACAGAAACCTCAAAGGTAAAAAAAGGTATTTACTTTGAAATTCCATCGTCATACCTGCCAACTGTCAATATTTGTGGGGAGGCTCCCAAATAGAAATTTTAAAAGAGTAATTATGTCCACAATTTTAACAAAACAATTAATTTTACAATGAATTGAGGCTTATAAAAGTATAAAGAAGCAAAAAAAACCAACCATTACAGTTGAATTGGAAGGCCCCCTTGAAGGTTTGTTTAGGAGTATGGCAGCCATCTTGCACACAAAAAAAAACCATGGTCATTTAGAAAACTTGGCAGGTATGTGATGTATGAGAAAAAAACCAAGATGAATACTTAGTCTATTCAATTCGATTCAATATTCAATGCGAGAAAGAGCACGTTAGAGGCGTGGTCCAAATACTGAGACGCCGAGGAACAATAAAAGAGAACACTATGAAAATATTAGAGATACCGATGAAAATTATTAGACATATATATACCGATGCAAAATATTAGAGACACCAATGTCAAAAAAAAAAGAAACCGAAGAAAATGTTAGAGTTACCGATTAAAATATTAGAGATAACGTTGAAAATAATCAAGATACCGACGAAAAAATATTATATATACCGTTGAAGAATATTAGAAATATACCAGAAATATACCAGAAATGTCGGAATGCTCTCGAAGAGCATTTAAATATATTAATGTAGTAATACTAGTATGAAGCCATTCTAAATTTCTAATATAAACAGTACAATTTAAGAGGGGTACAGTAAATATAAGAGGGGTATGGTATAATGTAAGAAGGGTAATATAGATACCTTGAAGTGTAACATGGATTTGGCTAAAATAACCTCCAAGACCACAACTAATAGCAGGTCCAAGAATAGCTACTGATGATATTACGCCTATAAAACAAGAGGGTAAATCTGATAAGTACTTTTGTTTTGTAAGATTTTTTTGTTCTGTTTTTTTTTTCGGGCTTTTTTGTATGATATATTTTCTTTTCTGTGTGAATATAGAGATTTTAGATTCTAAAAACTATGAAATGCCATATATATGAAGAATAGACACCAAGAGCATTACAATGTTTCATGTATAGGGAATAAACCTAAAAGACACTAATTAATAAAAACAGCAGTAGTATACCGCTGTTAGAAATTCCAAAATCGATTGAGAGAAAACAAAATCCGGGTTATAAACTAAAAACTTATTAACTAGATGGCAAAAATGTTTTTAAACAAGAACTATCTTTAAAAAAGATATCCGACGTATTTAAATTTGAGTATATGTTTAAAACTATCATTTCAATAACCTTCAGAAGCACAAAGATACCATTTAAATAACGTTTTCTCTGTTTGTGTTCAGTATCGTTCAGTATTCCCGGTCCTCGTATCTTTCTGTTTACATTCACCAAAACCCCGCGTAAATCTCACATGCGTAGGTGCGTTCTAAAAGTCATGTACGTTCGTATAACAAAGTTTACATTAAAAATTATATAATTGTCCCGAATAAACAGCTGTCACGGATGCAAAGAGCTATTGGAGAAACAATTATTTTAATAGAAATATAAATCTTTGTAAGATCTAGTTCAAATATTTATAGTTTTTCACTTGCTTTCCATCACGATATAATTAACGAGACGTTTTTGCAAACACAACCAAATCACCCAAAATGACTGCATTTTGTCCAATCACAGAAAGGATTTTCGAGCATGCGTATTCTGTTGCCATAGTTAAGCGTCCTTAAGTTCAAAGGACACAAACCGAAACTATACCGACTATGTCGGAAAATTTTGAAAATAGTCTTATTTAGAACGTGTTGTTTTCATACTTATCATTTAAACTGACTAATCACGTACCCAAGTAAGCCGCAGTACTGGACTGTTTTACATTGGTGTCGATATAATCAATTAGGTATGGTTCAACTGGTGATCTCACGATTCCTTGAAGTATCATCCCGGAAGCTATGATTGCCATAGAAACGACTGTATATGGTGTAGGACTTCCAACCCTTGTTATATCTGAGGTATCTTCACACTGGTCCAATATTTGGGGAGTTTCTGTACTTGAGTGGGAACCTTCTAGGGCGTAAGTGTGGCACAGGTCTTCAGAATGAACATCAACCCAAAGAAACATTTCCAAAGGATGTTTCGTTTGATAATTTGAATTCGTATTTTAATGGAGAGGCAAAATATGATATTGAACAAAGATAGGCTGCCAGTCCAGCTAATACGTTGGAAATACATAAAGCACGTGGTTTGTGAACTCTCCCAGAGAAGAAACTAGCAAATAATATAAAGGAAAGAAATCCTATATCAAATGCACTTATCAATAATCCACTTTGAGTGCTAGAAAATCCAAATTGTTTCTCTAAAGTTGTTATTTGTGTTGAAACAAAAACTGTTAAAGTACTCGTAAACAAGTTAGATATGGCACAGAAGGCACAAAATACTTTCATACTAGCAAATCTTTGCATACATTGTGGTGAAAATCCACCGATTCCACATCTAGTTGTAGGTATCATTATGGTTGCCTCATTCTATAGCTGTCTGTTTCCAACCTGACTTTCTAGTGGAGAAATCGAAAGCGGTCCTAATTCTTAGTTAATATATGTTAACATGAACAGGCTATTTGATATTGTATTTATATTGTGTCATATGTTGTCATGTTAATGTTATATTTAACGTTGCCATAAAAGTGGGAGGTTTGGCATGCCACAAAACCAGGTTCAACCAACCGTTTTTCTCTAAAAATGTCCTGTACCAAGTCATGGAAAATGGCCATTGTTATATTATAGTTCGTTTCTGTGTGTGTTACATTTTAATGTTGTGTTTATGTTGTGTTGTTGTTCTCCTCTTATATTTGATGCGTTTCCCTCAGTGTTAATTTGTAACCCGGATTTGTTTTTTTTTCAATCGATTTATTTCAAACAGCGGTATACTACTGTTGCCTTAATATTCATAGATAAAAAAAATCGTTTTATAATGTATGATTACTTGTTTTTGCCAAATGTCTTTTTGAATGATTTAAGCTTTTTCAATTGTTATTTTATAGTTTGGTCTATTTATATTGCAATGTTACAGTACTGTCGAGGGTTAAGGTGTCGGTTTTGTTTCGTATGTTGTGTGTTGATGTGGTTCATAAGTGTTTCTTGCTTCTCGTTTTTACACAGGTTATTGTTTTCTGATCTCATTAAAAAGAAGTATAAACTTATATTAACAATATTACTCACGTAGTTCCAAATATTTACCTCTTTTGACTACACTACCAATAATTTACCCATACTTTTTTGGTACATTTCTACCCTCGTGCATATCAGTACTGCAAGGAAAGACTGAAAACTTATAATGTTATACTTTCAATGAAATCACAATTTGCATACGGAAGACAATATAAGGATGCATGGTGTTCCAACTGAGTACACAACAGGTACAAGACATTCAAATGCAATTATTTTGTATCAAATTTTATTACATTCTGAAGCCTTGAAGAAGTCAGAACACTTCCTGTGTTTATGTTTGAGGTCATAAAGTTAACCTATAGTATGATGTAACCTTCTTTTGAGCCAAAGAAGATAACATCTTTTAACGGAATTCTCTTGAAAGAACATTTAATTATACTGAAATAATGATTGAAATTGAATTATGTGCGTTGCCAGGTGACAAAGCCTATCCTATATCCGCATATCATTTATTCATTTTCTACAATGTGCCAGTCTTAAAAAAAATTGTCTTCCTCTTTTTTATCACAGTAAACTTTCATGAAATCCTATGACAATAATGTATAATTATTTTTCTAGAGGCAGGTGAAAGTTGGTGCGGGATAGTAAAGAACTGCCAGTATATCACCAATCACCACAACCCAAACCGTGATACAGCCTATAAACTGACTCATGTGGAAGAAATTGGACATATCATGGATAATGGTACCTGGAAAGTTAATGGGAAAAGGTAGGTCCACAATTTCTTACACATGATTAAATTTTCTCGAGAAAGAAGGTAATTCTTTTTTTCAAAGATTTCAAATAGTTCAAAAAGGTCATTACCAAATTTAAAGAAGATTATGGATTTTAATTTGCTTTCCAAATAATGCCAATGCTAAATATCATGTAAAAGTCAGAGGAAATCATTTCGGGCAATTTTTGTAACATCAAGCATCATGAATAGGAGATTATAAATTTTAAAGCCTAGATTTTTTAGATTTTACCTCATACATTTTTAAAGCTTAAATCTTTACAAATCACTAAAAATGATAATAAGAAAAGGTGTCACTAACAAATATTTTTTTACAGAATAAATGTCAAATGATATGGTTTAGATGAATTAAAATGATATCTAAATATTTATAAGCTATCATTGAAATATGTTTGGATAATTCTTATATGATTCGCATATAAGGGAATCATGATTTGTATATCATTTTCTTCATCATTTGTTTTTTTTAAATAAGGTATGCTTCAATCTCTATTATCCACTTAAATATTTGCAAATGTGGTCTTTATTGAAATGATTACTATTGAATTCTATTTCAGATTTTATCAGAAATATATTACTTTCAAAATTAATACATTTAATATTAATTGCAGAGTCAGTCCAGCAAGACAAACAGTCGAGGAAATATGCCACAGTAGAATTCAGAGTTTTGTGTTTGGAAACCAAACTGAAAATAATGATGGTATGGATATCATGTTGTTATGTTAAAAATTGATATAAAAGTATTCAACATAGTATTGGTTAGGTTTGGTTGGTGAATAAAGCTTAAGTGCTTGGAGAAAACAACATACCTTTAAAAGGGAGTTGGCAATTTAAACATCTGACTTTTATCAACTAACTCTTTTAGTGGGTTTGCTTTACAAATCTTTTATTTACTTTCAACAATTTTATGATTAATTACACCTTATGTAAGAATCATGGATTTTGATTGGTTGATAGCTAGAGTATTTTTCACCAATTTACTGTGATCAAATGAATATCATTCATTTTTTAATGCGGCTGTGGTATTTGTCAAACGGATATATGCCTTTCTTACCCTCTCTGCCGTCGACTTACAGCTCGTGAAATTATACATTCTCCACTGGTATTTTTCGCAAATACCCCTTCTTAACATGATATATCTGTTAAATATAGTTTAAACAAGAGTGCACATGCCAAAATGTCTCGCCTTCTTTACTAATCATTGAAAATAGGTTGATAGTCCTAAATATAAAGCTTTATTACAAAGTTCTGTTACTTAAACTTAATATTTAGCAAGAAAATAAAACAGTGACAAATGAACCATAAAAATGAGGTCAAAGTCAGATGAACCATGCCAGGCAGGCAGAAAGTCACAGGCTCAACAAATAACCATACATTGTATCGAAATATCAATGTTATTTGTATGAGGCTTAGAAACAGTTAGAAAGCAAGGCTGTACCGAGCATTTCTACCTGTTTCGAGCCGAGTACAAATAGCATTGATATTTCGAGACAATGTATGGTTATTCTTTATATACTGCAACTCTTAAAAATGTTCTAAATGGAATATTTAGGGTAAAAACATCATTTTCTTATTTGAAGCGGTGGGACTTAAAATTTGCACGAACCTGTATGTTTTATTGACGTCATAAATAAAACTCTACGGAAACCCATTGTCAACTTCATAAACAAGGTGATATATGGTCAGTGACTGTATATGACATATACATATCTAACATTGTTGGGTTGATGTTTAGACGAGTTGTTTATGACATATAATTCTAATGCAATTATTTTGTAACAATTGTTCTGATTGGATGACAGCAAGCGTAAAATTCTCTATCTCCTTGTCTGTAACTAGGGAAGCCGACATTTTGAATTTCGGATTGTCGCCAGGTATACTAAATTTGCGACAGTAAAACTACCAATGGACGTCCTTAAAGCTTCAAATACAATACAGTTATCTCTTAAATATACAGTCAATGCAATTTGACTGCTCAAAAAGCACAGCTGCAGTATATAAAATTGAGAATGGAAATGGGGAATGTGTCAAAGAGACAACAACCCGACCAAATAAAAAAACAACAGCAGAAGGTTACCAACAGGTCTTCAATGTAGCGAGAAATTCCCGCACCTTTATTAGCCACTTTATGATAGTTTCAATTTACTTTATTAATAATAAATGTTTAACAGGTGTTATTGTATTACATTTTAGGTCACAGCTCTGTAAAAAGAAGTCATGATGGCTTGATAAAAAAATCCAGAGGAAGAACAAAAAATGGTGAAAAATTAAAAAAAGGAGATGTAATTTATTACTTCAATAATGATCAAGTAAGTATTCACTGAAAACAGTTATGTGTTTTAACTTTTTTATCATGAACAAATGAAATAAGCAGTTTCATTGTTTAGATCTGTATTCAATGAATACAAGACCATACATACTATATATAAAACACTAAAGGTTGAGAAATTCAATTCCCTGAACAGCAGAATGAAGTGACTTCTAATGCTCCAAGAGAGTAATCAATTAATGCTCCTAATTTGGCAACAATCTTCTTACTTAACAGTTGTACTAGTATTGTACTGATATTTGTATGGTTTATTTGATGAAAAAGCAACATTTGTTAGTGTTTGCCTTGCACACGATAGACAAGTTTTTATGAACAGAAAAGATCATGTAATAGTCAAAAACAATCTATTGTTTTAGATCAATATTTCCAAAAATGAAGAATCCTACAGGGAAAAATATCTAATATAGATTTATGTTTGTATATTTTGCAGGTCAAATTTGGTGAAATAATGAATATTTCTACTACACTGATAGACATTTCAAGAATGGTTAAATTAGATGATGAAGATAGAGTATTTAATTGTTATAAACTACGTAAATCATCTGATGAATTATCTCTTGCAATTGACGATGTGCAGGACATTGTGTATGTTGTGCATGATTGTACTAGTTGTGGATGTTGTGTCATTATGACAAGGAATGATGGGAAAATTTCAAGGGTTTTCAAGCACAAATTAGATCATTCTGTTTTTTTAATAAATAGATTTAAAATGAATTTTGACCATAAATTGTGCTGATTTTTGTCTCTTTTTCTTCTGTATAGCATATGTTTGGTTGATAGACACTAGGAATCATTTATCAATAATAAATATTTGTGTTCTGTCTGTATTATTTCCATAATTGCTTCAAAATTTAATAGTGTTAATTTCTTTCTTTGCAAAATTTTTTTTTTTAACTGAATGAATTGTAGAAAATTTGGTGGTTAAATAATAGAATTGTGATTTTGTCCTAAACATAGATTTCCTGTTTGAATGGTTTTACACCAGTAATTTTGGGGCCCTTTATAGCCGTTCGGTGTGAACCAGTCTCCATGTTGAAGGTCGTACATTGACCTATAATGGTTTAATTTTTTAAATTGTTATTTGGATGGAGAGTTGTCTCATTGGCACTCGCACCACTTCTTCCTATATCTAAGCCTTGGTAAAGTGTTATGGTCACTATTTTTTTGTAACCTTATTCATTCAAATATTGAAGATGTTACCAATATTATACAAATATAGCCTTTGTATGAGGTCAATACAAGGATATATTGACCTGAAAGAGGTATATTGACTGAGGACACAATTCTATGAAGACTGGTTTAATAAAATATTTGCATTACATGTATTTATTATAAATTTAACATGTTTTGGCATTGCATATAGTATAGAAATTATAAGAAGAAATATTTATTATATGATAGTTCAATTTTCATTATGTTGAGAATATAGAATTGAATTAACCTTAGTTTCTACAGAAATTTATATTTTTTTATTTGATGTATTGTTGAGGGAATGGCATTTACTGGTCATGCTGCATTACAATTTTTCTATAAAAGCATGCATGAACAGTGAAACTTTGAACAGTTGCTTGCTATGTTTTTTAACTTAACTATGTGCGAAGTGAAGTTAATTTTCATTGTCCAATCAAATTCTAGTATGACTTAAACTCTGCCTACATTGTGTTTGTAATATAAACAGCCAAACATACAACATGTACATAGCAACCAAGTTGATCAAATTTATCTTGCAAGCATAAATAGAAATTATCAAGAACAATCTTTATAATAGTTGTTACCAACTGTGATTAGGTTTTAACCTTATTGTATCAAGTTTGTACCAGATTAGATCAGATTGCTTGAAAAAAATAATATAGTTGATGACCTAAAATAAGTGTACATTTTCAACAGTTCTAAACATCTTTTACATATGTTTGTAAAAAATTATTAATATTTGTTATTCAATGTGATAAATCAACAAACAGATTGTAAATATGATTTCTATAATATATGTATACTAGCATATAAATATGTTCAGTAACAATTGGTGCAGTTGTAAATTTGTAAGAGTTCCCTTCATGCAATGTACCAGGATATATACTTCATACATGCTAGCTTTGGACAAATTACAAGTGAAAAGAATTGCAACTTGGTAAATGTTTATATAGAAAAAAGGAAATCTATACATGGTTTTATCATTAAAAATCTTACAAATGAGCATATAAATGAGGCTGGCATTATGTTATTTTTTGTTATGAAATAATCAGTATTGGCAAAAAATAGTATTATTAAAACCACAGAATTCAAATTTAAGACTGGAATAGTGGTTTTATGCTAATTATTCCCTCACACAACACATCATGATAGAGAAAAACAGTCCCAGTCTTAAGTTACCTGTTCAGGTTAGGTACCACGTCACCTGCGGATTCACTTCTTGTTGTGATGGCATGTTAAACAGTTAGCTCGTTAGTGCATATTTAATCAGTGTAGTACAAAATGAGTAGTTGTTTTTATTCTTGTCCCAATCATGCACTTAACTTGCCACTGGATAACAATACATCCACACTAAAGTCTATTTGAAAGCAATATAATTATACATTTGTAATTTTCAAGTCTTGGTAATTATGTTTTGACTTTACCTAAGCAGGACACAGATAGTATGGTATTATCAAATATAATGTAAGTGAGGCATAAAGCCGAAAAACATATATACAAGAAAATTACTTAAATAGCTGCTGAAGCAAAGCAAAATCAGATATAAAAAAAAAACAGCACAAAAAAAATTAGAATGAATAACAACATTCATAAAGGATGGAAACATACAATATGTCAAAGAGACAAAAAATTACCAACCCAAATGTACAGTAAAACTCATGACCAGCAATATCTTGCTATTAAAACATAATTATATACTTTATTGGGTTTTCATTGAGCATCGATTAAGCATTAAAACATTAACATTTGGTTAGGAAAAATAACATTGTAAATAACACAGTGATCTATTAATGCGTGTACTGAAATGTATGCAGTACATGAACAGTTATGATAAATCAGATTGATACAATAAAACAGAAATATATACAAATATGTGTATATATATATCTTAACTAAAAGTACTGATCATAACTAAATAAATCAGTACTGGAACAGTAAAAACAAAGTTGGTCACCAATTCCGTCCTAATACAGTACTTAAACATTACTGACAAAATCAGTACTAAAACAGTATTGAAACAGTACTGAAAAATAAGTACTGAAACAGTACTGAAAAAATCAGTACTTAAACTTTACTGAAAAAATCAGTACTGAAAATAACAGTACTGACAATATCAGTACTGAAACAGTACTGACAATATCAGTACTGAAACAGTACTGACAATATCAGTACTGAAACAGTACTGACAATATCAATACTGAAACAGTACTGAAAAAATCAGTACTGAAACAGTACTGAAAAAATCAGTACTGAAACAGTACTGAAAAAATCAGTACTGAAACAGTACTGACAAAATCAGTACTGAAATAGTACTGACAAAATCAGTACTGATTTCATTGAAAGTATAACATTATAAGTTTTCAGTCTTTCCTTGCAGTACTGATATGCACGAGGGTAGAAATGTACCAAAAAAGTATGGGTTAATTATTGGTAGTGTAGGTATAAAATTGAAGTATATGATAAAGACTCAAAAGGTTGATAGTATATCATATAAATAATGCAATCATGGTAAGAATTTTAAGTTATTATCTGATTATTTATTGACAAACACAACACTGAATTTGTAGTTGTAAATCATAAGAACCTATCAACGTCCACTCTGTTTTTGTAAATGTATTTCTGCTTGTATCAATCTGACGTCTAAACTAAAGAAAGTAGTCATAGGCGGATCCAGGGGGCCTGCGGGGCCCGGTCCCCCCTCCCTTTCGTGGAAAAAATTTGGTTGATTATATAGGGAATCACTGAAGCGTGACTGGAACCCCCCCTCCCCCCCCCCCCCTTTAGGAAAAGTTCTGGATCCGCCACTGGTAGTAATCGTTTGTTGATGAGGTTCGTAATTGTTTCTCAGTTGTCTTTTTAATACAGATTACGTCGTTGATTTTACCGTTTGAATCGTTGTAAAAAGTAAAATCACAAAAATACTGAACTGAGAGGAAGATCAATTGGGAAAGTCCATAATCACATGGCAAAATCAAATAACAAAACGCATCAAAAACGAATGGACAAGAACTGTCATATTCCTGACTTGGTACAGGCATTTTCATATGTAGACAGGCATTTTCAAAACTAGTAATTTATGGGTCCCTTTATACCTGACTGGCTTGTTGTTTGGTGTGAGCCAATTATCCCTGTTGAAAGTACTTTGACCTATACTGGTTTACTTTTATAAATTTCGACTTGGATGGAGATCTGTCTCAATAACACACATACCATATATCTTCTTATATTTATTTTCCCGCCATCCATTTCAAGATAAAAGAAAAAAAAGTATCTCGAAAAGGATTTGTTTGACCTATCAATATATTCAGCTTGTTTTGTTGCTACTAATGCCCCTACTCATAGTTTTGATTTTGAATTCTAGATTTTTCAATTTCACATTATAAGTAATTGGGGTTTTAATCCCTTTTAACTGTTTAACATTTATTTAATACTTAGAAAAAATTCTAAAAACAAATGTGTTACCTAGTATAAAAGATAAACATCAAAATATATCATTGCAGATTTTATTTTTTATATGGTCCAATACAAATAAATACATCAGGGGCGTAGCTACCCGGAGGCACGACAGCACGTGCATCCACGTCGTTTTCACAAAAAAAAAAAAAAAAAAAAAAAAAAAAGCAGAAGAGAGAGAGATGAGTTGGTCAATCGGCATCGGAGACTTTTGGTGTCTTTTCCGTCCATCCCGGATATTAGTTTGACAACCTAGTTACAAGTGTTGATGAAGCTGTTCATTCAGAAAAAGATCGTAGCTCCGAAGTTGCGTGCACATTGATTCGGCATGCAAAAAAATAAAATGGCAAAATAAAAATTTATAAATTGAATGTTATAGGAAACAACTATGTTGTCACTTTTTTTAATTGATGAAATATCATTAAATAACGACATTTGGTTTCAAAATAATTTGTTTGTTTTGGAGATTATGACAAAATCGGAAGGTTACTTGTATTTTTTACAAGATTTTTACTTTTGAATTTGTAATACTCAGTCTACATGGTCTAAGATATGTAGTTTTGGAGCACATTTTACAGTGTACAGTTCATCAGTTTGGAATGAGATGTACCAATCGGCATTAGAATTATCAGATCCCTTAGATATCGTTGAAAATATGCCGAGGCGATGTGGTTGACAGACTACCGGAGCCAATCACCCTGCAACCACGCCAAAACAGTATTGGAAATTCTCATTATTTTTTGCGTTCATAGACCATATGATAAGGCAACTGGAGAGTGGGGTCGCGTTAAGTTATCAGAAAATCGCTTCTTTGTGCTGTATCTGCTTCATCGAGTTGTAGGAAATATCACAAACGAACAAATCTCAATATTGTCTGAAACATACGAAACTGACCTAGCATGTAATTTTGACGAATTCAATTGGGAGGTCGCTCGATGCCGAACACGTACGCTGGTTTATAACATATGGCGAATGCTACCATGCCATGATGGCCCTGAGATCTATCAGTCACGGTACTACGTATGTAATTGAAAACAAATGTACGATCAACAATGAACAACGAAAGTTACATAGCATTACTGCAAATTCATCGGGATTTCAGTGTGAATGTTGACAAAGTAATAGAGAAGTTTGTTTCTGCCCAGACCCGAAGAGCAGATATTGGACAATTTTGAGTAAATTCTGTATCACCAATATGTGTTGTTTATGTATTACTATATTCAGAAGATTTATTAATAGTTTTACATTCATAAATTTTTATCTACATATAGCTCCTCTTTTAACCGTCCTATGACCGAAAACCGAAAGAAAAAAAAAATGCTGAATAATAGGGTCCCAAAATTTTTTAGCCTCGCTCGGCTCGGCGGTAGTTGCTTCCACATCGTTTCTTTCTAGCTACGCCCCTGTACATAAGCACATTTCATATGTTATATCCCTAAACCTTGATATAGCTTCATGCATATATATATATATACAATACTTCTCCTTAAAACATAACAATGAATTTGTTCTATTCTCCTGTATGTAGTTTTTCATGTCGCTTCAGATATATTTTCTGCTTGAAGATTTTGTTACATACGGGACATTCTAAAGATTCTCCTTTGCCATGGGACCGTTCGTGTGTCTTCAAACTAGCATTAAACCGGAACGTTTTCTCACACGTAGAACATTTATACGGTTTACTGTCTGAGTGAATCATCAAATGTGTCCTTAGTGACGAATTGCCCACGAAGGCTTTCCCGCAAAACTCACAAACATATGGCTTCTCACCCGTATGTGACCGTTCGTGAATTTGAAAATTGGTCTTGAAATTAAATCCTCTCTGACAAACATTGCAATTAAAAGGTTTATTATCAGAATGGATGCGCTCATGCACGTGTAGGGATCCAACCAGGTAAAATCCTTTATTACAAATTGTACATTTGTGTGGTCTGTCACCCTTGTGAACTCTCATGTGAGTTTCAAATTCACTTTTAGTGCTAAATCCCTTTTTACAAAGAGAACAAATGAAAGGTTTCACTTTTCTGTGTGTAACCTCATGTAGTTTTAATTTATAGTTTGTGCAAAATCCCTTTTCACAAACGCTACATTTAAGCGGTTTATTCTTTGTATGTACAAATTTATGATATTTCATTTCTATTTTGCTCTTAAAACCTTTATTACATACCGGACAGGTAAAAGGCCGTTCTCCGCTATGTATTCTCTCGTGAAGCTTACAACTAAAGCTGCTAGCAAACATTTTATGACATACAATGCACTCATGCCGTTTTTCTCCCATATGTATTTTTTCATGTCTTTTCCAGTTCGCTCTCCATGTGAATTCCTTATTACATATAGAACATTGGAAAGGTTTCGCACCAGTATGTAATTGTTCGTGTTGTAACAACGCATTCACAGAGGAATAGCTCTTGTCACAAAAGGAGCACTTTGTTGAAGTACGCGTGTGTACAACTTCATGTTTTGTTAATTGAATATTTGTAAGAAAACCCATACTACATGTCTTACATCGGAACGGAAGTTTACTATTGTGTATTTTTGTGTGCCTACGGAGACTGTCCTTTAATCTAAAACTTCTCGAACAAATAGAACAAGAATAAGGTTTTTCCCCCGAATGTATCCCTTGATGTAATAGCATTGTTCCAAGTCCGGCAAATGATTTATCACATACACTACAGTTATACGGCTTCTCACCAGTATGGATTCTGTCATGGTTTCTTAACTCACCCTTAGAACCAAAACTTTTGCTACATATTGCACAAGAATGTGGTTTCTCGCGAGAATGATCATGAATTTTGACGTGACTATTTAACTGTTCTTTCAATTTGAACGGTTTATGGCAGACGTGACATGGAAAAGGCCGGAGGTCAGAATGGGTTGTCTTGTGTCGAGTTAATTTAGCTTTTGTTTTGAAACCTTTGTCACAATTCAAACACTGGAAAGGTCTTGCCTTGCTATGTGATAATTTGTGTGCCCTCATGTTGGTCGTGCAACTGAAGGTTTTGTCGCAAACATTACACTCAAATGGCCTTTCACCTGTATGTTTTCTGCAGTGAATTTTTAAGCTAGATGCATTTGGAAACTTTTTATCGCAAATGGTACAACTATATACAGCTTCTCCAGAGCACATTCTTTCGTGGGATAAGCAATGGCTGTTATGGTTGAAACCCTTCTTACACACCTTGCAAGAAAACGGAAAGCTGTCAGAATGGATTATTGCATGAGTTTTCAGCTGACGTTCATCACGAAATGTCTTTTCACAGATTTGGCAATTAAACGGCCTAAGAGCCATGTGTGTTTTTTCGTGTATCTTGAATGCATTTCTTCTTGTAAACCGCTTAGAGCACGTGGAACATTCATAAGGTCGTTCGCCAGTATGAGTTCTTTGGTGGTCTCTTCTTTGTTCTTGTGTTTTGTATGCTTTATCACAGAAATCGCATATGAATGGCTTTTCACCGGAATGAATTCTTTCATGTGCTTCAAGTTTAGATGCACAAGTGAACATTTTACTGCATGTGGAACACTTTAAACCACCTTTTCCAGAACACATCAGTTCATGAGCTTTATGGTGACTTTTAACATTGAATGATTTCTTGCATACCTTGCACACATACTGTAAACTTTTAGAATGCATACGTTCATGATTACCAATTGAAGATTTATCAAGTAACGTTTTATTACATACTGGACACGAAAAAGTTTTAGTTTCACTATGTGTCTTCTTTTGCTTTTTAGTTTCACTATGTGTCTTCTTTTGCTTTTTAGTTTCACTATGTGTCTTCTTTTGCTTTTTAGTTTCACTATATGTCGTCTTTTGTTTTTTAGTTTCACTTTGTGTCTTTGTTAGCTTTTTAGTTTCACCTCGTGTCTTCGTTTGCTTTTCAGTCTCACTCTGTGTCTTCTTTTGATTTTTAGTTTCACTATATGTTTCCTTGTGCCTATTGGTTTCATAATGCGTCTCTTTGTGCTCTTTATGTTCACTAAGTGCCTGCTTGCGTCTCTTAGTTTCACTGTGTGTCGCCTTGTGCTTCGTAGTTTCACCATGTGTATCCATGTGTTTCTTCAAGTTTTCTTTTGAAGCAAACCATTTACCACAATCGGAACATTTGGCAAGGATTTTTCTACCATTGGCACATGTCTTTTCTTGACCAGAAATAAGCACGTGTGTTCTTTTCGTCATCTCTGTAACAAGACAATAAGAATTAGAATAATATGCAAGACTTGTGTGTGGTTTGCTAGAAATAAATAGTTTAGGCAAATTCCAGAAACAATGACATATTCAGAAAAGTATAAAGGCTTGGAGGATAGAATACATTTAATTGTGTTTCTTTCTAAAAAGTGAAGGAATGTTGATTAGTAGATATAGTACGTAGCAGTTGCAACCATACATTTTCCCTTTCAACATTGAGTTTAACTAAAATAAGCTAACAACGTGCCACTTCAAGCTAAACATAAGTTCATGCAAGGCATGGCTGTTTTACTCTTTTATGATGGACATCGAAAAAAATATGGGATATGCATCCAGGACACAAAATAAATACAAAAGTCCTGCACATTAAAACTACACAAAAAGCAAAGGAACGTGCAGTGTTTTTATGGCTGTACTTCAACTAAAAGTCACTGGTTTCCAAGAAATTCAAATGCTTCTCCACACTGTCGCTGTAGTATCTTGGAAACTAACTGGTATCCGTTTTTATGATGTTGCCCAATATAAGCAGGCATAACAAATGAAAGGATAATGTCATTTGGAAGTTTACGATTAACTGTACCAATGGACATGCACCGAATCTATATTGAACGGCTCAAATCTTGTTTTAAATAAATAAAACAAAAATGTTCTGCTCGTGGTACAATGGTTCATTATTAAATCTTGAAAGTTTCCATACAAATAGTTTACACAATATGCATGTTACTGTTAGCATTTCATCTGAAATGTTGCATTTGTTTCTAAGTCCATCATGAATTGAAATTTTCAATATGTTTATTATGTACCAGAGCTCGTACTTTTGATTTATTCTTGCATTTGTATCCAATCTAACAAGAAGGTAATCTTAAATAGGCATATGTTGCTAGTTTCTGATTCCTTCAACAAGGAGGTAATCTTAAATAGGCATATGTTGCTAGTTTCTGATTCATTCACCAAGGAGGTAATCTTAAATAGGCATATGTTGCTAGTTTCTGATTCCTTCAGCCACAATGCGATTATATAGGGTGTTACTTATTGTATAAAATGTATTGAATTTCATAATAAAGTAATGTTTACATTAACTTTTAAAAAAATATATTATTAATGATAAATTGCATAAACGTTTTGATCTGTTCATTGTCGAAATATATTCGTGATTTTTTTAAATATATTTTTTGAAAAAGACTGTTTGCTTGCAGTCGCTTTCGTTCATACCAAAATAAGCTTTGGTAACATTCGATTTACTAGAAATTTATATCATAACTTATTTGAATAATATATTACTGAAGATAAATTCACAAAACATGATATGACATTTTTTTTAAAATTTAATATACAAAGAAATGCAGACTTATTTGGAAACGTTTTTTAAATATATTTTGAACAACGTACAGGGTATTGTTTACTTACTTAATTCAAAGATATTCCAGATTGCTATAAACTTACATCTTCAAAGAGGATTCACAGTACAATAAACCCAAAATAATTAGCGCATTTATCTAGGAAATATTTAATTAAAATGACACGTTAATATTTTTACTCACGGTAGTTAAATTAAAAAGACTTAAGGACCAATGGAACTGGTCTTATTAATAAAGAACTAATTACCTATTATTCTAATTATTTAAATCCATTGTTGAAAGCGTATGTAATTACTTTTTCGTTTTTCCATGTTGTTCAATTTCAAATTCTTAATTTAACCTCAGACACATTAAGTGTGAAGTGTACAAGAGGATAATAAACTAACATTATATAATTAATGATAGGTTGTGCCATCTTTGCGAATCAAGAGACGTAGGTGATGAATATCATTATGTTATGTCATGTAATGCTCTAAATCAAGAAAAAAGAGGTTGTTACCATACTATTGTACTCTTCGTCCAAATGTTTATAAATATCAACAATTGATCAATGAGCTCTAATAATTATATTGTTCTAGAAAAATTATGTAGATTAATAAAAATTATAAATGTGAGGGTCACTCCTGGTTATTTTGTAATTTAATGGTGAGACTGACAAAATTCAAACAAAATAAAGTAAAATAAATTATCATGCTTCCACTCACTATTAAAATTCAATCTGATACATGTTTTTTTTTGTAAAAAAACGAGAGGCTCTAAAGAGCCTGCATGTCGCTCACCTTGGTCTTTGTGAATATTAAACAAAGGAAGCAGATGGATTCATGACAAAATTGTGTTTTGGTGATGGTGACGTGTTTGTACATCTTACTTTACTGAACATTCTTGCTGCTTACAATTATCTCTATCTATAATGAACTTGGCCCAGTAGTTTCAGTGGAAAAAGTTAGTAAAAATTTACAAATTTTATGAAAATTGTTAAAAAATTGACTATAAAGGACAGTTACTCCTGAGGGGGTCAATTGACTATTCCGGTCATGTTGACTTCTTTGTAAATCTCATTTTGCTGAACATTATTGCTGTTTACAGTTTATCTTTATCTATAATAATATTAAAGATAATAACCAAAAACAGCAAAATTTCCTTAAAATTACCAAATTCAGGGGCAGCAACCCAACAAAGGGATGTCCGATTCATCTGAAAATTTCAGGGTAGATAGATGTTGACCTGATACACAATTTTACGCTTTGTCAGATTTGCTCTAAATGCTTTTGTTTTTGAGTTATAGGCCAAAAACTGCATTTTACCCCTATGTTCTATTTTTAGCCATGACGGCCATCTTGGTTAGATGGCCGGGTCACCGGACACATTTTTTAAACTAGATACCCCAAAGATGATTGTGGCCAAGTTTGGATTAATTTGGCCCAGTAGTTTCAGAGAAGATTTTTGTTAAAGATTACTAAGATTTACGAAAATGGTTAAAAATTGACTATAAAGGGCAATAACTCCTAAAGTGGTCAACTGACCATTTCTGACATGTTGACTTGTTTGTAAATCTTACTTTGCTGAACATTATTGCTGTTTACAGTTTATCTCTATCTATAATAAATTCAAGATAATAACCAAAAACAGTAAAATTTCCTTAAAATTACCAATTTAGGGGCAGCAACCCATCAACGGGTTGTCCGATTCATCTGAATATTTCTGGGCAGATAGAACTTGACCTGATAAACAATTTTACCCCCATGTCAGATTTGCTGTCAATGTTTTGGTTTTTGAGTTATAGGCCAAAAACTGCATTTTACCCCTATGTTCTATTTTTAGCCATGGCTGCCATCTTGGTTGGTTGGCCGGTAGACCGGACACATGTTTCAAACTAGATACCCCAGTGATGATTGTGGCCAAGTTTGGTTTAATTTGGCCCAGTAGTTTCAGAGGAGAAGATTTTTGTAAAAGTTAAATACGACGGACGCCGGACGCCGGACGCAAAGTGATGGGAAAAGCTCACTTGGCCCTTCGGGCCAGGTGAGCTAAAATACTTCGAGGGTTTTTTTTCAGGATCAATGGCAGGTTTGTTCAGTCGAACATGACATACAGATATAACATTTTTCCTAGTTATCTCACTTGTATTTGTACTATAGTAACTAGGTACAATGAATATATGTGTTTCTATGTTTTACGAATGGTGGAAATACACATTGGAATAAATGATGAAATTCGTTCCCGATTTCTTTTTTGCAAAGGTTACAAATTATTTTCTCTTTATGTATCAGAAAAGATCCATAATCTTAAACACAAGTCATTGTCTGGAAACCAAAAAATGCTTGTTTTTGGTCCCCCTCTCTCTCTAATTCCTGCATGTTTGGGGGCAATTACAAGTGCCCCTACACGAGATTCAGAAGTAATTATAATACTTTGTTGGTTTTGTCTGGGTTTAGAAAAATAAGCATGATAAGGGGAAGTCTATATTCTGACACGTCGGCCATTTTTTTTTTATTTATTTTTTTTATTTTTAGGACAAAGTTCAAATAGTTTAAAACACTAAGAAAATAAATGGAGAATGTGTCACAGATGATGTCCCCGCTTGCATGAAATTCTATAAAAGGACATTACTCAAAAACTGTAAACGTGACGCTATCCAAAGGAGTAGGTTCAGTAAGACCCTTTTTTGGCCCCAAAATACAGCAGTTTTACAAAATTGTTAAAATGTAAACCTTTAGTTATTTATTGGACAGTAGAATGCTTCTGCTACATAAATATGGGCTGTTTTTGACAATACAATGCACATATATCCGGTACTAGCACCATTAAGTCATGCTAAATTCACGGGGGGTAACTTCGATATTTTTTTGGTAGGGGTGTGCCATTTTTGCCTCAAAAAACGTACCCATTTTAATACAACATTCACTGAAATTTAGTACCTATAGTTATATAAATATTTAAGAAAGAATGACCTTTACTTATATACAATATTTAAAATATGACCCATTGCTCATAATTCATAAATATACTGGTCAGCTACCCTTAAGTTTTTATATATGAATTGACATTCTTAATAGCATATTTATATATGATATGTAGATCATACCCCAAATCAATATACAGTTATCAAACGTAAATGCATTTTAATATAGGATGTCATTAAAAAGGAGGGTCATTTTTATATAAAATCTCGCAAAATTATGACCCATATTTTTGGCACATCCCCGTATACCCAATAATAGGAAGTAACCCCCCGTGGCTAAATTACTGAAATCCTCATATATATTCTAGCATTTTAGTTAAATTTTAGACGGTTTTCGTGTAAAACGAAAGTGGCCGCATTCGTGTTCATCCTTAATATTGAAATGTAAGTTGTATTTTATGATAATACATAACATATATAAAGGTTGAGGATGAACACGGATGCGGCCACTTTCATTTTTACCAAAAACCATCTGAAAAGTGACATTTTTCGGCATATTAGGTAGATTTTTCATATTTGAGCTTGAATCGGATCGTTTTTAATGACTAAATATGTTTGTTAAAATCTTTCACATAAACTAATTAATTCAAATAAAATAGACACTTAAGTGTTTAAAAAGTGGTCAAAATCTTTCGTCAGATGAACCTGAAATTTGAGGCCAAAATCGGTCCTTACCGGACCTACTCCTTTGTACTGGCTTGATCTGATTTGTGTGGTAGTTAGCATTGTTTATAAGTTTCGTAATATTAAGTTTGGGCCAAAAGTTAAAGAGTGGTAACACAAAATTCAGCATTTTTTCCATTTGTAAAGATGCATATAAATCTAGACCAGTGAAAGATGCCGGCGCCATCCAAATTCAAAATTGATATGTGTTTTGTGGTAATAAGCATTGTGAATAATTAAGCTTCATAACATTTGGTTGAGGCAAACTTTTTTTTAAGTTAGATAACGGAAACCATTTTTTGGACGTACGTATGAACGGACGTACGTACAGACGATAAGGGTAAAATTTATTATTTCTTATGCAGCAAAAATCCTGCAATCTGATTGGTTAATTATCCCGGTGTAATTAACACCCCACCCTTGTTCACCCCGGGATAAATAAAATTTTGCCAAAAATTCCAAAAAATTAAATTTTGCCAAAATAAAAAAAAAATAAAAAAATAAAATGTAAAAAAAAACCCAAAAATATAAAAAATAAATAAAGGAGTAGGTTCACTAAGACCCCTTTTGGGCCCCAAAATATAGCAGTTTTAGAAAATTGTGAAAATGTAATCCTTAAGCTATATTTTGGAAAGTAAAATGCTTCTGCTACATAAATATGAGCTGTTTTTGACGATAAAATGCACAAATATCGCGTTCTAGCATCATTAAGTCATGCTAAATTACTGAAATCTTCAAAATTTTAGCATTTTGGTCAATTTTTAGACGGTTTCCGTCTAAAATGAAAGTGGCCGCATTCGTGTTCATTCATAATATTGAAATGTAAGTTGTATTTGATGAAAATACAAAACATATATAAAGGTTGAGGATGAACACGGATGCGGCCACATTCATTTTTGACAAAAACCATCTAAAAAGTGACGTTTTTTGGCATATTTGATAGATTTTTCATATTTAAGCTTGAATCAGAGCGTTTTTAATGACTAAATCAAATCTTTCCCATAAACTAATCGAATCAATTGAAATAGACACTTAAGTGTTTAAAAAGTGTCCAAAAACTTTCGTTAGATGAACCTGAAATTTGAGGCCAAAATCGGCCCTTACCGGACCTACTCCATGTACTCCTTTGAGGACAATTTTTTTTAAATTTTTTAAAAAATTAAAAAAAAAAAAAAATCCTGAAAATTCAAATTATACCAATTTTTTCTGAATTTCCGGAAAAAAAGAAGAAAAAAAGTCTTTGACAATGCGCAGCAACATCGACGTTGAAAAAAAATGTTACACTGGAAATTTTTCATTAGCATTTTTCAAGTTTACATTCCAGTTTAAAAATGAGTAAAGGAATGCTCATAAGAAATAAATTCGTTATCTTTGTGTAATCAGGGGTGTACGGAATTTTACTTGAGGAATTTTACACCGTTGTTGAAAATTCATACACCCATTCGGCTGCGCCTCAGGGTGTATGAATTTTCAACAACGGTGTAAAATTCTGTACACCCCGGATTACACCAAGATAACTAATAATGTCCCCTCTACTATGGCAGGGAATAAGACATAATGTTCCACACCAGTTTTGATCAAATTGATATGGGCTCGATTTAAATTTTGATAATCAAAGTTTTCAAAATTAAGACCCCTACTAAGCCATGATAGTTAGTATAGAAAGTCCCTGTGCTAACCGAGTACCTGTGACAAACTTCATTTGCCTTTGCCTAAATTATAATGATTCTATAATGATAAACTTAATGGAAAGTTGACCAATAACTTTCTTTTCCTTGAAATGTATTTCAATTTCAATGGACAATCATAAAAGGAGCTATTCTAAATATAGTATCCAAAATCAATCATGTATTAATGTTTGACCCCAAAAACATAAATGGCAAATCTACTTTATACAGGTAAATTTTCATATTGAATGTAACGCAATCTTTGTTTTATTGTAAGACGTCTACTGTGTCCACTCAGTAGTATGTATATACATTTACTACTTATTGCTGGTATGTGTTATAATATAAATGAATAATCAATAAATAAAATTAATTTTTAATAGACAGGGAAAAAAAACAGACAACCTGTTATTTTTATTTACCTGATCTCTTGACTTAGCCGTTTAAACCAACCAAAGAAATTTATACACGTTTTGATCATACATATTTATCGCGTCACCGCTTTCTTACACGTTTACACCGGTTCTGGATCCCTGTTTTAATACAATCGTTTGCTCACTTACAAAACGCACCTTTACTGGTATCTGTATACAAACATACATCGAAAATGGATTGGAAGCGAATGCTGGTGTTGCCGGCATTATTGCTAATTCTGAATATAGTTACCGCAGATGATGAAGTTGAACTTGAAGACAAAGTAGTAGTGAAAGCAGTTGTTGAAGTAAGTTTTATGTTTTTATTGAAAACCTCAGGGTGTACAGGGCCAACAATGGCAACAGACAGTATAATTAAGACTTTTAGCCAAAGGGGTGTCAGATCATTATGATTATTTCTATCTTACATATCTTTTTAATTTTTACTATTTCATTCCATTCTTTATTCAAATGACCATTGATTTCTATTATATCCGTCTTGTACATCTTTGACACATTACCCATTTTCATTTTCAATTTTATGAAATATTTGCCACTGAACAGGCATCAAAAAATCATGCAATGGCCTGCATGTGCATTTGGTCGGTATGGGAACCCTCATGCCTTATGGGTATGAGTCATTAGTGTTTTTCTGTATGTGGCTACCTATGGCAGTATGGGTAAATCCAGAACATTGTATACAAACATATTCATATTGTGTTTGTAAGGGATTATTTACTATGTTAACAATGTTTTTTTGTTTATTGTAGAGTTGTGGTGGATGACGTTTGAACCGACTTCCAGAGGTCAAGAGATTCATCTATGATGATATCCCTCTGTTGTATCCTTTACTTGTATTCACTAAACAGGGGTTCAAATTTGATTTAAATAATGAAAGGTCCAGGACCATTTGAAATTCTTAGTGAAACAGGGGTTAAAAAATCCACTAGCCCGACGCCTGGGACTAGATCACTTAAGCCTCGTGCAATTAAAATGTGTAATTCGATATGCCTGATGGACTAGAAACAAAAAATTCTTGACGTTTCCAAAATAGAAAGTGGAAAATCCCTTCATCACTATTCTATGTTAGCCAATCGGATTCAATTAAGTCATCCAGGATTCCAAGAATTTGAACTGGTTTGTACGGATCCTGTTGTACATATTTTAAAAATAGATCAAATAACTCTAGGTGGCCTGGTATCATGTGTTGATTGCAATTCTCGTACTTTAAATACCGATTTCTCACACAATGGCCTGGGGTACTGTACATTGCTTTTGCCGAGATTTTCAATAAAAGGTATTTAGGGGTATGATGTATTGATCGGTATTGACCTGTCTTGTTGCACAGATTTTGAGCACGTAACCATGCAACAAAATCTTTCTTAATATTTTAGTACGGGAACCCCAGGAACTTCGCCAGTTTCAAAACGAAAAACGGTAGATGAAGGGAGTAACAAGGCTGAAAATTCACCCCCCAAAAATGCCAAATACAACCGGGAAAAGCAGAAAAAAAAATTATTGTGTCCAAGACAGCAAGCCTGCCAATTAAGTCTTTAGCGCGAGACTCACACATTTTCATGCTTATTTGGCGGCATTTTCCTTTGATCTATTGTTTTTTCTCTTTGATCTTTACAATTTGGCCAAAAAATCACACATTTACTTCCTGAAAAGTTGGCAGAACTGGGACACAATGATTCCCCTGGCAAGGTTGGCTGTTGCTGATGAAAAAAACAGGCGATGCTATGTGAATATTGCCGTTAGTTGCCCCAAGCAAGCCAATAAAAAGTCTGCTTTGAATGTGGGAACAACTAAGTTAGGTTAAGCACCAACAGAATACATAGCAATTCAACAAAAACTATTGAATACAGTGTATAATGTCTCCTTTAAATCAAAGGACACCCACTTTGTATTATGCAGCAAACTCTTGATTTTTTAGGCATATTAGGGCTAGCAGGTCAGTTTTGATGGACTAGCAGTTCTTCTAACAGGGCTAGTAAAATCCTGCTGCCAATAAGTCCTGGGCTATTTAGCTGTAACAACATTTTTTAACCCCTGGTGAAAGGTCCTCCTTAAGTTGATAAGAAATCAATTATGGTTGTGTACAAGGCATCAATGTAAAGAATGGTAGGTACTTATTTTCTGAAATTTAAAATGAAAAGTTCTCTCCTAGAAAACACAGTTCCTGGATCTCAAATTTACACAAAGTAGAACTCCTTCATCATGTATTATGTAATGTCTTTAGCTTTTACTGGAAGATTCTACATGCTTTCTGTGTAAGTTTCGGCTGAACTCAATGTTTGACGTTAATTCTTTAAAAAGCAGAATAAATTTCCAAAGTATGTCAATCTCTTCTACAATGTATGTGTCCTTGTCAGCCATGGCTGCCTAATTAATTTTTGGTAAGATGTTTTACATGCACACATCACTACAAGAAGCCAACAGTAGAGGGTAAATTATCTATTAGAAATCTTCAAACAAGCACCTGTTCGTCTATCATTAATTACCATTTGTAGAAAATTAATCCAACCTTTATAATTATATATATTTGATCTAATAAATGACTATAAGATCTCACTTAAACTAATCAGAGTCAGATATAGGGGTTAGGGGGGGGGGGGTCTTGGGTTTTTTCTGACAAATTTTGTTGCTTATACAGGGAATGACTGGAGCAGGCCCCCCCTTTTATGAAAATTTCTAGAACAGCCACTGCTATTTTATATTAACCTGTTTCTAACTTTCTTTATTCTTATTGTCAAAACTATTATTATACAAATAACAAATTAATAAAACAAAATTATATATGATAAACTGATTTGAAAATTGATTTTTTGCTAAAAGATTCATAAGCAGATACACAATGAGTTCTTGTAACAGGTGGTTGACATATGGTGTATTTAGTGACACATGTTACCAAAGTAGACATAAGTTCTACAAAATCTTAAGTTAAAATTTTACGACAACTGTCATATATACAAAATAGTGAAAAAAAATAAATATCAGACTTACATGACTTATATTTTGTAAGCAACACATGAGTTTCATTTACAAAAGACTCATCAGTGATCCTCAAAGCAATACATCCTACAGTAATTAGTTTTTAGGACATTTATATACAACAAATATCTTTTTAAGTAATGTAACCAATAAATAACCTCTAATGGTTCATCATAACTTATAGCAACTATGGCTGTGATTACACCTCAAAATTTATTATGAGTACAAACAAACCTCTTCCAACTGAAAATACACGACGGGACCTAGTTATTCAATTGAAAAGATATATACATTTTTGTGTTTTAAATTAAAAAAATGATTTTAAAATTTATTAATTATTCACCCCTGCAGAAGATTATAACATATATAAACACACATCTGAAATTTTTTTTTGAAACTATCTCATACTAATCTACATGTATTACCTGAGGGAAACATCTCAAATATTTTACCCAGATAATTTGTTATGTCAAATGTGTAGCAAAAAAAACAAACTTAACATTAATATTGTATATAATTTTCTGAAAATTAAAAGGCAGTTAATTTTATATAATATCTAGCTATAGGTTACTCATCCATGCTAGCCTAGTGTTGTGATTCATACCATTCTCATATCATTCTAAGCTAAGATGTAGGTTTCTTGTCTTTCCTTCAAACTTTAACAAGTTGCACAGTTTTTACTCAGACAGACTTAATGTAGTCGTGTTACCCTGACTATTTTTGCAAAAAAGGTTATGATATCTCTTAACATAATTGTTATTATGCTTTGATAAAACCAGTTTAGTCGTATAGAATCCTTTATAAAATAAAAGATGTTAAGAACAACTGACGGAAGTCCTCTCAACCAATCATATCATTGTATTCCCTAATGTGCAAATCATATAAGAATTATTATTATATTATGTTTCTCCATTGAACATTTTCCTTAACAAGTAACCAGTCACAATGTTGAATTTAAGAAGGTACCTGGTGCCCCTCCAATACTCTGCTTAAAGAATGCAGCAGACCAAGATGTGGAGGTAGGTACAATAGAATAGAATTTTTTTTTCTCCCAAATTACAGGGTCCATAAAGGGCATAAAATCAGATACAATTGATTTACATAATTGGTAACAACAACAATAATAGCGGCATATAAATGTATATTTAGTATATAAGCATTGGTAAGAATCAGAGCCAAAAACCCACATATATACACGTACAAGGGTCTGGATGGGGTTTAATGAATAGAGAATAATGAGCAAAAAGTGAAGATAAAGGACAAACAATAATAAAGGAGGCAGAATTATTGGCCCAAATTATAAAAAATTATAGAGAAAATTGGTCTATAAATTAAAAGAATACAGAAATGAAGGACCATCCATCCACACCCTCATGCACATCATGTATATGGTTGTTCCACATACTTTTAAGTTTTTTAATTAAAATTGTATATATTATACATTTGACGACCATTGCTATATATACATTTGTGTATATCAAATAATTTAAATGAAAGAAAATGTGGGTTTAACAGGTGATTAGCAATTCTTCAACACAAAACTTAAAAAAAAAAAAAAAATATCTACATGGAAACCTTGTCTTGGTTTAAAAAAGTTTCAATGCAATTTGTCAAGATCAAAATCATCTTTGTTGACACATTAGTCACATTCTAATTTTTAACAGTCAATCATAAGTCTGTCTTTTAATCAACAAAAAAAGGGGTGGATTTTCTTAGTTTTTGGACAATAACTCTAAAATGCTTTGAGTAGTTTTCAGAAAAACTTTGGTGACTAATTGTTTATACATCTATTGAAATATCTGACCTTTTTTTATTTTCTGATGTGACATTGCAAAATTTAACAACTTCACTCTTTGGCATATTTGGAGGGTTAAAATATGTTGTTCCTTAAAAAAAAAAGACATAGTTAAACTTGGGGTTATTTTGAGGACAGCCTAAAAATTCTAAAAACTATTAACTATTTTTTCTCTGATTATACAATCATAATTACTAACAAAATTACCTTCAGTTCTGTGTCTGAGTTTCAGTGTCAATATTAAATTCGGAGTCTTCTATTTCCTTATCTCTAGGAAACTTTTTTCAATTATCTCCACAAAGAACACAAGTTTATTTCATATTTGGTTACAAGTACATCTTTTATGAATCTAAAAAACTTTTTTTGAAGTAGAACATTCTGCCATTGGAAACTTTGACAAGGATGTTATATTTGATCATATGTACATAAATAAGTCTGACATTTATAAATCTCTTGTTAGTTATAAAATGAAAATAAATAAACAGTATTTGCAAATCTCTGGAATATCAAGTTTCACTTTCCTACAGTTATCTCAAATTCTTATCAATAAATGACAACAGTGGTCAAGCCTTAGGCAAAAGGCTACATACTGAAACAACTTAAGGAAACCTTAATAAGGAAGTATAATGTCAATTTAATACTTCTGTATAATGATCAGCTTAGAGGATTTTTTCATTTTTAGCCAGGTGTTGTCAGTTTAATTTTGATTTATGAGTTTGACTGTCCCTCTGGTATCTTTCATCCCTCTTTTAGAAACTAAGGGACAAACACTTATTTGACCACCTGTGTAGAAGTTACTGTTATCTAATCAATTAACAATTATAATCCTCTAAAAATGTCTAGGGTTGTTACCACATAATCTTCATCAACAGTAACTGGAATAATCCAGTCATTATATTTCACTCACTTTGAATGATGCATTAACCTCTGGAGGACAATGACTGTAAGGGGGCTCTGTAATTATTTGAGTTACACATACCTACCAACTTTTCAAAAATGCCCATGGGGGTTTTGCGTGCAAAATGGCTGTCATAGTCCTTTTATAAGCCTAAAATCATTGTAAATTTAATTGTTATGTTTAAAATTGTGGACAAAATTGCTTTTTTTAAATTTCAATTTAGGAGCCTCCATGGGGGAAATCCCCTGCAAATAGTGGCAGTTGGCAGGAACTGGTATTTAACAGTCACTGAGTTATATCATGGAAGTATTATAAGGACAAGTAGCAAGTTTATGTTGTAACCTTCATTTCTCAGTTTGAAGAAAATGAAAATAAAAATTCAAAAATACCAAATACCAGGCCCCGGTTGTTCAAAAGTGTTGCTAGGCTAACGATGTTGTTTAACATTGTTTAAGTGTTGTCAGCCAGTCAATAAATTTAACATATGTTAAGTGTTGTTCAAAATTGTAAACGCTTTAAGCAGCCATTAAATCTGTGTTAAATCTAATCATTTCATATACCTCGATTAAATCTATAATACAGTGTTAGAGATGGCCGTCTTAGCTTGGTTTAATGAACCAGTTCAAAGAAAAGAAATTATTATGACAGGTTTATTTGACAGATTGTCATTCTGTCAAAAGCTTTTGTCAGCTTTCAAATTTTCTTTTCAAGTTTACAGGTAACAGATTTAAAATTCTAAAAAATGATACATCTTCGTTACGATATCTAATTTTTAATATAATTATTTTTTAACATGATGTGAATATTTCTTTTTCAGAGGATAGATATGGAACCACTAAAAAGAGATGAAATAAATGATTTATTAAAAAAATGGAATTTTTATAAAAAGAGTTCTGAAGATGAAGAGGTCCCAGAAGGAGCAGATGGACCATATGAACTTAAAGAAGAATTATAAAACTTTCATTTTATATTTTGTGCCATTATAAAATCACCATATCATGACATTTATCTACAAAAGAATACAAACATATTTAAAATTACTGGTACTCATAGGAATTTTGGTTGTAATAATTATTTTATTAAGTCCAATTACTGTTTTACAGATGAAAAATGAATTAAGTACAACTTTTAAAGGATTTTTTTTTTTAATTAACTTCATTAATGTTTTCATTTTCTTTCACCACACAATTTTTCTATGCAAATGTACGACATATACACAATGTTATAATTGAGCTTTTGATATTTAATATAGTTATAGACAATACATGTTTTTACTTAAGTAAATGAGCCAACCAAAATCATCGAAAATATTTTGAGGGTTTGTGAGTAGTCCACTGTTGGAAAATTCCCTGAACAATTTACATGTGGTACACGTATGTGTGATGTTTATGGGTGCATTATTTTATATTTATGATTTTACATGTGATGTGAAAGTGTGTCAAACTAATTCAGTATGTCTGACCTTGAGAAAATTATTGTTTATTGAAAAAGATATGTAATTTGTTTTATTTTTAGAAACATCATTGAGAATATTAGCAGAAAAGTTTAACAAAGACAGTATTTAAATGTTTATATGAACTGCTCTTTAAAATTACATTGAATTTCAGATGAAGTGTTTTAAATTTTCAAAATTTTATTAATGGTGTATCTTTTGTCTTCAAGTTAGTATCATTTTATGCAAAGTTTTTTTTCCATGAGAATAGTAACAGTGATTATGTAAATGTGTGTGAAAGCTTAATGAAACATCGTGTAAATTTTGGTGAGAATTAAAAAAAAAAATCATGTCTAGTGTATGTCATTGATGAAATCCACAGAAATAATTGACTCTGACAAGTTAATATTTCATTTTTCTTTAAGAACCAGTGTATATGAAGTTTCTGGTCAAAACCTTTCGACCAGGAATGGATGCTTTTACTGAACTTATTGGAAAAAGAGATTTGTAATTTCTTAAGAGTCATTATGTTGTGAAATATATTTTATAATAAATTATTCGACTCATTTTTCGTTGAATGTTTTTCTTGAAGCCAAAATGATTAATTGTTGGTGTTTAACACCATTTTAAGCTCACTTGGATATATCATGGCCGCCAGTCTTCATTGAAGGAGTTGGCGTACCAGGAAAGACTTTTTTAGTAGAAACTTCACAGAAATCCAAATACAGTGGATTTAAGCAAATATAGCTCTACCAATTTTCTATCAAAGCAAGGTGACTAATTGTTTATACATCTTTTGAAATATGTTCATTTTATATAATTTTCTGATGTGACATTTCAAAATTAAAGAACTTCACACTTTGGCATATTTAGAGGGTTATAAAATGTTGTTCCTTCAAAAAAAAGACATAGTTAAACTTGGGGTTATTTTGAGGACAGCCTAAAAATTCTAAAAACTATTAACTATTTTTTCTCTGATTATACAATCATAATTCACTAACAAAACTACCTTGCTTAGCATGCAAAACAAAACTTTGACTTGCTTGCTATGTTTGTTTGGGTGTTTGCAAACAATAGGTAGGCGGAGTTATAGTCTGTTTAATATATACTGGGATTTGATTGGACAATTAAAATTGATATATAATGTGGAACTTAACATTGAAATGAAGTTAATGTTTATTGTCCAATCAAATTCCAGTATATAGTAAATAGACTGAACTTTTAGACTACCTACCTGTTTTACAAACATCCAAACAAACATAGGTTTGCTTTGCATGCTTTTATAGAAAAGCTGTTATACTCATTGCAACACAACATTATGAAGTTACAAAACACCAGTATTTCCCATTCCAAAGTTGAAACTAAAGGAAAACTTTTGAGACTTGGTTCTGCTTTGTTTCATAAAAAAGAATGGCGAACATAGATACAAGTATCTTGTCTTAAGGAGAAATATGTTGGACACATAATGTAAAAAATCACTGATTCAAACAAAATATTGACAACAATTACACTGCATTGGATAGAAACAGACCTTATTTATACATGTATGAGACTAATTTTGGATCATTGAAATACAAAATGATGACTTTTTGTCTGTTCTGATGGTTTCTCGTCACAACTCAATTTTCAAACAGTTAGACATTCTGTAGAGATTTTTCAACCCATAATAGGTTAATAGAAGCTTTGATATTAATGTTGCATAAGGTCATATTCTTATGGTTTGGAGCTCATGATTTTCAATAAAACATTTTGCATTCCCATTGGAACCAACTGTGCTCCTCTTCTTGGTGACTTTATTCATGAGAGGTAAAAAGCTTCTTATGGAGGAATAAAATGATTCACATTATCAGTTGGCTTCACTTTTACTAGATAGATGAAATCCTCTTATTGAATAATTCAAAGCTTGGTGACTGTTATAAGCATCTTCTCATTGAATTTGCAATAGAAAATACAACAGATAAGGTTGAGTCTGCCTCATAAATTGACTTACTTCTTGAAAATTATCAATGAGGGCCAGCTTAGAACAAACCTTACAACAAGAGATACTTTCAGCTTCCCAATTGTGAGCCTTCATTTCTATGTTGAAACTTTCCAGCAAAAATGCCTGCATATGGAGTATATATTTCCTAGTTGATTCAATATTCCAGGGCTTGCATTTCCTGTCATGATTTACATGTTAGGAGGTTGATACTCACATGGATGCTATTGATCCAAGATTTCCAAGTATTGGAGTTGAAATCATCCCTTAAGGTGGTACCCAACACTTTCACTAAAATTAATTTGGCTCGTTTAATTTTCCTAAAATTGTGTCAAAGTATTTACTTTGACCCTTTAACAAAAATATGAAAATTTCAAAAATTTTGAACTAACCGTTTTGTCAGAAAAATTACACTGGTTATATAGCAATTTGTCAAACACTTATTTTGATCATTGAGAAGCTTAATATTCCCTTACCAACACAATGTAATTAAAACGTTTAGCTGATTTTAAAGAGTTATCTTCCTGTAGTGTTAGGTACCACCTTAAAAGAATTCAAGAACACCATCCCAATTTGGTTTGACAGTTATGATATGTTTCACAGATGCCAACAGATATGTTCTGATTGTGGTAACCACAATCCTGTCCTCTTCCTTCAATGTGACCTATTGAATAAGATTTGTACTTGCATGAGCAACACAACGGGTGCCACACGTGCAGCAATATCTTCTTTCCTTTCTGATGCACATGAGATCACCCCCAATTAAATGTTCCTTTGGTATATCTTCCAACTCTCTTTTTCAGATCATTAACTTAAAATCATTTCTTTTCATAGAAGCCAAGAAGAGTTTGCAAAAGTTTTCCTTGTACAAAGAGGATTTTTAAGCTATTGGCAAACAGGAAGTGGCTGTGTGGCAGGTGTAAAAGTTTCCTTACTGTAAATTCAGAAATTATTGCGTGCATTTATTATTGCGATTTTGTCATTTTAGACCTATATTTTGAGAAAAATCCTGTTTAATTCATATTAAATATTTCAAAATGAGTTTAAATTATCGGGGTTACAACTTGGTCACATTTTTTGCAATAATAAAAACCTCGCATTAATTTCTGAATTTACAGTACCCACTACAAATCAGCATTTTAAGGCTAGAGTCCAAAAATAAATTCATTCCCTTCCATAGAAGCCAAGATTGACGAAAAGTTTTCTACCCATCTTTTGGATGGACAAAGTTTTCTACCCATCTTTTGGATGGACAAAATTTTCTACCCATCTTTTGGATGGACAAAGTTTTCTACCCATCTTTTGGATGGACAAAATTTTCTACCCATCTTTTGGATGGACAAAGTTTAATAAGTAGTTACTAGATCTGCTTTTACCTTTTGTGACACAGGTAAAAACAATAAAGGAGTAGGTCCAGTAAGACCCCTTATTGGCCCCAAAATATAGCAGTTTTACAAAATTGTTAAAATGTAAACTTTTAGCTATTTATTGGACAGTAGAATGCTTCTGCTACATAAATATGGGCTGTTTTTGACAAAACAATGCTTATATATCAGGTACTAGCACTGGTCATTAAGTCATGCTAAATTACTGAAATCTTCACAATTCCAGCATTTTAGTTAAATTTTAGACGGTTTTCGTGTAATACGAAAGTGGTCGCATTCGTATTCATCCTTAATATTGAAATGTAAGTTGTATTTTATGATAATACATAACATATATAAAGGTTGAGGATGAACACGGATTTCATTTTTGACAAAAACCATCTGAAAAGTGACATTTTTCGGCATATTTGGTAGATTTTTCATATTTGAGCTTGAATCGAATCGTTTTTATTGACTAAATCAGTTAGAATCTTTCACATAAACTAATTGATTCAAATGAAATAGACAATTAAGTGTTTAAAAAGTGGTCAAAATCTTTTGTCAGATGAACCTGAAATTTGAGGTCAAAATCGGTCCTTACCGGACCTACTCCTTTGAAGTTACCTAAATATTTAGATTATGAGTGTATTAATAACAGTTTACCAATTCCAGAGTGGCAGGATAAACATTTACTGGTTAACCAAGGTTTATCTTATTGTTTAAATCTAATTCATGTACACCAAGGGATCCTTATTTGTTCCTTATATATGTCACCTGAATCAAAGTTTATCTGGTCAATATTGGTTCAACATCCAATTCAGGAATAACTGTACAATATTTGAAAACGACACTTTCTTTCTTAAACAAAATCTTTAACCTGAAGCAAGCAAGACAGACGGATGTGCACACCGAAAAACAATTGTAGTTTCTGTCAAACAGATAAATATATAGAGTAAAATAACAAACAGTTCAAATCAATTTCTTTAATACAGAACATATCATGTTCTCTTATAGATACATTATAACTCAAAACAATATCAAATAAACTATTTAGAAAGTAAACTTGAATGATCAAGAGAAGTGTGTAAGTATAGTGTCAATTTTGAAAACAAACACCAAATTTATATACTGAAATATTGTCAATTATTAGTTTCACTGGTTTAACAACCCATATCTTAATAAACATTTTTGACTTGGTCTTTCTTATTATGTAATGTTTATAACAAACAAGAGGCTGTCACAACGACAGCAAACCGGATTTATTAATATTTATTTGTGTCCTGGCAATATCACAAGAACCATTACTGATGAATGGTGAAAGTGAAAATCGTCAATATCAAATTTGACCTCCATTTTGTCATCAGTATCAACATCTTAAAATTTGAAAAGCTTAGATTGAATGGTTCATGAGTAAATGCAACAACGTGAATGGAAACGCCATTTCACAATCTTTCAAGAACCATAACTCCTGAACAGTAAAAGTCAAAATCGTCATAATTGAACTTGACTTTTAATTTGCCATCAGTAACAACATATAAAAATTTCAAAAGCTTTGGTTGAATGGTTCATGAGAAAATGCACGGACACGACTGGAAACACCATTTTTCAATCTTTCAAGAACCATAACTCCTGAACGGTAAAAGTCAAAATCGTCATTATTGAACTTGACCTCCATTTTGTCATCAGTAACAACATATTAAAATTTGGAAAGCTTAGGTAGAACAGTTCATGCGTAAATGCACGGACACGACTGGAAACTCCATTTTTCAATCTTTCAAGAACCATAACTCCTGAACGGTAAAAGTCAAAATCGCCATTATTGAATTTGACCTCCATTTTGTCATCAGTAACAACATATTAAAATCTGGGAAGCTTAGGTAGAACAGTTCATGCGTAAATGCACGGACACGACTGTAAACTCCATTTTTCAATCTTTCAAGAACCATAACTCCTGAACGGTAAAAGTCAAAATCGGCATTATTGAACTTGACTTTCATTTAGTTGTCAGTAACAACATATTAAAATTTTAAAAGCTTTGGTTGAACGGTTCATGAGTTAATGCACGGACAACATTTGATTCCCGCCCGCCCGCCCGACCGACCGACCGCCCGCCCGACCGACCGCCCGCCCGACCGCCCGCCCGACCGCCGTACATCCCTAAATCAATAACCGACATTTTTGTCACAAAAATCCGGTTAATAAAATTAAATCAACTCCATGGTTAAAGTTACTTCAATTACTGGCACTAACATCTTGCTTTTTAAATTATAGTTTAATTTGTAGATATATGTATTTACATCCATGATAAATAAGCAGAAATATAACAGTTACTCCGTATTGTTTTAAATTAAATTCAGTTTAATGAATATTCAACTGATTAAAATAAAATGTACAATGTATGGCGTATTTAACATCCTGTTAGTAATATGAAATCTTTCATTTAAAGTATATTTTGGAATTAATAGTTCATGGTAAGACAAGGTTTTGTACATACAAGAATAATCAAAATTACTTTAATATTTAAAACCTATAATACTGTTTAGATTTTTATGTTTAAATCATCAAAGGAGTATGTTCGGTAAGGTCCTAAAATGGCCCCCTTTTTGAGCGTAAATTTTAAATTCGGATTTATTGACCAATATCACAATAAATTATAGCTAATACAATGACTAGATAGGAAATAAGCCATTTTGTTGAAAATTTTACGTTTCTGCGTTTCATTATGACGTCACAAGTTGTACTCATATTGATTTTTCACGAAAAAATCAATGAAAATGGTTAAATTTCCATAGATTATTGGACAGGAAACATAGAGCGCATACGTCGACAACAAAGATCTTTTAAAATAGTGTTTGCGAAGACATTTCACATGTCTCATTTGAAAATTAAGTTTGTCGACGCCTGCGCTCTATGTTTCCTGGTCCTTGATTTGGTTGAAATCCAGCTGATTTTATCACATTTCACCAAAATCCCTTATCTTGACCTTTTTGGGAGTAAAAATCAACGTGTTAGAATTAAAATTTGACAAAAATAGTACTGTTTAACTTTCTCACATGTCTTTAAGGCAACTTAAAAAGATTATTGTCTTATAACTATGAACTTTATAATTGGGGCCAAATATGGCCCTTTCCGAACTTACTCCTTTATACTTTCAAAGAGCAACAAAGTACTGTTATCAAAGACACCAAAACCACCTTCTGTGATTTCATCCAAATTTCAATAACTAGATGTTAATTTTTTTTAAATGTCATCGATACATGATCTTTATTGAAAAAAGAAATGTTTCAAACCTTTCAAATCATATCTGTAAAAATAAATAAATTCCAAAGACTCAAAAATACTATCTATGGAACACTGACACATCCAAACATAAAAAACTTAACTTGTAAAATGATTTTTATTGTATAAATACACTGACACTCTGGTAATTTACTGTCTGTTTAGAAACCTTAAACAATATTAACAATGTATATATAGCACTATTTAAATGTAAGGAGGCTTTAAGACTGTCATAAATGTATTCTCCAATTAGCTTTGTAAACAAATCACGAGAACATTTTATTACACTTTTACTGGTAGTACTGACTTTAAACTATAGATTTGGGAGATCCTATAGTGTGTTATAATTAGGCAAACATTACATTGTTATTCAAGTAGGGTACACAATCTTTTCAATAAGTAAGTTTAAAAGTTCCATATTTGTTTTATTAAAGACCGTTGCTTAGGTCAGCAGTAGATTAACAGTCAAACATTGTAAAAGCTATCATTTTTTATTTATACCCAGATAGCACTAGAAAATTTTTGGCAATACACATATTTGCATTGGTAATGAAAGAGCTCTGTCTTACACAATTGGAAAAAGATACACATTGTATTAAGGTTTTATTTGAGTTAGAAGACCTCTGAATAAAGTATACTTATTCTGAAATATTTATTAATGCATATTCTGAAAAAAGAATGACTTTTATCTCCAGATGACATCTTGTTGATTTGATTCTAAAGCATGCATAGTGAACTCTCCCCAAATTCTGTTAATTCAGAATTAACTAATGCTTGGCCAAGGTCTGCATAATTTCATATAACTTCAATTTTCATTATAAACTTTAAACAAATATGTTAGAAATAAACAATTTGTCAAATCACACAAATTTATAAAATTGTCAGTAATTAAACTGTAAATCACACTTCTATTTGAGGACTGTGTCGTCGATAGATTCCAGCGCAGATTCTGGTTGTTTACATAATTTAACAAGAGATTTATAAACCAGTTCATTTAGTGATTCTCTCATCCCTGCATCCAGGCTACCAGAAACACTCTGAAAGTAAAATTAATTCATTTTACAATTCAATTCAATTCAATATTTTATTATAGTCTCACTTCTTTCAATACATAAACATACAGTACATACAGACAAAATACAAATATAAAATACAAGTACCATTCTATTAAGAATTATGAGACTGTAAAATAATGTCTTAATAAAACTAGTCAAATACATACGATTACATTAAAACAGTAAAAAAACATTCAGTCAAGTGTTAAATAATTTCTAGAAACCAAGTAGTCTAGTTTTTAATTGGGAATATCCAAAACTAATCATATAGAGGGAAAAAGAGGTTTTTATATTTTACAGTGCTTCTTTCTATGTTTTAATGTTACACTATAGTTTCGGGTAAGGGTGAAGATTGGTACCTATTAAAACAGATAAACCCGTTGCATTTTTTTTTGCACCTGTCCTAAGTCAGAAACCTGATGTTCAGTGGTTGTCGTTTGTTGATGTGGTTCATAAGTGTTTCTCATTTCTCGTATTTTATATAGATTAGACTGTTGGTTTTTCAGTTTGAATGGTTTTACACTAGCCACTTTTGGGGTTCTGTAAAGCTTGCTGTTTGGTGTGAGCCAAGGCTCCATGTTGAAGACCATACTTTATTGCAGATAAAAAGGTACAATGAATTTAAACCTTATATAAATATAAATTAAAAATTATATTTGTAAATATCATTCTGCAGTTTCTAATCCTTTAATAAAGAAAGTTTATATTTAATTATTTTCTAAAATTAGGACCTTATATCATATACATGTACAGTATGTGTAATGTAGTAGGAATAACTATGTAATATATTTACCTTTAAAACTGTTTCATCTTTTCTAAGATGGAGCACAGCAACTACAGCAATTTCACTGTTAGTTTTGACAACAGTATTTTTTTCTTTAGTCCCCATGACTAATGGTGGAATCAACAGTTTGACGTGATCACCAGTGAGATTTCCCCCACTGGATAAGTGAGGGATTATCTGTGTCACTAACTGTTTTACATCATTGGAATCATTTTTCATTCCCTAAAATAAATAACAATTTTAACTTTATAAAGCATATATGTTATTATATAATTAAATATAAACTTCTTTATTAAAAACATGAAAATAATATAATCTTTTTATTAAATAATAATTCATACACAATCCTAAAATTAACTTCCTCTTTCATCTCAGACAGTTTGAACCTGCGTAAAGCAGAACAAACTCTATAAAATTGCTAATAATCATTGTTCATAATATTACATATTAATATTGTCATTATTTTCAATACTTAATATGTTTGACCAACTATGTAATTGATATATTTTTTTTTAATCATTTACTGTTGATGATATTGATATCGTTCGATGATATTGTTCTAAATATGCCTATTGATATTCTATGCATTATTACTATTTGTATACCAGTTGTATGGGCCATTGCCAATTATTGTAATTGTATTTGTGCCAATAAAATATTTGTATATATTTGTATTTTGTTAATCTAATTTGTGAGAGATTCAATGTTAGGGTTGGTGTTCTTGTTCCATAACCTTTGTTTTTCTGTTCCTTCAATAGACTGAGTAACATGTTAAAATTCTTTTTTTTTGTTTCACAGGTTAATTAGTAATACTAATGTAAAGACTGATTTTGTTGACTTGGGTGAATTGTATTACACAATGAAAGTGGAAGTTATATAATACGTTAATTTTAATTGTCACTAATATGTTAAACTTGGATTTTTCATTATATATATATATATCTACATGAATTAAATTAGAGAATCGCTGAATAAAATCCCTGTGAAATTTGCTAGAAAGGGACAAACTGGAAATAAAGTATCCGTGAAAATACGTTGGTTTACATTACTTATACTGTATTACCTTGATGAGACTAGTTAGTAGTTCTGTTTTCAGTTGACCTTTGGACTGTTGGTATATCAAAAGGTATCCTAAACATCTATATCCACAGAGGCATAAAGGAATCTGTAATATGTAATAATAATTAAAACCAGTGTATGGCATCATCATTTTCTAATTCCATACCTGCCAACTTTCATGTTGTAGTTGTGTGCTGCAGTATTTTGACCTTTTGTCTGGAATCATGAAAATAGCCCCAAAGCACAATTCAGTGAAAATTTTATGAAAAAATATTTTTGTTCCCAATATTGAACTTTTCCCAAAGGAGACAAATCGTGATTACCTAATTTTATCAAAAGTTAGCAGGTATGAATACCTTTGATATGATAAAAAGACAAATTAATTTTTAAGGTAGCCATGGTGTCCAAATGTTTGACAATCGTTTTCTTCTTTAACTTCTGTAAAAGACTTCGGGTTCAATATAATTTCAAATTCAATGTAAAAACTCAGGTCGCAAACCTTGTTTTAGTGTTCAAACACATTGAAAGACATTTGAATTAATGAAATCACAGTTCTTCTTTATGGGTTCTATAGGCAAAATTTCTTTTATTATTATTCAGGAAACAATAAACAATAGTTGGTTAAATTTCCTTGAAAGAATTGCTTTCATAAACACTTCTGAAATATCAAATAAAAATATGGGTCACAGACATTATTTTCTAGAAAAATAAAACAAACCACAATTTGTCTTATCAACCTCAATTTTGTTATCTGCCCTGGATATAAATATTTTTTAAATGAAATTAGTGAATACATTTTAAGACACTCAATTATATGATGATCTAATCTCAAATTTCATGCCTTAAATGTTTTTTTTTTATATTTGAACGATACTTCAAAATTTTTTTTTGCATCATGCCAGGAAAGTATGTTAAGAATGAAACACCTGATATCCCCTAAGGCACATAATCTTAATATTGACCCATACAAATGATGATCACTGTCCTGAGTATGCATGGAATGATTAAAAAAACTAGAGGCTCTAAAGAGCCTGTGTCGCTCACCTTGGTCTATGTGCATATTAAACAAAGGACACAAATGGATTCATGACAAAATTGTATTTTGGTGATGGTGATGTGTTTGAAGTTCTTACTTTACTGAACATTCTTGCTTCTTACAATTATATCTATAATGAACTTTGCCCATTAGTAACAGAGAAAAATATTTGGTAAAAATTTACATAAATTTACCAAATTAATGAAAATTGTTAAAAATTGACTATAAATGGCAATAACTCCTTAAGGGGTCAATTGACCATTTAGGTCATGTGGACTTATTTGTAGATCTTACTTTGATGAACATTATCGCTGTTTACAGTTTATCGCTATCTATAATAGTATTCAAGATAATAACCAAAAACAGCAAAATTTCTTTAAAAATTACCAATTGGAGGGCAGCAACCCAACAACCGGTTGTCCAATTCATTTGAATATTTCAGGGCAGATATATATTGACTTGATTAACAATTTAACTCCTTGTCAGATTTCCTCTAAATGATTTGGGTTTCAGAGTTATAAGCAAAAAACTACATGTTACCCCTGTTCTATTTTTAGCCGTGGTGGCCATCTTGGTTGGATGGCCAGGTCATCGGACACATTTTTCAAACAAGGTACCTGAAAGATGATTGTGGCCAAGTTTGAATTAATTTGGCCCATTAGTTTCAGAGGAGAAGATTTTTGTAAAAGATAACTAAGATTTACGAAAAATGGTTAAAAATTGACTATAAAGGGCAATAACTCCTAAAGGGGTCAACTGACCATTTCGGTCATGTTGACTTATTTGTAAATCTTACTTTGATGAACATTATTGCTGTTTACAGTTTATCTCTATCTATAATAATATTCAAGATAATAACCAAAAACAGCAAAATTTCCTCAAAATTACCAATTCAGGGGCAGCAACCCAACAACAGGTTGACCGATTCATCTGAAAATTTCAGGGCAGATAGATCTTGACCTGATAAACATTTTTACTCATGTCAGATTTCCTCTAAATGTTTTGGTTTTTGAGTTATAAGCCAAAAACTGCATTTTACCCCTATGTTCTATTTTTAGCCGTGGCGGCCATCTTGGTTGGTTGACCGGGTCACGCCACACATTTTTAAAACTAGATACCTCAAAGATGATTGTGGCCAAGTTTGGATTAATTTGGCCCAGTAGTTTCAGAGGAGAAGATTTTTGTAAAAGATTACTTATATTTATGAAAAATGGTTAAAAATTGACTATAAAGGGCAATAACTCCTAAAGGGGTCAACTGACCATTTCGGTCATTTGACTTATTTGTAAATCTAACTTTGCCGAATATTATTGCTGTTTACAATTTATCTCTATCTATAATAATATTCAAGATAATAACCAAAAACAGCAAAATTTCCTCAAAATGACCAATTCAGGGGCAGTAACCCAACAACGGGTTGACCGATTCATCTGAAAATTTCAGGGCAGATAGATCTTGACCTGATAAACATATTTACCCCTTGTCAGATTTCCTCTAAATGCTTTGGTTTTTGAGTTATAAGCCAAAAACTGCATTTTACCCCTATGTTCTATTTTTAGCCGTGGCGGCCATCTTGGTTGGTTGACCGGGTCACGCTTACATTTTTTAAACTAGATACCCCAATGATGATTGTGGCCAAGTTTGGTTCAATTTGGCGCAGTAGTTTCAGAGGAGAAGATTTTTGTAAAAGTTAACGACGCCGGACGACGGACGACGGACGCCGGACGCAAAGTGATGGGAAAAGCTCACTTGGCCCTTCGGGCCAGGTGAGCTAAAAATCAAAGATATTTGCTTATATTTTTGTAGGTCAGACACATGATTGTAACTGGATATCACACTGTTTAATGATAAGCTGTTTGTTCATTTTACTCTGACATCTAACCACTTTCCTGAACTCACAGAAATATTTTATCTTTATGAAGTTTATGGTCCATTTAAAACAGAAAGATTTACACCCCACTGAGTTTGTATGTAAAAACCTTTGCACTAAGAGATAAGAAGGTTACTTAGAAATATCTTGTGAAGATCAGGACGTGTAAGGAAACTTATGACCATTTGAAATTTCTTGTACCTACCCTATCAGATGTTGTTAAATCTAGTACTGTTTTAGTTATACTATCTTCAAACTGTTTACATAATTTATCAGCTGATTCCCTTAAAGCTACACCTAATGCTATTCCTTGACCATGTTTTACCATCCAGTCTTGACTAGGATCAGAATCTAAAGGAAAAAAAAATCAAAAAAATCATGTACACTCATTAGAATTCTGGTAGATTCAATGTTATTTGTAGTATACCATTTTTAGTGGATTTCATGGGTAAATACTAACCACAAAATCTAATATTCAACTAAGTACAAAATGTACAAATTTCCTATGGATTTGTATGCACTCTTGCTAAACCACAAAATAAAGAATTTTAGAAAAATCCATTTGTTCATAATCCACGAAAATTGGTATTAACGAAAATAAACCAATCCACAGTATAAAGAACACCGAATATAAGCTCTTCTGATTTAAAAAAAAATACTAAAAAATAGATGATAATTGTGGGACTGTTTCGTGACATAAATGTCAACATATTTTTCAACAACAATTTTATTTTACATAAGAGAAAAACAAGATATAATGTTGACAAGTAATTATATCCCTTCAATGTATGTTTTAAGAAATTATGATTTGTAGGCCATTGTTATAAATGCAACCAATATGAAAAAAAAAGTTAAATTTAAAAATAATTGTTTTATTAAAGAACCATATATTTATAAACTCTTCAAACCAAACATTTTTATGCAAAACAAGAATGTGTCCATAGTACACGGATGCCCCACTCGCACTATCATTTTCTATGTTCAGTGGACCGTGAAATTGGGTAAAAACTTTAATTTGGAATAAAAATTAGAAATATACGAAAGCCGAGAAGGATCATTCAAAATTCAAAATTCAGAATTCAAAATTCAGAATTCAAAATTCAGAATTCAAAATTCAAAACTCAAAAATAAATATTGCGAAATCATAACACGTGTTTCCGGTATAAAGAACTGTCATCCTGACACCTTTTAGACAGTTTTACCCTAGAACAGTTTTAGACAGTTCTACCTAGAACTGACCAAAGTTTTAGACAGTTCTACCTAGAACTGACCAAAGTTTTAGACAGTTCTACGACTAGAACATGTACAGTTCTACGAATAGAACATATACAGTTCTACGACTAGAACATGTACAGTTCTACGACTAGAACATGTACAGTTCTACGACTAAAACAGTTTAGAACTGATTTGGTCAGTGCTACTGCTAGAATTGATTTAGTCAGTTCTATTCATAAAAAAGTTTTAAGAACTCTTTGTCTTAACTATAGATAAGTCAAAAGAATATAATATATTTTGCGTGTGGCTTTAGTTATAACACTGAATGGTGACCAGTGAGATGTCCTAACTGCAGTGACGTCATTTAGAACTGTTCTACAATCCTGACAGGTTTGGTCAGTTCTATGCTAGAACAGTTTTTGACAGTTCTGCTGACAGTTCTACGGTTAGAACTGATTTGGTAATTTCTGCTGACAGTTCTACGACTAGACTGATTTTGGACATGCAGTTCTACCTAGAACAGTTTTAGATAGTTCTACCCTAGAACTGATCCTGGCAGTTCTACTTAGAACAGTTCTAGGGTAGAATTGTTCTAGGTAGATATGATTTAGGACAGTCTAGAACAGATCTATGACAGATTATTCTGAGAGTTCTAATGAGAGGTTAGAAGTGATCTCCACTGTACAAGGGCAATAACTTTAATAAACAAAAACACTTTTAATTTGTTCTTTAACACTTTTTATTAACATCTTGAAAGCTTCAGAGCAAAAGCTGATGACCAAATATTTACACAAAATAGACTGACACGACCGCAAGATAAATTAGATTAAAGCTAGATTCACACTGCTGATCAGATCAATTCTATATCCGATTACTCAAATTTCAACGATCAAGCGTAACCAATTTTTTGATCGGGACTGTTTGCATTTGGAGTTTCTACCCGACTGCTACCAGACCGCAAAAGACTCAAACTCGACCTTTAACGACTCCTTCACGACTTCTTCGCGACTGATCATGGAATCCAGCCACTAGTTCAATATCTTTTTGATGATCCCGACCAATTTACGATCCTTACATGATCTTTATTCGACTTTCTCGACTAAGTACCCGGCCACGTCCACTTGTATTTTTGTCCATCTGACGAGTTAAGCCTTTTTCAACTGATTGTTATAGTTCGTTCTTATGTTGTACTGTTATACCACTGACCCAGGTTAGGGGGAGGGTTGGGATACCGCTAACATGTTTAACCCCGCCACATTATTTATGTATGTGCCTGTCCCAAGTCAGGAGCCTGTAATTCAGTGGTTGTCGTTTGTTTATGTGTTACATATTTGTTTTTCGTTCATTTTTTTTTATATAAATAAGGCCGTTAGTTTTCTCGGTTGAATTGTTTTACATTGTCATATCGGGGCCTTTTATAGCTGACTATGCGGTATGGGCTTTGATCATTGTTGAAGGCCGTACGGTGACCTATTATAGTTCTTAAATTCTGTGTTATTTTGGTCTCTTGTGGACAGTTGTCTAATTGGCAATCATACCACATCGTCTTTTTTATAAATCAACAATACTCGATCTCAACACGATCCTGACTAGACCAGATCGACATGATCGTATAATAGTATTGGTCGCAGAAATAATCGGTATTGGTCGGTTGAGAACATAATTATTCAGTATAAAACGTACAATGAATAAAATGTCTTATTTTCGAGCCCCCGCCACTATAGAGGAGAACATTAAGTGTTACCCTTGTCCGTCTCATCGCCCGACAGTCCGTACGCTGTATAACTCTAGTTTCCCCCAACCAATAGTATATAAAACTTATATGCAATACTTTGCACCACAAAACACAGAAAAAAATAATCTGGGTTGTGTCAATTTTTCCGTTCTATCGTTATGCCCCTTTAGAAATGAAAAAATAGCCGATTTTTTTGTTTCCATTTTCTAAGTTATGTTTGCCTCAACAAAATGTTATGAAAATTACAAATACACATGTACTTATAACCCAAAAACTCAGATCAAGTTGAAATAGCGGGTCATCATACATTTATGTGTCCCGTGGACTAAACTTGAATTGTGGCGAAGAAAATGAACATGAAGCAACGACGCCGAGAAATATGTGTGAGGCTTCAGTTAGCTGACACGTCGATTCTTGTTCGAGAGGCCTGTGAGACAGTTGCGGGATGTTTTTTTTTGTTTCTTGTAGAAAAAAATGCCTTAATTTGGCAAAAGGGTCTAAGAGAACTGAAAATTGTAATGCAGGAAAATAAATTCTTCACAAAGCACAACATGAATGAAACAAGAGATTCTGAAGAGCTTGTGTCACTCACCTTGTTTTTTGTTTTGGAAATCATGTAAAATAAGGTGAAAATCACAACAAATAGTACAAGATACCCATATAACGATTAAGACCAAGTGTGGTTTAATTTGGCCTAATAGTTAAATTAATAGTAGGTCATTCCTGAAGGTGTAGTCTTACATTAGTTACTGAAGACCACTTATCATTTTCTAAATAAGTGTTCAAGATGTGACCATTTGAAATTGTTTTTTTAACATTTTCCCATGGACTTCTTTACAGGAAACCCCTATGTTTATTTTCGTCCTGAACATGCATGAAATATTTGCCACTGGACGTTAATAATCAAATAAATCGATTTTTAGCCATGGCGGCAATGTTGGTTGGATGGCAGGATCATCGGATACATTTTTTAATCAAGATACCCTACTGAAAATGGTGGCTAAGTTTAATTCTATGTGGCCCAGTTGATTGTGTGAAGAAGATTTTTTGTAAAAGTTTACAAAATTTACAAAAAATTGTAAACAATTAAGTATAAAGGGCAATAACTCCTTAGGGGTCAATTGACCATTTTGGCTATGTTTGCCTATTTGTTGATCTTACTTTGCTGAGCATTATTGCTGTTTACAGTTTACATGTATCTCTATCTATAATCTTATTCAAGATAAACCAATAACTGCAACTTGTCCTTACAATTACCAATTCAGGGACAGCAACCCAACTACGGGTTGTCTGATTTGTCTGGAAATTTCAGGGAAGATATATCATTACCACATGAAATTTTGAAATACTAAGGCTTTTCTACCTCAGGCATAGTTTACCTTAGCTGTGTTTGGCAAAACTTTTAGGAATTTTGGTCCTCAATGCTCCTCAACCTCGTACTTTATTTGGCCCTTTTAACTTTTTTGGATTCGAGCGTCACTGATGTATACTCGTGTATGGCCGAGTAGAGATCGAAGAGTGATCGAATGTGGTCGCGTAGAGATCGGGTTTTGGTCGAGTTGGTCTGGGATGAAAAAAATATAGAAGTCGCAGTGATCATGAAGCGATCGGCATTGGTCGAGTTAATCTTGACCACATATCTTACAGATTGACGTTGATCGAGAAATGATCGGATATTAGTCGAGCAAAGATCGAAATGATCGAGTACTGATCGGTAAACTATTTGTATTCCGACCTAACTCGATCTCTACACGATCCTTTCCCGATCAATTCGATCACTACTCGACGAATTATTGATCTCTTCTCGAGTGACTGGCTTCTCGATCCTTACTCGAATGTTTTTGACATGTCAAAAACTCTCGGGTAGAAAGTCAGATCGATGACGACCCGAACATTCTTGTTGATTGAGACGGACCAGACTCCCGATCGCTTAATTTGTCTTGATCGAGATTGATCGAGTTGGTCTGATCGGCAGTGTGAACCTAGCTTAAAAATGCGCGATTCTAGTCGGAGAGATTGCGATACGATCTCAAAACGACGTTACTACGACCTCACAACGACCATCTCGTTCTCTCTGCGACCCAACAACGCTTCTTCTACGACTATACCACGATTATACTACGCTTTTCAAGACCTTAGTACGATTCTAGCACGCTCATACAGTCCTCATCCTACGACCTGATTACGTTCATACTACAACCATTTCGAGTTCTAGTAATGCTCATTGTCATTGTCTTTAAAATACATAAAAGCTCCTCAGGTTTTGATTTTGTATCAGTACCACTATTACTTTATGAAATATCGTTATTTGATCTAGATGGATTAGCAATACGTTGATTCAGGTTGGATTGTTGATTCGACATCTCTACTGGATAAGGATTCGTACCAGAGACCCATCTGACTCAACTACTACCCCTACCACCACGCACATAAGTTCTGGTGGATGTTGGTGGCATGTCAGTGTTGTTTTCTGGAATTCTACTTATTAATGACAGTTGGAAGGAATGGAACAGTATTAATATGGAATATGATGTGGATATTATTGATGAGAGCGTAATTGGATCGCGGTATGCACTTGCTAAGATCGTATAATGATCTTGATAAGAGAGTGCTATAATTGCAGAAGATGCGTGGTAAGATCGTTTTGCAGTCGGATTAATCGTGGTATGTCGTAGTGAGAACTTATTGAGCGTAGTAAGATCGCGATAATCGTATTAAGGTCGCAGAATAAGAGTGGTAAGAACGTGGTATAATCGTAGCGGGATCGTTGTAGAAGCGTAATGAGAACATAGTAGCATCGTGAAAACAACAAAAAATCCCATTTTCATGCCGCTCATACCGCGACCTCACCACGATCTGAATTTATTTTAGATCGTGGTGAGCGTAGTGCGATCGTGGTCTAGTGTGACTGGGGCATTAGGGGTTTATTGACAATGGTCATTTGACTTATTTATAGATCGTAGTTTTCTTAACATTATTGCTGCTTTCAGTTTATCTTTATCTATAATAATATTCAAGATGATAACCAAAAACATCATAATTTCCTTAAAATTGTTAATTCAGGGGCAGCTACCCAGCAACGGGTTCTCTGATTCGTCTGAAAATTTCTGGGCAGATATATCTAAACCTGATGAAAATTTTTATCTTGTCAAATTTACTCTAAATGCTTTAGTTTCAAAGATATACTGAAATTTCATTTGTTTTCGATGGTATCAATTTTCGTGGATTAAGGAAAACTTGCATATTCGTGGATACTTACTTTCGTGGTTTTGTGGAAGTCTGCGTACACGCCTAACGCCTATATAAAAATTGACATCCGTTGATCATTTAATTTCATGGTTCACTTGTACCAACGAAATCCACAAATATATGTATCCAACGAATAATAATGAATCTACAGTAAGCCTAAGCTGCATTTACCCCTACGTTGTATTTTTAGCAATGGCGGCCATGTTGGTTGGCAGGCGGGGTCGTCGGACACATTTTTTAAACTAGATATCCCAATGATGATTGTGTCCAAGTTTGTTTTAAACTTGCCCAGACGACGACGACAGATCCAAATGATGAGGAAAGCTCACTTGAACTTGACCTTTTAGGTCAAGTGAGATAAAATTGAATATCTTGATTAGATTGTTCTTAAACTAAATGCAATCAATATTGAACTCTACGCCAGGTCGACTGTTGACCTCAATTTACCTGAGAATGCAGCCGCACATATCTTATTGCGCCGACAACAAATTTGCTTGAAAGGTGAATCAATTTGAAATACGATCTAATAAGAAATAGTTGCGGCATGACAAGCTAGGGGATCTAGGATTTTGGAAAGGGGGCGAGGTATAATAAGATCTTTTTTAAACTTTTTTTTTTGGCTAAAACAACATAAAATAAGTGTAAAATGCACTTTTGCAACAGTTCCTGTATATCTTATATTTAAAGTGTAAGGGTTGGACATGTTTGATGCCGTATTCTCCCAATTACTTGTCTATAATAAAATTATTGAAACCTTTTTTTGGGCTAAAAAAAAAATAAAATTTGTCAGTAAAAATGTACATGGAAGATTTTCATTTGTTGTATGTTTAGGTAGCATAACCTCACAGACTTCTTGTTGTAAACTAGATATAAGCCGGGCTATTCAATGAAATTACTATAATAAAATTAAGAATGGAAATGGGGAATGTGTCAAAGAGACAACAATCCGACCATAGTGGAGACAACAGCTGTAGGCCACCAAAGGTTCTTCATTGTAGTGAGAAACTCCCGCACATGAGACAAGATAGACAAACAAGCAATGTTTATCAGACACGAGTTAAGAAAGACAAACAAGCAATATTTATCCAAAAATGTTTGACACCCAACAAGGGAAGTGAGGGGTTCCAAAACAACCAAGGCTACGAATGAGTCTGAAATGACAACGAATTTATGAATGGCGGTCAACAAATGGAGACATAAAGGCCACACCCAGCAGGCAGGTTGCAGTCGTGCCTTAAAAAAAAGAATTCAATATATCAGTCCGGCGAAACAGACACTCTGGTCAGATATGGGATTTGCATTCGAACCGTGAAACAAGCATCCCCCCCCCCCCAACAACAAAATACGCCGTTGTTTATTCATCATGTTCATTTATTGCTAGAAATGTTTTTTTCTAATAGCCAAAAAAAAAAACCAAAAAAAACAAACGGACAAGATTATTGTTTTCAATGCATATATATACAGCCAGAATCTTTGTTTAAGGCAAAACTCAGACTGCCTCCGTAAATCAAAAGGTTCTTACCTTAGAATCATAATCATACTATGGCACAACAATACGACAATGTATCCTATGGTAATTCCCATGAACTAAATAATACGTTATCTGTTCATTCACAAATTTACATTACTTCAGATGCATTGACAAACTACGTTACAAAGTTTTAACATATAAACTTTAAAAACCAAGTCCTTCATTAGATCTATACTGATTAAAACAATCAAGGAAAATTCTTACAGTCGTGACAGTACTACAGCTTCTAGTATCTTGACCAACTGACCTTTATCATAGAGTTTTATTACTTTCTCTTTAGACAAAACAAATAGGCATAACTAATTTTATTACCCTACACCCCAAAACATCGTTACTTGTCTTAATTAATCTGACAGTTTAACTTTAACTGCAGATAATAAAACTAGCCATTTGTCAAATAAGCCTTGCGTCATTAATTTTCTATGTACACAAATAAACAGTTATAAAGCAAATGAGTAAGAGGTTAATATTTACAAAACATAAATATTTCAATACCGTTTTTCAAAGAGTCCTATTCATCCTATATTTGTTTTGGTGTAATTGCAACAAAATTGTTAGCTAATTTTCTTTAGCCTTTTTCTAATTATTATTCATTACTTCAATTAATAAACTAGTATACCTTTCTAAACATTATAATAAATACTATAACATCTTAACTAGCAGCCATCCTTCACCGAAGTAAGTCGAGGCACAGAGACCACGTGACAAAGAAACGGCGGGAATCGGAATCGGAATTCTTTGTGTTTTGAATTATGAATTATGAATTTTGAATTTTGAATTTTGAATTTTGAATGATCCTTCTCGGCTTTCGTAGAAATATCATATCATATGGAACATGTGTACTAAGTTTCAAGTTGATGTAACTTTAACTTCATCAAAAACTACCTTGACCAAAAACTTTAACCTGAATTTCCCACTATCATTTTCTATGTTCAGTGGACCATGAAATTGGGGTCAAAACTATAATTTGGCATTAAAATTAGAAAGATCATATCATGGGTAACATGTGTACTAAGTTTGAAGTTGATTGGACTTCAACTTCATCAAAAACTACCTTGACCAAAAACTTTAACCTGAAGCGAACGGACGCACAGACGGACGAACGAACGGACGCACAGACGGACGAACGAACGGACGCACAGACCAGAAAACATAATGCCCCTGTACTATCGTAGGCGGGGCATAAAAAAAATCATTTCATTTTTAGGGCTAATTTTGTCCTATATGAAAATTTCTCTTCAATACAATATATCAGAACAATGACTTTTATAATACAGACACAAGACATTTGTAAGTAATAATAATTCCATACCTAACAAATGGCTGATCATAACATCAGTAAGATCTACATCAGAGAGGGACCCACACATGGCCCCTAAACAAGCGGATGCTGCACTTCTGGTAGTCTCTTCCTGGCTACCGAGCATGCTCAGTAAAGAAGAGGATGCTTGTTTCTTTAAAGGTTCAGCCATCTTAGAACCAGCACCAGTTAAACAAAATCTTAATGCCTGAAGCATTGTGTCTCTAAAAAACAAATATTGCTATTAATAATCTCTAATTGTTTATTTTCTTTGTTAGAAACCTGTGTAAATTCATTGCCACAAAAGGAGATGAGTTCAGCTTTTTGCCCTGTAAATATATGCTTCTAGTCTAGAATATAGAAGTATTTTTCTGTGAATTTCAACTTTTTATGTTTATTGCTTATTTTGATCAGTGTCTTCTGTCTGAGTACAAGTTTTGCAGTTTTTTTTTAAATGAAATAATTGATTTTAAATTTTTTTTCAATTTTCTCGTGGATTGTGAGGTTTTCAGTTACAAAAAAGTTTTCTCATTTGCAGTAGGATGAATTTTTGTCTGTGGATGAGTGAACAGAAGGATATCAATATGAACTAATTTTATCCTGTTCCTGTAAGGGTCAAAATATCTGTAGAAAAAAATTACCTTACTCCAGTTTCTGTAGCATTCTTTATACCATTGAGTAGTTCTGTAAATAATGGATCAACTCGTACATGTATGATTATAAGTTGTCCTAAAGCTGAAGCAGCCTTCAGCCTTACTGAACGCTGAGGATCATTAAGTGCTTTTAAGAATGTTGTCTGCAACTGTGGCAAAAATGGCTTCAACATCACACCAACCTGCCAAAATATAAAAAGCTTTAACTTTATATCAATCTACAAAAATATAAATGGATGTAAATTTGTTTTAACCTATCCAGATAAAAATGGCCTCAAGATCTTATCAATCTTATGAGGAAAAAATTATACAATAAAAAAAAAACTTTAGAACTAAACCAGAAAACACACTGTGCAATGGAGTATTTTTTTGGTTGTTAAACATTTTTTAATAAAAAGATATAACTACTTTGCATCAGAAAATTTGTTAGTTCTACAAGTGTCTTTGATTGCAAGGATAAAATTTAAAATATAATTTTGAAATTGGAACTTTTTTATCAGACCCAGATATGGTTATTGTTCAAATAAATGGCACCAATATCAATAAATCAGACAAATTTTTAACCAAAAATAATACATAAAATTGAGAATGGAAATGGGGAATGTGCCAAAGAGACAACAACCCGACCATAGAAAAAAACAACAGCAGAAGGTCACCAACAGGTCTTCAATGTAGCAAGAAATTCCCGCACCCAGAGGCGTCCTTCAACTGGCCCCTAAAAATACTTTTAAGATTTACCTATAATAAGACTTATTTTATGACTTTCTGAACACCTACCTTAGTCAGTAATTTAGTTAATGTGTCCAATACAGCAACTTTCAAACTCCATACAAATCTGTCACCAAGGATACGAATCAAGGGACCAGTAATATTTAAAACAGAAACTTTGAGAGCTTCAGCATTGGTAACATCAATTAATTCTCCCAGGCCTACAGCAGCTTGTTCCTTCAGTTCCTGTGTACCACTTAAGATGCCTTCCCTAAATATCGGCAAGACTGGTGTGATTCCCTGTAAATATAGCACGTCATTAAGAAGTTCATAAAATGAATGACTGTCAATACTATTAATAATTCAATCTTTTACATGAATAATTTCATTCCATTTGGCAGGTGCCTGAACATATTTTTTTTTAAAGAACAAGTAAATTTGTGGACATTAACACTTTAATAAACTGCAAGAATATTCATGCATTTCTTTACAAGTAATTAGTTTTAAAGAAATTTTTTGTTATATGATGTATTTTATCACATTTTAACTTGTATTTTATCTATCTTCTGCAAAATTTACATTTAATTAAACCGGAATGGATGAAACTTCATACATTATCATAGTCCAAGAATACTTTTACAGAATTATATTTAGCCTCCATACAACACACAAGACGTCTGTTTACCTTTTTAGGAATACTGAATCCTGGCAGTTCTTTACCCTCCATATCAGACACAGCATATTTAACTGCTTGTCTCACGTCTGCTATGTACTGTAACATCTCTGTAGCTTCTATTTTCTGTAATAAAGTATAAATATATACTTAATAAACTGTCAGAAATCTGCTTCTCATCATTAATGAGTTATGTAAAGAGTTTCACTTGGGATGATATAATGGCATCTCAATCATATACTCTTGGTTCTCAAACCATAATTCAGGGCTAATTTGAATTCTAATTTTAATATGGTTTTTTTTTATTCTGGAAACTGTTTAAATAAAATAAATTCTTACTTCTGTACATCTTCATTTCACTGATGGTTAGATCAGAAGAGGCAAGTTTTTCTAATTAAAGACAGACTATATCAATTCCTAAAAAAATATACTTTTTTCATAAAATCTCTTTATATGGAGAAACATAAAAATCAAAATTGACAATTATATACTGTCAGACAAGTCACTTTATATAAATCATTTAGATGTTATATTTTTGTACAATGAATATAAGTCACTAAGGACAGACATAACCATGTCATGATTCTATTCACAAAGATCAGTACATATCTCACCTTTAATAGTCACTGCAGAAAGACACTCACATGAGGCTACTAACAAATGATCAATATAGAAATCTTACCTTAGTCACTGCAGACAGACACTCCCATGATGCCAGTAATATTTTATTATTTTTTCTAATAAACAGTGCAATAAGTCCTCTGAATAATTGCACCATGTAATCTGAATAATCGACATCTGTGTGTTCACAAAACTGATGAAGCACTGTAATGGCTGCCCAACACAGGTCTTCTTGTTTCTGACTGGAGGCTGACAAAAGCTCTGTAATTATGATTCTCACACCTGTGTCATCCTTCACTGATAACACCACCCTTTTACAGTACTCCATCTCCTGTAAAATGACACCATACAAGATACAGTGAAAACTGCCACAATGAAACCATCAAAGATACAGTGACAACTGCCTCAATGAAACCTTGTAAACCAAAAATCATGCCGTTTATCAAATTATCATTTCTCTGGAATATTTAATGTGTTTAATCCTTTTTAGTCCACTTTGTGATGATTTATTAACTTTGTTGATGTATTTATGTGAGAAAGATAGAAGATAAGACATTTTGCAATGAATTATATTTATTGAGAAGTTTAAAATAATTTAATTCAAAAGAAGAAAAGTTGTGTTTCAGTTTAACACACGACAAAACATTCATAAATTAAAAGAATATAATACAAGAGGCTCTCAAGAGCCTGAATCGCTCACCTGGTAAACAATGCCTTATTGAACATATTGAACCATGCCAGGCAAACATGTACAGCTAACAATTCTTCAATATTACAAATATATATGACTTACTGTTTATAAATAAAGAAAATGAGACCAAAACACAAACACTTAAAACTTAGCAATGGACTGTGAAAATGAGGTCAAGTTCAAATAAAACCTGCGTAACCGACATATAGATCATAAAATATTTTCATACACCAAATATAGTTGACCTAATGCATAAAGTATTAAAAAAATCGAAGCACACACTTTGTGCAGGATAATCTAAGGAACTATCATGCTAAGTTTCATCCAAATCCATTTAGAAGTTTCAGAGAAGAAGATTTTTTAAAGTTAGCAAATATGATGAACAAATTGTGAAAAATTGTCATTAAAGGACATTTAACCCTTAAGGGGTCAATTGACAATTTTGGTCATATTAACCTATTTGTAGATCTTACTTTGCTGATCATTTTTGCTGTTTACAGTTTATCTTTATCTATAATGATATTCAAGATAATGACCAAAAACTGCAAAATTTCCTTAAAATTACCAATTAAGTGGCAGCAACCCAACAATGGTTTGTTTGATTCATCTGAAAATTTCTGGGCTGATAGATCTTGACCTAATGAACATTTTTACCCCATGTCAGATTTGCTCTAAATGCTTCCGTTTTTGAGATATAAGCCAAAAACTGCATTTGACCCCTATGTTCTATTTTAAGTAACGGCGGCCATGTTTTTTGACGGATCAAAAATCGAAGCACACACTTTGTGCAGGATAATCTAAGGAACAATCATTTTAAGTTTCATTCAAATCCATTCAGTAGTTTCAGAGGAGAAGATGTTTGAAAAATTGTTAACGACGACGACGACGACGACGACGGACGCCAAGTGATGAGAAAAGCTCACATGGCCTTTTAGGCCAGGTGAGCTAAAAATGTAGTGTTTTCCCAAAATGCAAAATCTTGATCTTTATTTGTACATATTACAACTGATCATTAACTGTTTAAATCACCACTTAAACTTTCATGACATTGTTTCAGTCTATTTTTAGGCAATACAATTTTTGATGACTAACACAAGGAAAAAACATTTTCTATTATCAGTATAAAAATAACAATCACAATATTACCTAAAATAAAATTGGTATTTGCACAAGAAATGGAATATGAAAAAATAAACAAATATGACCTACTGAGGGTTCATGATCATGAAACATATTATTTTTGTTGTTTATAAACCTTACATTAATTTGTGATTCACAATCTAATGCGTTTTGGATAATACTTTCAAAAGATTACACCGAATCATTGTGATTCAACTGTTAAAAATGTTGTAAACAATGGAAATCGACCAATGATGTAATGTTATTTTCTTTTTGGTATATGAACAATGAGATTACCTTTAGATTTTGAAAATGCTTACTGTAAACCAACTTATTTTCGCGGATACTTTATTTCACGTTTTACGATTTCTCGTCCACTTCGCGGCTATTTAATTTGGCGATTTTCTTATCTACTTGATGTAGTTTGATAAGTATAGATCCAAGTTATACATATTCGCGACGATTTATATTCGCGTTATTTTTCTACTCGCGAATGTCGCAAAAATAAGTTGGTTTACAGTATTCTGAAATGACATAAACAAACCTGAGCTTCCTCTGGTGTATCCCATTTCTTACTCAATGATGACAGCAAAGCAGGAAGTATTTTAATCAGGTATTTAGTTAATGTTTCTCCCGCTACAGACGACAAAAATGACAAAGCTTTTGTGTTCACTGGTGTTGCTGTTAGCTGTAAAATAAGAGTTATTCTTATCGATTATTAAGTTGACTAACTGATTAAATTTACAGATAAGATGTGTGTAAGATGAATTCAAATTGTGTTGGAAAGTTTAAAGAAACAAATGCAAACACTTTGTGTAGAGCACTTGTATTTGAAATGCTTTCAATTTCATTGACTTCCTTTCCCTGGTGCCTGTACATTTAATCCAAAAAATAATAATTTCATCTTTTATTTTAATTGATAAAAATAGCAATTTTAACAGTTTCTGTACATATCTGACAGCTAAAATATTATTTCTAAATTTGAAGACTAATTTTCAAAAGTGATGTATATTCAATATGATTCCAATCATCTAGAATAGATGATACTGTGCAGGTAATGAATGCAAAACAATACGAAAGTCTTAGTAATTGCGAAGCGATACTAATAAAATCTCTTAATAGTATCGTTGCACAAATCTAGAGATTTCAAATGTTAATATATATAACAGTGCCTCATAGTTTTCTTAACAATTATCAACAGTCATAAAATATATTTTACAAATGCAGGTTTATACAAAACAATTTTTTTTTTACAAAAGTATTTTAATGTTTATATCAATTATTTTTTCTATAATTTTGAGTTATCTCCCCTTTTAATAACTATTGACCGTAAATGTTAATATTGCACCATTAATCCAACGATCTTGACTGCTACATTGAAGATCTGTTCAAAATCTTGTTTTAAAATTAAGAGTAGAGAATCATTGTACTTATATGTAATCTGTGGTTTTATTTTGCATTTGCTAACATTATTACAACACCTGATTTTATGACGCTACTCAAATTTAAAGATATATAAGCAATTAAAACACTACATTAGTTAAGGTGTGATGACAATGCTTGCTTTAGGGGTAACATACAAGGCATGTGTTGCTAGTAGCACCCTTGGGAAGGTCTGAGACATAGGTAATCAACCCTCTTGCAGGGGGTTCTCCTAATGGAGGAGTGAGTCAATAGAAACCAGGCTAAGCTGGAAGTTACAGCATGTGATGTCTATAGACTGATGCAAAGCTTCTAGTTCTAGTTGAAAGGGACTCATTACCAGCAAAAGTAGTACAATTCACAAGATGGTCCAAGGACCATAACTCAATTCAGACTACTCTGCCATCGCACCAATAACTTTTTGAAATGATAGAGGCATTGTTAGGAAAACTGGTATTTCAGTGTCAAATCATTCAAATTTAAACTATTGTCTGATGTTTTATCACAATACAAGAAACTAAAACTTTCATACTTAATATATTCAAATTTATAAAGGGGACAGTCCACAAGTTTCATCAATATAAAATCTAAGTCTGTCTTGCTTTATAACTTAAAACTTAGTTTGTCAGATATTTGATTCAATTTTTTTTTACAATCCTTGATAATAGTTCATTAGTGCTAAAAATGTATTTATTGGTACCTGTGGAATGTTCAATGGTAGAGATGTGTGAATTTTGGAGAAAAGGAGTCTAAATTCACACAAGTTAAATCAAATTAAAGGCATTTATTTGGAATTTCATATGTGACTGAGAGGCTTAGCTCTCTTTAAAAGCAGGTTTAATCCACCAATTTCTACATAATAAAATGCCAAGCCCAAGTCGGGAATCAGACAGCTGTTATCCATTCAGTATTTTTAATATTTTAATTTTTAGACAATACTGTAATAAATTTCAAATTCAAGTCAGTCTAGCAATGAGGAAGCCTATTCCAACAAGTAAGTCATTCCGTTCAGGGGCAGACAATTGATCTCAGAATTGGAGGTTGGGTTGGATGGTTGAATGGTTGGTTGGTGAGCGTAATTATTAAGGACATATGCTAAAATATTTTTTACTTGAAAGTAATGGGGGAAATCTTACTTTCATCTGATCAAAGAATCATCAATAATTACATGATAATACTCTGCAAGAAGTTACTTTGATATTAAATTTTACCTGTGGTATCAAATATGGTAACACAACATAACTTTTGACTGTCATGACTTGTCGTAATCCATCCAATGCTCGCTCTGCTAAATCATCATCATCCTGTTAATACAATAACAAATATTGAAGTTAATATATTTAACACAGAATAAACCAGGTACTCCACAGGGCTCAGCTTTATACAACCGCAGATCAGGAACCCTGAACAATTGGGGCAAGTATAGACACAACATTCAAGCTTGATACAGCTCTAAATTTGGATTGTGATAAAATTTTTGACATAATATGAGTTTCTGACACAAAACAAATGTGAAGATCTTACAAATCTATTGTGCAATATTGTGCAATTAAAGATTTCTTCAAACTTTTCAAAAAATTTGAAATTTGAGAAATTTGAGGGAAAAAAATTGAAAACTACTACCACTCCCCTTTTTTTGGCAATTAGTCAAAAACCTGACATTCCTTTATACACAATTTACAAGAAGTGTAAGAGAGGTATATCTGAACATACCCAACATTGTTATGTTAAAAAAGTTTGTGAATTACCTCCCTTACACTGCTTTTAACTTGTCTGAATTGTCCATTGACCAGAAAAATAGTTTTCCCCCTTTTTGCCCCTAATTTCAAAACATTTTGAGCCATAACTCCCAAAGTCAATACTAAACATCCCTTTATGGTATGGAAACTTGTGGATCAATTTCAGAGAGAATCATATGCTTAAACACAAGTTATTGTTTGAAAACTGCAAAAATGCTCATTTTAGGCCCCTAATTACTTCACTATTTGGACTATAACCCCCAAAATCAATCCCAACCTTCCTTTAGTGGTATTAAACCTTCTGGTAATAAATTATAGAGATCCATTCACTAAAACTATAATTATTGTCTGGAAACTAAATGTGTCTTCGGACAACGAAGACGACGACGACAACGACATGATAGCATTATACACATTATACATATAAAAATTAAAATACACGAAAGATTGTTATGATGTACTTTAAATAGATTTCATTTATAGCTATCTCCTTTTTCCAAACTAACAAACATTTCTATGTTGTTTTTTAATCCTTTTAGTCAAGAAATGCACAACAGCTGTAGAATTATTTTGATGCAGAAATGATTAACATTATACAGCCTAATCAAAATATTTTGCAGACAATTGTTAAATCTCATATGTTAAAATGGGTTCCAAATTTATTCAAATTTTGCATCATGTATTAGATCTAGGATTTGCGAGCATTTCCTATCAGTTCTGACAAAGTCATATTCTTATCTTTCCTAGAATAAAGGTCCTGTTTCACAAATGAGATTTATTTGTTTAAAGTATGATTTATACTTACCAGTTTTGACAATAGATAAGGTAAAATCTCATCAAGTGCTCTAGGACCTATATTAGCATGGAGATTTTCAAATGTATGAGCTGCTGCATCTCTGACTGCAGGTAACGGATCAATCAAGGCTTTCCTCACGGTAGGAATCAAACTTTCAGCATACACAGCTACCTGTAAGACAGTCAAAAAGATCCAAAAGATAAATACAAAATAAAGGATCTACATACATGACCATCAAACAGAAGGGGATCTTTAGATGTATCCACTTACCTATCGAAGACAATTATAAAGCTATGACATGCTTTTAACTTTTTAGACCAACTCACGAATTGCAAAACTGAAATATGATTTTTCAAGGCCACTCACTTATTCCTTTTGATGACATAGAGTATAAACCAAGAAAATTTGTTCATTCTCTGCCAAAAAAACAATTGAGTGTAACGTTGATATGACCACAACATAATGGTAAATTGTCTTCAACTAAAACATAAAATACAGGACTGACAGATAGACGCACAGACAGGAAAACCATATGGATCCTACAAAAAAGTAAAATCACAAAAATACTGAACTCAGAGGAAAATCTAATCGGAAAGTCCATAATCATATATATGGCAAAATCAAATGACAAAACTGTCATATTCCTGACTTGGTACAGGCATTTTCAAATGTAGAAAATGGTGGATTAAACCTGGTTTTAAAGCGCTTAACCTCTCACTTTGATGACAGTCTCAGCAAATTCTGTAATATTTACAATGACAATAAAAACAACATATGACATTTTAGTAGTTTGACTTAAGTTCTAAGTGTTTCAGAATACATATTAACTTTAACATTACTTTTAGTAAATTTATCAAAAACATAGTTAGTTTACAATTAAAATATAAAAAATGATGCGTGAACTAAACAGACATAATAAATAAAATAGTCAAAATATGGGTACAGCAGTCATCATCGTGTAACAATTTTAAAAGGAACAATTTAACAGAACAGAAAAACATCTGTCTACAAACACATTCATTTATTCGTGTGTCTGACTTCAGAACATTTTATACGTCACATATATTTGTCGTTCAATGTATATACAAACAATTTTAAATTTTACATGGGCAATGTCAGCATACAGGGTTAAAAAATCAAAAGTAGGTAAGAATTAATATCAGAAATAGACTGAGTTTTAAAATAGTCCAAAAGCTATATAGAATTTATAAGAATCCACAAATAGTTCATTCCACTACATGATTGAATAATTTTGACGTTTGTGGTTCAACATATTTTCTAATTTATAATAGAAATATATCATAATGACATATAATAGGCGAGTGATATGAGAGCCAAATTCACATTTTTAATGCACCTACCTAACACACGGCTAAATTATATATCACTGGAAAGCTAAGAATGTGTACTTTCTAAATATCCCGGTCGTCAAAAGAAATTATGGTGCATTTTTTTTTAAATCGAGGTCAAAGGTCATGGATGCAATTTCAATTCACGGATACTTCCAGTAGAAAAATCGAGTCAAAACAAATACAAAAATGAAACAATTTTATAGGAATGCTGTATTACTGTTGGGAAAATATATTTCTATCATAGTATTAATTAATTTTGGTTGATTTTAACGGTAACGCATGTTACGTAACGTTTTCTCTTGGAGTCTTTGAAAATAACCATTAAGTCACACAAATGTATCTGTAGTCGCCCTTGCCATATCTAAATCTTATAATACCTCCATATCATTTGATTGCACGTATTTACAAACATATATCTGCAAATTTGAGATAAATAATTCGAAACAAAATATTTGAAGCAAGGGGAAAATATAACATATGACGTATTTTTAATTGTTTAGAAAGTCCCATGATGAGCTGTACATTAAAATTGAGGAAGCGTATGGTCTCCTGTTAATTTGAAAGCCTACCAACCGCTTCAAGATCAGACAACCATAGGGCGGATTTTTTTTTTTATTATTGTAGTGCAATATGTTGAGTCTGGATCATACCGCAATTTCATTTACATCACTAAATCTGATATGACAAGAGTACTAACTAACATTACTGAAATGAGTAAAGTGCTACTAGTATATTTATATCAACAAATTGACAATTTTAATATAAAACATCACAAGGAAAATATGACCACTCATTGTACGTTAAACTGTGTTTGATATTACTTTAGTCGGCCGCCGTGTATCTTGAGATATCTGATTAATCAAACAACACTTGACAAAGGAGTTTGTACTTATTTTAAATTACGCTAGTGATGACTTATGGGCTACTTTGGCACTACATATTACTTTTTTATAGCTTGTTTCACCGCTTCAAACGCAGGACAAGGTTAGCCTAATATTGAACCTTTTATTTGGCTTTATGTTAAAATCCCGTTAGCGTATAACCTAAATGATCGAAACGTCGGACCATTTAGGTGTCGGAATATTGAGAAATCGGAATATCATAGCTTCATTTTAACTTGTAATCTCATCATTCTTATCGGTCAAAATATCCATACAAAGACAACTTCCTTGGCATGGGCATATACCAGTACAGCAGAGGTTTTGCTCAAAGCGGACACAAGATCTACTATATACAGATTGAATTAAAAATTGGAAATGGACTTGAGGGATTTGTCAAAGAGACACCAACCCGTTCAAAGGGCAGACAACGGCCGACGACCACCAATGGGTCATCAATGCAGCAAGAAACTCCCAAACCCGGAGGCGTTCTTCAGCTGGCTCCTAAACAAAAATGTACTAGTTTGAAATGATTATGGACGTCATACTAAGCTTTGAAATATACTCAAGAAATTAAAACAAAAAATCATACAAAAATAAAAAAAGGCCAGGGGCTCCTGACTTGGGACAGACGCAAAATTGCGGCGGGGTTAAACATGTTTTTGCAATCTCAACCCTCCCCCTGCGTGAACAGATCAAATCTTGTAGAAAGTTGGATAACATCATACCGGACCGATATTGCCTTTTAACCAACCAAAGTCATGCAGAGAACTTTTATTGTTTCTGTAGTTAGGTTGACATTGTCTTGGATAAAATTTTGACCCCAGAAGAAAAATAATGCCATGTAGAATGTATGCCCCATTTTCAATTTTTCTTATCTGTTGATCAGTCAAACTTGTTAATAGTTATCAAAGGTGTGTCCACAAATACGGTGCATTTGTTATGATAAATCTAAATGAAAAGGAGTTAAAAAGAATAAGACAAAATTATAGAGCTACCGTATACAATATTGGATGTACCTTGGCCTTGTTGAGGCTATATACATGTACATTGTAACTATAAATTGACCATATATTTTTAGTATTTGTTGAAGCTGATAATATGTTATTTAGTTTTCTCGGCGGCGATCCTCGGCATAAATTAAGTAATTAAAGTTGTTAACCAGAATACTTCCTTCTGTACAGGCACGTCATCTTTAATCGTCGAAATGTTAGTAAAAGCTGTTTTATGTTCAGAATAAAATAGCTCTTTACTTTCTCACTTCAAATTTTGTAGCTAATATTTAGCGATGCAAGCTCGATGGTATACAGATTTAATAGTAAAATTATCAAGAGTTATTTTGTAAATCAGATCATTACGTCCACTGGTATTTTTGTCCATCTGATGAGTTGAGCCTTTTTCAACTGATTTTTATAGTTCGTTCTTATGTTGTACTGTTATACCACTGTCCCAGGTTAGGGGGAGGGTTTGGATCCCGTTAACATGCTAACCCCGCCACATTATTTATGTATGTGCCTGTCCCACGTCAGGAGCCTGTAATTCAGTGGTTGTCGTTTGTTTATGTGTTACAAATTTGTTTTTCGTTCATTTTTTTTACATAAATAAGGCCGTTAGTTTTCTCGTTTGAATTGTTTTACATTGTCTTATCGGGACCTTTTATAGCTGACTATGCGGTATGGGCTTTGCTCATTGTTGAAGGCCGTACGGTGACCTATAGTTGTTAATGTTTGTGTCATTTTGGTCTTTTGTGGATAGTTGTCTCATTGGCAATCATACCACATCTTCTTTTTATATATATTGTAGGAGATATATGTATTAACACTCAATACAGCTTGAGTTTGCTACTCAGAGGATACCTTATGAAGTTGTGTAACTTGCTTATAGGCTTTATACATTTGCAAAATATACAAACAGACAAATCAGAATGAGTTGTAGATCTACTGCCCTCGTTGACATATGAGAAGAGACTGGTCGGTAGAATTGGTACATGTAGTACAAAGTCTTTATACAGACAAAACAGAAGCTGATAGGTTGTACTTACTTTTGAAATATTCATAGCAACTCTTATGATATTTTGTATTTTCAAATGGGATGTTTTCATTTTTTTCATATTCATCGAACAGTCTGTAAACTTCATCTTTTCGTTTTCCCACTGCGTCAATACAACTGTATCTTCATTTAAGTGTTTAACTACATAGTTTCTATGTAGTAAATACATGACAGACTATGCATCTGTTGTCAATCAATGGATAGTTTTCGCTCTTTAGCATAGGAAGGGTTTCATTGTGAACTGGACTGTGAAAATTTGACACGACTCGGAAGATTTTCTACAATTTTCCGATACGATTCCTTATTTAGAAATGGGTGAATTCTACAGAACTCAAAAACTATGTTTTACTTTGATTTGATCTTATTTTCGGACGATTTTTTTATCTATTTAAGCTCCACTGAAGTGCAAGATAGAAATATAACCGTTTAAATATGAATTATCGTACTCTAATAGCACTATTAGTACACGGAAATCGACTAATATATTCAGTAAAAAAACGATAACGAAATAGATAAGGGATTCCGGAAACTATAGTGATGCTACCCAACATCATAAAATTACAGAAATTCGTGATTTTAAGAAATGTTGAGATAAATTCTTGATCTTGAATGAAAAAACGATAACTGATGAGTGATTTGGTGTGTTCTAAAACGGATCGAGTGCAAAAGAATTTAATAAAAGATTTAATTGTAGATCCGAAAAGGTCAGGATTATGAAAATTTTCGTTCAAAATGTCAAATATTTAGAAGGAACGCAAAAGCATGCGGAGTTATAGTTGTAAATATTGTTTTTCATTATTTTAAGAATCTAATTCACTTAATTATTCTGTCTAAAAGAAGAGATACGACTTATTTCTTTTGCTTGAAAAACATGTCGTATTTTTACAATTTTCAACTAATTTCTGAAATAAACGTCAATTTTACAAAAACTGCACCGTACGATTTTGTGACGACCGGGCAAAAATCAAAGTTAAATCATTATTCTTTCATTTAAAAAAGAAATTAGCCGTGTGTTAGGTGGGTGCATTAAAGTCCTTAACTAGACGTCTTTTTCAAATATTACACTCGCCTATAATAGAACAATATCATACTGACGTGATCTTTTAAAGTACAGAGTCACATTATAAGAACCAAAGAAACACAAAAATTTGCAAAAAGTAAACAATTGTTTAAAGCAGCTTATAAAAAAAATCTCTCAAATTAAGAACTAAACAGCCCTTGCTCAAATCAAAACTAACATATATCAATCAAATATCAAATACTTGTTTCTGACAGCTGATGGATTGCCTGATCTGGTCAAGTTGTAAGTTTTATTACATATATTTTAAGCAACACACAATACCACTATTCAATTGAATTAAAAATTAAGTCTTGACTGGCATTCTGCAATAGTTTCAGATTAAAATATTGTTGTGGTTATTGAACTCTTTTATAGACAATTCATTTTTATACAACATCTTTCAACCATTCACCAAACAATAGATAAATGGGACATTGTTAAACAATCCTGAATAATGAGTTTCCAAATTATAAAATAAGTCCTCAATTAAGAGACCTTACAGATTGATCTAAGACTAAGAAATAACCTACATGATCTCTGCTGGTAGATGCCATGATTTCTGTCAGACCAATACAGACACCTTGCCTCTGGTCAGCTTGGTCAGAGTCCAAACCATGTTCTAGGATGGGTATGATCTCTGGTAATACTCTCTCTCCTAACTTCTTTACCAAGTCTCCTAACGTTCTGGCTGCCACCTACAAAGAATTATAAAATAATACATACCACATATTTCAACGATTATTTACCCCTTTTTGAAATATAGGTTGAAATAAATAAAAGAGATAAAATATTCCCTCACCATGTTAATTCTTCATGAAAACAGTTCTCTCTTAGAGGCCTTGGTATATTGATATTTGTAATTTACAAAATAAAGGGGGCAGAAAGGCAAGGGTCAAGTCAATATTTGTCCTTTTAGGATTTAATCAATAATTGATTTTTTGTTTTGACCATTGATATTGTTTTATAGGTTGAAATAATGTCAAATAAACAAAAATGAACAGTTATAAATCTGTAAGACATAAGTTCAATTTTTTTATAAGCAAGTAAGCTGCATATTATGTACTCCAGCATATTTACTTTTCACGAAAATATACCATCTGCAAAATAAGTGAAAACAAGAACGTGTCCATAGTAGTTAGTACACACATGCCCCATCCGCACTATAATTTTCTATGTTCAGTTGACTGTGAAAATGGGGTAAAATCTCTAATTTGGCATTAAAATAAGAAATATCATATCATAGGGAACATGTGAACCTAGTTTCAAGTTGATTGGACTTCAACTTCATCAAAAACTACCTTGATCAAAAACTTTAACCTAAAGTGGGACAGACAGACGGACGGACAAATGAACAAACGTACGCACAGACCAGAAAACATAATGCCCATAAATGGGGCATAATAAAAAATGTAAACAGCACTTATCCCTTTGAGAGTAATTTTCATACAGATTTTTAAAGCCAGATAACAATCCTAAAGTCACCATAATGATATGAAATACTACTATTGATTTGAAAGTAGGAAGTGATTTCCCAAAGTAGACAAATCTATATACCTGTCTCTTGTCATGACTGGTACTTGCTAAACATCCAAGTAACAGAGTGAACAATGTTCCCAAGATCTCTCTCAATGTCTGTGGAGTGTGAGCTACAATGATCTTCCAGACATGAAGTGCTGACTGTCTGACAAGTAATGCTGTGTCAGATCGACCCATGTATAATCCAGCCAGGACACGAGCTCGTCTTTCCTTTCCTAAAGCCTTCAATATTGCCTAAAAAAAAAGTCATTTCTCCAATGAATTACACGATTAACAAATTTCTATACAGTTATATGTAAATTACATAAGATAAGATAAAACTTTCAATTTATATGCAAACCATTTATTTATTCTAATTTCTGAACTTCAGCAGGTTCATAAAAAGCCCCCAAATAGAAGTTCAAGTTTTACCTTTCCAGAAGTTTCTGTTCCAAAGTTGTCATCGTCATGAGCTGTTTCTGTCGTCATCTTACCAGTTACACCTATATAATGTTAAACAAATGTAACAATATTAAAGCTTTAACAATTCAATTAATTCTAACTTGGTAGCTATTTCATTTTATTGGTTTCTTTTTTTACTTTTTTTTTTTTTTTTTTTTAACTTTTCAAACATTTAGCATCATTAAAAGCCTATTCCAATCCGCAAGCCTTATCAGTGATTGCCTTTGTGATATCTTTTTGGTCATTTGGATAATATAGCAGATCTTTAATAGACTATGTTAAATTCATTCACAATATTTTAAGACCTACACACTTATCAATACTGAGGATTCATTATTATTTGTTGAATACCAATTTTCGTGGGTTTTAAGGGAACAGGTGAACCACAAATTCAAATATATTCAAGGAATTACAGATTTTCTATATGCTTTGTATGCAGAGATTGGCAAAACCACAAAATCAAATATCAAGGAAAAGGCAAGTTTTCCTCAATCCAGGAAAATAAATGAATCCCCAGTATACAATCTATATACATGATATAAAACATACCTGAAATACGATATAACAGATCTCCCAATAACTGTACAGAACTATATCTAATTCTCCAATTATCATCAAATAATCCTTTCTCTAATTCTGGTAAGAGTAATTCTATAGATTGATCTGCATACAAGTTTATAATCCTCTGTCCAGCCAGGAGGGCAGTCTCTCTTACATATTCTGATTCATCTGCTAAAGCCTACAAGTAACAGTTGTAAAATAGGTTAAGAAAACTTTTAACAAAACATGTTTAACCCTGCCACATTATGTATATATGTCTCAAAAAAGAGTCTTCCCCTTATCTGTGACACTATTTATTGACACATGATAACCAGACATTATTTTCAATTTCTTTTATATCAAAGATGGACATATATATATTTTTTATGTATTCAGTATTTTTCCGTTTATTAAAACCTCTTCATTGGCATTGTACATGTACCACCTTAAGCAGAAAGGTTGAGAATTTTGATCTCAGTCTTGGTAAAACTAACATGACTAAAGTCTTCAGATTGGCGTTTGCATCTTCTCCTTTCAGCACATGGTATGATGGAGCAAGGGCAGATTGGTCGGCTCAGTGTCAGAATAAAGTGTTTGGGTAGGTTTACATCCTTTAGACTGTTACCTCACAAATTAAAAGGTTAAAAACATGGATCAGCTTGTCAAAAGCAGTTCATAATCATATTGCATTATTATACATATTATTGCACTGAATTTGCATTTAATTTACAACTGAAAGATAAACAGTCATCCATCATCATCCAATTTTGTTTAATAATACTTGAAGTTTATATAAATTGATTTATTAACTTATCTTACCTGTAAAATGGAAGGAATAATAGGTCCAATGTACTCCATGAAATCATCTTTGAAGACAGAAGGTAAATATATGTACAACATGATGTAACCGTCCCTGACAAATGGGGGGATGTCTACCCTCTCGGCTGTCTGTATTATACCAGGCATCAAACGGTTCAACTCCTTCTGTCCTAATCCACCAATTACTTCAGCCAAACCTAGCAACAAAAATAAAACATTTAAGTTTCTGTTCTCCTTTTCAACAATATAATTGGGCAAAGCTAAAAAAAACAATATACCCCCAGCCTCAAGCAAGGTCATTGTTTATAAGGGAACCTTACCTTGTTTAAATAATACAATATGAAAAGAATAATTACAGACTCTACTACCATTTTACCCTTTTGTTGTATTTTAAGCATCGACCTTCATAATGGTTGGCAAGTGAGATCATTAGACTATATTAAATAAGATAGTATAAGGGTGGTTCTGGTAAAAATTGGATGGGGTAATTTCAAAGAAGATTGTTTTGTAAAACTATACAGGCAATGAACAACTGATGCCATCTACTGAAAAGAGCTTATTTGGTCCATTGGATGACCAATACTGGTTTGTTACTATACCTTGAGCAGCACCAGATCTGTCAACAGAATTAGCCTCAGATTTCAGTGTGTCCATCAGCCATTTCAGTAGTTCATCAAACTTAGCCCCACCAATACCTCGTACCATGGCTCCAAGGGCCTTTGCAGATACAGTCCTTACTTCAGGGACAGGATCCAATAAGGACTGCTTCAAGCCTGGAATCAATTTCTCTATATAGGGATCCAAATCCTATCAAATAAACAAAATGCAATTGTTTGTAAATAGCAAAAGTATAATGATTAAATGAGAATGTAGGACAGAAAATCACAGAACAAAAAGTCACAATTCATTTTTTCTGATTATTTTCTTTGAAAAAAAAATGTTTATTCCTACAAAAATATTTTTATATTTTTCTTGAACTATTGTATATTAACCAACTTTGTAAACAACATTTATCAAAAAATATCAAAGATGATCAAATAATTGTTAAACAAGAATGTGTCCTCAGTACACGAATGCCCCACTCGCACTATCATTTTCTATGTTCAGTGGACCGTGAAATTGGGGTAAAATCTCTAATTTGGCATTAAAATTAGAAAGATCATATCATAGGGAACATGTGTATCAAGTTTGAAGTCGATTGGACTTCAACTTCATCAAAAACTACCTCGACCAAAAACTTTAACCTGAAGCAGGACAGACGGACGAACGGACGAACGAACGAACGGACGGACGAACGAACGAACGGACGCACAGACCAGAAAACATAATGCCCCTCTACTATCGTAGGTGGGGCATAAAAAACAAAATGTCAAAGTGGAGGGATTAAGATGGCCGCCGAGCTGAAAACACTGTAAAAAGTCAGCTCCCAGTTTTTTGCAGTTTTTTGTGTTTTATATGAATTGTTGCATGATGAAAAGTGGATAGACTGATAGATAACATTTTGCTGAATCATTGGATGCCAACTTATGAGAAAAATTTGGTGGAACTTTTGTGATATTTACAGAAAACCATTTTTTTGGATTCAAGTGTTCACCTATTATTGATTATATTTACTTGATAACAAAGGATTTAATTCAACATGCCTGGAGGCAACAGCCTTACAAGTAACAAATCTGTGAATAAAAGTGGAAAATGTGGAAACACTGTTCAGACTTTACTAGCTGCCAAATTAGATAAAGTTGACAAAGAAAAAACTGAAAAACCTAATAAACAACCAAAAAGGACTCACTCTGAAGTGTCAAATGAATCAAATACAAGTGTTGATCTGACTGGTATAATTAGTATACAAAGGGACATAGAAGAAATTAAACAAAACCTGGAGGGTGGATTAAAAAAGATAGACCTTGAAAATGCAACAAAAGACCTTGTTAAGTCAAGTGATCTGGAAGTCATTGTAACTACTATAGTGAAGAATTTATTTAAAGAATTTACTTCATCCATAGAGACAAAAATTGATAAAAAAGTATCAGAAGTAATAGAGGAAATGCAAGAGAAAATAGATGCATTATCAATAGAAAATGAGAACTTGAGGGAGAAAGCGGAGGTAGCTATGAAAAGCTTATCTGCAACAAAGAAAGAACTACACCAAAATGAACGACTGACAAGAGAAGCTATTACCAGCAGCAACTACAATGAACAATATTCTCGCAAAAACAACATAAGAGTTATAAACTTTCCATGGCGAGAGCGACAAGATCTGCGTGCGGACTTTATTAGTAAAGTGAAAAGGGACATGAATGTTGAACTTGAGGAAAGAGATGTTGTCGCCATCCATAGAATTCCATCTGACAAATTAGGACCAAAACCTCTTATTGTGAGACTATTTAGTAGTGATGTCAAACGAAGAGTGATGCGAGAAAAGAAGAATTTACAAGACCATGTAAGATTCTATGATGACATTTCCAAAAGGAACATTGAACTGATGAAAAGACTAAATGAGACTGAATGGTTCAGCGACGTATGGTACTTCAACTGTGGTGTATATGGAAGGATATCTGATGGTCTACAGCTGAAGTTCAATATATTTGATGACATTTTTCTTAGATTGAGACAAAGGAAATAAGTAGTTAACTTAATACTTGACTCTCATTGTTACATGTACATTATGTCTTGATGAACTTTGATTTATTTTATAAACATGTTAAAAGTGCTATTCTTATTTTCATGGGACAAATCTTAATACTATAAAAGTTGTCTCCACTTTGTAAAATAGTTGACTATGTCATAACTGATAAATCATATACAGGATATATAAAATTGAAAGAACAATTATACTGCAAAAAACTAGAATTTTTTTTTGGACATTAATTCAATCAAAAATGTCTGCCATTTTGATGCTAAATTCTTGTTTTTATCTCTTTCTTTTTCTTTCCAGTCCTTTATTCTTTTTATTAATTATTGCATTTCTGCAATATCATTCCATTACTTTTTGTTTTGGTTTAGTTTATGGTGAGTTATCCTGTTTATCATTTTTATGCATCTTTATGTTGGTGAAATGTTTTTCTTTAGTATTTTTACACACATTGAGAATAATCAGATATTACTGTTAGATTTTTTTAAGGTCATATTATGTGCTAGTGTATTTACTGACATCATATCATGTGTGCCTTGAAGGTATTAACTGTTAATTGTCAAGGTTTAGGAGATAGTGTTAAAAGAAGAGATGTTTTTAACTATTTAAGAACAAAGAATTACAATATTTACTGTTTACAAGATACTCATTTCTTATGTGAAAATGAAAATAATATAAGAGCTATGTGGGGATATGATAGTTTTTTTTCATCTTATAGCTCAAATTCAAGAGGTGTAGCAGTTATGTTTAATAACAACTTTGAGTTTAAGGTCCTAAAAGAAAAAAAAGATGTTGGTGGTAATTATTTAGTATTAGACTTAGTTGTTGATACTTTACATTTTACATTTGTAACTATTTATGGACCAAATATAGATACTCCTATTTTTTATGATCAAATTATGTCAATTATAGATGATTTTGGTAATGATAGCTATATGATATGTGGTGATTTTAATCTTGTTCTCAACCCTGATATAGACTATTATAATTATTTACATGTAAATAACCCAAATGCTCGGGAGAAAGTTTTAGAAATCATTCAGGAAAGGTGTCTTATTGACCCTTTCCGTGAACTTTACCCAGATTTGAAGCGTTTCACATGGAGAAAAAGAACCCCCTTTAAACAAGCAAGGCTAGATTTTTTTCTTTTATCTGAAGATTTACTATGTTGTTTGAAAAATTGTAATATCGAGCCTAGCTATCGCTCTGATCATTCTATGGTTGTATTAAATCTAGAATTTAATCCTTTTGATCGAGGTGGAGGATTGTGGAAATTTAATAATTCATTATTGTATGATCCAGAATATATAAAGATTGTTAAAGAAAAAATAGTAGAAGTTAAAAAACAATATGTAATTTATGAAATAGATAGAATTGAAGACATGAATAATAAAGACCTCCATTTTAATATTAATAGTCACTTATTTCTTGAGACAATGTTGATGGAAATTAGAGGTAAAACTATATCTTATTCAAGTTATAAGAAAAAGGTAAAAGAAAAACAAGAGAAAGATCTTAGAAATGAAATTCTTATTTTGGAAGAAAAGGTAGATGAAGGTTCAATACAGATTTTGGAAAATAAAAAATGTGAATTAGAAAATATAAGAAAAGAAAAAATTAAAGGGAAGATAATTCGATCAAGAATACAATGGGTAGAAGAGGGTGAAAAACCTACTAGCTATTTTTGTGGGCTAGAATCAAAAAATTTTACAAATAAGATAATACCAAAAGTAGAAAAAGAAAATGGAGATGTAATTTCTAAACAAAAAGATATTTTAAAAGAAGTAAAATCTTTTTATGAAAATTTGTACAAGAATAAAGACAAGTCAAAGGGAGATAAATTCAGTAAACTTAAAGAAGGATTGAAAGATATAAAATTAAAAAAACTAACTGATGATGAGAAAAAAAATCTTGAAGGTGAAATAACAATTGAGGAAGCTGGTTTGATATTGAAAAATATGAAAAATAATAAAACACCAGGATCTGATGGTTTCTCCACAGAGTTCTTTAAATTTTTTTGGAAAGATTTGAAAATTTTTGTTGTAAACTCCTTGAACTACAGTACGGAGATTGGTGAACTATCTGTTACGCAAAAACAAGGAATCATTACATGCCTGCCGAAGGGAAATAAGCCTAGACATTTCTTAAAAAATTGGCGACCTATATCTTTATTAAATACAGTATACAAAATTGGCTCTGGAGTTATAGCAAAACGCTTTAAAACAGTTTTAGATAAACTGATAGATTTCGATCAAACTGGATTTATTAGTGGGAGATATATTGGAGAAAATCTTCGTTTAATTTATGATATTATGCAATTTACTGAGGAAAAAGATATTCCAGGACTTTTGCTGCTCATAGATTTCGAAAAGGCATTTGATTCGATTTCTTGGGAATTTTTAACCAATGTCTTGAAGTTGTTCAATTTTGGAGAATCAATAATTAATTGGGTTAAAGTTTTTTATAACAATATCAAATCAGCTGTAAACCAGGGAGGACATCTATCGGAATTTTTTTCTATAGAACGAGGCTGTAGACAAGGGGATCCCTTGTCGCCTTATATTTTTATTCTCTGTGCTGAGATATTAGCATTAAAAATACGAAATAATGATAAGATAAATGGTATTACAATTACGCAAGTTGAGCACAAACTGCTGATGACACATCTCTTATTTTAGATGGTAAAGAAGAATCTTTGAATGAAGAATTAAATGAATTAGATTGGTTTGGAAATATATCTGGTTTAAATATTAATTTTTCTAAAACACAAGTTATTTGGATAGGAAATAAAAAGTATAGTAATGAGGTATTATGCCAAAATAGAAACCTTACATGGGGAGAAACATGTTTTAAGGTACTAGGTATAAGCTTTGATGTTAATCTTGATAGAATTGTAAAAATTAATTATGATGAAAAAATTGTACAAATTAAATGTGTAATAAGACAATGGTCAAAACGAAATCTTACTGTTATTGGTAGAATTACTGTAGTAAAGACATTGATATTGCCTATTTTAAATCATTTGTTTATATCCTTACCAAATCCAAGTGATGATATTTTAAAAAATGTCATTCAACTTATGTACAATTTTATATGGAGTTCACCAATTGATAGAATTAAGAGAGATGTTTTACAAAATGATATTGAAGATGGTGGACTCAAAATGATAAATCTTAGTGCATTTATTTTAGCACTGAAGTGTACATGGATAAGGAGATTATTTAGAACAGACAACAAATGGCAGAATGTTTTTTTGTCAAATTTTCATGTAGAACTTGAAAAATTTTATGGTTGTGGAAGTGTTTATATCCAAAAATTACAGCAACATATCAAAAATAAATTTTGGCAAGATGTTCTGAAAGCATGGCAACTTCTTAGAGAAAAAGATGAATATGACAGTTGGGAATGCTTTCTTGCTAGTCCAATCTGGCTTAACAATAATATAAAGGTAGCAAATAAACCTATTTTTTATAAAGATTGGTTTGAAAATGGTATAAGATTTATAAATGATATTGTAAATGAAGATGGGACCTTTTTCTCTCATCAAAAGATAGAAGAAATGTATCAGATAAATGTGAATTTCATGAGATATAATAGTATTATATCTGCTATACATCAAGCATCAAAATCATTTGTGGGAAAAAATCACAAATTAGAACTACCTTTAATTCCATCTGCTATTAAAAGACTTGTTAAAAGTTCAAAAGGATCTAAAGATATGTATATTGTTTTGAATAAAAATAGAAGTGTTCCCACTAGTCAGTTAAGATGGACTGAAATTTTTGGCTTTGATCAAAATCATTGGAAAAAAATTTATAAACTGCCATTTGTTGTCACAAATAATACTAAGTTACAGTGGCTACAGTTTAGATTCAATCATCGAATCTTAGCTACAAACAAATTTCTTCATAAAATTAAGATTTATGATAATCCAAATTGTACATTTTGTAATAGAGAAATTGAAACATTAGAACATTTATTTTGGGAATGTGAACATACACAATTATTATTAGAACAGATTGAAAATTGGTTTCTAACCAATGGAATTAGTGTACTTTTTACAAAAGAAGTTTTTTTGTTTGGTAACACTGCAAAAATATCAAACGGCAATGCAGAAAATACTCTTTTTCTTACCATAAAGCAATATATTTATAATTCCAGATGTTTTAAAAAAAAAACTGACACTAAACTCAGTAAAAGAAAAGATAAAATATGTGTATGCAATGGACAAAAATATTGCTATGAAAAACAAATGTGAACATCAGTTTCTCAGAGAATGGAATGCTTTTGATATATTACTTAGCATGCTTAGTTAAGTACAAAAATGTATATACATGTTAAAAATGAAAATGCTGTATTTACTATACTAAAATAGAATTCAATTTCTAGATGAATTATATCGAAAACTCACCACACTATTCTCTCTCACTCTCTTTCTCTTTCTATCTCTCTCTCTCCGGTGTTCAAACTGCTTTACTCTTTATCTTATATTTGTATATTTTAAAAAAAAAAAAAATTGCTTCCTAATAGAAAGATGTATTGATTAGATAATATCTATAGATTTATATATTATATATTGCTATTATATTTGTGTATATTATGTTGTAAATTGGAAGTTATAAATAATAAAAATAAAAAAAAAAAAAATGTCAAAGTGGCTTGGCACTTAAATGGTTTCATGGTGCCAAGAAATCTTTCTTTTGCATGATTCAAATTAAATAAATCTTCATTTTTCAAGTTGATGACACATGTCCTAAACTTTAATATGAATATATGTATTAAAAAGAAAATATTTCAAGATATTTCTCTTATATATATTCAAACAATTGTCAACAGATTACTTGTGACTTTTTGTCCTATGACTTTTTGTCCTACCAAATTTGTGACTTTATGTCCTGTGACTTTTTGTCCTGTGACTTTCTGTCCGTTTACCTTAAACGATTGTATTCAATGATTGTAACAGATAAATAATAGATTGACATATCCTCAACAAAAAACCTTTAAAACATGGTTGTGGGTAGTTGCTGTCTGGAATTAGTTTTTTTTAATTTGTTGAAGTATAAATCTGGCTGTTGATTTACTCTTTGAAAATAATCTAACATTTCATTATCCTAATGCCTTTTAAAGCTTACTTTTTTTCCATGATTAAAGAAAACATTTTTGTTTGTAGATATCTAATTTTCGTTGTTTTGCCAAAGTTTTTATATGTTGAACATTTATTTTTGTATTTAACCTGTACCTGTGAAATCCACAAATATTGGTATCCAACGAATAATAATGAATTCACAGTATATACAGTACAAGTGTTGATCATTATTAAAGTCTGTATTATGACCAGTATTTGTTCAAAACATTTTTCTCTGGTCATAGATGGAAACTTTTTTCTTTTACAATCATACCACTCCGCGTTATTTCCAAATAGACAAAAAATAGATTTGTTTTTACCTTTTGATCCGTCAAGGATGACATGTTCCCTATAATCTGAGCGGCCATTTTCCTTGTTTCTGTCTGTCTGTCCTGGAAAGCTCTCTCCACTACAGGCATGATCAATGCAAGAGATGGAGCATCAATAAAATGTACAAACTTTGTCTCTAGTAGTGACCTCAGACATCTCAGTGTCTTCTTAGCAGGATCTTGTAAAGCATCGAGTAGTACTGGTACAATTACTGAAAATATAGCAAAATGTTTTAAAAAATGTTCTTATCCTGTGGAGGTCTATTTCAATGATCTCAGCTGATTCCTGTTGCTACTACTATCTTTGGTCTAATCTAAAAGTGGTATTCCCTGTTTGATTCTTATTATCATTTCAGTCATAGTTATTAGCCTCAATAAAGATGAAGACTGAATAGGGTGAGGGTAAATCTATTAATTGCTTTCTGAAAAAATTTCTTTAGATAAAGTTTTCTCTCTCTTTTTGAAATTTAAAAAGTTGACCACTATGACTTTTACAAAAGAAACTGATCTGGTGTCCATGTCAGATCTTTGATAGTCACTGTTTAATTTATTCTCAAAATTTCATTTTTAAGGCTGACATACATGTAGTGTAAAAACACAGGTCTAATGTTGAAGATTGCATGTAAACCTCAAGTTTTCCTTTTATTTTTGTGTCGAAAGGTTGCAGCATCATCAATGTTTTCCCAACATTTCCTCTTGTTTACATGATATTGGTTACTTTAGTTACATGATAATACCTTGAATTTCAGGATTTTTGATGACATCACCAATCTGTCTGAGAGCCTGAGCTCCTGCCTTCTGAACTTTAACATGAGAATCTGTCAGTACTTCAGTTAACTTTGGTACAATATTGGGTAGACAGGCTGACAGTTGTTTGGGTGCACAGTACGCCATAGCTCCCAGTAACTCTACAGCACCTAGATTTATATAAATTAATAATAAAAATGTTTGAATTTTCTTTAAGTTTTATTACAAGTATAAAGTGTAACAGTATATCTGTAGATAAATTATCACATGTTCAATTGTAAAGTTCTAATTTGCTTTGAAAGCTGTCAATGGCAAGTTTCAAAATAAAAACATGTTATTGTGCAAGTAAATATGTTAATGTGGTTGAAATTAAATTATCTTTTTGTGTGACTCTTGCTGTGAGACAAGTACATTTTTACTTGTACAACTAATATAACATTCTTATAAGATATATCCTTATCATTCGTTTCTTCATAAGCATCTGTTTTGATATTTTTCCGGTTTATCAACAATAATATGTATGTATATGCTCTGTGTAAGCCTCTCTTTTGAGGAGCACCACCATGATATACAGTGTAAAGGAGGATATTTTAGACCCTGTATTAGCACAGTTTAATGTGAACATTTGCTTATCTAGTTCACAAGCCTGGTCCTACTTTCAGAAAAGTATGTAATGAATCATATGTTTTATAATTCATTTTTTCGATGACACTTGTACACAGTGTTTCCTGAAATCTTACCTGCTTTTGTTCTCCATGCATCTTCTTCCAATCCTTTAAGTAAAGATGGCAGAACTAATTTAACACCATGTGCAGTGAGCATGCCCATTACACCTCTAGCTGTATCATCAGCGGCCTACAAACATACATTAAAAATAAACAATTAGCCTGTAGCTATAGCAACAAATAACTACAGATATTCATGACACAGATCAATCACTATAAATTAACATTTTCCATTCCAAAAAATACTATTGTCATATAGAGTACCTGTTGAAACCTGGTTGGAAAAACAATTTCTAGTATGTATATTTGCAATAGGGCTCTTCACGGTTAGTTCGGCCATATTGGATAGGGGGCAGATTTTCATAGTGGAGGTAAAAATGGTGTGAAAAATACAGGAAAATATCATTAGAACAGAGCAGTTGCTTAAAAACATGCATAGGATTTCCCATACTTTCATACTATTTCCATAAAATCTGCCTCCTATCCAATATGGCCGAACTAACTGTGAAGAGCCCTATTCATAATGCATATAATTAAATCTTAAAAGGTAAAAAATAAAAAGTTCTATCAAAGAGCTTCAACATTTGTAGATTTACATAAAGGTTTATATTCATAACTTAGTATTTTTTCTGTACATTAGTTATGTTTCATGAAAATAAGTATGAATGAAAGCATATCATTACCTCTCTCACATACTGGCTGCTATCTCCAAAACAGAACAGTAAATGTGGCAATATGTGGACAACATAAGGTTCAAATAACTTGCCTAACATAGTACATAACATCTCATAGGCAAACAAAGCACCTGCAAGTATATCAAAGGTTTCTTATTGACAAATATTTTACCTTTTATGTCTCACCATCTTGTAGAAAAGTATTTAAACAAGTTGTCAAACAAGGGAAACATCATTCATTTTCTTGTTATTATTCAGCCGTCTTAATTGTGCTTGTTTCAGTAGGTTCAGCATTTTACAAAATTATATTTCACAGATATTAGCGTGAAATATGCTTGACCTGCCATACTATTATTATCATAATGTTTGATAGAACTGATCATTTGTTGTTATTAAATTACAGCAAGAACCAGATGCTCCGCAGGGCGCAGCTTTATACGACCGCAGAGTTCGAACCCTGAACAGATGGGGCAAGTATGGACATAACATTCAAGCTTGATACAGCTCTGAATTTGGATTGTGATTAAATAGTTGACACAACATAGGTTTCTGACACAGAATGAATGTGGTCTAAGAACTTAAACGTAAAAACTTAATAATAAAAATTTTAAATTGGACATTTACCTATTATGGTCCAATATCCAAAATCTAAATACATGGTTAGATTCAGCATATCAAAGAACCCCAAGAATTCAATTTTTGATGAAATCAAATAAAGTTTAATTTTGGACCCTTTAGACCTCAATGTGGACCAATTTGATAACCGGGCCCAAATATCAACAAGAGGCTGTCACAACGACAGCAAACCGGATTTATTAATATTTATTTGTGTCCTGGCAATATCACAAGAACCATTACTGATGAATGGTGAAAGTGAAAATCGTCAATATCAAATTTGACCTCCATTTTGTCATCAGTATCAACATCTTAAAATTTGAAAAGCTTAGATTGAATGGTTCATGAGTAAATGCAACAATGTGAATGGAAACGCCATTTCACAATCTTTCAAGAACCACAACTCCTGAACGGTAAAAGTCAAAATCATCATTATTGAACTTGATCTCTAATTTGCCATCAGTAACAACATATAAAAATTTCAAAAGCTTTGGTTGAATGGTTCATGAGAAAATGCACGGACACGACTGGAAACACCATTTTTCAATCTTTCAAGAACCATAACTCCTGAACGGTAAAAGTCAAAATCGTCATTATTGAACTAGACTTCTATTTTGTCATCAGTAACAACATATTAAAATTTGGGAAGCTTTGGTAAAACAGTTCATGCGTAAATGCATGGACACGACTGGAAACACCATTTTTCAATCTTTCAAGAACCATAACTCCTGAACGGTAAAAGTCAAAATCGTCATTATTGAACTTGACCTCCATTTTGTCATCAGTAACAACATGTTAAAATTTGGGAAGCTTAGGTAGAACAGTTCATGCGTAAATGCACGGACACGACTGGAAACTCCATTTTTCAATCTTTCAAGAACCATAACTCCTGAACGGTAAAAAGTCAAAATCGCCATTATTGAACTTGACCTCCATTTTGTCATCAGTAACAACATATTAAAATTTGGGAAGCTTAGGTAGAACAGTTCATGCGTAAATGCACGAAAACGACTGGAAACTCCATTTTTCAATCTTTCAAGAACCATAACTCCTGAAGGGTAAAAGTCAAAATCGCCATTATTGAACTTGACCTTCATTTAGTTGTCAGTAACAACATATTAAAATTTTAAAAGCTTTGGTTGAACGGTTCATGAGTTAATGCACGGACAACATTTGATTGCCGCCCGCCCGCCCGACCTCCCGCCCGACCGACCGCCCGCCCGACCGCCCGCCCGCCGTACATCCCCAAATCAATAACCGACATTTTTGTCACAAAAATCCGGTTAAAAATCTAAATACATGGTTAGATTTAGCATATATCAAAGAACCCAAAGGATTCAATTTTTGTTGATATCAAACAAAGTTTAATTTTGGACCACGATTTGGACCAACTTGAAAACTGGCTCCATAAGCAAAAATCTTACTACATGTTTAGATTCAGCATATCAAAGAACCCCAAGGATTCAATTTTTGTTGAAATCAAACAAAGTTTTAATTTTTGACCTCGATTTGGACCAACTTGAAAACTGGGCCCCAAAACTGTTGGGACTAAAACTTCCAAAATCAATCCCAACCTTCGTTTTATGGTTATAAACCTTGTGTTTAAATTTCATAGATTTCTATTTACTTACACTAAAGTTATGGTGCGAAAACCAAGAAAAATGCTTATTTGGGCCCCTTTTTGGCCCCTAATTCCTAAACTGTTGGGACCAAAACTCCCAAAATCAATCCCAACCTTCCTTTTGTGTTCATAAACCTTGTGTTAAAATTTCATAGATTTCTGTTTACTTATACTAAGTTATTGTGCAAAAAACAAGAACAAGAGTGCACATACTGAAATGTCTCACCTTCTTTACTAATCATTGATATTATGTTGATAGTCCTAAGTATAAAGCTTTATTACAACTGTCACATAAACTTAACATTAACCAAGATAGCTTAACAAAGACCAATGAACCATGAAAACGAGGTCAAAGGTCAGATGAACCATGCCAGGCAGACATGTACAGCTAACAAAGATTCCATACAACAAATATAGTTGACCTACTACTTATAGTTTAAGAAAAATAGACCAAAACACAAAAACTTAACACTGTGCAATGAACCGTGCAATTGAGGTCATGGTCAAATAAAACCTGCGGGACTGACATATAAATCATAATATATTCCCATACACCAAATATAGTTGACCTTTGGCATATAATATTAGATAAAAAGACCAAAACTTAAAAACTTAACTTTGACCACTGAACCATGAAAATGAGGTCAAGGTCAGATGAAATCTGCCCGCTAGACATGTACACCTTACAATCATTCCATACAACAAATATAGTAGACCTATTGCATAAAGTATGAGAAAAACAGACCAAAACACAAAAACTTAACTATAACCACTGAACCATGAAAATGAGGTCAAGGTCAGATGACACCTGCCAGTTGGACATGTACACCTTCCAGTCCTTCCATACACCAAATATACTAGCCCTATTTCTTATAGTATCTGAGATATGGACTTGACCACCAAAACTTAACCTTGTTCACTGATCCATGAAATGAGGTCGAGGTCAAGTGAAAACTGTCTGACGGGCACGAGGACCTTGCAAGGTACGCACATACCAAATATAGTTATCCTATTACTTATAATAAGAGAGAATTCAACATTACAAAAATTCTGAACTTTTTTTTCAAGTGGTCACTGAACCATGAAAATGAGGTCAAGGACATTGGACATGTGACTGACGGAAACTTCGTAACATGAGGCATCTATATACAAAGTATGAAGCATCCAGGTCTTTCACCTTCTTAAATATAAACCTTTTAAGAAGTTAGCTAACGCCGCCGCCGTAGCCGCTGGATCACTATCCCTATGTCGAGCTTTCTGCAACAAAAGTTGCAGGCTCGACAAAAATGCTTATTTGGGCCCTTTTTTGGCCCTAATTCCTAAACTGTTGGGACCAAAACTTCCAAAATCAATCCCAACCTTCCTTTTGTGGTCATAAACCTTGTGTTTAAATTTCATAGAATTCTATTTACTTAAACTAAAGTTATAGTGCGAAAACCAATGTGTCTTTGGAAGACAATGATGACGACAACGTCATACCAATATACGATAAAAACTATAATCTTAAGATAAAAAAAAAAACGCACAAAAAATCAAATAAATTGCAACAAAATCAGAACAATATTTCTTACCTTCTCGTTTTCTGGGATTCTTTTTATCCTTAACAGCATCTTCAAGCCTGGACATGATTTCTTGTTGTTTTAGAGCAGTTATACCTAAACCTCTGACCAGACCAGCCAAACCATAGGCAGCTCCCTTCCTTTCTCCATAATTATCAGAGTCTAGTAACAACTGCATCAGTCTCTGTACCAGTTCTGGAGCATCACTTCTGATACCAGGAATAAGGGGAGGTAAACAGTTAGCAACAGATTGTTGTACCTAGAACATATGTGAGCACATGCATATATTTCATGAAAAGGAATAAAAGATGTAAGGTCTTTAACATTGTTTTATGTGAATGTAGCCATCAAATCTTATGGTTATGAGGTTACTTGGTAATTTTTAATCAATAAAATCACTCTGCACACAACAAATTTATGTATCAATGATGTTTGATTTATACACTATAAAACAAGAATGTGTCCTCAGTACACGGATGCCCCCACACTATCATTTTCTATGTTCAGTGGACCGTGGAAATGGTGTAAAATCTCTAATTTGGCATTAAAATTAGAAAGATCATATCATAAGTAACATGTGTACTAAGTTTCAAGTTGATTGGACTTCAATTACATCAAAAACTACCTCGACCAAAAACTTTAACCTGAAGCAGGACGAACGAACTGTCAAACAAACAAACAGACGGACGCACAGACCAGAAAATATAATGCCCATAAATGGGGCATAAAAAGATAGAGGTGATAAGTATATTGAACTAAAATTTTACACAATCTTCATCTATAAGAATTTTTTGTGGAAAGTTATCATTTCTTAAAAGGTAATGACATGTACATGTACCACTTGAAAAAAAATGTATTTTATCCTTAACTTATAATACTTAGCTTTCTTAAAACCAGCATCATTTACGCTGTAAGTAACGATAAATAAATTTCGAATATTTAAAGCCACTTGGACTTTTTAACTTTAGATTAACCAATTTGTAATCACCTTCTCATCTAAATCATTTTGTAAATTGGTCACTTATTCAATGAAAAGCCATAATAAACCTTGTATCACTTACCTCTTGTGAGGGGGTTGATAAAGCACCAATAAGCTGAGCCACAATAGGTTTGATTTTAGGATTGTCCTTATCTAAATGTTTAGCTAGACAACCCATCAGGATGACTATACTCTGTCTGACTGCATCATTACTGGCTGTATCTGGTGCACTACTCAGGAAATCTTCAAATACTGGTAATAATATGTTCACATTCTCCTATAAATACAAATGATGTAAAATATGCATTCAAAATTATTTTTTGACAGCAGGTAACAAATTAGTTTAACATCATCACATGTACATCTTTATATGACTGTATCAGATCAGAAAGTTCATCCGTTGTTGTTTTTTGTTTTTTCCATTTGGTTATAAATGCTGTTGTCAAAGCTTTATTCACTTGAAATTCATTAGTTACTTGTTGAGTGAAGGTTATTGTAAAATTGCAGTAAGATGTGGACACTATTGAAAATATTTCCTTAAATGTCTGTTTTTTGGTAGTTACATATGTAGCTAGGTTCTTGTATAACTGCTATTGTACCTGTGTCTCCATTTATTCCAATATATATATTGACTTTCCTTTGTCTGGGTTTTTAATTCATGGATATTATCTTTCCATAAAATAAACGAAAAAATTCAACCCCAAAATTTCTGACATATTTTTTGGTATATCTTTTAACCTTACCTTTCCATGAGTATTTATAACAGCTAGTGCAGCTTCCCTCATACGAGACCTCACTTCTGGTGCCCTGTCTGATAAAGCATCTGGTACATAGAAAGAAAACAACTCTTCTATCTGATCCTGGGGTACCAGTGGAGCTATACTTTCCATGGCATATGCAATACCACTTCTGGACTGATAATTATCCGGTGGTGGCTCTCCTATTATACGACCAAATGTGTCCAGTTCTGGTGGGGGAAGCTGTTTGGAAATAAATACAAACATATTTGTACATAAAAATAATTAGAATCTCTGATAGGTATTCTAATATGATTTTTTTTTTTATTTGTTTTAATTTTTTGTTTAAGTTCTGCTTTGAAAGCAATGAGAAAAGCAAATATTGAAATAACATTTAACTTAACATTTATACATGTACCCATTGAGCCATCCTATGGAAGCAGTAATTAAATACTAAAGTTTCTAAAAATAATATAATTGTAAATCAATGCCAGGATTTGAAAATTTCACTGTATCTAAGTTATCCTTCATGGATTGCTTCCAAATTTCTGACTAAGACAGATTGCTTCCAAATTTTTGACTAAGACAGATTGCTTCCAAATTTCTGACTAAGATGGACTGCTTCAAATTTCTGACTAAGATGGATTGCTTCCAAATTTCTGACTAAAACAGATTGCTTCCAAATTTCTGACTAAGATGGATTGCTTCCAAATTTCTGACTAAGACAGATTGCTTCCAAATTTCTAACTATGACATTCAATTTATGTTCTCATAGGTATGATGTATACAGGATGGTGACAACAGTTTTGTTAATTGAATGTCATTATGTTTATATTTAACTTTAGTTTTACTATACTGTGATTTACTTGGTTTAGTGGCTCAGAATTTTAAGACTTGTATAATCTATCCTGTGACTAACATAACTGGATCTTTACATTTATTTTGTAGATTTTTGCTGCACTGTGATTTGCTCAGGCTGTGACTCAGCACTATTCATTAAATATTTTTGAGTTCTACTATTGTAGCTGTTATGCAATCCAAGTTAGGACTCCTGGCTTAATGCCTTTAATTTATTCTTGTGACTTACATATAATTTTTCATTATATTTTTCTTTGAGTTCTGCTATTGTAGCTGTGATGTACTCGGGGTGGTGACTCAGGGTTTTATGTAGTGCTTTAGCTGCTGCCTTCTGGATAGTTTCCTCAGGATAAACAACATCAGAAGCCAGGGGAGTACACATGTCTTCATAGGGTTCCTCTAAATTCAGCTTCTCTCTCAGTCTACAAAATTTCAGAAATCAAATTTACAACATTTGAAGGAAATACTGGATAATGATAAAATGTCAACTGTTCTTTTTTTACAATATAAATTTCCTAAACATTAAAATGTAGCTAGCCTGTAAATTTGTATTTTTTTTACAGTATCAAAATACACAATGTTGTACATTATTGGTAAAAAAAAAAACCTCTCAAGTCAGATGCTAATTTATGCTAATTGACTGCTAAAAAAGTATTTTCAGAAACGAAACTACCCACGATTTATTTCATGTGAAAAACTCTGCCCCTCAATTATAAAATATCAATCTATTTTTCTCCAAGACAATCCTCCTACTTCATGTACTTACTCCACGGCCAGTTTCTGTACATTTTCATCATTATCAAAACATGCCACCCAAACTCTCTGTGCCACTTTCAATCCTAGTTCATAATTATCATCAATATTTGGCAGTGTGCCAGACAAACATTTCAGACTTTGAACGGCAGCATCCCTTCCAGCTGTACACGGGGACATCAGTGCATCAAGTAAGATGTTAATTTCCTCCGGGGTAGCCTTGGCACACCCCTCCTCGCCAGAAATACTCTCAGCGACCTCTGTGAGTCCTACACTGGCCATTTGTTGTAATTTTGATACACTTGTTGTAATGACTTGTAATAATAATTTCAACATTTGTTCTTGTGGCAACAAAGCTGGATCACTCTGAAATTACAAAGTGTCAAAATTTCATCATAGTTCCAAAATATATGCAGCTTCTAATTTCCTTCAGTAAATAATAAAATCAAAGTAATATTTTTATTAGAATTCCCACTTTATAGTTTGTTGAAAAATAATTGATTTCTGGATCATGATTTTTATTTTGTCCAATAACAAAGCATTTCATTGGGTCAATTTATCTGTGTTATACAAGAAAATGTATTCCCGCAAGGAAATGTTCAGTAGTTCTGGGAGATACCTTAATATGTGTCTTACTGTTCACATGTTGTCTTGCTGGATTGAAATTCCTAATCTAAACATTTATTTAACTAACTAAAATTAATATAATACAGTTTAATTTTTCCTTCTTTCTTCATGCATCAGAATTTTCAAAATTATTTTCTTTTATCACACTAAATTTCAAAATCTTTCAAATTGAAAACCTGCTATACTTACATCAGAATCATCTGTACTTCTCATTTCTGAGTGTGCTGAGATTAATACTATTGCTTTTGACTGTGGTTCTATGTCCTTTGCAACCACTTCACCGCCACTTCTAAGCACACAACTTAATAAATAGTAAAAGAACGTAAAAGTGAATGCTGGGAAAAGTTTGTTTTCATCGTCATTATCGTCATTATCAGAAATAGACAAGGAATATAAAAAGTTGACCACTCTGGTTCCCTGCTCTGCTGGTGATTCTTTTCTCCATTCAGAGTTTACCTCAGTTTCTGGGTTCTGTAAGCGCAATGTTACATTACTGACCAAATTTCCTGAAATTTAAATAGATTTTTGATTTTATAGTAAGTTTTAAACAGAATTTTAACTTTGAAATTCAAGGACTTAAGTTTACAAATGAAATTCTGATTGAATTGTTTTACTCATACATTGTCATATCTATTTGTGAAATAATACTAAAATTAATCCATGAGGGGGTCTCATCAGGATTCACGAGATGATTTTTTTGTCAATCACGATTCACAGATTACGAAAATATAAAAAAAAAAAAAATCTGTAGAAAAACGGATCAAGATAGCGAAAATGCGCCGATCACAAAGAACGAAAATAACCCGTCAGGCCCCTCACAGATCTCTATTCAGAATACATATAGATTTCATCACTGCAACAAGTGTTACGATATTGCTTCACTAAAATTTATATATTCAAAGCGTGAGGCTTGCTGAGCTTTTTAAATAATTAAAATTTAACTGTTGAGAGTGGAATCTGTTTCTCTAATGATTTTTATCCTTCATTTTCAAAAGCTATTCAGAAAGTTGTGTTTTATATGTGACATCATTAAGCATGGTGGCCTTTTTTCAGGACGTCACTTAAGAAAATTCAGAAGACATCAAGAATATTTAACCTTATGTTTACATTTTGACCAATCATTTGCTGAGAACAGACATTTCACCAGAGATGAGAAATGTTTTTCTCACACCGCTCAAGAAACATGAAAATAGCACAAAAGTTAGAGAGAGTGAGTGTATCTTACCTAACTGTACATCATCAAATGAGGCCTGACCCAAGTCTAGGAACACTTGGCTGACTTGGGGAGCAGCTAGGGGGGATTGTAACAATGGTACAATGAGTTTACACAAGTCCTTCATGTATCTACATAGTGACTGTTTGTCCCCTGCCAAAGCAGCCTCTAATATCTGACATCCACAGCACAACTCTTGGTTCAGCTAAAATGAGAAACGGTTACAATATAGTCCAAACATCATCAATACAGCTTTACCATATTCATATTTTACACCTGATTCCATGGACAAAATATAATCTAAATTTTTCTCATTCCTAATAAAATTACCTTAACAGAAAAACTTAAACTGATCACTACACTATGACTAAACAACTAGACAATCAATAGTATCCCTACCTCTGTTAGCCTAGATCTGATCTTTGATTCCTTTTCTCTCTGAGCCTCCAACATTTCTTCTTGCTTCTTAGTCAACTTTGGTTTAGTTTCCTTGACGGATCTTCCTTTCTTCTTGTCAAGTTCCTAATTAAAAAATCAGGAAGAAAATTATTCTATATCAAAGTTCATTAAATAAATTATCAGAAAGACATGATGAATATAAACTTCTTGATAGTAAAACTAAAACATATAATTGTCTCCATCTAAATCTTTGTGTTTTAGGTTCTTTGAGTAATTTAAAAGTGATAATGGCAGGATTTTGGTTATTTGCAATTTGTAGCAATTTGGAGCATATGTAATAGACATTTGCCTATTGATGAGAATTATATATTGACACCTAGATGTCATTTTTTGTTATATTGTGTTGTTGGCTGCTTTCTCAGATATCAATGTCTTCTATTATCCAGGATAAATTTTGTACCAAGCAGGCAAAGCACAAAAATAAATGCTAAACAATGTGCACTTACTTAAATCCTCTGAAAGTATTAAATGAATTTGTTCATATTGTTAACGTCTCTGACTTACTTTTCTTAATTCTATTTCAGCCATTTGTTCAGCATAGGAGTACAGTTTATTTTCTCTTTTAATATTTGCCTGTTTGCTATCGTCATTTTTCTCAAATCTATAAAACAAATTGTACAAGATGACAAAGATTTATAACAGAGTATATTTTTTTTTAAAGTCATTAGAAACCTCAAATTAAAAAAATAATGAATATATTTTTTTTTTTATGTTTCAATGGCTAGTTTTCATTATAAAACTTATGTACAAATACTTTTTTTTGAAGAAAATACTTTTATTTGTTCATAATTAGAAGAAGTTTACTTTATTTTAATTGCTTGCTTCAAGGAAGCAATTCCCCCCGACATATTTTCTGTAAGCAAAGTGACCTCAATGTGACCCATCTCGTAAAAGTCCTTAAGGAGGCTCGAGGCTATAAAAATTTCAGAAAAAAAATAAATATTTGTTTTTCATTTCAAATTTTATTTGTTACCTTTTGTAGTTGTTACTTATCATATGGTACAACCAGGTGCTCCGCAGGGCGCAGCTTTATATGACCGCAGAGGTCGAACCCTGAACAGTTGGGGCAAGTATGGACAAAACATTCAAGCGTGATACAGCTCTGAATTTGGATTGTGATAAAAATTTTGACATTACATGGTTTTTTTTTTACACAAAACAAATGTCAAGATTTTACAAATCAATTAAAGATTTCTTCTTCAAACTTTTTAAATCTAATATTAAATAGTTGACACAGCATAGGTTTCTGACACAGAATGAATGTGGTCTAATGAACTTAAAAGTTTTTTTTTGCCTTTGAGCAATTCACTGTGCTGTTGAATATTAATCCTCTCAAAAAAATGTTTGAAGAAATTTTCTTTTTATTTATGAAATCTGAAATGAAAAAAAATATAAACCCCCCCCCTTTTTTTTCACATCCCCGTTTCCCTTTTTCCAAAACTGATATCAATTCAAATTTCTAATGGAGTTTGCAACAATAACTACTCTTTTAAATACATCATAAAATATTAAAATGTAAAATAAAGTGCTTGTTATCACTGAATGGTAAAGATTGGTTGGTAGTAAAAGTGAATATACATTGTTTATTGTATAAAACAATAAAAAAAACTTCATCAGCAACATATTATATTGGCAAATTTCCAATGAAGTTATTTACATAAAGTTATTGGCAAATAAAAATAGAAAATGACATCATAGTCATGTCTGGCAAATGTCCAACATACATTATCTAAAAACATTTTAGATAAGATAAGGAAAAAAAGCTTCATCAGCAACATTTTATATTGGCAAATTTCCAATGAAGTTATTTACATAAACTTATTGGCAAATAAAAATAGAAAATGACATCATAGTCATGTCTGGCAAATTTCCAACATATAATATCAACTACTATTCTATACAAAGAAAGATAACTCCAATTGAAAATTAATTGCTATTGCACAATATTGTGCAATTAGATATTTCTTACTATTGTGCAATACTGTGCAATTGAAAATTTCTTGCTATTGCACAATACTTGATATGGAATCCTGATTTGGACCAACTTGAAAACTGGGCCCATAATCAACCAGATGCTCCGCAGGGCGTAGCTTTATACGACCGCAGAGGTTGAACCCTGAACGGTTAGGGCAAGTATGGACACAACATTCAAGCTGGATTCAGCTCTAAATTTGGATTGTGATTAAATAGTTGACACAGCATAGGTTTCTGACACAGAATAAATGTGTTCTAATGAACTTAAAATTTTTGTTTCTCTTAGAGCAATTCACTATGCTGTTGAATATTAATCCTCTCAAAAAAATGTTTGAAGAAATTTTCTTTTTTATTTATGAAATTTCAAATGAGAAAAATTGAACCCAATTTTTTTAATCACATCCCCCTTTCCCTTATTCCAAAACTAATCTCAATTAAAATTTCTAATGGAGTTTGCAACAATAACTACTCATTTAAATACATCATAAAATATTAAGATGTAAAAAAACTGCTTGTTATCACTGAATGGTAAAGATTATTTTAATTTATCAGTTGGTAGTAAAAAGTGAATATACATTGTATATTGTATATAACAAAGATTTAAGTTGATTCTGGACAAAGAAAGATAACTCCAATTAAAAAAAAATCTTGCTATTGCACAATATTTTGCAATTAGATATTTCTTGCTTACTATTCTGGACAAAGAAAGATAACTCTAATTAAAAAAATTTTGATATTTCACAATATTGTGCAATTAGATATTTCTTGCCATTGCGCAATACTGTGCAATTGAAAAGACTTGCTATTGCACAATACTTAATATAATAATTTTAGATCCTGATTTGGACCAACTTGAAAACTGGGCCCATAATAAACCAGATGCTCCGCAGGGCGTAGCTTTATACGACCGCAGAGGTTGAACCCTGAACGGTTGGGGCAAGTATGGACACAACATTCAAGCTGGATTCAGCTCTAAATTTGGATTGTGATTAAATAGTTGACACAGCATAGGTTTCTGACACAGAATGAATGTGTTCTAATGAACTTAAAATTTTTGTTTTCTCTTAGAGCAATTCACTATGCTGTTGAATATTAATCCTCTCAAAACAAGAATGTGTCCTCAGTACACGAATGCCCCACTTGACTATCATTTTCCATGTTCAGTGGACCGTGAAATTGGGGTAAAAACTCTAATTTGGCATTAAAATTAGAAAGATCATATCATAGGGGACATGTGTACTAAGTTTGAAGTCGATTGGACTTAAACTTCATCAAAAACTACCTTGACCAAAAACTTTACCCTGAACGGACAGACGGACGGACGGACGCACAGACCAGAAAACATAATGCCCCTCTACTATCGTAAGTGGGGTATAAAAATGTTTGAAGAAATTTTCTTTTTTATTTATGAAATTTCAAATGAGAAAAATTGAACCCAATTTTTTTAATCACATCCCCCTTTCCCTTATTCCAAAACTAATCTCAATTAAAATTTCTAATGGAGTTTGCAACAATAACTACTCATTTAAATACATCATAAAATATTAAGATGTAAAAAAAAACTGCTTGTTATCACTGAATGTTATTTATTATAATTTATCAGTTGGTAGTAAAAAGTGAATATACATTGTATATTGTATATAACAAAGATTTAAGTTGATTCTGGACAAAGAAAGATAACTCCAATTAAAAAAAAATCTTGCTATTGCACAATATTTTGCAATTAGATATTTCTTGCTTACTATTCTGGACAAAGAAAGATAACTCTAATTAAAAAAAAATTTGCTATTTCACAATATTGTGCAATTAGATATTTCCTGCCATTGCGCAATACTGTGCAATTGAAAAGACTTGCTTTTGCACAACACTTAATATTATAATTTTAGATCCTGATTTGGACCAACTTGAAAACTGGGCCCATGATAAAAAATCTAAGTACATTTTTGGATTCAGCATATCAAAGAACCCCAAGATTTCAATTTTTGTTGAAATCAGACTAAGTTTAATTTTGGACCCTTTGGACTTTAGTGTAGACCAATTTGAAAACAGGACCAAAAATGAAGAATCTACATACACAGTTAGATTTGGTATATCAAAGAACCCCATTTATTCAATTTTTGATGAAATCAAACAAAGTTTAATTTTGGACCCCGATTTGGACCAACTTGAAAACTGGGCCAATTATCAAGAATCTAAGTACATTTTTAGATTCAGCATATCAAAGAACCTAACTGATTCATTTTTTGTCAAAATCAAACTAAGTTTAATTTTGGACCCTTTGGACCTTAATGTAGACCAATTTGAAAACGGGACCAAAAGTTAAGAATCTACATACACAGTCATGACAGTTAGATTCGGCATATCAAAGAACCCCAATTATTCAATTTTGATGAAATCAAACAAAGTTTAATTTTGGACCCTTTGGGCCTCTTATTCTGTTGGGACCAAAACTCCCAAAATCAATACCAACCTTCCTTTTATGGTCATAAACCTTGTGTTTAAATTTCATAGATTTCTATTAACTAAAACTAAAGTTATAGTGCGAAAACCAAGAAAATGCTTATTTGGGCCCTTTTTGGCCCCTAATTCCTAAAATGTTGGGACCAAAACTCCCAAAATCAATACCAACCTTCCTTTTGTGGTCATAAACCTTGTGTTAAAATTTCATAGATTTCCATTCACTTTTACTAAAGTTAGAGTGCGAAAACTAAAAGTATTCGGACGCCGGACGACGACGACAACGACGACGACGACGACGCCGACGCCAACGTGATAGCAATATACGACGAAAAATTTTTCAAATTTTGCGGTCGTATAAAAATCTAAGTACATTTTTGGATTCAGCATATCAAAGAACTTCAAGATTTCAATTTTTGTTAAAATCAGACTAAGTTTAATTTTGGACCCTTTGGACTTTAGTGTAGACCAATTTGAAAACAGGACCAAAAATGAAGAATCTACATACACAGTTAGATTTGGTATATCAAAGAACCCCATTTTTTCAATTTTTGATGAAATCAAACAAAGTTTAATTTTGGACCCCGATTTGGACCAACTTGAAAACTGGGCCAATAATCAAGAATCTAAGTACATTTTTAGATTCAGCATATCAAAGAACCTAACTGATTCATTTTTTGTCAAAATCAAACTAAGTCTAATTTTGGACCCTTTGGACCTTAATGTAGACCAATTTGAAAACGGGACCAAAAGTTAAGAATCTACATACACAGTCATATATATTGACAGTTAGATTCAGCATATCAAAGAACCCCAATTATTCAATTTTGATGAAATCAAACAAACGTTTAATTTTGGACCCTTTGGGCCCCTTATTATGTTGGGACCAAAACTCCCAAAATCAAACCCAACCTTTCTTTTATGGTCATAAACCTTGTGTTTAAATTTCATAGATTTCTATTTACTTATACTAACGTTATGGTGCGAAAACCAAGAAAAATGCTTATTTGGGTCCCTTTTTGGCCACTAATTCCTACACTGTTGGGACCTAAACTCCCAAAATCAATAATAACCTTCCTTTTGTAGTCATTAACATTGTGTTTAAATTTCATTGATTTCTATTTACTTAAACTAAAGTTATTGTGCGAAAACCAAGAATAATGCTTATTTGGGCCCTTTTTTGGCCCCTAATTCCTAAACTGTTGAAACCTTAACTCCCAAAATCAATCCCAACCGTTCTTTTGTGGTCATAAACCTTGTGTCAAAATTTCATAGATTTCTATTAACTTAAACTAAAGTTATAGTGCGAAAACCAAGAAAATGCTTATTTGGGCCCTTTTTGGCCCCTAATTCCTAAAATGTTGGGACCAAAACTCCCAAAATCAATACCAACCTTCCTTTTGTGGTCATAAACCTTGTGTTAAAATTTCATAGATTTCCATTCACTTTTACTAAAGTTAGAGTGCGAAAACTAAAAGTATTCGGACGCCGGACGACGACGACAACGACGACGACGATGACGCCGACGCCAACGTGATAGCAATATACGACGAAAAATTTTTCAAATTTTGCGGTCGTATAAAAATCTAAGTACATTTTTGGATTCAGCATATCAAAGAACTTCAAGATTTCAATTTTTGTTAAAATCAGACTAAGTTTAATTTTGGACCCTTTGGACTTTAGTGTAGACCAATTTGAAAACAGGACCAAAAATGAAGAATCTACATACACAGTTAGATTTGGTATATCAAAGAACCCCATTTATTCAATTTTTGATGAAATCAAACAAAGTTTAATTTTGGACCCCGATTTGGACCAACTTGAAAACTGGGCCAATAATCAAGAATCTAAGTACATTTTTAGATTCAGCATATCAAAGAACCTAACTGATTCATTTTTTGTCAAAATCAAACTAAGTCTAATTTTGGACCCTTTGGACCTTAATGTAGACCAATTTGAAAACGGGACCAAAAGTTAAGAATCTACATACACAGTCATATATATTGACAGTTAGATTCAGCATATCAAAGAACCCCAATTATTCAATTTTGATGAAATCAAACAAACGTTTAATTTTGGACCCTTTGGGCCCCTTATTATGTTGGGACCAAAACTCCCAAAATCAAACCCAACCTTTCTTTTATGGTCATAAACCTTGTGTTTAAATTTCATAGATTTCTATTTACTTATACTAACGTTATGGTGCGAAAACCAAGAAAAATGCTTATTTGGGTCCCTTTTTGGCCCCTAATTCCTAAACTGTTGGGACCTAAACTCCCAAAATCCATACCAACCTTCCTTTTGTAGTCATTAACATTGTGTTTAAATTTCATTGATTTCTATTACCTTAAACTAATGTTATTGTGCGAAAACCAAGAATAATGCTTATTTGGGCCCTTTTTTGGCCCCTAATTCCTAAACTGTTGAGACCAAAACTCCCAAAATCAATCCCAACCGTTCTTTTGTGGTCATAAACCTTGTGTCAAAATTTCATAGATTTCTATTAACTTAAACTAAAGTTATAGTGCGAAAACCAAGAAAATGCTTATTTGGGCCCTTTTTGGCCCCTAATTCCTAAAATGTTGGGACCAATACTCCCAAAATCAATACCAACCTTCCTTTTGTGGTCATAAACCTTGTGTTAAAATTTCATAGATTTCCATTCACTTTTACTAAAGTTAGAGTGCGAAAACTAAAAGTATTCGGACGACGGACGACGCCGACGCCGACGCCAACGTGATAGCAATATACGACGAAAATTTTTTCAAAATTTGCGGTCGTATAAAAATCAAAGTACATATTTAGATAAAGCATATCAAATAAGGCCACCCTTAAAAAATTGTTTGTTTGGCATTGCCGACCCACACTATCAGCAGGTGGGTAGGTAGGTAGGGAATTTTTTTTTTTTTTTTTTTTTTTTTACATTTAAAAGCCTTATACATGTAAATCATGAAGTCTCTAGATCAATGTTGTCTAAAGCATTGCAGCATTGTTGTGTGTACATGCTGGTGGTTTCTTTGAAAGGGGTCAACCATCAATGTCACATTCTACATCATATGGATAATTTCACGTAAGACAGTCAGTTTTATTGGCAAAGTTAAAAGAGGCCTGATGTCACATCTTGAAGTTGTGGTCACAGTTTGGTAAAATTACCACAAGTTAAATGGCTCAACCACTACGGCTCCTTGTACAAATGGACAAAGATTTAAAACTTTGATTGTTTTCTTTGGTTTTATAAACATCACTTTCTACACCATATGGGTAATTTCATGGCAGTCAGTTTTAGTGCCGTACTAAACCGTAGTACTTGAAGGAAAATGCCAACCTGTGGGAGGAAACTGACTAACCTTATCACATCTGACATGAAAACCAAACCTTAATTTTGCAACTGCCCAACTAGGGCTCAAACCAATACCTGGAGGCTAGTAATCATACATGTAAGGTGTGACGAACTACCATACAAACACGCCTACTTCCCCATATAAGTTTTGAGGATAAAGGATCTGTTCCAAATTAGGACAGCAAAATATTAAAAATTTGGAAGGTTGGCGTGACAAATTATAGACATGGTGTTTATACTAATATTATCCAAGTGCAAGGTTTTTCAGGGATAGGTTTAAAACGTATGATAAATTCAAAATGGAAATATGCAGCAGGACAGACAATTTTTGCAGAAAAATAAATTATGGGTTGTAATGCTTGTTTGATTAACAGAAATCTGGACATGCATTACATGAATACAGATAAATTAATGAGCCCTTAGAATTATGGAAAAGGTTTCTGTCAGTATCTTTTATGTTTTAAGAATTATCTTATTCATGTTAAGAAGAAAGGCAAGAAAAGGGGGAAGTACTTCAATTGACACAAGATGCTAGTCTTTAAAATATGTATGTTTTGTTCCAGGCTAGCAACTACTGGTACAAAACTACTATAAACCTGTAAATCATTATGGTCTTTAAGCTTTGGTGCTTACAGCCATAATTATCTTGAATGCATCATTGTGGTTCTGACTATAGTAGATACTTTGTTCTCTGGTTTAAGGGAACATTTGTCAATGATAAATTTCAAATATTTGATAAGTTCAACAAATGTAAGAGCCATGCATATTTGTTCTGTGATGTCCCGGTGAAAAACTTCTATCTGATCATGAAGCGACAAAGTCAAGCAGAAATCATCTGTTTCTGCTTTACAAAAGATAAAATTGAGTCCTCTACAAGGTCTGTCAAAACGTTTCTTTCAAAGAATAGCTGAAATTTGATTTTTGATAAAATACATCTCCCTTAACCAATGCATTGCAGCATAGGGAGATGCCTTCCCCTGCCGGCCTCTTTGACATTACTTTTGGCAGACTTTTTCTATTCCATGTCATTTAAATGTTTGCTCCCAATACAGTGTAAGGCAAGCGCTTTCAAGATCATGATTTGAAATAAGCAAAGCCAGGAACAAACTCGGCGGATACGATCAATTTCCAGCACAATTTCGATTTTTTTTAAATAAAAAAAAAAAAAAATTCTGAAACGCAAATAAAATTATTTGGGCGGCAAGTTTTTCAGTGGGTCGGGCGGCAATGCCAAACAAATGAAATTTTATTTTAGGCCTAAGCCCAAGAATTTAATTTTTGTTAAAATCAAACTTAGTTTAATTTTGGACCCTTTGGACCTTAATGTAGACCAATTTGAAAACTGGACCAAATATTAAGAATCTACATACACAGTTAGATTTGGCATATCAAAGAACCCATTTATTCAATTTTTGATGAAATCAAACAAAGTTTAATTTTGGACCCCCATTTGGACCAACTTGAAAACTAGGCCAATAATTAAAAATCTTAGTACATTTTTAAATTCAGCATATATCAAAGAACCACAAGGATTCAATTTTTGTTAAAATCAAACTAAGTTTAATTTTGGACCCTTTGGACTTTAATGTAGACCAATTTGAAAACGGAACCAAAAATTAAGAATCTACATACATAGTTAGATTCGGCATATCAAAGAACCCAATTATTCAATTTTTGATGAAATCACACAAAGTTCAATTTTGGACCCTTTGGGCCCCTTATTCCTAAACTGTTAGGACCAAAACTCCCAAAATCAAACCCAACCTTCCTTTTATGGTCATAAACCTTGTGTTTAAATTTCATAGATTTCTATTTACTTATACTAAAGTTATGGTGCAAAAACCAAAAATAATGCTTATTTGGGCCCCTTTTTGGCCCCTAATTCATAAACTGTTGTGACCTCAACTCCAACCAGGTGCTCCGCAGGGCGCAGCTTTATACGACCGCAGAGGTCGAACCCTGAACAGTTGGGGCAAGTATGGACAAAACATTCAAGCGTGATACAGCTCTGAATTTGGATTGTGATCAAATTTTTGACATTACATGGTTTTTTTTTTACACAAAACAAATGTCAAGATTTTACAAATCAATTAAAGATTTCTTCTTCAAACTTTTTAAATCTAAAATTAAATAGTTGATCATGACACAGCATAGGTTTCTGACACAGAATGAATGTGGTCTAATGAACTTAAAAGGTTTTTTTTGCCTTTGAGCAATTCACTATGCTGTTGAATATTAATCCTCTCAAAAAAATGTTTGAAGAAATTTTCTTTTTATTTATGAAATCTGAAATGAGAAAAATTTAACCCCCCCCCTTTTTTTCACATCCCTGTTTCCCTTTTTCCAAAACTGATATCAATTCAAATTTCTAATGGAGTTTGCAACAATAACTAAAATGTAAAATAAAGTGCTTGTTATCACTGAATGGTAAAGATTGGTTGGTAGTAAAAGTGAATATACATTGTTTATTGTATAAAACAATAAAAAAAAACTTCATCAGCAACATTTTATATTGGCAAATTTCCAATGAAGTTATTTACATAAAGTTAATGGCAAATAAAAATAGAAAATGACATCATAGTCATGTCTGGCAAATGTCCAACATACATTATCTAAAAACATTTTAGATAAGATAAGGAAAAAAAGCTTCATCAGCAACATTTTATATTGGCAAATTTCCAATGAAGTTATTTACATAAAGTTATTGGCAAATAAAAATAGAAAATGACATCATAGTCATGTCTGGCAAATTTCCAACATATATATTATCAACTACTATTCTATACAAAGAAAGATAACTCCAATTAAAAATAAATTGCTATTGCACAATATTGTGCAATTAGATATTTCTTGCTATTGTGCAATACTGTGCAATTGAAAATTTCTTGCTATTGCACAATACTTGATATGGAATCCTGATTTGGACCAACTTGAAAACTGGGCCCATTATCAAAAATCAAAGTACATATTTAGATATATCAAATAAGCCCAAGAATTTAATTTTTGTTAAAATCAAACTTAGTTTAATTTTGGACCCTTTGGACCTTAATGTAGACCAATTTGAAAACTGGACCAAAAATTAAGAATCTACATACACAGTTAGATTTGGCATATCAAAGAACCCATTTATTCAATTTTTGATGAAATCAAACAAAGTTTAATTTTGGACCCCCATTTGGACCAACTTGAAAACTAGGCCAATAATTAAAAATCTAAGTACATTTTTAAATTCAGCATATCAAAGAACCCCAAGGATTCAATTTTTGTTAAAATCAAACTAAGTTTAATTTTGGACCCTTTGGACCTTAATGTAGACCAATTTGAAAACGGGACCAAAAATTAAGAATCTACATACTTAGTTAGATTCGGCATATCAAAGAACCCCAATTATTCAATTTTTGATGAAATCACACAAAGTTCAATTTTGGACCCATCCTTTGGGCCCCTTATTCCTAAACTGTTAGGACCAAAACTCCCAAAATCAAACCCAACCTTCCTTTTATGGTCATAAACCTTGTGTTTAAATTTCATAGATTTCTATTTACTTATACTAAAGTTATGGTGCAAAAACCAAAAATAATGTTTATTTGGGCCCCTTTTTGGCCCCTAATTCATAAACTGTTGTGACCTCAACTCCAAAAATCAATCCCAACCTTCCTTTTGTGGTCATAAACCTTGTGTTAAAATTTCATTGATTTCTATTTACTTATACTAAAGTTATTGTGCGAAAAACCAAGAATAATGCTTATTTGGGCCCTTTTTTGGCCCTTATTTCCTAAACTGTTGGAACCAAAACTCCCAAAATCAATCCCAACCTTCCTTTTGTGGTCATAAACCTTGTGTCAAAATTTCATAGATTTCTATTCACTTAAACTAAAGTTATAGTGCGAAAACCAAGAAAATGCTTATTTGGGCCCTGTTTGGCCCCTAATTCCTAAAATGTTGGGACCAAAACTCCCAAAATCAATCCCAACCTTCCTTTTGTGGTCATAAACCTTGTGTTAAAATTTCATTGATTTCTATTCACTTTTACTAAAGTTAGAGTGCGAAAACTAAAAGTATTCGGACGACGACAACGACGACGACGCCAACGTGATAGCAATATACGACCAAAAAATTAAAATTTTTGCGGTCGTATAATAAAAATCAATCCAAACCTTCCTTTTGTGGTCATAAACCTTGTGTTAAAATTTCATTGATTTCTATTTACTTATACTAAAGTTATTGTGCGAAAACCAAGAATAATGCTTATTTGGGCCCTTTTTTGGCCCTTAATTCCTAAATTGTTGGAACCAAAACTCCCAAAATCAATCCCAACCTTCCTTTTGTGGTCATAAACCTTGTGTCAAAATTTCATAGCTTTCTATTCACCTAAACTAAAGTTATAGTGTGAAAACCAAGAAAATGCTTATTTGGGCCCTTTTTGGCCCCTAATTCCTAAAATGTTGGGACCAAAACTCCCAAAATCAATCCCAACCTTCCTTTTGTGGTCATAAACCTTGTGTTAAAATTTCATTGATTTCTATTCACTTTTACTAAAGTTAGAGTGCGAAAACTAAAAGTATTTGGACGACGACGACGCCAATGTGATAGCAATATACGACCAAAATTAAAATTTTTGCGGTCGTATAAAAATCATTCAAAACAAACAATTCGTGTTGACCCCAGATGACTTTTAAAATGTATACATCATTGAAAAAGTTCCAAATTATCTCCCTTTGGAGGAAAAATGCCATTTTTTGGCTTTAAAATTGAAATATGTTTTTTAACTCATCGGTGACCTATATTTTTTTAATATAATTTCCATATAAGCTGTACTTAAACTAAATTATTGTAAAATTTGAGCGATTTCTGTAATAAATTTCTTTCTTTTTTTCCGATATTACCTTTCTTTCTCCTATTACTTCAACAGAAAAAATACACCTTTACAAAAATGTATGCTTCTTTCGAAGGCAGATTGTGAGCGCAAATGAACGGTGACCCCACTTTTTTATTTTATTTTTCTGTTAACTATAAGATAAAGTTCATTTATAGAAAAATATAGAGAAATCCTATATAAATGATTTAGACCCGCGAACCCCCTTAAAATAAACTATTATCTGATTGTACATGTTAAACACGTCCTCAATATCCATGCTTTTTTTGTTGATTGTTGACAAACAGGTGACAATCGTTAAACTTAGGCTTCAAAACATGATCTTTAGTTACCTGCCATATTTACACAACAACACTGACCGATTGAAAAAACTAGAGGCTCTAAAGAGCCTGTGTCGCTCACCTTGGTCTATGTGAATATTAAACAATGGACACAGATTGATTCATGACTAAATTGTGTTTTGGTGATAGTGATGTGTTTGTAGATCTTACTTTACTAAACATTCTTGCTGCTTACAATTATCTCTATCTATAACAGTACTTTCTGTGGAAAATGTTATTGAAAATCTTCAAATTTTAAGAAAATATTGTTAAAAATGGACTATGAAGGGCAATAACTCCTTACGGGTCAATTGACTATTTTGGTCATACTGACTTATTTTTAGTTTTTACTTTGCTGTGCATTATTGCTGTTTACAGTTTATCTCTATCTATAATAATATTCAAGATAATAACAAAAAAAACAGCAAAATTTCCTCAAAATTACCAATTCAGGGGCAGCAACCTAACAACCGATTATCCGATTCATCTGAAAATTCCAGGGCAGATAGATCGTGACCTGATCAACAATTTCACTTCCTGTCAGATTTGCTCTTAAGGCCAACTAAAATTAATTAGTAGATTTTCATCCAAATTTTTGAAAAAAATGGGGTGGGTGGGAGGATTTTATTTTTTAAATTTTATTTCATATGAAACCTTCTTGTCATGTGTTATTCATATATGCAAGTGTAATAATAAGCTTATATCATGTAAATACATCCATAAGGTATCGTGTATAAGACAATAACAATCAAAACCAAGGAGTAACCAAAGACTCATAAAACCAAAAGACATTTACATCAACAGTTACAAATAATAAGTAGGAAACAACACGAACTCCACTAAAAACTAGGAGTGAAATTAGGTGCTCCGGAAGGGTAAGCATTTCCTGCACTGTATATGGCACCCATCATGTTATTTCTTTGTCCAGTTCGGTAATGATGGAAGGTTGTTATGATTGAGGAAGAATATCACTGAGATATGATTTCTGACACTCTTTTGTCATAATGGCCAATCAGCTCATGATGGCGTCCATAAAATTGCTTGAGTAATAACCTTAATTTGATTGATTCATAGCCTGTCTTAGCAACTTTTGAGAAAGCAGTATTCCTTGTTCAACAAAATTAAGGTACTTTTAGCTAGCTCTAGAGTAACGTATCAATTGAGACACATATACTCCATATGCTGATGCCGCTTTTTCAAATTCGTAAATATATATATCTGATTGGCAACCACTGTTCTACATGTAATTGCCACTTTAGAAACCTATTTTATAGTAAACAACAGAAATGTGGAGAAATGCTCTCTTAAGTTGGACTATCTATATCAAATGTATTTTGCTTTCTAAGCAATGTTTTTTTTTGTCCAAATAAAATGAAACAAAGGCATTTATTTGCTCAATGGATAGTTTTCATTATAAAACTTATGTACAAATACTTCTTTTTGAAGAAAATACTTTAATTTGTTCATATTTAGAAGTTTACTTTATTTTAATTGCTTGCTTCCAGGAAGCAATTCCCCGATATATTTTCTGTAAGCAAAGTGACCTCAGTGTGACCCATCTCGTAAAAGTCCTTAAAATAAACTATTATCTGATTGTACATGTAAAACACGTGCTCAATATCCATGCTTTTTTGTTGATTGTTGACAAACAGGTGACAATCATTAAACTTAGGCTTCAAAACATGAACTTTAGTTACCTGCCATATTTACACAACAACACTGACCGATTGAAAAAAAAAATAGACGATTATACGCAATTTATGCGAAAAAAAATGATAAAATCGTGCACAAAAGACTAAGTTTATGATGTTTGTATGCTTTAGTTTAAGAATTGGAATAACATTTTTTTTCACCAGTCACTCGTTTCATATGACTTTAACTTACTGTGAATACATTACTAATAGTTGTTCTTGGGTTTAGTAGGTACAGGTGAACCACGAATTCAAATATTCAATGATTACAAATTTTCTATAGGCTTTGTATACAGAGATTTGCAAAACCATGAAATCAAATATCCACGAAAAATTGGTACCCACGAAAATGAATGAATCCACAGTACATATAATCTGATGATGATTTAATGCTACAGTGGATAAAAATACCTGGTGCTCTATTTCAGTTTTTTTTGGCAGAAACTTATAAAGCAAACAGGTAAATGAGTTTGAATGTCCCTTTGTTATCTTTTCGCCTCTTCTATACAGCACAACTCATTGACAAAACAATATCTCCCTTAGAACAGGGCCTAGTCTTCAAAAAGTCTTAGTCAATTGTTTCTTTTCCTCTCGAAAATCCAAGCTTACTTGCAGCTTTGAAGATGATTTGAACTTTTACTTTTTCACAAATATGCATGGTTTTGCTATTCTATCTAGATCGGGATTTGTTACTTTTCAATTCTTATAGTAGGATATATTTTGTTTAATATGTTATATGTATGTTTCAATTTAAGAGCTCTTCAAAAGTTACAGTATTGAAATTAGATATTTATTATATAAAACAAGTCATTTCTTGTTTGAATTGTTTTAAAGAAGTAGGTCTGGTAACGGCCGATTTTGGCCTCAAATTTCAGGTTCATCTTAAGAAAGTTTTTGGACACTTTTAAAACACTTAAGTTTCTATTTCAATTGATTCGATTGGTTAATGTGAAAGATTTTAACTGATTTAGTCATTAAAACTGCTCTGAATAAAGCTTAAATATGACAAATCTATCAAATATGCCAAAAAACGTCACTTTTCAGATGTTTTTTTGTCAAAAATAAAAGTGGCCGCATCCGTGTTCATCCTCAAACTTTATATATGTGTTGTATTATCATCAAATACAACTTACATTTCAATATTATGAATGAACACGAATGCGGCCACTTTCATTATAGACGGAAACCGTCTAAAAATTAACCAAAATGCTAAAATCTTGAAGATTTCAGTAATTTAGCATGACTTGATGATGCTAGAATGAGATATTTGTGCATTGTATTGTCAAAAAAAGCTCATATTTATGTAGCAGAAGCATTTTCCTTTCCAAAATATAGCTTAAAGATTACATTTTCACAATTTTCGAAAAACTGCTATATTTTGGGGCCAAAAAGGGGTCTTACTGAACCTACTTCTTGGTCATTTTGTAGTCTTTTGTACCTGACTAAAGAGTATGGGATGTGCTCATTGTTGTAAGCAGTACAATGACCTATAGTTGTAAATAGTATGTGTCATTTGATCTCTAGTGAAGAGTAATCTCATTGGCAATCACACCACAACTTTTTTAAACACTATTTTATATTCAACATATTTCAGACTTACTTTTCTAACATAGATTTATCAAACAACTCTCCACTAGGTGTTAGAAAGATACCATATTCCTCTCTTGTGATTACTGCAAGTTCTGCGTTGCCTAACAACCGTGATACATACTGGATCATAGGTGGCAGCACGATATCTGGAGCTATTCTTACTAAGCAGGAGAAGGCATTTTTGCTACTCTGAAATATATCAAAACTACAATAACTAATTTTATTTATAGTAGAGTAATATGTTATTGTATACATGTATGTTAACTGATAAATGATATAATGTGTAATAGATTTAACCTGGAAAACATTAAGCTGAATCTGAGTTTAAGTGTATTTCAGTAAGTACCATTGATAAATATCAGGTTAATAACCGGTAAAAGTGTAATTTTTCATTTTTATCATCAGGTTAAAAACCTAACATTAAACTTATATTTTTTTGTCATTTGGTCAAATATGTATAAACACATATTGTTTTGTTACATGGGAACACTGTTGAAATCCGTAACTAGAGGCTCTAAAGAGCCTGTGTCGCTCACCTTGGTCTATGTGCATATTAAACAAAGGACACAAATGGATTCATGACAAAATTGTATTTTGGTGATGGCGATGTGTTTGAAGTTCTTACTTTACTGAACGTTCTTGCTTCTTACAATTATATCTATAATGAACCTTGCCCATTAGTAACAGAGAAAAATATTTGGTAAAAATTTACATAAATTTACCGAATTAATGAAAAGTGTTAAAAATTGACTTTAAAGGGCAATAACTCCTTAAGGGGTCAATTGACCATTTAGGTCATGTTGACTTATTTGTAGATCTTACTTTGCTGAACATTATTGCTGTTTACAGTTTATCTCTATCTATAATAATATTCAAGATAATTACCAAAAACGGCAAAATTTCTTTAAAAATTACCAATTGGAGGGCAGCAACCCAACAACCGATTGTCCAATTCATCTGAAAATTTCAGGGCAGATAGATATTGACTTGATTAACATTTTAACTTCTTGTCAGATTTGCTCTAAATGCTTTGGTTTCAGAGTTATAAGCCAAAATCTACATTTTACCCCTGTTCTATTTTTAGCCGTGGCGGCCATCTTGGTTGAATGGCCAGGTCATCGGACACATTTTTCAAACTAGATACCCCAAAGATGATTGTGGCCAAGTTTGGATTAATTTGGCCCAGTAGTTTCAGAGGAGAAGATTTTTGTAAAAGATTACTTAGATTTATGAAAAATGGTTAAAAGTTGACTATAAAGGGCAATAACTCCTAAAGGGGTCAACTGACCATTTCGGTCATGTTGACTTATTTGTAAATCTAACTTTGCTGAACATTATTGATGTTTACAGTTTATCTCTATCTATAATAATATTCAAGATAATAACCAAAAACAGCAAAATTTCCTCAAAATTACCAATTCAGGGGCAGCAACCCAACAACGGGTTGACCGATTCATCTGAAAATTTCAGGGCAGATAGATCTTGACCTGATAAACATTTTTATCCCTGTCAGATTTCCTCAAAATGCTTCGGTTTTTGAGTTATAAGCCAAAAACTGCATTTTACCCCTATGTACTATTTTTAGCCGTGGCGGCCATCTTGGTTGGTTGACCTGGTCATGCCACACATTTTCTTAACTAGTTACCCCAAAGATGATTGTGGCCAAGTTTGGATTAATTTGGCCCAGTAGTTTCAGAGGAGAAGATTTTTGTAAAAGATTACTTTGATTTATGAAAAATGGTTAAAAATTGACTATAAAGGGCAATAACTCCTAAAGGGGTCAACTGACCATTTCGGTCATGTTGACTTATTTGTAAATCTAACTTTGCTGAACATTATTGCTGTTTACAGTTTATCTCTATCTATAATAATATTCAAGATAATAACCAAAAACAGCAAAATTTCCTCAAAATTACCAATTCAGGGGCAGCAACCCAACAACGGGTTGACCGATTCATCTGAAAATTTCAGGGCAGATAGATCTTGACCTGATAAACCTTTTTACCCCATGTCAGATTTCCTCTAAATGCTTTGGTTTTTGAGTTATAAGCCAAAAACTGCATTTTACCCCTATGTTCTATTTTTAGCCGTGGCGGCCATCTTGGTTGGTTGACCGGGTCACGCCACACATTTTTTAAACTAGATACCCCAATGATGATTGTGGCCAAGTTTGGTTTGATTTGGCCCAGTAGTTTCAGAGGAGAAGATTTTTGTAAAAGTTAACGACGACGACGACGACGGACGACGGACGACGGACGACGGACGACGGACGCCAAGTGATGAGAAAAGCTCACTTGGCCCTTCGGGCCAGGTGAGCTAAAAAATACTTATAGGATTTTACCCTTCCCATGGTCCTGAAATTAAAAATGTTTTAGATGTGTGGGTGCTACTCAAGTGTTCAGCTTTTTATGTAGTTAAGTGATTTTTTTTTGTCTTGTTGTTTAGATTTTTTCACAGGCTTTGTTTTTTTCTCAACTTAGATTTTAACTATCACTTTGGTGTCTATCTACTCTTTTGATAAAAGGTTTATGTGTAAAAAATTTCATTTGTCTCTGACTATCCATGACCAACGATCAGATTTATCCAAACTTTCAAGAATTACTTTACCTCTGATAGTTCCTGTCCTGTCATCACAAATTTAAGACATTCTGACAAGTGTTTCCTGACAAAATTCTTGCAATCTAATTTCAATTTGGCTACAATCTCTGTCCATGTATCTTTGTTCTCGTAAACTAAAATGAAAGTAAAAACTTATCAATTTATGTAAACAATACACTGTTATTTCAGATATCATTGAGCTTTTTATTAATGTGAATGTTGCAACTGAATGACTTTTACAATAATAATATCTCACATTCTGATATTGGATACATATCTGTATTTAGATTTTCCTGAAATCACAATAACTATTCTCTTCTTAACACATTCTTCAAAATTGCCACAATAAAGGCACAGAAACATTATTGAAATCACAGTAAATGGTGGACTAGAAAACTTTAATGTAAACATTTCTAAAAATTTGACTAGAATGTTGTTTTGAAAAAGGAAATAAAAATTTTACATTTGATATCTAAGGATATGCTATACATAACATTGAGTAGGACTCGTACCTAGAAAAACATCTTGCATGTATACTATCTTGAAATAGAAAATAAAATTTTACATTTGAAATCTTAGAATATATCGAGTATGACTGGTACCTAGAAAAAAAATATCTTCATATCCTTCTTACCTATGCATGGATGATGTGCCGGGACCAGAGAAGCCTTAGCTATAGCTTCTGCATCTTTTACATCTGCCTTCTCAACATAACTAACAGTCATAACGGCTCTAGTAAGAATGATGGGTTTAATATACTTCAGTTGGTCAACAGTGCTTTCTTTCTCTGTGTCAAATAGTTCTGGTTCTATGAACTGAAAAAAAATGCAGACGGCTAAATTCCAACCTCTGGTTTCAAAATTTCAATTGGCTCTCATTTGTTGTTGTTTGTTTAATGAAAAAAAACAAAATTGGTATGATATTGAATGTTAGTGATGCCAGGACTTTTATGACCTTGTGTTGAAATTTAAAAGGTAAATTTGAGCTAGATCTTCCAGTGTAATTTTTTCTCAATTTTTTATATTTTGGTTTATAGTTGATTTGTTTTAAAATTTCAGATGGAAATTGATAATTTTCAGCTGGGGGACTCAGATTGATCTAAAGATAGATTCCTGCAGGCTTGAGATTCATATTTATGTAATTCATTGCAGTTACTATTTTAAAATATCAATAAAGCTTGTTTATTTGTTACCACAAATGTTAAAATTCTAGGCCATAAATGTTTGTAGATTTTTCAACACAAAGTGGTATGAAGTGGTTTTCAATGCAGATTGTTTTCAATCTAAATAAATTTGACCTACCTTTTGATTGGATAATAATTCTTCACATTCTGATATAAGAGCCAATGAGATAGATGTTCCTCCCAGAAGAGACAGCAGACGTTTGATTGTTAGTTCTGTATGGTGTCGTACTGGTCGTGATTTGTGGGTTAGACAGTAGATGATAGCTCCATAGTATGGTCTGAAAAAGAAGATTTGAATGTTCTGAAACCTTTGCAAGTTACTGTATGCAAGAAAAAAAACAAATTAAGGTCTTTAAATTCAAAGAAACTTTCTTTCCTTTAAAATCTACATAAAAGGGCAATTTTAGAATCTTTGCAATTAGAAAAATTTTCTTTTCTGAAATAAAAATTATTGTAAACAAAGTTTGTTTTTTAAACTTTTAGTCAGTCTTAAAATTTGAAGAATAAAAACATGTTCAAAATATGTATGTATTTTACATTGACATTAAAGATGAGCCAAACTTTTAAATTACATTAACTTTCAATATGGCAGTGTTAATTATACCATCATCTTTCATGAGTACTTGAAGGCTGTGAACTCATCTCATGTTTTGAATAACCCAAACAAAATGAAGCCTAAACAACAGTTGACTGCGGTATGGGCTTTGCTCATCGTTGAAGGCCGTACAGTGACCTATAGTTGTTAATTTCTGTGTCATTTTGGTTTCTTGTGGATAGTTGTCTCATTGGTAATCATATCACATCTTCTTTTTTTTTATTAATTATTAAACCCAATGTTTCCATTACAAGTTATATATCATCTCCTTTAACATATCAAGTGTGAATATTACGGGTGATAGGGTAGAAAAAGTTATTCATACCCACCACCTCTCTAACATTTCCTGGAATGTTCCAAACTATAATGAACCTACTTTGATATTTTTTCTGTCATTTTCTGTGGGTATTCCAAGATCAGTCTCTCAGACAAGGTCACCACATTCATCAATACTGAAATATAGATAACTGTCTCAAGCTTAAAATATTAGAGCAAACCTGGTATATACCCAGTTCCATTGAGACTGACACAGTGTTGATACATATGCATTGTTATGAGGGTTAATTAATGGCACACAATATCACCTTCTTTTAACTAAAAGTCTTTTTTATCCTATAACTGTGATTTATCTTTTTATTTGTAGAAAACTAATAAGAGATAAAAATCATGAATTGGCTTTTCTAAAAGTACTAAGAATTTATTCAAAACAAGTAAAAAGATGGCACTGCCAACTGATGCTCCGAGAACAGATTCTTTCAAGGGTTCAAAATATTAGTATGTATGGAGGGAAAAACAGAAATGTATATTTAACAGTGGGACACAATCCACAAACCATCTTCTAAGTAATAAAAAATATAATTTAAGTAACAGAGATCTAGGACCTATTTAGCCTAAAATCAAAAGACTTCTACCCCTACATTATATCTTTCACTCGCCAACCTTTGTTCTATTTATCCCTAAATTATCTTCTTCCCCTTTCTTGAATATTCCATCTGTAGAAAATTATTTCTACATAGAAAGAGAATCTCAAGCTTTCCTCTGGTAATATTTCCCCCCAATCTATTTCTATTTCTAGCAAATGCCCTTGACCTTTCGACTCAAAAATCAAAAGGATTCTTCCCCTTTATCATATCTTCAATTTGCACATGTGACTTTAAATCAGGCAAGGGAAACCAAAGTTACCATATTCTAATCAAGCATTGAACTTTCCAAGGAGTATAATACAAACAAAATTTAAAATATAATTCTTCTTTTTAAACATACCATCATCTCCAACCTGAGACAGGAACTTGTCATTAATGAACAGTTGTTTTTGTGCATCTAACACTACACTCCAAAATGGACCCATTTTAGTTTCTGAAAAGAAGACAACATCATACAGAGCTATGAACTTTATTTTCTAATCTAATTAAAATAAATAATGAATGTTTAATAACTGAGAATGACTAACGTTATGCTACTTACATAAAGAAATAAGACAAATCAAATGCTCAATCAGTATATTTTTTGTTCCAATGAAATATTCCTAATAAAAAATAAACATAAAATAGCATAATCATTTCCTGATAAAATTACTTGATAGCATGATACAGTTAAACACATATTGTATTTTAACACTTAGAAAGATTCTGTTGTATCTTTAGTAGTAAAAACTCACTAAGATAATCTGACATTATTATGTTTTTAAATCACAAGAAAATTGAAAAGAACTGATATTAGGCTTTGCCCAGATCATGATTATATTTACCAGCTTGAATATCCACCAATGAGAGCTTGACTAACAAACATGATGCTGTCACACCTTCAGCTACTATATTTGATTGGTTGGCTTGTCCACTGGCCTTGGTTACAGTCTGGATTAACATTGGAATCAAATCTACAGCCTGGGGAATTGTATCTCCTATAAAACAATCAAGTTTAATGTGGAAAAGTACATTTTTTACTTTTCATTTTGAGTTCTTCAACATTTTGACATCCCAGGAGCTTTATTAACTTATTGTATAATCATCGTTGAAGGTCATACAGTGATCCTTAGTTTTTCACATGAAAAAATGCATATCACTTATAAATTTGCTTTGTCTGAAGCGATTTTCTGAGTCTACCTTCACCAGATCTAGAAAAGCTCTAATCAAAATCTCTTCAAGGCAAGGGTCAACTTTTACTGTAATAGCAAGGTTTAGTTATTAAAGGCATGCAACTTATTATATGAGACACTTAGGAATTACTGGGAAGCCTACACAGAATGTAATTACATGCTTTGATATTTCTTAAATAAATTAAAATACACTGTGATTAAGCATGATATATGTCTGAGCCAAGACTTTTAAGTTATGTACATGTAGAGAACCTGTAATGACACACTTAAGTTTTAACAGGCATATTTTCCTGTAATAACATAAGGAATGATGCTATCATGTATACAGGCCCTTTGAATAATGTAACATACATATTTAATCACAATTTTTTGATTTTTTTGTCCACAATAACAAATGTATGTTATTTTTCTCTCATAACTCTATAGATTTTGAACCTTGACTGTATGATGATAATGGAATTAAGTGTTGATACAGTGTTGATATTGGAAAAGTTGTAAAGTATTTGTTATTTAATGTTGAGGATTATCTCGTCTGTATATGATTACCTTGGAAAGCAGCATTCATACACTGTAGATAGGCATTCCTCACAGCTGATGTTGATGTCTTCAAGGATAATGCTTTCTGTAAAAAAAAAAAGAAGCATATATTTATGAAGCATTTAACACTTTGTCAAAAAATGCAGATATGAATGCTCATTTTGCAAGATATCATTTTTTTGAAACAATTTGAGTAGAATTATTCCCCAACAGCAATAATAAATGCACACAGGAATATCTAATTCAACATTTTTAGTAAATGATCAAAGCTGTTCAAATACCAACTAGTACTTTACCTCTGTTCTGTGTTTTTATTTTTATTTCTGACTATTTTCAATATATTTTTTTTAAACTAACTTATGCTGTTTGGTTTTTCTTTTGAAATATTTTTTACATTTTTACCTGCCTGTACTATTTATAGCTTTTATACTATATTGCATACATTTTGATCATTACTGAATGCCATTTGATGACTGATAATTGTTACATCCTCATCCTTTGGACTCAGTAGATATTTGTCTCATAGACAATCGTACCACATCTTCTTATTTTTATAAAAACTTTGTCTGTATCATGTACTAACTTTAAACCACAGGATGAGTTTATCTGGTACACATGTGTAGAACTTTGTACACCATAGAGATAGCATCTGTAGAGCATGGACCAGTGTACCTTCATGGACTGTAAAGTAAAATAAAACATCATACATTTAATAACATCTGTAATCCATGGACCAATGTACCTTCATGGACAGTAAAGGAAAATAAAATATCATACAATATTTCACACTTGTCAATGCTTGTAATTGTTATTTTGTTTTATAAATCTAACTTTTGAAATTTTCCCTATCAAAAACTTCCCTTGTATTTATTTTTGTGCTCTAATTTTACTGTACTACTGTGCATGAAACATTAAAAATTACCCAAATCCTAACATATGAATCATTGGTAGCTAGTCATTAATCAAATTTGAATATTCTTCTTTAATAGAGAAAAAATTATTATGTTTGTTCCAATTTAAGTTCAAAAGTCACTTCTGTGTGAACTTGAAAAGGTCATTTACTTTTACCAATGAAATCGATAGGATTGATTGATTGCTTGTTGGTGTTTGACACATTTTTCACACCCTTTGCTAAATTGTAGTGGTCAGTTTTAAATGGTACAGGAATCCAGAGTGCCAAGAGAGAACCACTAACCTTCCAAAGAAAAACAGCCAATCCTAGTGAATCAAGATTAATAGAGTTGAATGTACCTGCCACAATTCTCAGTGTAGACAGGCTAGCAATATAGTTGATGAACTATCCAATGAAATCCATAGGAAAGTATTGGGAGAAAATTAAGGAATCTACAGTTTTAACAGCAGTGAATATATGATACTTTAACATACCTTCAGACTGAAGTAAGGTAAGAAAATTCTCTGATACATTGGTACTGAGGTTCTGTAGAGTATTAGCACCACTGACTGCATTCTTGCTTACATTACCAATGGCTTGGAGAACACTGATTCTCTGGTCAGCCATGCTTAGTTTTCCTTCTGAACCTGCATCATAAGAATATAATGTGTATCAATACCACACTATGTGTCTTTATTTTTAACTAATATGCTTTGTCTGTATGCCATTTGTGCTTCTTTGTTCATGTTTGTATGTTTTTTAAGTGATTAGGATTATAGCACAATGTTGACTGCTGTATTTTTGACAATTTTACGTATAGTGTCTGTTTGTTTTGTTTTTACATCTTTGTCAATATAATGGAATTTGATGTGTCTGTCATACAAGTGAGCTACACAAAGGTTCCTGGTTCCATTCCCGTTATGGGATGAAAATTTCAGGGACTGAACTTTTTGGCTCTACCTTGACACCATTTGTGAGGATGGTCTTAGGGAATGATGATAGTCCGTCAGAAGGGGACGATAAATTGATGACCCGTGTTAAGAGAGAGCAATATCTCTTGCACGCAAAAGACACCCTTGTAGATTTGGAAAAAGAGCAGGCTAATGCTGCTACAAGGCAGCACTCGCACCAGCAAAGTGGGAAAGGATTAATATAAGTTACAATAACTTGTTTCACAATCCACTATAAATAAATATGTTTAAAAATTCAAGTGAGAGGTTTAGCTAGCTATAAAATCAGGTTCAATTCACCATTTTCTACATAAGAAAATGCCTGTACCGAGTCAGGAATATAACATTTGTTATTCATTAGTTGATGTGTTTGAGCTTTTTATTTTACATTTCGGACTTTCCATATTGACGTTTTCTCAAATTTCGGTATTTTTGTGATTTTACTATTTTTGAACACTAAAAAATTATACGACTGCCTTAAGGAAGCTCGCTCGGCCGTTTTTGAATGCGCCGCGCATATCGAGTTACCGTATGATGTCGTAAAATATAGTCGATTAAATAAATAAAATAAGGGTTTTTGATGGTTAATATACGCATGGAATGAACTTTTATATTATTTATCTGCATACTAACATACTGCAAAAGAACCAAATCTTCGTTATGTTTTACTTTACGACGCAAAACAAGAATTTACGGCATTGTTTATTTATGTCGTCAGGTGACAGAACAATTATAAATGGGACGTAACCGGGGATATTTTCGCAATGAAAAATAATTTAAACGACGAGAGAATGTTTCAGCTACCCAAGTTAGGCGATGGAACATACACCAGTTAGATAGAGAGCACGGCTATTGTTCTGGTTTACCTCAGACTCATGACAATCCGACGACAAACCCTGTCCGCCCTGATGTCAGTGATGAGTATGTCACACGGGATTTTCCCGATTTATCCTTTGTGGAAAAAAATGTATATGTCAGAGACAGTGATGACTGGAGAGAAGGAAGGCGGGTTGTTGAGCTCTCTGTTCTTGCAGATGGTCTGGCTGGATGTAAGATGTGTAACAATCCGTTATCACTATCACATACAACCCGTGTATTGAACTATGGTCTGGGGGCACTTTTGAAGATACAATGCATGAATACTGTTTGCCATTTCGTAAACACTGTACCAACAGGAAAGAGACACCAGCAGGTGTTTGACATGAACACAAAGTTAGCCACTGATAAGACATGTTCAATATACACTGTATCCAATCTTATTCCTACATGTTATATGGTCAAAAAGAACACATAAAAATACATACATGTACAACACAGGCACTTGTTTCTATCCATACGAAGGTCGACTATCAATATAAATAGAAGCTGGATAGTCGACCTTCGTATGGATAGAAACAAGTGCCTGTGATGTACAATGTACAATGTAGCTACACATGAACTAATTGACCACATATCTAAATAAGGAAATGTGCAGTATACTTATCAGGAATATGAATTTGTCTCTCCTTTCTTTAAAAACAATGGACATAGATATAGGAAGATGTGGTGTGAGTGCCCATGAGACAACTCTCCATCCAAAAAAACAATTTAAAATAGTAAACAGGTCAATGTACAGCCTTCAACACAGAGCCTTGGCTCACAAAAAACAAAAAGCTATAAAGCGGCCCAAAATTACTAGTGTAAAACCAACTGTCTAATACATGTATATATGTATCTGGCTATATTGTAATTAAACTTGATAACTGCAGTATTCTAGACATATTGTTTTCTGTAATCAGGATATATGTTTTATCCAATTCTTTAATTCTTGCACTCACTTGCAGTTATTCTCTACATTTTAGCACCCCTTTAATCTCTATTCATTATTTGTTGGCCTTTTAAAGGCAAGTTTTTCTCTATTCTTTATTTTTTGACCCATTATTTTATATTCTGTTAACCCTATACATGTACGTGTATCTACACCCTCATGTAAAACGTGTCAGGGGAGCTTTGAAGGAAGATTAAGAGGGTTGCAAAAACAACAAGTGTGCTGAAACAAACTACTATATAATATCAGTTAAACAATAAACAATAACATGGCAAACATGCAAATGTATAATGATTTTTAACTCTCCATAAATCAATCAGTCCAATTTAGCTATTGGTTGTGCAGTATTACTTCATAATTTTCAAATATATGCTTTATAAAAGGTGATTTAAGTCATATTTAAAGACATTTGTTCTCAAATAGGGTTTATTAATTATTAAAACAGGTCTAATTATAACCAGACATAAAAACCTATATATACATGATATATGCCCTAGTTGGTTTGATAAATTGATGACATTACTGTTTACATTGTAATTTGTGTATGTAAATAGCTAAACATGCTAATTACTAATTATTACAGAGCTAATTTTTATAACTCATGTGAATTGAGGAAAATTGTTTTTTCTCTAAATTTGCAAACTTAAAAGTATTACTCAAAATGTTTACTAATTCTATAGGTGTGCTTCATGCTGGGATTGGTACAACACAGATAAACAGCCTCTTGACAGCTCTAAATATACCTGCTGTTAGTCATGCTATGCTGGATAGAAGACAAAGGGAGACTGGTGATGCACTAGAGGCAATGGCACAGAATTCTACTAAAGAATGGATGATTGAAGAACAGAGATTAACATCAGAGTAAATATATACACATTTTAAAAGATGATTTTGTTCTCTACATATTTAAAGAACTTTTAATCTTATTAATGTACTTCATTTTTAATACAGTGCTTTTTGCATATATATGTGTAATGACTGGAAGAAAACAATTAAGTCCTATTTGCAATATGTTTCCAGTTTATAGGAGTCTCTTGATAATACCAGGGCACATATGAAAAAGGTCATACATGTATATTAATCTCTATAAATATTGACTATCTTATTATAATTCTTATATGAATTGATTTGCATATCAATAAATACATGAATATGATTGGTCAATATGAATTTTTCATTTGGTTTACACTTTGATAAACCATGTTTCCAAAACTACTTTTATGTGAACTATTCATGCACAATACACATGAATGCAGGAATCCTGAGATTTGCAGGAAATTGAAATTGAAAACAAAAAACTTGTAAGTAATTTTATTTTTATGCATATATATAACAGAAAAGAAAATAGTGCATAAAAGCTTTGAAAATGAATAAAATTTAAACTCGTATAATAAACTGGGAAAATTTTAAGCTAACGGTAGCAAAGATTCCTAATTTTAGTTTACACATTCATGACAATATCTTATTTAAGAATCATACATAACTTTTTTCTATTTACAATTTTTAGACAAACAGGTGATGACCAGTTAGCTGTATCAGTTGATGCTGGTTGGCAGAAAAGGGGAAGTGGAAAAGCATATGACAGCTTGTCAGGTATGAACCTTTATACAAAGATAAAGAAGGATTAAAAAAAATAATGTTTTGAGTATGACTTTATCTTCTTTTCCTCAAGAATGTAGATATCCCAACATCACAATACACAATAATTTTTGAATTTACAACCCCCCCCCCCCCCCTGGTGTGAAATATTTGGTTGGTAATATAGGGAATCACTGAAGCATAACTGGAGCCGTTGGAGTCAGTGCCACCCCTCCTTACAAAAAGTTCTGGATCTGCTGCTGGAAATTAAAAACAATTTTCATATATATGTGAATTGGAGGTTTGGCCACATTTTAAAACATGACTTAACTCAAACATTTTTATTATTTTAATGTTTGTACCCAGTCAAGAATATAATGATTGCCCATGTGGAAAATTTTAATTCAGGGGTGAAAATGCACTTTGAATTTTCTTTTGTCTGCATGGACTTTCTGCATTAATATTAATCATATAGAAAAAGAGATGTTGTTTGATTGGCAATGAGATAACTATATTGTATATAATATCTACCAATTTCAAATACAGTTGTTATAAGCAATTATAGGCAACCATACAGCCTTCAACAATAATAAAGACCAATAATGTATAATCTGCTAAAAAAAAATCCCAGACATGAAAAAATATGAAACAATTCAATTGAGAAAACTGACAGTCTTATTCTTAACAAAATAATGTACGAAATAACAAATATGACATATGTAAACCAAAGACAACTACTAAACTACAGAGTCCTGACTGATCATGTTTTGCTTTGATGTCACACTTTTTGCAACCCATTGTTATTAAAAGGTTATTGCAAAAAAAAATTAAAAAATCATGGCATATATTTTAAACAGTCTTAGGAAGTGAAATAAATAATCATTTTAATTTTTAGGACACTGTTCAATGATAGGAAAATACACTGGAAAGATAACCAACTACAAAGTACGATCAAGATCATGTAGAGTTTGTTCAAGTGCTGCAAGCAGAAATGAACCTGCTGAAGATCAAGACTGCAGAAAAAACTGGGAGGGATCAGCAAAAGCCATGGAGCAGGACATGATAGTTGAAATGGTCTCAGAGTGCAATGCAAAGGGTTTTAAAACAGGAACAGTTATTGGAGATGATGATTCAACCACCATAGCAAGACTTAGGCGCCATGTAGATGCCAACATTAAGAAAATATCAGACAAAAACCACGTAAAAAAGAACTTTAGTAAAACATTGTATAAACTTCAAAATTCAAACAAAAGCTTGACATCTACAATTATCAAATATTTAAAGAAATGCTTCAACTATGTCATTGCACAAAATCATGGTAACACCATTGTAATGGAGAAAGACTTAAAATCTTTATCAAAGCACCCTTTCGGAGATCACAGTCAGTGTAACAAATCGTGGTGCCGCTTCATAACAAATCCACAGGAGGTCTACAAATCTCTTCCTAATGGAAAACCCATACAAGATCAAAAGTTAAAGGAAACCTTGACAGAAGTTTTCGATTCCTACATCAGTCATGCAGAAAAGCTAGCATCGTTGGGTAGCACGCAAGCAAATGAAAGCTTTAACAAAACAGTTGGTTCAAAAGCACCTAAATCACATCATTACAGTGGATCAGCCAGCTTAAACTATAGGGTTGCTGGAAGTGTATTACAAAAGAACATTGGTTACACATACGTATCATTGGTGAGAATAATGAGTAATTGAGCTAAAAAGGAATATATTTGAAATTTGAAATCAAATAAGTTGAACCTATATCATGTCATGCATATATATATATATATACCGAAACGAAATGAAAAAGATTTTTTTATGATTATCTTGTTAGGACTTAATTATTATATAGGGATTACACTTACAAACTTTATAATATCATGCAGATTATTGATAATTTAAGTATTACTCAAAAGAACTCAGTTAAGGCCTTGAAATTTTTATTCTAATTTAAACTTCTTTACTAATTTGCATATCTTCATCTTGTAACATCTATATTTATATTTCAGGTCCATAAACGAATGGGATTGTCTCCAGGTGCACATACTATTCGCCTAGCAAAACTGAAAGACTTGCAAAGTAGAAAGAGAAGAGCAATTGCCACTACTAGGAAAGCAAAGATAAAGAGACTTGCACTCAAATCTAAAAAGTATGTAAACATTAGTGCACAACATCAAAGCCGATAATGATAACTTTTACCCTGTTTGCTGGTCTTTTGACAGTTTTATATACATGTATAAGAAAATATATAAGGGGTAGAAATTAATTATGTATTAATCAATATGTACTTTACTCAAATAGCACACCAATGGATAACTCTGATGAATCTTTTTCTTTATTCAAAACACAATGAATCAAGTTTATTTGTGCACAATTGAGCACCACAATTCATAAATACATGTATATACTATACAACAAATTATAATAAGTATTGGTAATAATCGCATTTCTTATAAGTTACATGTGTATAATTTTTAAGGCAACATCTTTTCTAATCTTTTCTTAATACATGTTTGATTGGATGAGGTTGGAAAGTTTCAAACAAGGAAAGTATTCCTGTTATATCAAAATTGTGCTAGTTGTATTTCAAGATTTGCCTCTTTGTGTCAATTATTTGTACCAACAAGTAAATTTAGCTCCTAGGGATAAAGACAACAATGGGATAAACTATCCATTGGTGCATGATAGCTCTGATACTTTTAGAGTTAATTGAGACAGATAGAGACAGACTAGATCTTCCTTATTTAGCTTGATAAAATAGTATCTATTATTTTCAGAAACTTTGACAATTTGAGGAGTTATTCCCCTTAGAATGTCTAGCTTGAATACTTTTTACCCTGTACCCAAGATATCTTTGACAGCACAATAGATAAAATTAATGTTTATTTCATTGAAAGTCACCGTCAAAGTCACAGGCACTTGTTTCTATCCATACAAAGGTCGACTATCCATATAAATAGAATATTTATATGGATAGTCGACCTTCGTATGGATAGAAACAAGTGCCTGTGGTCAAAGTGCTACAAATTCTTTATTTAAGGTTGATGATGTTATTTTTATTTTTCAGGAGCAAGTCCTATGCAGCTTCTGAGCTCAGAGAAGGGGATAGCTACAGTAGCTGTGTTGCACTCAAAAGCCATGATATCACAGAAATTCCAGCACCAAGAATACCACCAGCTGATGTTGAGATTCCAGATGATGTTGCATATGTTTGTTTCGATTTAGAAACCACTGGATTAGGTATTACAGTTTGTTATGATTATTATTATTAGTAACATAATGTGTAATTGTCCTAATACGAGAATTTATCGGATCAATAAAATTCATATCGGGTGAAAAGAGACAAAAGCTGAAATGAATTTTACTGGCCCTATATATTCCATATTAGGTCAATTGCACACTGTGTAAAGAATTTATCCTGATTTTATATATTCATATTGAATTAATTATTTTAAAAATGAAAAAAAATTTGGACAGTGTATGTAAATCAAACCATCTTTTTTTTTATAGATCAATGGTATAAGGGAGATATTTTCAATTGATGCAATACAAAGTTTTACTGAAATTTATAAGGACAATATCAGCCAATGAAATGCATGAAATTACTATAAATTTAGATACAATTTTATAGAGGAAATTGTTATAGCTCAACGTGTATGATTTGTCTTTCATTTGCAACAAGGTTCACTATTATTTAGGTTGCTTTGACATCAACAACGTCATGTTAGAATTACATATCAATGATAATTGCTGGCTTCATAATGAGATCTATCTTACACAACTACTAAAGGTTGCTGTGTATAATATAATGAAACGATGCTGTCATCCACATTTTCTGTTGACACTTCATATAAAAAAGAAGATGTGGTATGATTGCCAATGAGACAAATCTCCACAAGGGACCAAAATGACACAGAAATTTACAAGTATAGGTCACAGTATGGCCTACAAAAATGAGCAAAGCTCATACCCCATAGTCGGGTATAAAAGGCCAAGAATTTACAATGTTAAACAATACAAACGAGAAAACCAACGTCCTTTTTTATGCACAAAAAAATGAAGGAGAAATAAATTTATGTAACACATAAACAAACGACAACCACTGAGTAAAAGGCTCCTGACTTAGGACAGGCACGTACATATGCATGTGCATTTCAATTTTTTACAAAATGGCAACAATGACAGTGGTTAAATATCATTTGTTTAATTACAGGTCGCAACTCCCATATAACACAGATCTATGACTGCAGTGTGTGGTGATAAACAGTGGCAATGTTACGTCAAACCAAAAGTATCAATTTCTTCATCAGCATCAGAGGTTACTGGTATTACTGTACGAAATGGACGAATGCATCACAATGGAAAATTTGTTGAATCAACTAACATATCTAGGGCTTTAGATGCATTTATTGATTTTTTTCTCAAAAATTGGAAGTGGAATATGTCTGTATGGACACAATATTAAATCTTTTGATTGCCATGTTCTGTTTAATGCTTTAGAAGCAGTTGGAAAAATCGAGAAGTTTAATAATTCCGTGTCTGGTTTTCTTGATACCAAACTTTTATTTCGTTCACAACATCCTGGTTTATCGTCATATTCTCAACAATCATTAGTTTCACATTTTCTACAGCAAGAATATTCTGCTCATAATGCCATGGACGATGTAAGAATTTTACATAAACTATTCACTACACATAAAATCAAGGAAGAAAGTAGGAAAACAGCATTTTTTTCATTAGCTTATGCACTCTTTTGCCATGAAAGTTTAAATGTTGCAGCAACTAATTTGCCATCACTTCAAATTCTTGTGAATGAAAACATTTTATCAAAAACAATGTGTAAGAAAATGGCAACAAGCAACTTGAACTATGCAGCTCTCAAATTAGCGCATTCTAGAGGAGAAGAAGAGGGATTACAGAAAATTTTGTCAGAAAGTTGTGGAAAAGGACCAAGAGTGACTAAATCATCAAAAATTATTGCAGCTATTTCTCAATATTTTAAGAATTCATGCAATGAAAGTTAATAATTTTTAGTGCACTTGTCTAATGTCAGCTTTATCTCAAAATGAATATTATCTAGTCTTCATTTAGAATATGTTATTGTAAACTAAAATTTCAAAAATCTTCTCTTCAGAATATTTATATTTTAAAAATTGGCTAAAATTCTTGTAGAAAGAGCTCATTATTACAAATTTTATTAAAACATAAGCATTTCCTAATTACTTGACAACAATGATAGCTGCAGAAAAAATATAAATATCCAAATATGTCCTTGGTAAACTATAGTGAAACTTCGTGACTTATTATATATATATTTAAGTTATCATCAATTTCAAGCCAGTTTCTAAATGTTTCCTTCATAAATTAAAATCTTAGGTAAATGTTATACAGAAATATTTTGTATTTGATTCTCTTGCCGAGTGTCATTATAAATATACATACAAATTGTGATAGAATTTGGTTAAAGGTCTTTGGGAGTAATGCCTTATTGAGTTTATGGGGAAGTTCATATTGTCAGGTATTGCTCCTGCAGGGTATTAACCTCTTTAAAGTAATTACTAGTTATGTAACATTGTCTTTTGTATATGTACATTGAACATCTTCATGTTTATCAATAAAAATCATTTTTTTTTATTGAAAACCGTGTCACTATATGAATCTCATGCCTAAACAATTCTTAACAAAGGTTACTGTCTCTCTATTTGGCCTTTACACCTAAGGCTCTGGAATGGTTGTACACATTACAATAAAAGTTTTATTATACAATTTAGTATGCCTGTACTTTATAGCAAGGGCAAGTAACAAGTATTTGTTTGCTTCTGTGAAGATGGGTACTAATGGAGCTGAGGGGTGATGCTCGTACTTATGTTGAAGGTCAAAGTCACAACTGCACATGTAATTGTTAGATCCCTAGGGTTGTATTGGCAATTTACCTAGTAGTGCCCTCAGTGTGGTTTGTTTTTGTTTCACCTCAAAACCATGAATGTTGAACATTTTGTCATCGCAAATGTTGATTGAAGATATCCCAACCAATTATCCATAAAAAAGTAAAAATCATATTTTTGGAATGAGTCTCCCTTGACCGTATTTTTTTTGTTTCGACTGTGACATGCTATTATTTTGGGTTTACTATGATCAAAAAAATGTTTTGTACATAATATAACTATGGAAACACGAGTTAATTACTATTTCATATATTTAGGTTACATTTAAATTGAAGGGTCGACTTTAAGATTTGTTTCAAAAAAATGGGTAAGGGTATGGTATTTATCACCCCCAAAAAAAAAAAATTCTTCTTACATAATGTATATTTTTTATCAATTTGCTGACTAAATGAATTGTTTTGATGCATTTTATCTGTAAAAAAAGCAGATCATAGAGTTATTTCCACTTTTCAGGATGTTAAAACCTACGATGTGCAAAATAGAGGTATTTCGTGCGAAACCAACATGGCTGAAACGGTATATGTCCATAAATTGGCTGCTACCGGAAAAGTTAGCACGGTGACCTATGTTTTTTTTGTATTTTATTGAAAGTAGACACCCATAGCATTGCAAAAATACATATATGAAAAAAAGTTAATTACTATTTCATATATTTAGGTTACAATTTAAATGAAGGGTCGACTTCAAGATTTGTTGAAAAAATGGGTGAGGGTTTGGTATTTATCACCCCCCAAAATTTTTTTTTTTTTACATAATGTATATTTTTTAACAATTTGCTGACTAAATGAATTGTTTTGGAGCATTTTATCTGAATAAAAGCAGACAATAGAGTTATTTCCACTTTTGAGGATGGTAAAATCTACAATGGGCAAAATAGAGATATTTTGTGCAAAACCAACATGGCTGAAACGGTATGTCCATAAATAGGCTGCTCCCGGAAAAGTTAGCACGGTGACCTATGTTTTTTTTGTATTTTATTGAAAGTAGACACCCATAGGATTTCAAAAATGCATATATGAAAAAAAGTTAATTACTTTAAAAATCACGAGCCAGCTTCCTTAAAACTATGTCATTCTATATAATAACAATATGAAGTACATATTTCTTATTATAATATCTTGATTGGTTTAATGGTTTTCTGTTTCAGGCTTATTTTTAAAATGAGATTAATTTTCAACATTATTGCAATTTCCACAAAGATTCTGTAAATAAGTTTCTAACCAGTAACGGTAACCTACCATTCAAGACTGCAAACAAATGTGTAACAATCTTTTCTACTGCTTCGTGATCACTACATTGTTCAGCTAAGCTCTTAAATGCATGTGCAGCTTCTTGTCTAGTATTCTCCTCCTTTGATCCAAATTGTGCTGCAAAAGAAAAAGGTTTTGCTGTTTTAATCAACATTTGTCATTTATACTAATCTTTCTGAAATAAAAAAAAATATCTTTACATTTCAAACATATCTGGTAAAAATAAATTTATACTAATTTAAAATTGGGTTTCTCCACAATTTAAACAATTAATGTTATATGTTATACTGCTTAAACTCATAAAGCTAGTTTCCTTTATCTTCAAATGCTAATTTTTCAAATCATATTATCTAATAAAACTTTAGTGATCAGACATTTATTATGTCAGCTGCAAATATATAGTCAATAGCTAGGTCTGTAAACCTCTTTACATGTTTAAGTTCACTATGAATTCGTTGTATTTGTGGAGAACCAAAATATGTTTGTAGTTTCTGTGGGTATAGTTAACATTAATTAGACCACAAATTTAAATATCCAATGAATGTGTAAGGGCTATTCCAGAAAAAAATGTATTGGGGGGGTGGAAGGCACATTATATTACTAATACATGGGTGATGGCTATCTGAGCAACTTTTCACACTACAGTAGACTCCACCTAATCGGATATCGGTTAAACGAATATATCGGCTATTGTAATATTATTTCAAAACACCGAACCATTCCCTATACATTTCAGTCAAAATACATCGGATAATCGAATATCGGTTATTAGAATATATCGGCTAATCGGATAGGAAAATTCATGAAAAATGTGTGAAAACCATGTACAATCGAATATTTTGAAATAATTTCATATTTTTCTTGACAGGAAATGAAGCCGGAAGTTGCGCCATTACGAAGTTTAAGAAAACTTCAGTACAGAAATGTTTCATTTTATTAATAAAAACGATCTTTTATAGACAAATAAAACATATTTTTTCTTTTTGTCTTGTTTATTTTATGAATCTGATATTATGTTTTGCCTAAGATGTGTTTGTTATGTGTTTATCCAAATGTGATCGTTATCATTTACTTCACCAACAAGTACACGACAGAAATGATAAACTGCGTGATGTTCATCAATGTTTATTAAATATGAATGAAATGTACCTCTTTCTCAACAATTTATTAAAATATATATAGAAGTCCCGTGTAAAAATAAGGAATCGTGTGTCAATAGCATATCCCAGGTGAAATAGAATTATATAACTTGTACACACGTACGCCATTTTCCTAATTTACATAATATTCAGCCTTTTATTTTGAACCATGACAGATAATATAGAAAAGCAAATTAATTTTACTCATCTTGATGTCCAATTTTATAATCATAAAAATAGTTGTATTACTTGAAATTGGAAATGTGTTTCATAAATAAAAAACTGTAGAAAATTAGATCCGAGTTCGATTATAGTTTAGAGAACTCGTAGCTATTAATAGATTTACCTGTGGCCTACTTCCGAGAATGCATAGTTATTTTTAACTTTTACCTGTTTTAACACACAAATGAAACAAATCACGCAAAAACAACAAGTCTCATTATTTAAGAGGTACATATTTTATTCAGATAATCAACACATAATTAAAAAATCAATAGACTGATAGATAAACAAAATACATTATAATCAACTGATCGATCTATTACTCAATCAACCGAATTATCCGAACTTGTACCTGAAAAAACATTGAGATTAGTTACAAATTTCCATTAATAAAGCAGCTATAATAGCTATTGGTATCTTAGGGTCGTGTCTGTCAATTTTGAAAAAAAAACTTGGAGGAATATACGTTCATCGGCTAATTGAATATATCGGACAATCGGATATTTTTAGCTGACATTTTGGGTATCCGATTGGCCGGAGTCTACTGTATAATGCACTATAATTCTCAATTACAATTGTCTAGGTGGCGGGTGCTGACAAAAACTGCCTTCCAACCCCCCCATACATTTTTTTCTGAAATAGCCCTAAATTAAATGCAGTCTTCAACTTAAGTACACTTTAGCAATTCCACAAAACCTAATATCATAGAAAATACAATTTTTCCTCAATACATGAAATTTGGTACCCATGAAAATAAATGTATTCCCTGAAAGTTTAACTAATATAAGTTCTATTTATAAACAACTTACAACCAATAATCTTGGACAGATCAGTAACATATTGACCTAAATCTAGAGACAGGCCTGACATCAGGTAATCAACACCTATAAAGTATAATCAATCATATATAAACAAGATAACTAAGAATTTCTAAATGATCTATCTAACTAGAAATACACAATCAAATATCATGCTTGCCTTTCCTTAGAGATATTCTTGCCTATTCTTATATTTCTACATGTTCTATGTAGCACAAAATAGGTTATTTAATGGATGTGTGTTTTTTGTTCAATTACTTCCTGGCTGAAGGTACAATTTCTATCTGATATATGATAAACATTACCTTGCAAAATGATATATATCGACTGTTTTCTATTCAGTTGGTCATAATCTTGGACCTCTATCAAATCAGTCTTTGAAATGACCTTTTGGAGGCGTTTTCAAACAAGTAATTTAAAAAAAAAAATCAAACTGATTACTAGCATATTACATTTTATGCAATCAAAAATATTATTTTCTAAATCAATTTTTATACATTCTTGTTTTTTTATAAGATAATTCAGAGATACTATTAAAACAAATATACAAACTTTCTAATATGACTTCTGGATTCCTCAACATAGATTTCTGTGCCGCTGGTAAAATCTGTCCTTTCATGTCGTCATGACTACAGTGTCTTAGAATATCCTTACAACTGACCTATAAAAGAAAAAAGGTTTTGATAAACATTGCAAAATATGCGAGTCTTAAGCTTCTAAGGAAGATGTGTGTTGTCTGCTGTCTCCAAATAATATAAGATCAAAAATTAAAATAAAACGGTAGAACTTCCTATTCTGTAGAAGCTGTGCAAGTTCATGAAGTTTGGATCAATTACTCAAAAGTCATTTGAAGGAGTTGTAGTTTAACAAAGTTTAAAGATGATTACAATGAAAGAAGATAAAAAAGATCATTACTATCCTCACGATCCTCCCACCTGTTATATTTATATATACATGATATATGACACACTAGTTATTATCCAGTTGAATTTTTATCTTCACATTCTAAGTTTAACAAATAATGATGGCAAATTATATGTGAACATTCATTCTGGTGCAGAATTATATGAAGAAAAGGGGGAAAAAAACAGGTAACTTACAAGTAACTGTATTTGTGGCTTAGTTCTACTTCCAAGTAAATGCTTCACAAATATCTCCAAGAATGGACCCTATAATGCAATAAAAATGTAACAATTTTAATGTTATAAAAAGTCTAAAGATATGTTCAAACTGTTCATATTTGAATGGTAAAAGTAAAAAATTTAGTCATATACAATTGAAAAGAACTTTGTCATGTTTTCTGGCAAGAAGGTTTCAATAAAACAAAGAAAAAGATTGTTTTTATACTCAAATTCAGTGGAAACAGAAATCCAGTTAATTTACCAGTCAAGACTTTAAATCAGTCATTCATAAGTGGGTTTTATTTATTTTGTAAGCATAGATGACCAACCTTGACTTAACAGCTAAATGTCAATCAAATATCATCCCAAATGCTTACCTTTAACTTAGTAATCAAGTCCTGATTTCTTTTGTTGTATAGATATTTCATGAGTACACTGGCAGCAGACAGAACAAACATAGAGGGTTCAACATTTTGTAACATCTGTCCATACTCTTCTGGTACCTTGTCACCCTGAATAAAATAAGTATAAATTATGTGAAAAGTTCTTAATTTTAAAAATCCTAAACAAGAATGTGTCCATAGTACACGGATGCACCAATTGCACTATCATTTTCTATGTTTAGTGGACTGTGAAATTGGGGTCGAAACTCTAATTCAGCATTAAAATTAGAAAGATCATTTTATAATAAACATGTGAACTAAAGAACCTTCCTTCTGTACTATATCTACTACCAGCTGAAGCTTGCCTTTGGGTGCGGGATTTTCTTGCTGTGTTGAAGACCCATTGAGGCCTTCCGTTGATTTATGCTCTTCCTGAGTGCTATTGTCTCTTTGACACATTTCCCATTTCAATTCTCAATTTTATATGTATTTTATTATACCCATCCTTAAATCTTATTTCACAAAGAAATACAGTTCTCATACAAATGTGTCGAAGACCGTACTTTGACCTACATAAAGGTTTAATTTTATAAATAGTGACTTCGATGGAGAGTTGTCTCATCTGCACTCTTACCTCATCCTTTTATATGTACTTACACTTTTGAACACATGAACCATCTTTTTGTACACAGCTTTACTAATGTACTTATTTCCTGCTGCTAGAGCTCCATATACAAATCCACACTGAACTGAAACCTAAAATCAAATGTCTCCTAATTATACATGTATTTTGGTAATTCATGATTATCCCCCACACAACCAACATGCAAAGCAGAATTAATATGATCAAATAATATGCTGGATTTTTTTTTAAAGTTTAGCTACAAATATAATTACATAATTTAAGGCACTGTAATCAAATATGGAAATGAAACAAATTAAGTTGACTTGAAACTTTAAAATGTGGATCATTTTAATGTAACATTGACAATATAAATCTAAAAAGTCAAATGAACTTCAAATCAAGTTGACTATTTTATCTTATACATATCCACATACAAGTTGTTTAATGTCATCTGACGGTACTTGAGCTTTGTTTCGGTATATTTCTTTCAACACAACACAGATCCATGCCAAAGCGTACAAGGACTCTCCTGACAAACTGTGGCTGCAATTAAAATACTGTCTTTATATAAAGAAAACAAATACATGTGCATGTAGTGTTTGCAAACAACATAACATTCTTACAATTTTTCTTCCATCTGAAAACAAATACTGTTAATCATGTTAATTCAGAAATTATTGCATGCATTTATTATCGCGAATTTTGAAGAATGAACAAAAATGCAAGATGAAATCATGATCATTGCGAATTCCAGAAAAACTGCATACATAAACAAGAAGATGTGGTATGATGACAATAAAACAAATTTTATACCTAGCATTTACAACATTAGTCTGGAGAGAAGACTTTGAACTAAGAACAATAGCTGTATTCTTTACAACTACTGCAGGAAAGGCCTTTGTTAATATCTGTATTATCTTCAGAACAGCTCTCCTAGACTTGGCATCTTGATATGCTCCAACTGACTGGACAAGATATTTCAGAATTCCTTTAACTGCATTCTCTGGTAAATCTGAAAATACATTTTAACAAGTTTAAAATTACTAATAATTGTTAGTTTTTAACTTTTGAAAGAAACTATATATTGCATGAAGATGGTCAGTCAAATAAAAAATAAATGGGCAATGTGTCCATGATGCCCCTGCTTGCATATCATATAAAGTTATAAAGCGACTTAACTTAGGAACAATAACAGTCATGACAGTGACGCTACCCAAATTTGTATTTGATCTTAGTTTAGTGTATAAGTTTCATAACATATGGTTGTGGTATACTTAAGTTGGGGAATAGAAATGAAAAAAATTAGCAATTTTTCCATTTGAATAACTCTGGAATTTGTTTTAGTGACACCACCAAAAGTCAAAATTGAACTGTTATGATAAACATTTTGTTTACGTTACATAACATTTGGTAGAGGTGAACTAATCTAAGAGTGAAGAAACCATCTTTGCGACAAAATATGGAGAACCGAAACAAAAATTCAGCATTTTTACCATTTGAGAAGTGACAAAACTCTGGAATGGTTTTAGTGACACCACCAAAATTCAAACTTAAACTGGAGTGATAAACATTTTTTTTAAGTTACATAACATTTGGTTGAGGCAAACTAAAGTTGGATAAGGGACATGAAAAATTCAGTAATTTTCCATTTGTACAGGGGCATAACTCAAGAACAGTTAAATAGACCCTATCGAAATTCAAACTTGAACTGTTATGAGAAACATTTTGTTTAAGTAACATAACATTTGGTAGAGGTGAACTTAATTAAGAGCAAAGAAACCATCTTTGAAACAAAACATGCAATCTGAAACGACCTGACAACAGTATCGTAAATATATCCCTTTTTAAGAAGTCTGTTTCAAGGTTTTATTAACTTTTGAGGTGAATACTGACACTTTTGTGCTTTGTAAAGAATATTACCATAAAAGATTGGATGTGAAATACATGAACGTATGAGATGTCTGCATTTTAAGTTAAAATGTATATTTACGAATGATGTCCTTGTACCGATGATATAATTTAGTAAATGTTTAGACTAGTTTTTGATAACGAAAACCCTGGAGTAATAATTTGTCAGTAAAACATGAATTTCTCTCACTAAAACCTACTGTTACATACACATATACACGAATTGTGCAAGTTGAGATATATAAACACCATAAGATTGTGACTGCACAACTTTATATCATCTGTGACAACAGGACAATTGCTAACTTTGCGACCTGAAACATGCAAAATCAACTTGTAATAACCCTTGAGCTCTAATGTAAACATATCACTTGATATTATACTCTCATCTGACTGTAGAAAAGGGGGGAGGATGTCATAAACATGTCTGGATCATGAAGGTGAATTGTTTTCAAGATAAACATATGTGAAAATGGGATGACATAAATGTTAATTCCTTTCTACTTCACATAATACATGCCTAACTTATTACCTTGTTTGCTTGAACATAGTGCCACATCATTCAGACTCTCCAATCTCTCTTTAGTGCTCGGATTTGTCACATTTTGAGCAAACTTCTTTAAAATATCAGCACTCTGCAAAAAAGTAAAATATAATTTATTGGATGGCAAATTTGCAATAACTGTGAATCAAATAAATGTTTTGCTAGTTTAATATATTTACCGAAATCGCCGCATGTTCCGCCATGCTGGATGGTTGTGCAATGCCCGGTACGGCAAATTCGGTGTATTTTTCAGTCAGTTGAATATATGATAAGATGTTGGACGTTGATTCTAGGGTAAATGTTGTCGTAAAGACTTATTTTTCAGGAAATATTTCAATTTATATCTTGTTTCTTTGTGGAAATCATTTTTTTCATAACATCGTGTAAGGAACTCTTTTAAATTAAAGACATAAAAGTGTAATCGAAAAATAAGAAAAAAAAAGAAAAAAACAATATCGGATTATTATCCGGAAAACCTATGGAAATCTGGCAAAAAACAGTCATGATCAGTCATAAAAGCTTTTAATTTGGAATGGCACATCATATGATTTCATCAAAGAAACAAAATTCTATGCTTTCATCTGATATATTGAGAGTCATTGAAGATCTTTAATACACAAAAATATCGATTTATATAGAGTTCTAACAAGGATTTGTATATACTATACAAATCCTTGGTTCTAATGCTATTTTACCAGTCTTATTATAAAATTACTAAGAAGTATACAGATTAAGAATAGAACTATAAAATATAGAAACATACACTTGAACCAGAAATCTTTCAGCAAATAAATTTTTTAAAACATTTTTTAAGCAATCATATTGAAATTGATACAGTATTTTTTTTCTTTAACAGGAAGTCTGTAAAAATTATGTATTAAAAATTTGAAGATATAATACTTATTTAGCTATAGCAAAGCATGCAAACCCATATTAAAAAAAAATCGACATTCTAATTAATTTCATAAAAATATCCTATTAGTTTTGATAAATGAAAAAAAAAGTAACATTCAACAACCTCGAAATGCTTTACAAGCCTTACAAAAGCAGTGCCTGGCTTTTGGTGTATTTTTAAAAAAATTTGAAACAAGAAAGAGACATGAGCTGCACATAACATTTGTTTCAGTCTTCTGCGTGAGTGTATCAGTTTTGCAAAAATTGCAAGTATACATATTATATATACATGTATTATGTTTATCTTTCATAGAATACATGCTGACAATAGATGTCCATACATCTTCTGTACAATATCAAAGTTAATACTTTAGACTAGATTATTATTTTTAAAGTTTTATTCGGTGCTCTGGTTTTCATGAATTTTATAGTCCTTACTTCGAATCAGTTTTTAATAGTTGAACATAGTTGTCGTTTTCTGCTGTAAATAACAATTGGTAAGAAACCTTGCCAAGTGGAAAGACAGTACAATTTGAGGATGGAAAAAGGATAAAGATACTCTGTTTTGAACCTGTAGTAAATATGTGGAGTAATTAAAGTAATCAATAATTATATGAAAATATTCAAATAGCAGTCATTTGTGTATGTGTTGCTAAAAAGCTTACAAGGAAGGAGAACGTGAAATTGACAAGATCACAAAGGACTGCCTTCATAATTACATACAGACATATTGAAGCTCATTAACAAACAGATAAAAGTGTTTAATCTAAACATCAACACTTAGACATATTTTCATTGAATTTTTCTAACAAATATTTTTGAATATTTTATTGTTCACATGAAGTCACGTTCTAATTAATTCTCTGCAAATGCTAAAGTGCCGAAGCACTTGTTTATACAAAACAAGGAAAAAGATTGTAAAAATCATTTTATATTTCTGTTATTGGAACTAGAAATATAAAGAGAATTAATTAGATGCAACACTAAATGACAATAGTTTACTTAAAGTACTTTTCTTTTTTTTTTTAATTGCTATATTGTCCTTTAATTGAAGAATTACACTAGCAATTAAATATACATTTTTTTTTAACGTTAAAACGAATAATAAATAAATTCTAATCATCAGAGACAAAATCACCTGTCATAAATTTATATAATATGAACACGGACGCAGATAAGGAGTATTGTGAATTCATTGAAAAGGAAATGAATATTCGAAATTGTATCACCGTCTAATTATTTCCGGTTTGGTTAATTTAAAATCAAAATCACGTCAAAAAGTGAAGTTGACGAATGTTTATTGAAAAAATAACTGAATAATACCGGCAAGTAAGTTTTTTGTTCAATTATCATTTTCGAAAACAAATATAATTCAAAATGTAACAACAATGACGTTGTTTAATAACATTGAAGGACTTAAAAAATTGCATGCGTTAATGATCGACGTTTCTTCTTTAAAAGTCATATTACACTAGTTTCTTGTAATTATAATTCTACCGACATTATTAAACCAATGCATGCATATACTATATAGTTACTAAACGTAGTAATGTATGCATGTATTTTATAATTATTACGAATCTTTAACGTATCAGCGACAAAGAATATTTCATTCAATGATTGTTGAGCGTAAGTCTATCAAAGGGGCATTAACTACGAGATTAAAAACTATGTAATATGATATTTTTGTTCAATCATTAATGGAAGAGGGACGAAAGATACCAAAGGGACAGTCAAACTCATAGATTGAAAATAAACTGACGACGTCATGGCTAAAAATATAAAGACAAGCAGACAAATAACAGTACAGAAGACACAACATAAAAAACTTAAAACTTAAGACTAAGCTACACGAACCCCACCAAAAACTGGGAGTGATCTTAGGTGCTCCAGAAGGGTAAGGAGATCCTGCTCCACATGTGGCACCCATCGTGTTGCTTATGTTATTACAAATCCGGTAAATAGTCTAATTCGGTAGGTAACATTCGTAAAAAGAGAAGAGTATTGCAGTTACGACATAAGATCACATAAGGAACATAACCCATATCATCTGTGAAACAGTTATTCCACAACGATCAACCAACTCGTGGGGGCGTCCGTAAAATTTACGAAGGAATGATTTCAACTTCACCATGTTCAACATATGGAACTCCTTGTGAGCAGCAAAACTTCATAAAGAAAACCATAATACGAAATACAAGCCCGGGAATATCATATCAATTGGGAAATATATACTCCGTATGCAGGTGCTGCTGAAATGTTGCTACAAAGAAATGGAAAGTTCACAATTGGGAAGCTGAAATCATCTCTTTTGTCGTAACGTTTTGTTTTCAGCCGACCCTCATTGTCAATTTCGAGATGTACGTCTAGATATGAGACAAACTTAACTATATCTGTTGTATCCTTTATCTCTAGTTCGATGGGATGGATTCATTCAACATAGTCACCAAATTTTGTATTATTTAGTAAGAGATCATCATCTATATAGTGGAATGTATAGTTAAAGGATAATGCTAACTTCTTATCTTTTTTCCTAAGAAGTTCCTGTTGTATGAAGTCAGCCTCATAATAATAAAGAAACAAGTCGGCAAGAAGAGGGGCACAATTGGTTCCCATTGGAAGTCGGACTGTCGGTTGAAAAACATGTCCCCCAAACCTAACAAATATGTTGTCAATCAAGAAATCAAGCATCTTTATAATGTCAATTTCAGAGAATTTTTTTTTAATCAGACTGATTTTTTACAAAATAAGATTTATCCCTCCCCAAGACAAGATACTTGTATCTACGTTCGCTGATGAATTTTTCGATTCCAAGTGAGTAATTCGACGTCATTGAATCCATATTCATTTGACCTTTGCTTTGATCCTTAACTTGAGATGGGTTACACATGAATTAGGTGTGTGCAATTATCATAAGAAAACGAATGTCAACATTAAAATTGAATGAATGGTTAACCTTTGATTGAGTGGTTGATCACAAAAACTAATTCTTATACAGGTAAAAACCATGAGTAACAAATATTTCTAACCTACATGTATAATAGGAAATCGAACAGACCTTCAAAAACTCAATTATACGAGTTCGTTATCTATTGATATCTATATTTGTGTTTACATCGTATTATATTGCGTCGGCAGTCTTTGGAGGTCACCTCAGTGTTTAATTTGATACGTTTTAATATGTTAGAATTTTGAGTCAGTGAAAATAATTTTGACAGATAATGCCCCTCTAACTTTCGGGTTTGTTGCCGAAGTTTGCTGGATCGTGACATTGATACACAATTAACACTTTTTCACTGTTCATAATCACGATACAGTCTACATAGTAAAATTAATTCGTTCTGCTGTATGTTTTTTGCCGTGTATTTCTTTCAACAGTAAGATATTGTTAAATATTTAGTAAGACATAAATTTGCGTACGAGTTGCTGTAAAACTATGTAAATCTATAAAAAAAAATAACCTATAATTGACTGACATAAAATGATTTAATATTTATATTTCAGTTGAATGATTGCATAAAAACCTGATAAATGATTTGGAACATATTTTTGATTACTTCGATTTTTCAAATTGGCAAAATATATACTGAGTCGTGTCCAAAGTACTGTAAATGCGTTTATGGAAACCAAACCAGTCGCCATACCGGAGAATGTAGAGGAAAGCCGGTTAAACTGACCTATATACCAAAATTTCCTACATATATTACCGATATTGTGTTCATCAATAATTATTTATACAATTTATCCGCAATAACATTTAGAAATATATCAAGTCTAAATATAACTCATTTAAATCTACAGAAAAATAGGATAACAGTTATTGAAAGAAATGCATTTCAAGATCTTAAATTCTTGGTCCGGTTGGATATATCTGGAAACAATGGTACTACCCTGGAAGATGTTCGAGAAAGCCTGAATAGCTTACCGAAGTCAAGCATCAACGAATTGAGACTTAACCATATGCTTTGGAGTCCACTTAATGATATGTCTGGTATTTTCGACGGATTAAACGGAAGCAAAATTAACAGGATAGAATTGAGTCATAGCTACTTACATCCCTTTAATGGTACATGGTTCGCTAATCTTCCTTCCTTGCAACAGCTAGACATTTCATGGAATTCTATAACTGATGATTTACAATTGTCTGGACTTTCGAATCTAACACGTTTGAACTTAATAGGGAACTACTTCAATTTTGTTCCAAACTTTTGTAAAGCGAAGTTATACAAGTTAAAGACATTACTTCTATCTGACACTAAATTGGGTACTTTGAAGCATTTAAAAAACCATACTCGATGTTTAAATAAACTGGAAAGACTATTTTTGAACGGAATATCAGTACCAAGCATACCAAATAATGCATTTTCTGATATTCCGTCTTTGAAAGAGCTGATGCTGAGGAAACTGTCAACACAAATGAAAAAGATTGACCCGCTTGCGTTTAACAGCTCTTCTCTCATACATCTAAGATTTTCAAAATGTAATGGATTCCTTTTTTTTCGAGGTTCTATCAGTCACGGACTATTTGATCCTGCAAATATATTCAAATACTGCCCAAATATCGAAGATCTAGACCTGTCTCACAACGTTATAGAATTTACACTTGAAAAGATCAGAAATATGTTCACGCCATTAAAAAAGCTGAGAGTGATACGGTTGCGATTTTTAAATTTGGCAACTCTGCCAGGCAACTTCTTTTACCGTTTTCCAGATTTACAAGAAATACACATAGACCATAACATACTTTTGCCATGGAAAGACGGTAACTCTATTTTTCATGGGTTAACAAATCTTTCAGAACTACATTTACAAAACAATAAAATTGGGATGATACAATCTACATCTTTACCAGCCTATATAACTAAAAGTCTCCGTGTATTAAATCTTACAAATAATCACTTCATTTGTACCTGTGATCTTATGTGGTTTCGAAATTGGATGAAAAATACCCACGTTGATATAATTGGAAATGACAATTATAGATGTGAAGGTAGTACGAGACTCATAGATTATAATCCAACTGAGATCGAATGTAGAAACATCGTACTAATCAGCACGACTGTCATTGGAAGTAGTTTTTGTTTATTTTTATTCATTACTATTCTCGTCTACTGTTGCAGATGGCGTATTCGATTCCAAATTTATAAAATTCGGTCACGAGCACGTTATTATCAGCAAATAAATGAAGAAGATTTTAAATATAATGCTTACGTTATATATTGTTACGAGGACATCAAATGGGTCAAAACTAATCTCATACCTAAACTAGAAGAGGAAATAGGAGTTAAGCTCTGTATTCCTCACAGGGATTTTGAAGTAGGAAAAGTGTTTATTGACAATATTGTTGATAACATGAATTTAAGTAAAACTGTCGTACCAGTACTTTCAAATAACTTTACTCAAAATGAATGGTGTGTTTTTCAGCTGAATGTAGCTCGTTCCAAGTTATCAAAAGATGGTACTGTGTCTATCTTGCCAATTATGCTTGAAGAAATTCATTTTAAAAATATGAATTCAGCTTTATACTCTTTGATAAAGTTATCAAGTTATGCTGCATGGAGTGCAGACGAAAATGCCTTGGAACTTTTCTGGGATCAGATAAAAAGTCACGTACAATAATTATTTTGATAATTAATCAAACGTTGAGCCTGATGATTTACCAACATATTGTATATTTATACATAAAATGCATCTATTAAAAGTTTTATTTGTTTTCGTTGTTGAAACTTTTAGTAATTAAGTATCTCCTAGAAATGAAGGTTTTAGAGCGATTGCCAAGGAAATTTCCGTTTTATTGGTATTTCCAAGAACATAAATTTAAAAAGATAGTTGATTGCCACTGGTTTGCAAACTTGACCGAGACATTGCTGATATAAACAATCGATATAAATTTCATAATTATGTAGCAAGAGGTGTATAAATTGAAGCCATTACAATACAATTTTCTATAGAATAACTATTTTTATGAATTATAACTCTTGAAAATACAAGTGATTAGCCCTGATCTTCGAACTTGTTCCAGATATTGTTGATATAAACCTGTGATATGTATTTGATTGAAAATCTGAGAAGAAGCGTACACTTGAAAGTGCTAATAACTCGATTTTGAATTATGAATTACAAATTAAAACAAGTTTTAAGAAACTATATATAGCTCACACTTCCTGGCTCAAAGTTGACCGTAGATAAATTTCACTATTTTACGTCTCTTCTTGGTCATATTTACGTGTTTATCTTTTCGACTTCGGGGTTTGAATGTCTCATTGATATATTTCGCCTCGCATTTGCATCAATAATGTATTTGAGGCAATGTTTTTTTTTTTAAATAATTAGCTTCATTTGGACAAAAATGAAAATATACAATTGCACCAATTCTTAAGTACAATTTTATTCTATAACATTTATAGTGCTTCTCATTTACAGACCATCCGATGGATGCTTTAACGTCATGTTAATTATCTCATGTAGGTGACAGGTATCCGAACAAAACCATCATCATTTATTGCCCGTCTTTATACTCTAGAAGTACAGTCTCTTGTTGTACAACAACACATTATTACTTGCCTCTCTTCTCCGAGCGGGACAACTAAAATTTGGAAATTATAAGTTTTCCGCACCCTAGCACCAATAAACCAACTTCACCTTTATATGAGATAATTATTTCCGAACGAATTCAGTATTCAAGAGCTTGCAGCTATTACTCGGACTTAATAAAACGTCACCAGTGTCTGAACAAAAAGTTGATGAGCCAAGGTTGTCAAAAAACCTCTCCTCCAATTTCTAAGAAAGTTCATTGGAATTTGATATTATATTATATTAAGTATATCGAGTACCACATGTAGAGCAGGATATGCTCAGCCTTCCGAGGCACCTGAGACCACCTTCCGGTTTTTTTGTTGGGGTTCAAGTCGCTCTGTCTGAAGTTTTGTGTTTTGTGTATTTTTTTCTGTTTGTTATTTTCTTGTTTTGTCATATCGTTGTCAGTTTATTTTCGACTTATGAGTTTGAATGACCCTATGGCATTTTCGGCTTTCTTTGGTGACAATCGAATCTTTCATAATTCATGTAATAATGAAAAGACCAATTGGCGCAAAACGACCGTAGCTATTAATGTATGGTTTCTTTTTTCATTTGATTTATAACAATCTAAACTGACATATCTAAATTGTTGTGTAAAAAAATATTATTAACGTCATCGGATCTATTGTTATTATGACTAGAGAAAATAATCACCATTATCTCCAAGGAAGTAATTATTTTATATTTTTATCTTAAAGAAGTTATAAAATAGTGATTAAAAAATCTTCCTTGTACTAAAGTACTTTAAAACATAGTTAATAGTTTTAAAGATTTTTAAGGTTAAAAGCGGGGGCGAAGCTAGGTATTCATCCAACTGTAGGCACAAATCGGCCAGCAGGTCCAGGGCAGAGCCCTGGTAGGGGGTTCAGGGGGGCGAAGCCCCCCGACGGGAAACGGATTTCAACGTTTTTGCTGCAAAATTTTATGCACAAAAATATTAAATTTTCTGGTTATTTAATCATGATAATTATAATATACATGATGAAAAGTTCGAAGAATTGTGAATAATTTACCATAACATCTGAATGGTGAATTAAATAACGCAGTACAATGAAAATCAAATATTAAAAAAAAATATTTACAATATGTACTGCCCAGCATAGATCCGCGTATCCAGTACACCCTGTTTGGTATTTTCAAAACTATTCCGTTATGATCGATATATACGTTTAACTTAATTGATAGTACATATTGACGATCCTTCATTAAAAAAAATAGGCACGTGCACGTAAACACTGATATTACTATCTAATAACACTATCCTTTTGGCTAGAAAGACATTCACCATCAATCTTTTGATTCTTAAACCTTCACCCTAGCCACACAAACACATACACACATAGTCGATGCCTTATGCAAAAGTTCTGTTCTGTTCATACTAACGTAACAAAATTCAAGAAATTCGTATTTCTTTATATCCCGCTCTACTGTAAAATTCCTACATGCTTAGGAATTTGAATAATTGTGGTCATTACACGTAGATCTGAGAGTACTCGAAACTACTGGAAGCTAGTTGATAGATTGATTTTTAAACATCCAGTGTAAAATATTTATGCAAGTTTAGAAAAAAAAAACCAAATTGATTATTTACAATAAACACAACAGAGAGCTTAGTCCTGTAATAGGTGTTGTACAGGACGAAGGTCTGGAAATTTGAAAATGCCATGCATTGGAAAATGAGGGATTATTGGATAGGAGCAGAAACTTTGCCTTTCAGTAGACCAACTACGAACTCCTCAAAGAGTGGCATTATCTCTACAACTAGGCATAAGATTAAATGTCCCCATTCTGACCAGACGTGACTACGTATTTATACATCCTACACAGCCAAACGGACGACCAACATTGGCAAGTCGGGTGACGACAAAGTGGAAAGCTAGTTGAAAACTAACAACAACTTATCAAAAATTCATGTGTCTAAGTTGAGGTTCATTCAAGTTTTTGTTGATAGAATTGAAATGATCTGAACCAAAGTTCTAGTTTATAGTTTCTATATAAGGTATACACATAAAAAAAAACATTCAATTCTATCCAATATTCCATTCACTAAGGACGAGAGACTAGTGTACATATGACATTCGATAATTAGAGTTGTGACAACTTCACTGGAGTTCATCTACATATAACGTTGTTCGTATTTTTTTTTCAAAAAAAAAATATTTGTGAAAAAATTATGTGTAGGCACGTGCCTAAAGTGCCTAACGGCAGCTACGCCCCTGAAAAGGTATGTTTAGTTTTGCTTGTTATAAAAGTAAGAAAGGTTTCTTTTTTAACAGTTGTTGACAATCAAGGAAATGTTTTCTTAATGCTCTTCAACTTTGTATTTGTTTTTTGCTTTATAACTATTTTGGTCTGATCGTCACTGATGAATCTTATGTAGACGAAACGCGCGTCTGGCGTATTAAATTATAAGCCTGGTACGTACCTTTGATAACTATTTCTTACAGTTATTCATAACTTTCAGAACCACTCTGTTTCTTTGAAATAAGGAACAACAAAATGAATTTGACAAAAAGGGGTACATAGAACTGAGAGGAATTATTTTAAAACCGGCGATAAAAAAGAAAATTATTATTAGTTGAAATAGTTGTTTGTTGTTATAGTTTTTAAGATTATAAAACAATGTTGACTGCAGTATCCCCCTTTTTTGACATTTTTACCTATAATGTCTGTTTATTTGTTCACCAATCGTTGTCAATATAATGGCATTCCATGCGACTGTCATGCAAGTGAGAGGTTTAGTCTACCTAAGAAAATGCCTGTACCAAATCAGGAATATGACAGTTGTTGTCCATTTGTTTGATGTGTTAGAGCTTTTGCTTTTGCCACTTGATTAGGGACTTTCTGTTTTGAAATTTTCCTGGAGATTATTATTTTTGTGATTTTAAACGTTTTCTTACAGTTATACAACACTTTCATAACCATGTAGTTTCTTTGATAAAGGCATAACAAAATGAAGGTGATAAAAAAAAAGGTATATAGAACTTTAAGAATTGTTTCGAAACCGGCGATTAAAAAAGTAATGTTTTCATTTGTTGACACAGTTGTTTGTTGTTATAGTGATCAGGATTATACGATAAAATAGACTGCGTACCCCAATTTTTGACATATTTACCTATTATTTCTGCTTTTGTTTTGCTTACACATTATTGTCAATATAATACAATTTTATGCATTTGTCATACATGTGAGAGGTTAAGCTAGCTATAAAACCAAATTCAATCCACCATTTCTACGCTGCCAAAAAAGAAATAAAAAATACCAGATGTTCTTCCGTCCTGTTTTGTTAACGCTTTAACAAATCTTACCAGATAGTTTGAAAATTTATTTCAGCAATGTCTCAAGGAAGTTTGCGAATCATTGCCGACCAACCATTCCAAAAAGTTATGCACCTTTGGATTATCAATTATATGGACAAAAGTAAGCGCATTCAAGCCTACATTTCTCTAAGATACTATATAAATGTTTTTAGCAAAGAAATGGTCAGAAATATGTTGAAAGTAATTGCCGTTCGATAGATTAAATACATAATAATAATGAGTTTATTGACTACCTAACGTATCATAACTTGTAACTGATCCCAAAAAAGTTCTAAGGCATTTTCGTCTTCATTCCATGCAGCATAGCTTGCCAGTTTTATCAAAGAATATAAAGCTGAATTCATATTTTTAAAATGAATTTCTTCAAGCATAATTGGCAAGATAGACACAGTACCATCTTTTGATAACTTGCTACGAGCTACATTCAGTTGAAATAAACACCATTCATTTTTAGTGAAGTTATTTGAAAGTACAGGTATGACAGTTTTACTTAAATTCATGCTATCAACAATATTGTCAGTAAATACTTTTCCTACTTCAAAATCCCTGTGAGGAATGCAGAGCTTAACTCCTATCTCTTCTTCTAGTTTAGGTATGAGATTAGTTTTGATCCATTTGAAGTCCTCGTAACAATATATAACGTAAGCACTATATTTAAAATCTTCTTCATTAATTTGCTGATAATAACGTGCTCTTGACTGCATTTTATAAATTTGGAATCGAATACGCCATCTGCAACAGTAGACTAGAACAGTAGTGAATAGAAATATACAAAAACTACTTCCAATGACAGTCGTGCTAATAAGAATGATGTTTCTACATTCAGTTTCAACGAGAGAAATTTATGTATTACTGAAAAATTATTACACCAGGGTTTTCGATATCACAAACTAGTCAAAACTTTTACTAAATTTTATCATCGGTATAAAGACATCATTCGTAAATATAGCTCAACATGCAGACTTTTTATACGTTCAGGTATTTCACATCCAATTTTTTATGGAAATATTCTTTATAAAGCACAAAGGTGTCAGTATTCACCTCAGAAACTTACAAAACCTTTAAATAGACTGATTAAGAAGGGATATAATTACGATACTGTTGTCAAGTCATTAAAGATTGCATATTTTGGCGTTAATATTGAGTCACTGATAAGGTCTTTGCGTCAGAACTAAAGACATTTATTCTAAAAACAGTTGTTGGCATGACACGGGTTATGTTTTTCTCATATATGTTATGATGGTATGATACTAAACCCCTAACGGGAAGGATTGTGCCTGATGTTCATATGATGAAATCATAATCTTTCAGTCAGTTTAATTGAAGTCTGGAGCTGGCATGTCAGTTCACTGCTAGTAGTCTGTTGTTATTTATGTATTATTGTCATTTTGTTTATTTTCTTTGGTTACATCTTCTGACATCAGACTCGGACTTCTTTTGAACTGAATTTTAATGTGCGTATTGTTATGCGTTTATTTTTCTACATTGGTTAGAGGTATAGGGGGAGGGTTGAGATCTCACAAACATGTTTAACCCCGCCGCATTTTTGCGCCTGTCCCAAGTCAGGAGCCTCTGGCCTTTGTTAGTCTTGTATTATTTTTATATTAGTTTCTTGTGTACAATTTGGAAATTAGTATGGCGTTCATTATCACTGAACTAGTATATATTTGTTTAGGGGCCAGCTGAAGGACGCCTCCGGGTGCGGGAATTTCTCGCTACATTGAAGACCTGTTGGTGACCTTCTGCTGTTTTTTTTATTTGGTCGGGTTGTTGTCTCTTTGACACATTCCCCATTTCCATTCTCAACTTTATCAGTTGGATTATAATCTATTAACTTCGTACCATCGTCGCAGTTGTACTTTTTAATTCCAATTATTTCCACGTGGGTATTTTTCATCCAATTTCTAAACCACATAAGGTCACAAGTACATATGAACTGATTGTTTGTCAGATCTAATATACGGAGACTTTTAGTGACATAAGCAGGTAGAGAACCAGGAGTAATCATCCCAATTTTATTGTTTGGTATATACAGATTAGTAAGATTTGTTAATCCATGAAAAATAGAGTTACCGTCCCTCCATGGCAGTATTATGTTGTGGTCTAAGCGTATTTCTTGTAATTCCGGAAAACGGTAAAAGAAGTCTCCGGGTATAGTTTCTAAATCTAAATATTGCAGCCATATCACTCTCAGCTTTTTCAATGGTGTAAACATATTTCTGATCTGTTCCACCGAAAATTCTATTGCATTGTGAGATAGATCTAGATATTCAATATTTGGACAGTATTTAAAGATATTTGCTGGATCAAATTTTCCCTGAATAATAGACCATTTCAAGAAAAGAAACCCCTCACATCTTGAAAATTTCAATTTTCTCAAAGATGAGCTGTTAAAAGCTAGTGGATTTATCTTCTTCAGTTGTGCTGACAATTTTGTCAGTTGCAGTTCTTTCAAGGATGGCAAATCAGAAAATGCATGATTAGGTATGCTTGGTATTGATATTCCATTCAAAAATACGCTATTTACTTTGTTTAAACATCTAGTGTGGTTTTTAAAATGCTTTAATGTACCTAGTTTAGTGTTAGATAGAAGAAGTGTTTCAAGCTTGTATAACTTGTAATCACAAAATTTTGGAACATAATTGATGTAATTGCCTATTAAGTTTAATCGTCTCAAATTCGAAAGTCCAAACAAGTTTAAATTATCAGTTATAGAGTTCCATGAAATGTCTAGCTGCTGCAAGGAAGGAAGATCAATGAACCATGTTCCATAAAAGGGATATAAGTAACTATGGCTCAATTCAATACTTTTAAGTTTGCTTCCATTTAAACCGTTAAATATACCAGTCATATTTTCAAGTGTACGCCAAAGCATATGGTTCAGTCCCAATTCTTTGATGCTCGACTTCGGTAGGCTATTTAAGCTATCTCGTACATCTTCCAAGCGTGTTCCGTTGTTTCTAGATATATCCAATCGAACCAGATGTTTCATGTCTTCAAACGCATTACTTTCAATAACTATTATCCTATTTTCCTGCAGATTTAAATGAGTCATGTTCAGTCTTGTGATATTCCTAAATGTTTTTATGGATAATTTGTATAAATAATTATTGATGAACACAATATCCGTAATATTTTCAGGAAATTTTGGTATAAAGGTCAGCTTTCTTCCTGTACAATTCCCAGTATATCTCCTGGTTTGGTTCCTAAAAATGCATCCACAATACCTTGGACACGATGTGGTATATATCGTGCCAAGATTCGATGTAATTAAAATGGTCCGTATCATTGTTCAAGTTTAGATGCAACTTTTCATCTGAAACATAAATATTAAATCATATCTTTTTGGTCATATTTTCATAAAGTTATTTTACATAGTTTCATAAACGTTGTTATTTGAAATCAACTTCTGTCCGAATGTCTTGCTTACTAATTATCTGTAGCTTTCATAATTAAAATAAATTGATTGGAAGATAAATAAAATAGAAAGAAACAATGGTCCCATGTCAATGTCTCTCGAAAAATTACTTGTTAATATTTTTTTTTAGTTGAAATGATGAACATATTTTGAGTGGGAACTCACTGTTATCTAATGACTGTACAATTAAAAAAGAGGGACGAAAGATACCAGAGGGACAGTCAAACTCATAAATCGAAAATAAACTGACAACGCCATGGCTAAAAATGAAAAGGACAAACAGACAAACAATAGTACACACGACACAACATAGAAAACTAAAGAATTAACAACACAAACCCCATATAAAGTCATATGAAACCCCAAATTAAACAGAAATAAATATTTTGTATATATTTGAACGTTACACTTGAAGTTTAACGTATGTGAACTTTCGTGTAAAAGAAACTCCTTTATATCATCAACATCATTAATGTACTGCTAATACATTGTTGTCGTCTGTGAACTCTTATTCGCCGATGTTTTCCCGTATGCATGACATCAAAAACGGGACCTCTCGTCAGAATTTCCGCCACTGTACAGCGCAAGTACGTAAAGGGGTGACCGACAAACGAATATAAAAAAGTGAACTGGAAGGTATATATCAATAAATGTTTCTCCAAATACACCAAATCATTCAATAACTTCAAGGAAAAGTTTATATTTAAAAAGGGAGAGGTTGAAAATAAAAAAAATAATAGTGGCTCTATCAGTTCTCTTACTTTTTACCTGTTTCAGGTGCGCTAGGTTGATTGGTTATTGATATCGCGATCATGTCAACCTCGCTAATCTACACAAACGTTAATTTGCTAGTGATCAAAGAAATATTAGTTGTCGGTAACTATACGTTATAGATTTGTAATAAATGGGGAAAAAACGTGTCAAACTGGCCTAGTACCTAGTTAAGTTTATCTAAATGCTTTGGTATAATAATTTCGATATAATTATTATAACAAGAAGTTCGTTCCTTACGATTTCATTAGAAACAAAATGTTGATCCTTAACACTATACCAAAGCGTAAATTGCTTGAGTTATATCTTGAATGATGTTAGTTTTCGGAATTGACAATTTAAAACAAGTACTTACTTGCCGCTAACATTCATGAAACGTCTCCAACTTCACTTTATGATGAGATTTCGATTTTGATTGCCATAAACGGAAATAATCAGTCGGTCCAACATTTTCAATACTCATTTCCTTTTCAATAAAAGAACAAGACGTTGTATTCGTGTCCGTGTTTTTTATTAATAAAAGAAACATTTTCTGTTATATATCTAAAAAAAAATAAACTGTTGATGTAATTGGAAGCGTATTTTTTTCATTATTACACATAATCAATTGACATACAATAAAAAAAAAATCATTGTTTTGTTGTTTAAATAAATTCGAATTAAGTTTCAGTATCCTTTTCCTTGTGTCGTGTAAACCAATGCCTAATCACTTTAAAATTTATAGCGAAATAGTGAGAAAGCGACTGCAAGTGAATAATGAAAAAAATCTATAATATTTGTTAGAAAGTTTGAAATATCGTGAACTGTAACAATGTTTATAAAAGATCCACTGGAGACTTACACTTAGTTATACATACAATAAAAAACATAAAAATAAGTCTGTTCTGGTTTGCATCAGGAAACATGTTTTAATACATAATTCAGAATCATACTTTTACATAAGACGAGTTACCATTACAATAAACCATGTCAAAATATATATTTTGTTAATGTCTTAATTTTTAGCTCACCTGATCCAAAGGTCCAAGTGAGCTTTTCCCATCACTTGGCGTCCGTCGTCCGTCGTTGTTAACTTTTACAAAAATCTTCTGCTCTGAAACTACTGGGCCAAATTAAACCAAACTTGGTCACAATCATTATTGGGGTATCTGGTTTAAAAAATGTGTCCGGTGACCCGGCAAACCAAAATTGTTTATCAGGTCAAGATCTATCTGCCCTGAAATTTTCAGATGAATCGGATAACCCGTTGTTGGGTTGCTGCCCTTAAATTGGTAATTTTATGGAAATTTTGTCGTTTTTTTGTTATTATCTTGAATATTATTATAGATAGAGATAAACTGTAAACAGCAATAATGTTCAGCAAAGTAAGGTATACAAATAAGCCAACATGATCAAAATGGTCAGTTGACCTTTTTAGGAGTAATTGCCCTTTATATTCAATTCTTAACAATTTTTTGTAAATTTTTGTAATCTTTTACAGAAATCTTCTCCTCTGAAACTACTTAGACAAATTTAACCAATTTTTTTCACAATCATCATTTGTAAAAGTTATTCTGCAAACGATGACGGGCTGCAACTGGCCCCTCAATCTACCTCGCAGGTATTTGTAAGAGCGTGACATACGATAATATCAAATCACATAGGTTTGATTCTAACATGGTGCATCATCAACATGGTGAATACCTGCAGGACACATACACTACAAGTTCGTCTCAAAATAAGATACTTGAAGGCTCTATCAATTTTTGACTTCATCATGTATCACAAACTATTAGAAAAAAAAAAAAAACATTCTATAAGATTCAATAGGTTAATCAAATTATTTGTGTATATAATTTACCGTATTTAGCTATAAAAGCTCTATTATCAAAGAATTTTTGACTTGTTTTTTATGTCATTTTATTACACTTACATATCACAAATAAGCAATCAAAAATGTATTCATTTATAACATTTACAATTCATACATTGATCTTGTTATTGGTAAAGATAATCAATACGTTAGTACAAAGAGAATAACTGAACTTCAAAACTTCAAAACCAAACTCTAAAACCGAATAGAATACAATCGCAGTACATAGTGTCTCTTTATATTTCATTAAACATTGCATATGCTGAAACATTTACGATAAAACTTTCAGGAATTTTGGTCCTCAAAGTTCTGCAACTTCGAACATTATTTGGCCTTTTTAACTTGTTTGGATTCGAGCGTCACTGACGAGTCTTTTGTAGACGAAACTCGCGTCTGGCGTAAATACAAAATTTAATCCTGGTATCTATGATGAGTTTATTTACAAGCACTGATACACAAATAAACATCGGGAACAAGAACAATGCTAGAAAAAGAAATTCCCATTTTCATTATAAAGAAATATTTCATATTTTGTTTCAAAACTATCCAAAATTAAAAGTTGTATCAAGTAGAATAACTCAATAACTTAAAAAAAAATCCAATTGCTTCTAAAGTCAAAATCTATTTTACATAAATACAGTTTAAACATTCCGCTCTATAAAATCGAATAGTTTAGATTAATGTTTTGACATTCAAGCATAGACATATATGCCAATTTTTATATTTAAACACAGAAAGTATTAAACCTTGTCATTCACATGAACAAATATATCACTGAGTTAAGGTAAAGCAGCAGTAATTTACCGATGTTAAAAAGTCACAAATCTATTAAGAAGACAAATCATGTGACAAACAATAATTGATGGCATCCATGAACTCCATAACAAGTCTTCTTGAAAGAATGCTGTACAAATGCTAGGACACTGTTTACAGAAAACAAATGATGTTTGACCATAAATTTACATTGCAGAAAGGATAGATAGATAATATCAAAATAGCACGGGATTTATATCTGGTTTCCACTTATGATTTCGTGTCAAATGGTCCTTTTACGTAACGTTTAAATTTACAGATAATGGAATTATTGGCATAAGATTACATTAAGTTTTACACTTCGGTGTTGAAATGAATATCAATTATATGGTCATTTTTATAAATTTCCTGTGACAAAATTTTGAATTTGTCGAAAAAATAAGAAATTTTCTCATCCCAGGAATAGATTACCTTAGCCGTATTTGGCACACCTTTTAGGAATTTTGGGTCCTCAATGCTCTTAAACTTTGTATTTGTTTGGCTTTACAACTATTTGGACCAGAGCGTCACTGTTGAGTCTTCTGGCGTATTAGATTATAATCCAGGTGCCTTTGATAACTTTTTACAATTGTTTATTTGTACATTCACTTTGACCTAAACGATGGAAAAAACCCTGGTTGTGTTTCAAACTGTAAAATTTAACCTTAAAATACAAATGGTAGTTACATGAAGTATATGTACTGTGTTAAAAGCAAACGGCCTCTTTTTATTTCTGAAGTAATTACTATTATGACATCTTTATATGAAAATGTGTATAGTTATTTTCTGTTTATCTGGTAGCTGACATACATGATATATACATATATTAATTTATTAATATCATTAAATTTTCAATATATGCACTTCAAAGTTACCACGCGCAATATTTAGCACTCTATGTAGGCGTTTTGTCTACACAAGGCCCATCAGTGGATCTCTAATGAGCAGTTTGAAAGCTAATTAATGACAATACTTTTCGTTAAATTTGATTAAGGCTACAAATGACAGGAATATGATAAATATAAATGTATAGCATAGTTGCTGTCGTTTTATGAACAGTCATTTTGAGGGTATCACCAGCCCAGTAGTCAGCGCTTCGGCGTTGACATGAATATTAATTATATGGTCATTTTCTTAAATTTTCCAGTTACAAAACTTTTTTTTCGAAAAATTAAGGATTTTCTTATCCCAGGAATAGATTACCGTAGCCGTATTTAGCACAACATTTTAGTATGGGTCCTAGGTGCTCTTCAACTTTGTACTTCGGTACTGACATAAAACATAACAAACCTATATAAAACAATTTGTTTAAAATATTTAATAATGTAGAAACTAAGGATTCAAATCATACGGGCAAGGTTTACCTGCAATAGATTTGGCTCATCATTTTAAGCCCTATATGGTTATGCTGCTCCGTATCTATTTCGATCGATTTTATACTTCCTTGGCTTCCAAATATTTGGCTTTGATCTTTCCTGATAAATGAAAATATAAAAAAGCGCTTCGGACGCATAATCATATTAGATCCTCTTAAACGCATGGGTCAAGCTTATTTTGAATTTGAAACCATTCAATTAGTTTGTCATTGTTATCTGTATCTTTATAATGGTTTTATGAGATTTAAACGAGTGGTAAATTACTGTTCCTAAAATTGAACATAGAATTTTTTATTTGTCGGTAATATTTCAATGTTTTTCAAATGGCTTCGATTTTATTGAAGTTTGCTACTCATGGTTTTGACGTTTAATCCGTATATTTAGAATTCTGTAGTTTTATTGATTTACTGCAAGCGAGAGGATCCAAAATTCCAAAAAGTTGTGCCAAATACGGCTAAGGTAATCTATTCCTGGGACAAGAAAATCCTTAGTTTTTCAAAAAATTCAAAGTTTTGTATCCGGAAATTTATAAAAATGATCACATTATTGATATTCATGTCAACACCGAAGTGCTGACTACTGGGCTGGTGATACCCTCGGGGACGAAACGTCCACCAGCAGTGGCATCGACCCAGTGGTGTAAATAGTTATCAAAGTACCAGGATTATAATTTAGTACGCCAGACGCGCGTTCGTCTACATAAGAATCATCAGTGACGCTCATATCAAAATAGATATAAAGCCAAACAATACAAAGTTGAAGAGCATAGAGGATCCAAAAATCCAAAAAGTTGTGCCAAATACGGCTAAGGTAATCTATTCCTGGGACAAGAAAATCCTTAGTTTTTCGAAAAATTCAAAGTTTTGTATCGGGAAATTTATAAAAATGATCACATTATTGATATGCATGTCAACACCGAAGTGCTGACTACTGGGCTGGTGATACACTCGGGGATTAAACGTCCACCAGCAGTGGCATCGACCCAGTTGTGTAAATAGTTATCAAAAGTACCAGGATAATAATTTAGTACGCCCTGAATGATCTATTTCTCATACATGTGTATACATTGTCCTTAATCCGAACGATTGGAAACACTAGTTGTATTTGAAAGGTAAGATTTGACATTTCATGCTATAAGATAATTTTCTGTAGTAAATGTATGATACAAAACGCAGTGGTCCTTTATTTGATTCGGACATAATTATTGGTATGACATCTTTATAAGTAAATGTGTATAATTATTTTCCCGTTTTTTCCTAGATGACAATTCTTTATGGTAATAATTTAAGAATTCTAAGTTAAACATTTAATATTTAGCGCTTAATTTGTGCATTATGTTAACGCCACGCTAATCAGGGACCTCCCATTGAAAACGGGTTTTAAGGCCAAAATAATAAAAAAAAAAATAACTGTCTGGCAAACTACAAAACAATTATTTTTTCAATAAAAATTATAGCTCATCATTCAAAGTGTAACTTATATTGCCCCTCACTATCATCTTACAATTTCTTACCTTATGAATATATTCCAAACAACTGGTTTATTATTAATAAAAAGTTGTTAACAGCGAATTAGATTTTCGGCTTGGAATTTTTACTGTTGATTTGATTTCGTCTTGAATTTTCTTGAACGCAATGCATGTTTCATTAACAATCAGATACTGAATAATCTCATGTGCTTGGGATGGGTAAGCAGATAATGCTTCACACGTGACATTAAATGTCTTGTCAATCAATCATTTTTCAATAGTATAACGTGCTGTATATATCAGTATGTGTTTGAAAAAATAAATACAGGAAAATATTTTAGAATTTATAGAAATACAATAACATTAACAGAACTAATGTTCCTGCACCAGATATGCATTTGGACACATTAGATACATTGATTTCATAGTCACTTCGAATTCCAATCGCTGAAAATACATTGATTGTGCAAGTGTGTAACTGGTGATGTAACATTAGTAGAATTGAAGTTATCATGCAACAATGATAAAAGATGCCAGGCTTATAATTTAATACCAAATTTAGTTTGACTACGATTCGTCACTGCAAACTATGTAGCCGAGGGAAAATTATGCTTTTTGTTTTTGTTTTTTATTCCAAGAATTTTTAGGGCAAAACGTGAGAAAAACGAGATTTGTTTGTAAAATTGAAATTGAGAATGGGCATACCGAAAGACAGAAAACAACTAAAAGGCTTTCAATGTGAATTCAACCCAGCGATTAAACTCGCAGGTGAACTTCAGAGGGCTACTATACAAAATGTGTACTAATTAAGTGTAAATGGACGCCACAGAAAACTCTAAAACAAAGACGGGAGGGATTGTGCCTGATATTCATATGATGAAGATCAATCAGTTTAATTGAAGTCTGGAGCTGGCATGTTAGTTAAATGCAAGTAGTCTGTTGTTATTTATGTATTATTGTCATTTTATTTATTATCTTCTGATATCAGATTCGGACTTCTCTTGAACGGAATTTTCATGTGTCTATTGTTATGTGTTTACTTTTCTACATTTGCTAGACGGGAAGGTTAAGATCTAATAAACATGTTTAACCCCGCCACATTTTTGCGCCTGTCCCAAGTCAGGAGCCTCAAGCCTTTGTTAGTTTTCTAATTTTTTTCTAATTTCAGTTTCTTGTGTATAATTTGAAGTTTAATATGGCGTTCATAATCACTTAACTATTATATATATTTGTTTAGGGGCCAGCTGAAGGACGCCTCCGGGTGCGGGAATTTCTCGCTGCATTTGGAATCTTTCCTTTGCCAACAAAGGTATCGACTTAGGCAACATCCTTCATCATAAATTAGTTCAATCGAAAATACCTTGGAGTCCTTATTGCAAAGACCAGTCTGTACCAATCATTTCTTATACCTATACCAAACCTATTGCAACTAAAATTTTCAATTACAAACACGTTTTGCAGGATCTCGATATTGACGACTTCAAGTCTAAACCTCCTGATTGCACTTGTGCTAGTTCCCAATTCACATATAATCCTGCTGGCCACGTTATTACCGGTGACCTCAACATTGTTAATAACACTTCTCTACGAAATGTGTTATCGAAAGGTCCGAAATATCGTGAGCCTAAATCCATCAATTGGAAATACAACTTTAAAATTTTGATGGATTCAGTTGAGGATTATGCCAGGCAATGGGTTAAGCGCGAGAAGGAAGACGTAGACACTCTTTCCGAATGGATTAAGGCAGTGAGGTCGTTGATACAAATCAGAATTAAGAAACTGAATGGGTCTATCAATGCCCATGCTACGTCAATCTTTAAAGACCCAAATGTTGCAAAACACCTATCCTACCTCCATGACAAATATGTTGTTGTCCCCGCAGATAAAGCCCCAAACAACATCGTTTTTGTATGTAAAACTCATTACATTAACTGCTTGATAAACGAATTAGGTATTGACAATTCACTTGGAAACTCAACATATACCCTCACGACACTTACCAAAGAGGAAATCCTGGACAATCATAGGTCTGTTCTGTGTTCCTTTGAAATTTCAACCAAAGATGAAGAACTGAATTTGCCATCACTGTATTGGATACCTAAACTACATAAGTGTCCTTACAAACAACGGTATATTGCTGGGTCTTCCAAGTGCTCCACGAAACCTCTTTCTAAATTATTAACATCTATTTTATCAGTAATCAAATACGGGCTTCAAAGTTATTGTGAAACTGCCTATTCTAGAGGGGGCGTGAATCAGATGTGGATACTTAAAAATTCCAAAGATCTTTTAGAGTACATACAATCTAACTGTCTTTCATCTTGTAACAGTATTAAAACATTTGACTTTTCTACTCTGTACACTAGTATTCCACATTCCAAACTAAAAGACAAATTGAAAGAGTTGGTATTGCTTTGCTTCGTAAAAAAGAATGGCCAACGTAGATACAAGTATCTTGTCTTAGGGAGGGATAAATCCTACTTTTTAAAGGATCACTCTGATTCGAACAAAAAATTCTCTGAAACTGATATTATCAAGATGCTTGATTTCTTGATTGACAACATATTTGTTACGTTTGGAGGACGTGTTTTTCAACAGACTGTCGGCATTCCAATGGGAACAAACTGTGCCCCTCTACTTGCCGACTTGTTTCTTTATTATTATGAGGCTGACTTCATGCAGGAACTTCTTAGGAAGAAAGATAAGAAGTTAGCAATATCTTTTAACTCTACTTTTCGCTATATAGATGATGTTCTTTCACTAAATAATTCAAAATTTGGTGACTATGTGGAACGCATCTATCCAATCGAGCTAGAGATAAAGGATACTACAGATACAGTTAAGTCGGCCTCGTATCTTGACTTACATCTAGAAATTGACAATGAGGGTCGGTTGAAAACAAAAGTTTACGACAAAAGAGATGATTTCAGCTTTCCAATTGTGAACTTTCCATTTCTAAGAAGCAACATTCCAGTAGCACCTGCATACGGTGTATATATCTCCCAATTGATACGATATTCCCGTGCTTGCATTTCCTATCATGATTTTCTTGATAGAGGGTTGCTGCTCACAAGGAAGCTATTAAACCAAGAGTTCCAAATGGTGAAGTTGAAATCATCCCTTCGTAAATTTTACGGACGCCATCACGAGTTGGTTGACCGTTATGGAATAACCGTTTCACAAATGATATCGGATATGTTCCTTACGTCGTAACTACAATCCCCTTCCCTTTCATGAATATGACCTACCGAATAAGACTATTTACCGGATTTGTTATCACATAAGCAACACGACGGGTGCCGCATGTTGAGCAGGATCTGCTTACCCTTCCGGAGCACCTGAGATCATCCCTAGTTTTTTGGTGGAGTTCGTGTTGTTTATTCTTTAGTTTTCTATGTTGTGTCGGGTGAGCTGTTGTTTGTTTGTCTTTTTCATTTTAGCCATGGCGTTTTCAGTTTGTTTTAGATTTATGAGTTTGACTGTCCCTTTGGTATCTTTCGTCCCTCTTTTAGAACCTATTGGTGACCTTCTGCTGTTGTCTTTTCTATTGTCGGGTTTTTGTCTCTTTGACACATTCCTCATTCCCGTTCTCAATTTTAAATGCTATAAAAAAAAAAATGCAAGAGGCTCCTGGCTTAGGACAAGCGCAAAAATGCAGCAGAGTTAACCATGTTTGTGAGACCTCAACTTTCACCAATAGCCCTATCCCATGTAGAACAAGCAAACACACATGTCACGATCAGTAAAACTCGGTTCAAAAGAAGTCAGAGTCCAATGTCATAATAGGTAACAAACAAACTAAGCAAAACGACAATAATACATAAATGAACAAAAAACTACAAGCAAGAATTGGCATGCCAGCTTCATACCTCATTTAAAATGATTGAAAGATTATGTCTTCACCATATGATCACCAAGTACAATCCCTAACGTTGGGGGTTAAGTATCATACCATCATAAAAATAAATGAGAAAAACATAACCAATATCATTTCAATATCTGGTTTAAGAATAAATGTGTTTATTCCAGCACAAAGACCCTACGAGTAAATAGATTTTAATACAAAAATATGAAATCTTTAATGACCTGACAACTGTATCGTTACAATATCCCTTCTAAATAAGTCTATTGAAAGATTTGGTGAGCTGAATGCCGAAATTGTTGATGTATGTGAAGTAAGCAGCCGGTTCGTTATTCGATATTCAAAATTCAGTTGAAAATCATAAAAAATTTACTTTATAACATTAAAAGTATGATTTTCATAGTTAAAATCTGATAAGATACATAGAAAATGGTTTCATGACCTCTTCAAGCTGCCATAAATTCTCGTTGTTCTCGAATGTAAACCCTTTTCTAACTTGCATATTTGTCTTTATGTAATATAGAATGTTGTCAATAAAAAACCTCAAAGATACATTTATACATGATATTTTTTAATCAAAAAGATAAACTTCTAACTCTAGAAAACATTTAGGAATATAAATAAAAATATTTATGTTTCGTCCCCGAGGGTATCACCAGCCCAGTAGTCAGCACTTCGGTGTTGACATGAATATCAATTATATGGTAATTTTTATAAATTTTCTGTTTACAAAACTTTGAATTTTTCGAAAAACGAAGGATTTTCTTACCCCAGGAGTAGTTTACCTTAGTCGTATTTGGCACAACATTTTGGAATATTGGGTCCTCAATGCTCTTCAACTTTGTATTTGTTTGGCTTTTTAACTATTTTGATATGAGCGTCACTGATGAGTCTTATGTAGACGAAACGCGCGTCTGGCGTAAAACAATATAATCCTGGTACTTTTGAGTATTATGGCAAGCCCAAAAAAAGAAATATATAGTGAAAACCTACCTGAGAACGCTTAAATAAGGATGAGACCCCCTGGTCTTTCAACGTCCATAAAAATTAAGTAAGTCATAGACTCTGTATATATAAAGGTTGTATTAGAAGGATTTCCCAGAATAATGTCATATTCGATATCTATGGAGGGCTTATATTGTCACTTTTCAGCTAAAAATAATCGAAATTTTAGGACAAAGGGCACAGGGCAATGGCGGTAGGACTCTGATCTCTCAATCTGTCTAATTTTAAGCAGACATTTAGTCAATAGGTAGATACAAACGTGACTAAAAGGAATTTGGGTACACTTCCTGTCTTTCATGTTTACGGAGGGCCCAAAGTGCCAGTTTGATATTCAAAATATATAGCGAAAACCTACATGAGACCGTTTACATGAGGATTAGACCCCCAGTCTTTCAATGTCCATAAAATTTTATTAATCATAGGCTCTGTATATATATAAAGGCTTTATTAGAAGAATTTCCCAGAATTATGTCATATTCGATATCTATGGAGGGCTTATATTGTCACTTTTCAGCTAAACATTATCGGAATTTTAGGACAAAGGGCACAGGGCAATGTACCCAAATTCCTTTTAGTCACGTTTGTATCTACCTACTGACTAAATGTCTGCATAATATAAGAAAGATTCAGAGACCAGGGCTCTCACCATTGCCCTGTGTCCTTGGTTCTAACATTTTGACATGTTTTGGCTGAACATTTGTTATGTTTTTCTTTTTGCTTTAAGAAATATCATATACAAAAGTACATCTTTAAAGTCGTTTTATTGACAAAAATCTACACTACATAAAGACAAATATGCAACTTAGATAAAGATTTATATTCGAGGACAACTAGAATTTGCGACAGCTTGAAGAGGTCATTTAACGATTTCATACGTATCTTATCAGTCCTATTAAGTATGAAAATCATGCTTTTAATGTTATCAAGTAATATTTTTTTTATGATTTTCAACAAAATTTTAAATATCCATCCGACTGCTAGCAACCGGTTGGATATTGAATATCGGATAACGAATAAGGAACCGGCTGCTAACTTCACATACATGAATTTATGTATCAAGATTGTAAAGAATATTACCATAGAAGATATTTTCATGTTGATTTGTATTTACGAATGATGTCCTTGTAACAATAATTAAATTTAGTAAATGTTTTGACTAGTTTGTGATGTCAAAAACCCTGGTGATATATATTTTCAATAATACAAAGATTTTTATTTTTATTGGAAATATAAATCACTCGTATTGTTTTGTAATAAACGAGTAAATCTCTGTACTCTGTGTTGTGTTACTTTTATGATCAAAATATGTATCAAAGGTACCCATACAACTGTATAAAGTAATGTTATAAACATAAGACGTGAATAGGGGAAACATTACGTTAAATATTTGCACTATATTTTCATCTCGTATAGCTGTGATAGAAATTCTCTTTGTTCTATAAACGTATTACTTTGATTGAATTTAGCATGAGTAGACGTGTCCAAAAGAGGGACGAAAGAAACCAGAGCGGTAGCCAAACTCATAGAATAAACTGATAACGTCATGGCTAGAATAAAAAGACAAACAGACAAAATAATAGTACAGAAAACACAACATAGAAAACTAAAGACTAAGCAACAAATGTATAGATCTTTTTACTTCTGATGTGTATTTTGAAGCTTTATACTGAGTAACCGTATTCAGCTTTAATGTGTCACCATATTTTGATGTTTTATGTTTGAGTGCATCCTTCGAATGAATAATATTGTTTAACTTCAATTGTAAGGCCGTATTTATACCAAACGTCTTGTACTGTTCATCTATTTACAAGTAGTTTCATGTAAAGAATATTGGTTTCAAATTAAATCTGTTTTGATAACCAGTACATGAATATGAAATTGTTGACACCAGTTAACAAAATTTACATGCAATTTACATGTACATCACATTGTATCAAAATACAAATATATCATTAAGGCGCAGACCAATTAAAACTTTTAAAATTGTGTTTTGGGATGCGTATTCTATACTTTGTTTTAATCTAATTTATGCTCTTCAACTTTGTATTGTTTAGCTTTATAACTATTTTGATATGAGCGTCACTGATGAGTCTTATGTAGACGAAACGCGCGTCTGGCGTACTAAATTATAATCCTGGTACTTTTGATAACTATTTACACCACTGGGTCGATGCCACTGCTGGTAGACGTTTCGTCGCCGAGGGTTTCACCAGCCCAGTAGTCAGCACTTCGGTGTTGACATGAATATCAATAATGTGATCATTTTTATAAATTTCCTGTTACAGAACTTTGAATTTTACGAAAAACTAAGGATTTCCTTGTCCCAGGAATAGATTACCTTAGCCGTACAAATTGACACAAATTTTTGGAATTTTGGATCCTTTATGCTCTTCAACTTTGTATTGTTTGGCTTTATAGCAATTTTGATATGAGCGTCACTGATTAGTCTTTTCGTAATAAATTATAATCCTGGTACTTTTGATAACTATTAATTAAAATCTTTTTGAAGAAACTATTTGTTTTGAGCAGAAGTTAGAAAAATTGTTTGATTCCCTTTGTATTTGTACAGATAATCGATTTATTAATTTAAGGTAGGTTCTATAGATTTCATATTAACAAAAGCTTAATAGCGTAAAACAGACGAAAAGTCACAACAATGTGTGGACAAAACAAACAAAGCTACATAAATTGTAAAAAAACATCATAAACAGGGATACAGCAATCAACATTGTAATATAATATTAATCACTATAAAGCAAACCGCTATGCCAGCAAAGAATTTTCTTTATTGTTTTTATTTTATTTTAACGGCAGTCATACAGGACCAAGCATCAATGTACATGGTTTGCCATGGGACTACGGTTATGATTTCACCGTAGATAAAATATCGCACTACTACTACTGTACCACTGTGATCATATGTGTTCTCTCCGTTATGTTCAGCAGTGTATCCATATGCAATTTCATACGAGCCATTATTTATTGAAAAAAAGCCATTGTTTGTTTGACTTATTATCGATGCCGATACAAGGTATAAACCCTTTGTTGTTATTGTGAACTTTCCATTGCTTGTTACACTAGACATATCGACATTAAAGCTCGACCGTCTTAATGTAAATGGTATTGGTTGACCTGCTGATATTGTTGATCCATCACCCTTACCAATACAAGCCGTAAAACCAACTGAAAAAATATAAACCATTATCTTGTATAAGTTGAAATCAATTTCAATCATCTTAATTCGTACATTTTTTAAACAAGTATGCTTTACCTTTCTCCAATCAGTCATATTTATTTGTACTCGCTATAATTTCCCAAAATATTTAAATACATTAAATATGATACAAAATGAGCACTAACGAGGTTCCCGATTTGGGACAAACCAATTAATATGTGTCAGGATTAAAAGATCATGAAAAAAAATCAGTGCAAATTTAAAAAAGTAACCTATTGTTGATAACTTTTGAGCAAGTTCATAACATGCGTTTTTCAAATTTTTATGATTGAATATTTGACAAACTTTTTTATATAACTGCAACATAAAAAAAAAAATTACAAAACAAATTTTAGATATTTCATATATTTTGGATAGTTTTGCGGTGTTTTGTATATAATATCATATTTTTTTTTATCATATGTAATAACTTCACTCGATTGCATTAGGGAGTGGTATTGGTTTCTAATAAATAAAAAGAAAAAAAAATGGCGAGTACAAAGAATTACATGTATAACTTGATATATATACTAGACAGGTACTATTGCTATAAATAGATAAACAATCATCCACATGTACTGTATATTGTGCAATATAAAAATAATATTGAATGATTTCAAATTGATATTTTACTCTTTAATAGTTGAAAAAGATTGAACGCTCGCAATTGATAGTTGTGAAACAAGTATTTTGGAAAAACCCAGATAGTCAACGTTTTGACTAATGCTGTAAAAAATTATATGCATTTATCGTATATGTAGCTGCATTAATGGCGAAAAGTTTGACCCCTGTCACCTTAATCTGCCTCGGGTTGGACCTTCATGAATAAATAAGATACTGAAATGAAATGATCATAATGTAATGCTCTTGGTGTACGGTCAAACCAAATATGGACAGCTGTCTGATCAAAAACGTGTTTTACTAGAGGCTTTAAGAGAAGTTGATTCTGAAGCGATAATCAACTAGAGACATATACGCGCGTTGATTGTGACATTTTTCGAAACCACTACTTAATGTTCAATCCAAGATGGCAAATCTACGTTTTGTTTCCAAATCTACGTTTTGGGAAAACAGGGAAAACAGGCGGAAGATATTACAGAGCATTCCAAATTTATAAGTCGAAATAATTTCATCGTGTATATAATCTATGATCAATCTGCTTTATTTCATACATTTCCCAGAGCATTGACATTACCGTGTTTCTCGTTTGAATCAAGACGACTGAAAGCTCTACTGATGTCTGAGGAAATTGAGTTCTGACGACTTTTTACATGGTTTGTGTCGGAACGAATCGAATTTTGCTCTTCTTCTAAATGTTGTACCTTGTCGTCGACAATAGAAACTAAAACAAAAGACATTGAAAGGATTATAATACAACTTTTGATTTAATCTTAAACAAATAGTCCCCGTTGTTGGTGACAGTCCTATTTAAAAGAACAATTATGTACCAATAATAAATTGGAGGCAAGGAAAGCTTATGTTCAATTTATTATATTAGCTGCACTCCTCAAACAATTATAGATCATTGATTATTGTCATTTTGCTTTGTTTGTTAGTAGTTATCAAAGGTACCAAGATAATAATTTAGTACGCCAGACGCGCGTTTCGTCTACATAAGACTCATCAGTGACGCTCATATCAAAATATTTATAAAGCCATACAAGTACAAAGTTGAAGAGCATTGAGGATCCAAAATTCCAAAACGTTGTGCCAAATACGGCTACATTACCTATTCTAGCACCGGACTCTGACTTCTTTTAAACTTTGTTTTACTATATGTATTTATGTGTGTTTGTTTCTTTTACACTAGATGTGGAATTGAAGGGATGATATCTCACAAAACAAGTTTAATGCCGCTGCATATTGAACGCCTTTCCTAAGTAAGGCACCTCTTGCATTTGTTAGTCTGATGGGATATTTAAATTTGGTTCCTTTGTATAATTGTGAATGCTGCTGAACAAGTATACGTTATTGTTAAGGTGACAGCTGCAGCCACCTTCAGGTGAACGATTTTATTGCTGCGTCAAAAACCAAATGATGGCTTAAACAATTTTTCTGTTCTTTGTTCAGGTTGTAGTCTTTTGAACAATCGTGGTACGGTCGTGGCGACATCAGGACGTAGTAAAAGCGTAGCGAGATCGTAGTTAGGTCGTGATATGATCGCAATGGTCGCTGTACTATCGTAGCGAGAGCGTAGCAAAAGCGCGATTCTAGTCAGACAGATTGCGCTACGATCTCACAGCGACGTTAATACAACCTCACGACGACCATCACATTCTAGCACGCTCGTATCGTCCTCGTCACGTTCGTCACACGACCTGACTATGTCTTTCAACGACTATTTCGAGTTTTACCCATGCTCATTGTCATTGTCACATAAAACATATAAAATCTCTCCATGTTTTGTTTGTTTGAATGTAAATTTGACCTTATGTCCATAATTTCAAACAGCTCAACCATGCTTGACACAACTTGGGTCAATATCTTTAATTGTTTTTATATAGGCGGTAATGGTAACGTTTTTTCCTCTAGCTCAGTCCATTTCGTAAAATTGGATATGTATGACAGCTCGTTTCGAAGCTCTGACATTTTCACATATGTGGTTAAATTTTCGGGGTACGAATTCGCAGTGAGATGACTTTTTCTGTAAATTAGCATACCTGGAACATCCTTTCGTGATGCGGCTTCTTGTGGTAAAAAATCCCCTTTTTAACACAACAAGTTCTTTGAAAATGTAATACTTTGAACACATTAAATAGCTCTATAGTTTTTACACATTTATTCTATGTTCCTCTGCTTTCCTAATCACCACACATGGTTAAGCTCAGTCATTTGTAAAAAATAGAAAATGTCCAATATCACTATACAGAGATTTTTTACTTGACTTGTGAGTTCCTCATTTCGAGGCCCAATAAGGATATCGTCCCATCTGAATCATTCCCACTATTGTTCAATAAAATATCATCTTTTGATATTGATGGATCAGCAAAATATTGTGATTCAGGTTGGACTGGTTGATCAAATCTCTACTGGATCAGAATTCGTATCAGAGGTTCCTCTGACTCTCTCTCTACTGGAACCCTTCCATCACGCCCACTGGTGATCTGGTAGATTTTGGTGGCTTTCCTGTGATGCTTTCGAAATTCTACGTATTAATGACGATAAGATAATAGAGCAGCATTTACATGGAACATGATTTTGATGTTTCTGTTGAGAGCGTAATTAGATCGCGATATGAACGTGGTAAGATCGTAGAATGATTGTAAACAGAGTGTGCTATAATCGCAGAATAAACGTGGTATGATCGTGTTGCAATCGGATAGATCGTGATATGATCCTATTGAGAACGTGATGGGCGTCGTAAGATCATGATAATCGCAGTGAGGTCACATAATAAGCGCGGTGACAACGAGGTATACCCGTAGCGGAATGTAAATGATGGTTCTCTTACAATATTTTAGAATGCACGGATACGAACGGTATAATTTGTTCATATACACATTTTGATTTAATCTATAATAAATCTTATTTTCGTTACTTAAATTACCTCACCTTTTTGTTCATTAACAGATATTCTCTTGACAGCCAAATCAATGTTTGATGTCACTGATGCTTGGAATGTTTTTAAAAGTTGGACATCGTCTTGGTTGCCAGCCAGTTGAAATTCCAAAGTCTTCAATTCATCTTTAACTTCTGCTGTGAAATTATCTTTAAAAAAATATAAAATAATACCTCCCACAATACAATCAAAGCTGTTATTGTTTGAGAAAAAAACATAACAAAGGTTACTCACTTTATATTAAAAAAACACCATTTAATAAGTTAGTGAGGGAATAAAAAAAATCATCATCAATCATTGCCATAAATTACATTAGACATTGACATATCGTTAGAAAATGATCATCAGAGAAATACGGAGAAAACGGCCAGCGCAGATTAAAGATGTTTGTTACTTTATACGCCTTTTGAATGTCTGTTATAAGTTGATAGTCTATATATATTTAAAGGAACTAAGAATACAGAAAAGGGAAGGTTCCGTGTTCTTGTTTTCGAAATATTTGATTTGTTAACTTGGCTATAAATAATTCTCTTTTGATTTTTTATACATTTAACAATTGCACCTTTAAAAAAAAAACTATGAAAAATAAAAACACGTGTTAATCAGAAAAAAATGTAATGGCAATTCATGGAAAATCACATAGGATTTCGAATATCTAATACGATTTCAAAAACACTAGAAGCGAAAATCCCTCTTGTGAACTCTGGAATTTCTCGCTACATTGAAGACCCATTGGTGGCATTCGGCTGTTGCTGCTCTATGGTCGAGTTGTTGTCGCATTGACACATTCCCCGTTTGTTAGAGGCTGACAAGATAGGGGAAACAATGTTTTCATAAGAAAGCTTCATTAGCAGCTTTCAAGGATTCGAGGCAAAATAGAATTATTTTATAAACGAAAGAAATATAGTTTTTTTGGGAATGGTTTCTTTAATTGAGATTAAATTGTTTAGCATTTTTGGCTGTCACGAATTGGGGTTTTACAAAAATGAATTCAATATATTTTTTTATCAAGAGTATATTAAACATATGTTTTCAACTCTAGATCTTGTTTCGAAGAGGGATATACACTTCGTTTTGATGACGATGATTTTTATACAATTTATCTATCTGGATCTTGTAACGAGACCACAACATCTTTACTAGCGATTCAAACACGATATATAACAAAATAAATCATTCCGTATTCTATATCTTTTGTAAATTCAAGTAAACATTATTCTAACATAACCTTTTCATCATTTTTAAATAGATAATATAAAGTTTTGAAGATGTGGTATAATCGCCCAGATAACTACTTGTACATACGCATGCACATTGAAAATAGCCTATTTTTAATAATGAAATCGACGACTGCGGCCCGTCATCTACTTATTACTGAAATACCGTTTACACCGGTTGAAATCTTAGGAATAGAGGAACAAATGGAATATTGTCAATGTATGCCACAATGTCGATTACGGGGGACCTCAATGCCACAATTGGCGTAAAAATTATACACTAGCTTGTTATAGAGATACATATTGTGCCTTTTGCAATTTCATTATTAATAATTTAAAAGTGTGTTTCTATATGTCTTATGAATTGATTCCACGACTTAATGTCGAAAATAAAAATAACTTTATTATTGTGCTCTTTCTAATAAAATATTGAATTGCATTGAATTGAATTGAATTGAGTGTATGAACTATCATGATCAACATCTTTAAATGATATCAAAATGATTTTACCTTTTTCTTCTTTTGTAGAGATTACTGATTCTTTATAAAGTTTCAATTGTTGCACGTCTGTAATTAATTCTTGTTGCTGTCTTCCTAATTGCCTCACTTCAGCGACGATCTCAGACGTTAAATTACCTTTAATGACAGGGGGAAAATAACATTTTAACAAATGCAGGAAAAGTGTTATTTTCTATATGAATTCAAATATTTTACATTTGACTGCCCTATTGTTTTCTCTTCTCTATTTGAAAAGTCCACTTTCCTTTTACTTTATCTTGTTCAAAATATAAACCTAACATTGTATGACATTGCCTGTATCCAGGTACCTTCATAAAAGAAATAAAACATTCCGAACGTTTTATCGTATTTCTGTCTTACAACAATCATGTTATTTTATTGGTATTTATGGGGTTTAAATATTTTTTCTGCCGGAAATAATGTTATACCATACATTGTATAATTTATATTGAACAACTAATGTTAATGCTTTAACTCATTGTGAACGTTTTCAGATCTTGCTTGCTTAAGAGATTGAATTATTGGAGACTACAGAAGGAATGTTGCTATGTCGATGTCTTTAATCTTTTCTCCGATTGCTGTCTGCCACTTTTATTAAAATTTCTGGAACATAACGACGTTTATAACAGATTACATCCAAGAATATTAATCCTTATTGATTTACAATTCGCAACAGAAATCAATATTTTTATAGACTTGGGTTTTTAATCCATTTTTTTTTTTGTTTTGATAATTTTGAGTGACGAAAATCAGATACGAAATGATGATACCCTGGTGTCGCCACTACAATTGTCAATTCGTGACTGAAACAACATTTAGTGTAGAATTAGTTTACTTTTTATGAGGTTTTTGTGGCACATATTCTTTTAAAAGTGTGTTCAGTAGACTACTGAAATTGAGAATGGAAATAGGGAATGTGTCAAAGAGACAACAACCCGACCATAGAGCAGGCAACAGCCGAAAGTCACTAATGGGTCTTTAATGCAGCGAGAAACTTGCGCACCCGGAGGCGTCCTTCAGCTGGCTCCTAAACAAATATGTATATTAGTTCAGTGATAATGGACGTCATACTAAACTCCGAATTGAATTATACACAAGAAACTAAAATTAAATATGTTTTTTCATAACTTTACAATCTCCCTTTAATTTCTTTGATAACTTTTGTTATTAGTTCTAGTATTTGTTTTCTTACTGCAACTATTTGTCATACCTGATCTTTCATTTTCCTCTATTGCACGAGTTTCCATTTCGTTTTGTTGATTCTTCATTTGGTTTATATCTCTGTTCATAATGTCAATCCTGTTATCCAAAACTAAACTTTCTAAAACAAAAAAATCTATTTTTTTAGCCTCTTGTTAATCAGCAAAAGGACGTCTAATGGTTCTATTATGGAATTAAGGGTTCTTCAACCAACAATAAATTATCTCCGATAAATAGCCAAATTGTGCGATAAGTTGATCAATCAATTGCAAATAATCAAGATAATACATCTGAATACAACTTCTACCTTTTATAATCTAAAGAAAAATATAGGAGAACAATATTGTTATTACCTGGGAATATAACTAAAAAAACAACAACCCCGGAACCAAAGACTTAGGATAATCAAAAATGGTACTCCTTAACCCTTCACAAAATCAAAAATTAAATTATCACACAACCAACGTTACACATGGAAAACAACCGTTAAATCCTGACTTTTAAAATGCATTTCCCAAGGAAAATAATAGATTTTACAACTAGCATGAACTTCCAATTATATAACAGTTGTTTGATAGTTCCGCTGTATTGATGAAAATGGGAACAAAATGAGCAACATTAACAGACATTATTGGCTAAATTGATAATACTAATAAGTACCAGCAGTCAAAAACTGCGTGGATATATACTATGAAATACAACACAACTGTCTAGAAACACCAACAAAAAGTTAATGTAGTAAATAGTGCATATAGTACATATAGTACACATAATTTAGCAAATGAATCTTACCAAGACGCCAACAAAAAATGATTGTAGTTGATGGAACATGCCGTAAATAAAAAGATAATGTCATACTCGAATACAATTTTGATAAACAGTACAAATTGAATAAAATATAAAAACAATAGCAAACAAAATAAAACAATTCTAAATACTTCTTAAAATTGTTGTATTCTTGTCTCTCGATTTTGCTAATGAGCCTTGTCTATATGTCTTTTTTTGTGTTGACATATTTGTTTGTTTTACAGTGATAAAGATTATAACACAGTGTTGTCTGCTGTGTCCCTATTTTGAAATTTTTACCTATTATGTATGTTTGTTTTGTTTGCATATTGTTATCAATATAATGTACTATAGAACTATTTTACGTGGTAAATTTCAGAAAAAAAACTAGCTGGTCTTTTTCAATGATATTTAAAATGTGATTATAAATGATTATTTCATGATAATTTCAAACGTTCATAAAAAGTAGAATAACAAAAACAAAAATACCGAAATAGGAAAATTCAAAACGAAAAGCTCGTATTCAAATTGCAAAATCAAAAGTTCAAACATATAAAACGAATGGATAACAACTGTCACATTATTTTTTAGGATGTACACGATTTCTACGCTGATGGTACATTCAAGTGGAGTCGTCGATTGATTTCATGTCGACATGTGGTGCGTTCAAATGGTCTAAAAGTGGTACCGGTAACGATTTCGTGCATTTCCCTCCCTTGCATGTATCATTATTCTCACATGATATATTGCTTATTATCAGACAAAATAGAATTACACCTATTTTATAAAACATAATATTCCATTTGAAATTTCCCATATGCAGTGTATGCAGCCTTGCTCAGAAATACGTTTACCAATTTTATCTAATGACCTTTATATATTTATATTAGATCAAATTCAGGATGCAAACAAGTGGTTAATTTTATTTACATTGCAAACATTAAACAGAAAAAAATGTTTGAAGATGTTGTAAACGGAAATTATTTTAAGTGTTTACACTTAAATCTAATATCAATCTTATTTTATCAGAGATTCTTCCTCACAACTTATGTATTTATTGTCGCCTATGAATGAATAGATACTACCGCTTTCCCTGAAACAGTTAGGTGCAATATCAAAATATTATTATTCTGTTTTGAAGCCAAATGATATCAAGTCAATAGTCATTTTACTTAAAATTTGTAAAAAAAAAAAATATAGAAACCTTTTCCAATAATTCTCAGTAAAATTTTTCAATCTGTTACAAAAAATAATATCATTGATATACACACTGCAGTTTTTCATGACAATAATTTTGTGTATACCCTACCATGCGATCAAAGACCACCTAATTATAATATGACTTCCTTCACCTGCCTTGGGTACATAAAAGGTCAACTGAAAACCGGGAAACGCAATACTTTTGTTTACCTTTTAGGTGAAATTGGGTGCAGATAAAAACACTTTCACAGCTTATTGTACATTGAATTTAGCTGCCTCATACTTACATGTATTATTAACACAGTGTGACTGCCACATTTTAAGATAAAAACCATTTGACTTCTTACTGATGAAGAATATTAGTTATCTGAACTATTTGACATTTGTTCATGATTTTATCTTTTTTTGATTATGTTGTACCCTTTTAGACTTGCTTTTTATATTATTCCAGACGTGTTTCACTTTCACAAGTGATCCAATGAATGGATCTGTCGTAGAGTAATATTCAGGCGTAACTATCAAAATAGCTATTTCTGTGAAAATATGATCCTTTACTACAGATATTCAGCTAATCAAAGTGGTCACAGTGATGGTAATGCTGTCGAGATAATACACGTAGTATTCCTATTAGATGTTACGTGTCTCATTGATATTTTTTTCATTTACGATAGCATAATACTCTCGTATCAGGCAGAGAATGTTGACCTCATCTATAAACATTTAGTTATTGTTTTTGAATCTGATACGCACTATTTCAATTGAAATATGTTCAAATATGTGTATATTGAGAAAGTGTATTTCAGATTCAAGCACTGTATGCCAGAAAACGAAATACTATTTCTGTACTTTTATTTTTCTGAAACAAAAACATTAATCGCCTAATTTATTTTTACCTTACCGTACTAATGACGGCTAAAAACGTGCACTTAAAAACAATCATTTTTGGTTTAAATCTTTTATTATTATTCGTGTGTTACTGTCCATTATAAATTGTTATATGAGAAGCATACAATATACGTAGTTAATGCAGCCTTTGAAAATCCCATAATAAATTAAGGCAACAAGATATAATTTTCTTCGTTTTTTTTTAATTTTCAGACCAAAATCACGGGTGTCATTCGGTTTAACGAGAGAAATGATCGTGAAAGAATATCTAACGGCGGTCAAGTATTGAGAGACGATCGTGAAAGTTCTGGTAACGGATCGTGAAAGACATTTAATCGAGAAGACATATAAAAGGTCAATACATATTCTAATTTAATTAATTACACAGACAAATTTACGACAAAATAAAACTGTCTGTCAAAATGGTTCAACATTATGATCCATATGTGAGAATATCCAGTTTTAAAAGTACATAGTTATTACAAAACAACAAAAGGCAGATTGCTTATCGACATTTCAATGACATAAAAAATGTAAACAAACATGATTTTTTCACAAATTCGATTAGAAAAACTACTTTAATACGAATAAGGGCATTCTATTTGAATTAATCAAATAGTTCTCATAGTTATTTTGTATAAACATAATCTGAAACTTGGTAAATAAAGAACTATTTACACAAAAATTGATTTTGCGGATCGTGAAAGATCACGTACCGCATTTTTGAAGATCGTGAAAAGGATTGTGAAAGATCTGATGCTACGAAGACGTTCAAATTATTTTTCAATTATATCACAATTAATATTTGTTATTGGTATTGAGAAAAGCTATTTAGGTCAACATCCTCCACAGCTTTAAGCTTTTCAAAGTATTAATTTTTTTCAGAAAATGAAATGTAAAATAGTTGGATGATTGTAGGATGAAGCTTTTTATTGTCATGTGAAGTACTCACTTATCACGAGTTGTAGGATACCCACATTTTGTATATTGGATCCTATAAACTACATGTCCATCAGACAGGATTGACCTGACCCCGAATTTGCCTTATTTCATGGATGAAGATTCATTTTTGTGGTCAAGTCCGTATCGCGGATTCGTTAAGCTTTAGGATAACTGTCTGTTGTTATGATTGTGAGGTGTACATTTTCTGCAAGGTTTCAAATAACATCGAACTCATTATCATGCATCATTCGACAATGCTCGTTTAATGTTGTCTAGCCTTTAGGATATATACCTGTATGCTATAGCGCCATGGTACTTCGTGTATGGTGTACATGTCTGTCTGCATGTTTCATATATGACCATGATGACGTCAATTGTATTTGATATATTGTATGATAGTAAGATGTCTATGTCTGGCTGTCGGTCAGGATTCATATACTATTGACCTTATGTTTTGAATTAATTGGCCAAGCATAACTTTTACATTTGTCAGTTTTAAGGCACTGTAAGGATCGGAACACATTTATTTGGTCTACGGGATATTTGTAGAGATCTGCATGTCATGGTTCATCTGACCTTGCACTCTTTTTATGAACCATTGACAATCATAATTTAAAAAAAAAGAAGATGTGGTATGATTGCCAAAGAGAACTATCCAAAAGAGACCAAAATGACACAGACATTGACAACTATAGGTCACCGTACGGTTTTCAACAATGAGCAAAGCCCATACCGCATAGTCAGCTATAAAAGGCCCCGACATGACAATGTAAAATAATTCAAACGAGAAAACTAACGGCCTTATTTGTATAAAAAAATGAACGAAAAACAAATATGTAACACATAAACAAACGACAACCACCGAATTACAGGCTCCTGACTTTGAACAGGCACATTACATAAATAATGTGGCGGGGTTAGACATGTTATCGGGATCCCAACCCTCCCCATAACCCGAGACAGTGGTATAATAGTACAACATAAGAACGAACTATAAAAATCAATTGAAAAGGCTTGGTTATCGTTCAATCTCAAATTACTCGTTTTAGTTGTTGTTTTTTTTTTAACTTTCGAGGTAAAGTGTTGAATAAAACAAATAGCTTTAATGTTCATCCTTATCAAAATAGTTACAGTCTTCAAAGATTCTGACCTAGAATTTTCATTAAATGTCTTTCACGATCCGTTACCAGAGCTTTCACGATCGTCTCTCAATACTTGACCGCCGTTAAATATTCTTTCACGACCATTTCTCTCGTTAAACCGAATGACACCCGTGAAAATCTATAGGACATTTGAAATATGTAATCATGCTCAACGTTTTGTAAATGTATTGTCATAACAAACCTAGCCAGTTCTCTCCTCATACGTAGTGGAATCACTCATTTCAATTTAAAGTACAAATATAAAGAATTATTAACAATTTTCTCTCATGTTACAACGTAATATGACCTGCTCTGGCTTAACTACCGGAAACTATTAGCCTACATAAAGTATTTATATAAAACACAAAGACATATATTTATGTATGGATCTCTGAATCAATAAAATAATCCTAAATAAGTTTCTTTACTATTATTCTTTGAAAACATAGAAAATGGGTATACATAGATTCGCTCAAAGTTTTATTTTAGTAATAATTTAAACTGGAAATTTGCATTGCCAATCTTTTTTATTTCATAAATTCACCGAACGCTCGAGCACACACATCACATCTACGACAAAAGATATAACAACGACAATAGATAAAACAACTCCTTCAACAAATATGCATGACCATTCTAGCCTTCTCGAATCTCATCGTGAGTTCTTGCCTGATATTTGATGTGTCTCTCTCTCAGTTTTAGTTTGTAACCAGGATTTGTTTTTCTCTCTCACTTGATTTATGAATTGCGAACAGCGGCATACTACTGTTAACTTTATTGGTTTCCAAAGTGTAGTAAATACTATTTTTTTAACAACTATAAATCTCACGAGCAAGCTTTGAAAATTTGGTTGAAATTTTTGCTTCCAAAATGTCGTATTTGCACTTTAACTCTTTTTCTGAATGGTTGTTAAGAAAAAATGGACATAAATGGATAACAAAAACTTTAACCTTGTTTTCACAGAAATAAAGAAACGTAAAATGTTTTGATTCCAAAACCATTAATACGACATTATACAATTTTCAAGTCTATTGGAAATATTTTGAAAGCAAACCTTTTCAAGCAACTGAGAACGGCTATTTTGTCACACGTCTTACATTGTATTTCAAATTGTTGGTTTGATTTCCTCTTACCAAGCTGGTTTGTGTGGGAAATAGTTTTATCGCTATTTTGTGCATTTTTCCGTTGATCTTTTTTTTTTTGTGATAATCATTCATGCCATGCTACTCGCTTGAGATGGAAAATTATCACAAAGGAGGCACGTGGCGTTGCTAATTAAATTGACATGAAATTAACAACGTCGTCATAGATAAAATAGCGATAAACAGATTATCATTGGTCATCTCAACTGGATTGCTTTTCTCGCTTTAGCCTTACTGGTATATGTACAAGTTTCACAGTTTGTACCTGCAGTCGTCGGAGATGTAGTTTTTTACGTAATAAAATATGATTTGGGAGTGCCTCGTGATTGTAGTATGCAATCGAAAATATCGTATTCTAACATCCATGAACTGTATTTATTGCTTTATAAATAGCATTCTAATGCAACAACGTTTGTAACGTTCATTTTGATTGGATAACGTCACTTTCTTACATGGCATCAATTGACAATTGATGCTATGGGACGTACGCGCAAGCGCAGACGGCATATGACAGATTTTAAATACATGTTTTAACGTTGTTTTCTGTCAGTTTCATTAGAATGGAGATAACAATATTGTAGTTTAAGCTCCGACGGCATCAATTTGGGATTTGATGGTCGCAAATACCCGTTTACTATCTCCGCTAACGCGTCGCCAGTAAACTTAATTTGCGACCATCAAATCCCCAATTGATGCCGTCGGAGCTTAAAATACAATACAGTTATCTCCTAAATAATAGCCTAACGGTTTTCTAATGTACGGAAATTTGTTTAGTGAAATATCGTTAGATTGGCATATTCTTTTAACATCTAATAACACCTGCTTATTGTCAAAGACTGTATGATGGTTTCAAGATATCTTTACATTTTTTATTTTGTACATTTTATTGTCTGGCAGTTGTTACAGGCATCAGTAACTTCCGTAAGGATCTAGTCAATCGAGTCTTAAATATCGATTTTCCTAACGACTTACTTGTACTGGTGAAAAACTTAAAATAGGAATATTCAATCAAATCAAAAACACGAATTTTGAAAACATTCAACTAAATGTTTTGTTTCAGCAAACTTTTAAGGACATAACCTGTTTTTTTTGTACTGCGGAGAATGACATTTTTGTATTCTAACAATTACATAACTATTAAAAAACATGTCATGCTATGTTTCAAAACAATCCATAGTTATGATTTGCAAACATAAATCGAGAGCATTCTTTAATTGTATTCTATTTCCATTATGTACAAATAATCACTTTGCGTCGTTCTTTACGTGACAGCATCATGCACATTTTAACAATGCAAAGGAAAATTAATGCAACTATTATTAAGCACGTAATTCTATAGTTGTAGAATAACAATATCATCTTAAACATTCCTTTCTTCTTTAATCAAATTTAAAATTGTTATAAGAACGTTGATCGTGTGCACATTTATAGTATGAAACGCCTCCAACGGACTTCAATCAACGCTTTTACAACCACATAAACGTACAAAAATCAGCTTCAACTTTGAATAATACAACAGTAGGATATGTTAATGGGAGGAATGGATCTGACCACAAAAGGGATTAGACTTGATGCCCGACAGAGTAAAATTCTTTTACAAATGCATTAATCATCTGTATTGTATTCATCACATCAATACTCAGTCGAAATGTCCCACATACAGTTACAGTTCCGACGACTGTTCAAATCTATAAAAATCTGTGACAGATAAAATATGCCGCATGTTTAGACGAAGACACATTGTAATTTTGTGTAAAGAGCTAATCCCCGTTAATTAGGACCATTTATTTTAAATTTGGTGGGGGTATCACCAGCTTAGTAGCCAGCACTAGCAACTATTGATATAGTAAGCTTCACTGATGAGTTTGTAATAGGCGAAACGCACATCTGGCGTTATTAAAAAAATCCAATCCTAGTTCCTATGATGATTGTATTTACAACCACTGGGTTAATATCGTACTGCTGGTGGAGTTTTTATTCGTCGAGAGTATCACCAACCCAGAAGTCTGTGTTGATCAGAATTATCATTGATATGGCTATAATGATAAATAACTGCTTACCAAACTTATAATGTTTGAAATACTAAGATTCTACCCCAGGAATAGATAACTTTAGCTGCATTTTGGAAAACGTTTTGGAACTATTGGTCCTCAGTGCTCTTCAACTTCGTACTTTATTTGGCCTTTTTTAACTTTTTTTTTGTGTTTTAAGTATCAGTGATGAGTCTTTTATAGACGAAACGCGCGCCTTACGTTAATAAAACATTTTAGTCCTGGTATCTATGATGAGTTTATTAGTGTGAAAATGTAACGCATTAATTGAGATACGCAAACGCAAAACAATGGGACAGAATTCATTTTACTACTTTCTTCATATTAGAAAATGGGAGTTGTAAACCGGAAAGTTGAAATGATCAACTTTGTCAGAGATTCTAATATAAATTAGGCCAGCTGTGTCAATATCAAGGAAATTATAAAGCCACTGAACATTAAGGTGTAAATCTAGTTAGAATTTGTACAACTCGATCCACGTCCTAAAGACATCACTTGTTCAAGATAACTTCTAGACAGTACCAGCTACTGTCTCAGTAGAATACATATTTTAAAAATCTTCTTACATCTATATATCTATATATATATACAAAATCATTCTTTAACAATATTACTGTGCCAAAAAAAAGTAAGAAAAACTCAACAATTTCATTTAGTTGTTGGTGTCTGTTCATTCTGTCGTATGACTTGCAATGTGAATGTGTGCAGAGAACATGTGTTGATAGTGCAGGAACTATTTCCGTACCAACCTCGACAAACATAAATCTCTGTTCGATAGAGTTATTGACAAAAACAGATTAATAATATTAAAAACACTAAACTACTGAAAAAGTTATGAAAAAAAATCATTGTATTAACTGTGTTGTACAAAATACGCCAGCGATACATTTATACATCACGCGAGGTATACTGTTTTCTTTTGTTTTAGTGAAGTTTATCCAGTACTCCAACGTGCGCATATTTTCTGTGTCTATCGTTATAACATTATTTCTTTCTGGTATAAAACAACCATGTGTTTTTTTTTAAACAATTGATAACAGTGTTTATAATTATTTAAAAAAGCTTCAATGTTTCATTCTTGTCTAATTTTTAGCATATTTAAACGACTACGCTCTTTACTTATTATGAAACTGGTGAAAAATAAACACAAAAAAAAAATCGTATTGTCAGATTACAATCCCAAATTAGGTTACAGTCAGATGCCGTAGCTAAAAAGTCTTACGATATATTATAATGATATAAAATAACGATGGGTCAATTGAATAATTAAATGCATAACGTATTTTAAAAAAAATATATCTAAACATTGACAACTTTTTTTTAACTAGAACAATTCTGTATAGATAATTAAAATTTTCCAACGTAATTTTTATTCAGAAGAAGTTGAAGGTTTTAATCATGTCAGATTCTTCCTAGGAACCTGTAAAACCTAGTCTAATACAATACATTATGGTATCAACTGTAACCCAAAGTAAACTTTGTACTATGTCAGAATCGGCCAAACCAATTGCATCTAAAATGTTCAATCACAAACACGCTTTTTTTTGTGATTATGTTGAACTCATCTATCCCATCGAACTAGAGATAAAGGATAACACAAAGGCAGTTAATTCTGCCTAAAAATGAACGTACAACTAGAAATAAAAAATATGGGTCGGTTAAAAAAAACTTTACGACAAAAGAGATGAGTTTAGCTCCCATTTGTGAAATTTCGATTCCTTTGTAACAATAATCCAGTAGCGCTTGCATACGGTGTATATTATACATATCGCAATTGATACGATATTTCTGGGGTTGTATTTTGTATCATGAATTCCTTAAAAGAAGGTTGCTGCTCACAGGAGAGCTATTTAAGCAAGAGTTCAAAATGGTAAATTTCTGCTAACTTCGCGACGTTAATCGAATGTAGCCTTTCTGTGTTTCCTGTATTTAGTTGGAGTTCGATTTTCTTGATGAAGGAGGTGACAGCGGTGAGATTTTTGAAATCTTAAACTTTGTAGTCATATGTATCTTGGTAAAATTATTTTGTAATTCAAAATTATTCAAAATCAAATATTTATAACTTTGAACAAATATGCATGTTATAATTTGATTTTCACATTTTATATCTGTTTAAATCTAGTTGTAGTTTATCTGCAACCATTATATTCTTAATGTATTGCTGGTATTTGTGTTAATGTCATCCGTTTTACAGCCCGGATTTACAAGAAAATAAGATGACTTGATCCGCCTTAACTGCAGTCAGCTGTTAACCTAGAAAAAGCATTAGCATATAATATCTGGAAGAATATAAATGTTATTGAGCTATGAATTTATCACAAAATCCTTAACACGTTAGTTCATTTGCTGTTATTCAACGAAATTGGTGGATTAGAGGATGGAGATACATATATTTTATCAAAGTTTTATCTTTATAATAGTTTCTACTAGAATTTTGCAATGCCAGTCTTTTTTAATCTTAATTCGCGAACCTGTTCGACGTTTTGACACGCGCATGCTATATTCTAGAGCTGGTATGTATTAAATTAAAGTATGAAAATGTTATGATAAATATTGTTATCGTTATTGTATCACGAGTAAATTTACTTGATTATATGACGTTTTTAAATTTATGAAGATGCTCTGTAAGACTATTTTTATTGCTATATATTTTAAACAAAAATGATGTGGTCCATCTATTAATTGTGAAAAGAGTAGATTTGTTTTATATATATAATTCAGAAATGTAAAGATTGTGATTGAAGATTCAGGTGTACTTATCACAATACATCGACAAGTTTCTTTCGAGTGCATTCAGAACTTAAGAAAAATGTTTAGTCGTACTTAAAAGTATTAGAACCAGGATATATAAAATGCATACACCGACTTTAAAGTTGGTTTTAATAGTAAATGTACAATTCAATATATCTTAAAGATAAAATTAATAAGCTTTGTTAGATGCATTTGAGACAGTTCTGTACTAATTCTGTTTTGATGCGACTGTCGTACAAGGGCAAGATTTAGCTTTAAAAAAAAACAAGTTAAATCCACCATTTTCTACAACAGAAAATGCCGGTACCAAATCAGTAATCTGACAGTTGTTATCGATTCACTAGATGTGTTTTAGCTTTTGATTTTGCCATTTGTTTAGGAACTTTCCGTTTTGAATTTTCCGCTGAGTTCAGTATTTTTGCGTCTTTGCTTTATTTTTTATGTTAGTTAGTGATTGCAGTATCGAAGCTTAAACATTGGACTTGAAACTATGTTCAATCAGGGAATATCACTAAAGGAAACAGTACAGCCCTTAGATGGTGTAATCTTAAAAACAAACCAACGTGTATGGTGTTATGATGTATGGTATATGGTACAATAGTATAATGTGTACGATGCTGTAGTGGATCAAAGTTAAAAACCATACAAAATATTGATAAGAACTGATTTATATTTTCATACATTAATTTACAATATTGTGATCAATATGTACAAAATATTCAAATATTTTTAAATAGATAAATTATTTTATAGCACGTTTTCTTTGAAATTGAACTGCATTGTGGGTAATTTCGAATGGTTTAGATAGAATGTGTATGGTGCAAACGTGTATGGTGTAATGGCACAGGATGTATGGTGTAATTGTGCATGGTGAATGGTGTAAAGGTATATGGTGTTAGTGGGAAAATAACACCCTCCAAGGGCTGTATCAAGTAAAGACTATAATAAGATTTTTAAATTTTCTCATCTCGTTAAAAGATGAAATGCGTTTTTCAAACATGGCAAGCCAATTTAGCTTGATTTTTATAAAGGTATATTTAATATTTATTTAGATTTAAATTGTGTTTCCTTTTCAGATGCACCAACAACTTTGCCGTGTAAACCCAGAACCTTAACAGATGAAATAACAACGTTACCGTATAGATACCCAACTGAAGCAGATGCATCCATAACTTGGTCAGACAAGCTGACAACTCGCAAAGTATTCCGTTCCGTTGGGGTCTGTAAATTATGCAGATTAAAGTGCGATTGTGCATGTGTACAGAGAACATGTGTTGATACCAGTTGTTGTGGTAGTAAAGGCACTGTTACCGCTTCAACACCAACAACACTCAACAGTACTCCATCGTGATAGCTTTGCAAGCGATAACCTAGGTGTATGAAGAGATGATTGAGAAAAAAAGAAGCACGAATTGGAATGCATATCAGATTGATGAAACTTAAATTTAATATACTTTTAAATAACCAATTTTATCAAATTTTATTGCTACAAAATACAAAATGTAATATCGTTATACGCTCACAGCTACAGTTACTCAACCTAGGAAATATCATTTTTGTTTATCAAATGCTGACAAGAAATAACACGCGAGACACACGATGTATTCCCCCTATGGGAAAAATCTCCAAGGTTTTATCGATAATCTCATGGTAATATTCTGTGTGTTTAAATATGATTTAAGGTCAAGGAAGTTAAGAGAGAAAAATAAACTGATATAAACCTGGGATGCTTTAATTTTGAGCATAATCATGATAATGATGCATTATTTAATAAAATATTCTCATTTTCCTAATGAACATTAGATCAAACACATGTGTTGTAAGCTCAAAATTTAAAATGATTTAACGATCATGATATATCTCGTCGACCATATTTGTTTTTCTACATAAAAGATTTTTTTTTAGTTTCACAGCTATTGTAATAAAAGTGAGTTTTAACACAGTGACGGAATAGACAGAAAAGAATCTTAAAAAGGATTATATTTATTATTTCTTTTGCAAATATGCTTTTTTATTATCATCCCTTTTATAGCCAATAATCTTGAAAGTATAAAAAGTATATGTTTATATTGCAGCAGTTGAAAATCCTATGAATACCGTAGTTAGGCAATAGGATATCAAATTTTGCGTTATTTTGGTTTCGTACCTGATTAGTATGACATTATTAGAATTTTAAAAATGTTTAAAGCAGGATCGATTGTTAAAATATTGTTCAAAAAGGGATCTAGCTTGTTTTTTCGTTCGATTTTTTTTAAATCGTTGGTTAAATATTATTATCATTTTCACTCTCTTTAATGAGTTTTAGTCGGTCAGATATTCCAAGACGTTGCACTATTTGGTCTAGATTTATAATTGTGCGCTATTTACTTAAATAGATTATTAACACAAATTATCAGGATACTAGGTTTGTAATCGTAAGCTACTTACCTTCATAAATTAGTTATGCATGTTGGATATGAGATATCAGGAAAAAGTTTTATTTCATAGATATCTGAATTTATACATAATCATAAATAATTTTACTTATTGTTCTTTGAAAACCAAATTTTATTTTTAATCATTTCTACAAAAGTTTTGCAATGCCTATTTATAACATCTGGTATTAAAAACATTGAATTAGAATATGATCAAAATATAGATATAGTGTAGCATTGCTATACATTGGATTACTAGAAGTTTTAAGTATGAACTTTTCTTTTATCTCACGCGTTATAGTTTATTGACATGACTACATGATAAAATATATATTTCATGAGTAAAATAATTATAATTAGTTTTTTTTTAAATTTGTGTTGATAACAGATCACTGATTGTTTTTATTTAGTTGATTTAAATTTAAGTGCTTCTTCGATTCACCTTTTTCTATTTAAGAAATGTAATGTCGGGGAATAAGACAGTTGTTATGTCGTTTGGTGTGTTTGTACGTTTTAATGTCATGGTTGAATTATAACGGTTAAATGCTGGTTCACTCACATTCTTAGCGACATTAGATAAATGTCCAGTCACATAATTAGTTTCTCTAATTCTTACATTACTTATCCATTTCCTGACATGTTGATTTTTATTTAATCAACGTGTGGATCGTTTAATCTCAGTTTTCATTGGTCAAAATTCGATTATGACTTCGAATTTTCTTACTTTTCTCTGAATTCCATACTGTGACGCCACGAAAAAAGGCGACCATGCATGATGACGTCATCATTTTGCAGATCATTTAAAAAAGAAGTATTGAATTTGTCTGCATATTGTTTAAAAATCATTAAAGAAACAGATTCCACCACCAAATCTCTTGTAATACGATACTTATCAACTCTCGACAGTTAAATTTTAAATAATTAAAACGCTCGGCGAGCCTCGCATTTAAAATGTGTTAATCTAAATTTCTCGATTGGATAAATAACGTATCACACTCGATGCAGTGGTTGAATCTTTATGCAATTTGAACAACATTTCTCTATTTGAATGATTACAAAAACCACACTGATCAAATGTTTCTTAGCTAAAGTCTATCATTAATTCATGCATAATAAATTGATACTCATATCAGTTCGCAAACACGAAACTTAATGTTCTAATTTGACGCTAAAAAAAATTAAGCTAGTTTTTCACAGCATTTCCCATGACAATTAAACAATAAAACAATCAATTGTAAACAATTATGTAAAATGACGCACAATTGAAAATCTATGCAGTTATGAAACTATTCTAGAAGCTGTTGTAAGGAAGGAGCTGTTCATTTCATGTCAGATAAGGTCTCAGTGATATAAGCGTTTTCAAAATGATTTAAGGTGTTACCCAACACTTCCACTAAAATTTATTTGGCTCATTTAATTTTCATAAAATTTTGTCAACGTATTTACTTTGACCCTTTAACGAAAATATAAAAATTTCAAAAATTTTGAACCAACCGTTTTGTCAGAAAAATTACACAAAAAGACAAACAACAGGGTCACATCATGAGATAGAAAACTAAACACTTATCAAGACGTACCCAACTATAAAGGAGAGGGTTTGAGATATAATCTTCATATTGCTCAACTTGTTGTACCCGTCGTGCTTCTTCTGTATTTACAAATTTTGTGATAAGTTTAATTCGATGATGTCACATTCGAGGAAGAGAAGACTGGATGATAGTGATGCCAATGCCAAAGTGAACACATGCGTCTTCTTCTGTGATGTACAGATATTTTGCAACGGTAAACCGAATTTAAAAATGACATTAAAAACGTAATGGCTACTTGATTTAGTAAAACAATACACAAGTAGAAGTATCGACCCAGTGGTGTTAGTAATACCATTGACATTAAAAATAAAACATTCAATTAGAGTCTGTTCTGTAATAGTCTGGCAATAGAAAGTTTGGGCTTCAAAAGTCTTCATGATTAATAAATTTATACAGAAAATATACCTTTTTAAAACATTTGATATTTCACAAATAAAACATGGATACAAAGAAAAATCATTTCTTAAACACTGATAAAACCCATTCTCATTGGCAAAGTGATATTGTCATAAAAGAGGGCCAAAGATACCAAAGTGACATTCAAACTGAACCATCTGAAAATAAATACTTAACAGTACTGAATTGACTGCAGTCAAAATAAAAATAAATTAACAACAAAAAACATATCACATCTTCCTATATCTATCTTAAAAAATATTTAAACCTCTTAACAAGAATCAGGTTTTTAGTTTTGTTTGTATCTGTTAAAAAGTACCTAGAATTAATAAAATCAAAGAATGTAGCACAAAACTTAACAATACATACTTTCGTAAAGTATATCTATATTATTTTGGTATATGATTATTTCTAATCTCATATGTTTCTATTGAAAAGGAATGAAAACACTTATGATTGCATTGAGCTCTTCACGTTTTTAATGTTTTTATACATCTTTAACTTATGACATTGGAACACAATTCAAGACTTATTTCCATTTATATGAAACAAACATTAACATAGACGGATGACATCTTTCACTCTTTTCAGAACATATCTGTTGATACGAAACCATTTTGTTGTACAGCAGCGTACAATGTTTAAGGTTCTCGACGTTTTTAAATCAATGTAGATTTAACAATATCTCTTGGGTTTCACTTTACATAATGAAATGCCTGTACCGAATCAGGAATCAGGAATTTGTTTTCCATTCGTTTTTTTATGTGATTACGGTTTTTATTTTATAAAGACTTTCCTTTTTAAATTTACTTAAGAATTTTTTTTATTAAACTCTTGACTTATGACCATGATAATTATTAACTGAACACACTTTCACTAAACCAAAAGTTGGTAATGATCGTTATGATTTATGCTGTAAATCTACCCCCTATCTGACCTTACCTACAATAACCTCATTTGTTTTTGGTGACAATCAAAATTACTTCTTTTATTCACCTTTTAAAATATTTCTTATTGACATGGCGTATAACGGATTCTTGTCATAAACTTAAATATCACATTTTACATCTGCAGTCATTGAACCGATCAATTTAACTTTTAATGCAACATTTGTATGTTTCTTTAAAAGTAAGAAGGCGTAGCGAGATTGCAAATTAACAAATATCCACAAGACTAAAGTTCATTGGCATTATCATTTAAACGCCACCATATGGCTTTCAACAATGAGCAAAACTTATAACGTTATCATATAGTAAACCTAACAGAATCCAAAATCATTGTTCATTTCAATACAATCTCTTGTTATTTGTTTATTGCACCTTCTCCAAAAATCATAGGACATAGATATGATAGAAATTTGAGTCTATGGCATTTAGTTAATGTACTGATTTAAAATTCCAATGCATAGCCACAGGCATTCCAGAACCTAAAATAACATGGACAAAGGGAGGAGATAAACAGTTATGTCAGTGGTATGTTGTTATAGATAGTAAAAATAACTTGCTGTTTCTTGATCTGTCAAAAAAGGCTTTGCTAACAGAAATAACCATGTAAGTTTTAGATTTATATCATTCCGCTAATTCGAATATAATTTTATAATATTTAAACAACATTCCTGTTTCTATGTTTGCCTTACTGTGGAACGACTGTACACGACTGTTTATTTTTAATTTGATGTTAAAAGAAAAGCCCAACATTGTAAAAAAACAATGTTTGCACATGACATATTTTTCAAATATGACGTCATATTTGTGCTGTTTCAGAAAGTCAAATATCTGCATGACGTAATATTGTACCTTTTCAACACTTCGTATGTGACGTCATGGTTATGACTTTTTGCGTTCAGGCCTGGTTTGTCACTGAGGCGGGTGTGTCTATTTTCTGTGTTGGTCTTCAATGCATTATGTATTATGGTTTTGTTTTCTGTAATTAGTTAACGTCAGTTTGATCATGTAAATCTTTTATATTCATTTGATAAAATTTACTGTTTGTAATAGCATACATTGTTCTTTATAATAAGGATGTTCTTATCACAAGCAAAACATCCTAGCCGTATTTGGCACAAACTTTTTCAACTTTTGATCCGCAGAGCTGTACAACTTTGTCCCCCTTTTTTTGACTTTCGAACTTTTATATCTGGGCGTCACTGGTAAGTCTTGTTTGCATGAGGTGCGTTTTTGACGTAATGAATTTTAAACCTGATGCCTTTTGTTATCTATTATTCATGTGTTTTTTTATGCCTAATACGTTCTGCTATTTATTTGTATTGTAGTCCTGTATTATTATGTTGTCATTTTAATGTTATATTTAACAATGCCATCAAAGTGCGAGGTTTGGCATGCCACAAAACCAGGTTCAACCCACCATTTTTTTCTTTAAAGATGTCCTGTACAAAGTCAGGAAAATGGCCATTGTTATATCATAGTTCGTTTCTGTGTGTAACATTTTTACGTTGTGTTTCCGTTGTGTCGTTTGTTTTCTCCTATTTTTGAGTTTGAATTCACATTACTATAAGACGTGTCACGGTACTTTTCTATCCCAAATTCATGTATTTGGTTTTGATGTTATATTGGTTATTCTCATCGGATGTTGTCTAATGCTTAGTCCGTTGCTGTGTGTGTTACATTTTAATGTTGTGTCGTTGTTCTCCTCTAATATTTAATGCGTTTCCCTCAGTTTTAGTTTGTTACCCCGATTTTGTTTTTGTCCATAGATTTATAAGTTTTGAACAGCGGTATACTACTGTTGCCTTTATATGTCGACATTAGATTATCGGCTACTTGATTTATATAATTTTAATTGTAAAGCAATTATATGCATAGGATTATTTTGAGTATTCAAAGTTTTTAGAATAAGACATGGATAGAAAAAACTAATATTCTTTACGTGCCTATAGATGAAACTAATATATTTTATTTTTTAGAAATTTACCTAAAATATTATAATTGTCCGAAAAAATGCATCACTTGTTGTGACAATGATCCATGCATGTGACACGCATTTCATATTTCGTTTGTGGTGTTCTGGTATGCTGTCGTACATTCATGGGAGATGTCCGATGTCTGTGGTTTACATGTTTTGATCTACTATTATATTATTATTTTTATATCTCTAGGTGCTTAGTGTTTTGCGTTTCTTTGCGCTGTAATCTTGTACGTAGATTTGCCATTTTAGCGATATTTTTAACACTGTCAGATAAGCGAGAGGTTTGGCTAGTTATTAAACCAGGTTTAACTTATTTTCTAAATATATCCTGTACTAAGTCATGAATATAGCTGTTGTTCTCTGCAGTCCGTTTCTATGGATGTTGGCGTTTGCTTTTGTTGATAATCAGTGTTTCGGTTGTTCTGTTTTCTTCCTTTTATTGTTGATGTGTTTCCCTAAGTCTTAGTTTGATACCTGGAGTTGTTTTTGATTAACCGAATTATGATTATTGAACAGCAATATACTACTGTTGCATTTATTTGGTACGCCAAACACTCGTTTGGTTTACATTATAACAACTGGTAACATCCGAGACACACGAGTAAAAATAATATGACGGTGTGTTACCTTATACGTTAATTGTGTGCATTAATTGCATGTTATCTTTAAATGTTGATTTATATTCAGTTTCTAAATGATAGCAGATGCCAGTGGTATATTTATTTTCTAAATAATATTGCCTGAAAATTCTAACTAAGTTTTAGTTTCATCCTTACGCTATAGCTAATGAATATATATATATATAATCTGTTATAAAACACTTCTGACATTGCTGTTACATGTAATTGAAAACAGGTTTCACAAGATAATATCTTAATTGAAATCCGGATATCGTTGTGAATGTAATTTGTGTTGAAGTTAGACATATTCACAAAAAATAGTCAATTTATTAACACAACTTGCTTATTTTTATAATTGAAAGCACTATCCTATATGTTTTTAACAAGGTACAACTTATGGGTTCTCAACTAAAATTTGTAATTCTTATATATATACTATAACAGATTTGTTTTTTTACAATTTGTTAATTTTTAAGGTAAAATTATGTTGTATTCTACTAAATTTTTCAGTGTCCAGAAAAATGAAGAACTCATTAACAACATGGAATGTTACTGGATTTTCCTTAGTGAAAGTATGCACCACTTCTTACCAAAACACAAACTATCGAAATATAAAAGCCTATTTTATGGTACGTTATCTGTTTTTTTTTTTATTTTCTCCTGACATTGTCTGCTTTGACAGAGCTCGATGTTACATTTTCCATCAATAACAAGAGCTGACAAGTAACAGTATTTTTGTAAAGCTGATAATGGCTTACGAAAAGCTGCCACAACTTTTTGAAATTTGGATCATAATGCTCTTCAACTTTGTAATTGTTTGGCTTTATAAATATTTTGATATGAGCGTAACTGACGAGTCTTTTTAAGACGGAACGCGTGTCTGGTGTACTAAATTATAATCCTGATACCTTTGATAACTATTATGTAGGTACCAGGATTATAGTTAAATACGCCAGACGCGTGTTTCTTCTACATAAAAATCATTAGTGACGCTCAGATCAAAATAGTTATAAAGCCAAACAAGTACATAGTTGAAGAGCATTGAGGACCAAGCGAATGGAAAACAAATTTCACATTCCTGACTTAGTAAGGCATTTCCTTATGTGTAAAAATGTTAATTAAACCTGGTTTTATTGCTATCTAACTCTCCTCTTACTTGCATGACTACATTGTTTAAAAAAAACATGTTGTATACATAACGGCATATCTATCAATAAACAAAGATTTGTTTCTTATTTCTAAACGCTGACGCATAAGTAATTTTACAATTTAGATAACTAAATGATTATCAACATTGATTTTCGACATTTGAAAAGCGACCTCCGACTTTCCGTATATGACTGTGTCAGTTATTTGTTGGGATTTATTATAAACTGTTATATTGAAAGTAATGTTGATTGTGCGTTTTATAGATGAAACATGACTACATTTGTACAGCTATATAAATATGAAGACTTATGGCACTTCATATTGCAAATATAACGAACGTAAATGTTGGTATTTTAGAAGGTTAAGCTGTTCTCAGACTGTATATGAAGCACTTACACAGCATGTTCTTTACTGATCAATAATAATAATAATGGTCTCAGAAAAAAAATGATTCAATAATAATATGCGAATTTATGTGAACCAGCCGTCAGTTACTTTGAGAACTCTTAGACCGTGTTCACATTGAACTAAACTCGATATAGTGTAAGTATAATCAACAGTCAAACAGCACATTAGTACGTTCCTATTGATTAAAATCAATGTTAACATGCAGTTCAAATATGGTTTAGACTACATGCAGTCCATAAATTTTAGGCCTTGTATTTGTTAAGTATACATAAAACTAAATAAAAAGAAGGAAGTTACATTCGTTATGTCTGCTGATAAAAAAATATGATAATCTTATAAATTAAGTTAACTGCAACGAATAGAAGGATTAATTTTCTACTAAATAAATGTCAAATTCAAAGGAATATTGTTTTCGACCTTTTTCGGATGCAACCGGATGCAACGGATGTAACGAACTACTATTCGATGGTATTTCACCTCAAAGTACCTTTCTTTTCGCAAATATGTATATTATATAGTATGCATGCTGGAGAAAACTCATATTTACAATATTTAAAGATATTACATGTTTTTCCAATATTAGTTTGTTACTTTTTTGCTACATTTACTGGCAATGTGATAAGATGATGAAAGCTGTATATTTTTTTCTCCTTGGAAATAAATTCATCAGAGATACCAGGACTAAATTTTGTATATACGCCAGACGCGCGTTTCGTCTACAAAAGACTCATCAGTGACGCTTGAATCCAAAAAAGTTAAAAAGATCAAATAAAGTACGAAGTTGAAGAGCATTGAGGATCAAAATTCCTAAAAGTGTTGCCAAACCATCTATGTGCATTTAGAAAATACAGCCTACCGATAGGTGGTATGGATATCATATTGGTACGAAGTGTTCCCCTTAAATGCCAGATTTGTTACTGTTTAGTTAAAAGCCTATTATGTTATCAATCTAAGCAAAGACCCGTCTATATTCAATCATTTAATACTAAAAATTAAACAAAATTTTCCGTAATATCGATGTCAATTGTTATCATTTAGAATTTCTTATCATACAAATGATTCTTTATATTCTAAAAAGAACAGCAATAAAAGAGAGGCAACAATTATCAAAGAGATAATTAAACTTATAAGTTGAAAACAAACAAAAAAAATGCCATGAAAAAAACACCAAACAAAAGTATACTAAAAATAACCTACAAAACTAAAAATCGACTAACCAAACCACAGGAAAATTCGAGGTTGCTCCCATGTGCTCAGGAAGGGTATGACTATCCTCATCAACATGTGGCACCCGTCATGTTGATCATGTAAGAACAAACCCCGGTAATAGTCTTATTTGGTAGGTCACATTTGAAAAACAAATAGGATGAGATTATGATAAATACAATTGAAACATATCTGTCGTTATCTGAAAAACAGGTATTCCTTAACGATCAACCAATTTATGATGGCGTCCGTTCAATTTTAAAGGGATGCTTTAAGCTTCATCCCTTATAACTCTTGGTTTTAATTAAAGATTCCCAATACACGGAAAACCTGAAGGGAATCATGACAGGAGTTGTCTGGAATAGTGTATTAACTGATAGATGTAAATACTCCATATATATAGGCTCCACTGTAATGTTGTTATATATAAATGCAAATGCATCAACTAAGAAGATAAAATCATTTCTTTAAGATACCAAAATCACAAATCCTTCAAGCTAATGTCTTTCTTATCCAGTCTCATTGGCACTCATTCCACAACTTCTTATATCTATAAGCTACATTACACGAATTTGGGTACATATATATATACTTCCCTAGCTTGTCAATTATGAGAATGCACTGTTTCTAGGAGAAGCAACTAGTAAATAAGGCTCGTGAAATTTATAAAGTGCTATTTTTTTTGCCAACAATAGTAATATTAAAAGAAAACACCTTCTATATTGGTCGGTTTTTGATTGAATTTACCTTCAATCAGCTTCAAAATTCCCTAAATTTAACATGATATCTTCCGACATTCTAAATCGTTTCTCAAAAAATCCCAAACAGCTATAACGCCAAATATTAAAAATAGATATCCCCATGTCAAATTTGTTATTGTGTCTCCTCCATCTTTATGATATGTAAGATTTTATTGATTGTTTGTTAAAAAAAACTAGGCTCAGAAAGTGTTTCTTTTCAAATTAAAGATAAAAGTGATGGTGAGCTTGACTATATGTTACACGCAGATCTTTCGTTCCTGTTTTGTGTTCGCCATTTCGCGGAACGCATCTTCAACTGATGACAATTGAAGTCAGCTTCATATTACACTAAGCTAACAATTTAGAAACTAAAAACTTTAATGCTGCATACCAGCCCATATAAATTTGTCATTTGTTAAACATTTAATTTGGTGATTCGTCTGTATCCACGTAATTCACGAAAATTAGTATCCAACGAATATAAATAAGTCCATAGTATTTCAACTCTAATTATAAATCATGTGAACTGCTAATTTTTCTCTATAAGACAAACGATAAAGATAGTTTTTATATCATAATGTTTATCAAATGTAATTGATGTAATGTAACACGTACATATGATATATGTGGTTATATTGATGTAATGTAACACGTAAATATATTTAGGAATACAAATATCAAAAGAATGAAAACATGTTGTTAATATGTTAATTGCACAAGGAAACATATTTGTCTACTTCAGGATAAGAATTGTATGCGAACTCCCAGATGTCAGTACCTTCCACGCGCTATTTTGATAATAAATAATGTGTGTTGATGATTCATAACATTTAAGTACGTATGTTTATATTGTTTACAATTTGTTTGTTTCACCTACCTTCAAATATAAATTTTTTTTTTATTTCATTTGTCCTTTTTCGATGTATCTTTTTGATATTATCTTCCATCACTTTATTATATAGTTTAAGTAACTTAATACATTATTTTTCTTTTAACACATTTATAATATATTTTTTAATTGTTTCTTAATTAGTAGGATCTGTTTATTCAATCTTAGACCTACATGTGAAATGGAGTTTATTATGCTCATTTTACAGGTTTAATAATCGGTTTCTACAATAGGTTGTCTATTATCTTTTCATTTTGTGATTTTGTTGGTTTCTCTTCAAATTTTGAGTATTGATTCTTCCTTTTATATCTTATGCTTCTTTGTTATAGTTATAAAAAAGACACAATCCTCAATCCGGAATGAATATGTTTCATTCATACATGTGATATACACAAAGAGATTTGCAGGTTCTGCTTAACAATTCGAAGTTTTTTTTTCTTCTAATGAGATAATGGCTTATTTTCATCTATTGTCCTTTGTATTTACTTTTGCAGTTATTTTAAGCACGACAAATAAAACCTACGGGTTACAATTGAAATGGACAAGTTTATAGAGTACAAAATCAGGAAAATCTTTCAATTGCATGGTATTGTAAAAAACAAGATGGTACGGAATGATTTTTAACGAGATAACACTCCACAAATTATCAAATGACGTACCAGCTAAAACCTAATGTATACCTTTTATTTGGTGGATTTTGTGGAAAAAGGTGAAACTCGAATTTAAGTATTCAACAACCTACACAATTTTATATAATTGATGTGTTTATTCGGTTTTAGTTTGTATCCCGGATTTGTTTTCTCTCAATCTATTTTTGACTTTCGTACAGCGGTATAATACTGTTGCCTATATTTATAGACTTGGAAGCACTTTGCCATATTCAGGAAAATAAAGTTATGACACGTATAGTATAACTTGCACAAGCCCGTTACGTTTAATACTTTATTTTTTTTAATGATATTCAATTATATCCAATATGAAAATCGAAAAATAATATTGTTGGCTACATAGTGTGCTAGTAATCTTATACAGTATATATGGGATCAGTAAATTCCAAATGGAATGAGAGCGAAGCGGTTGCTTTTAATTTATCATATTCCAAGAAATGTGTATGAGGGAGGATAAGATTCTATCTCGCTTGCAGATTTGTAAAGATAGTCAATATATTTTACAATATCAATATGAATGTAAACTCCAGAACTTTAGAGAAAGTTGTTGCAATGTACACCACCTTCATAAGATGAATTACTGTATATGGAAATAAAATGCTTGTGACAATGAGTACATAATTTCTAATTTTATATTATAATTCCAATATGTGCTCTGTATTTTTCGGTCTACTTTTACGGGATGTTGTGAGTAAAAATTCATTACTGTCACCATAATTTATAATTATAACTGTCATATAAGAGAGAGAGTGTAGCTAGTTATAAATCTATGTCGAATCCAACAGAAAATGCCTCTACAATGTCAGAAATATAAGGGTTGTTTTCGATTTTGATTTTGCCATTTGATAAAGTACTTTCCCTTTTGAATATCCGTCGGAGTTCGGAATTTTTGTTAATTTACTTATTCCGGACGGGCGATGGTAAACATAAGACTGACAAGTGGCTCTCTAATCAATCAGTTTCAGATAACTTTGAAGTGCATGAAATGACAAAGAAAATTCTAAAAGGTTTTGAAAAACGACGTTAGTAATTTTTACCTAGAGGTAGAAGGTACTCTTGAAATAAAGTAATTCATTCCGTTAAATATTTTTCATCAGCTATATACGTTATTTATCTTACTGATCGTGGTCATGTTTTAAAAAAAACCAAAAATACACATAGAAGAGATAAATGTTAAATATTTATGATAGATGACTTCAACGTCCTTGAGAAACCTTTAAACCCGGATATGAAATTTTTATATCATGTATTTGTTGTTTTAGTTGAAATTTATCACTGAATCTGACACCAATACGTTTTTAACAAAAACATAAAACGCAAAACAATACAATAGCGATTGTTTTAAGAAAAAATAAATTAAGTGTACCGATGATCGAAACCGGTTTATTTCTGTATATATATGGGTTCGAATCCCGGCGAGGGAAGAACCAAAAATTTGCGAAAGCAAATTTACAGATCTAACATTGTTGGGTTGATGTTTAGACGAGTTGTATATACATTATGTACACAGCCATGTATCACCATCATTGATGGCGATCCGATGGATACATCTGTTGTAGGGTTGTCACTGACTCAGACGTACTTATGAATATAATTATTTTCTGTGACTGTATCTTACATTAATTTGTAGGATCCTTTACTATAGATAATTTAGCTGATCTGTAACAACAACATCTTCATGCCTTATATATCATGTACTGTAGTACGCCGCTAGATTAAAACTGACGTGGAAAGGTAACACATGCCCACCGAAAGCTCTTTTATTGAGAGCCCAGGTGGTCGTGTGGTCTAGCGGGACGGCTGCAGTGCAGGCGATTTGGTGTCACGATATCACAGTAGCATGGGTTCGAATCCCGGCGAGGGAAGAACCAAAAATTTGCGAAAGCAAATTTACAGATCTAACATTGTTGGGTTGATGTTTAGACGAGTTATATATATATATATATATATATATATATATATATATATATATATATATATAATATATATAGACGTTTTAACATTTAAATAAACGAAATTAACTTTGATCTTGAACAAGGTAAGATAGATGTGATATCTCACTGATTAGTTTGAATTTTGCTGTTTTTGAAAATGATTGGATTTTTCGCTACTCATATTCTAAACTTGTTCTTTTATTTCGTTGTCCATTTCAACATTTTCTGTTGTAATGCGCTAAAGCTTTTTGTCAAATAACTCAGCCAGCAGTTATTCAATTCGTATAAAATGTGCAAATCAATTTCAATTTTTTATATTTAAAAATCACTATGTTACTACATGTTAGAATTTATTTTTTTTTCATATCAAAGGTAGAAAGGGGTGTGATTAATTATGGTTCAGCATTGAAGTTGATACAATTTTTAAAGAAGTTTTTATAATGTAGTACATAACAAGCTTGTTCAAAAATATAATGAAATGAATGGTCTCGTTTTTTTTTATTCAAAATTGTCTAAATGTCTATAGATTGTATATAATAACATAAACGGTATCAATTTCTCTGCATCAGATGCGCATTTCGACAATACATGTCTCTTTAGTGATGCTCGTGGCCAAAATATGTGAAATCCAAAGCTTATATAAAGGATGAAGAGCTATAATCCAAACGTTCCAAAAAAGTATAGCCTAGTCCGTGCAAGGAAACAGAGCTTGCATGAAGGAGATACATTCCTTAATTTATAATAATTTTTAACATTTGGTAAATGGTATACTCAAGTTTTTTTTTGAAAAGAAATCTAAACGATAGCATTTTAAAATAAATGTTAAAAGAAGATAATCAGAAAAAATTAGGTCACGGAACTCATTTTCTTTCTACATAACAAAATAGGCAAATTCAAATCAAATTCTTTTATAATTTCTTCAATTTTTACTAGGCAAAAAAAGAAACGTTACATGCTTGTAAGATCATTTGATTTTTTATAACAAAAATTTGATAACAATAAGTTAATGGAATAGTTACCTAACATAATTTTAAAGAGAACAATAACAAGTTTTCTCTATTGAAAACAATATTGCACATTTTCTGACATTTTTAACAGGACGAGTACAGAATTCAGGTTAACATGTCAATACCTTATATGACTACCTCTTGCATTTATGACCACCTGGAGACATTGTTGACCAAGGCAACACACGAATATAGTTATTCTCTAAAAAGGTCAACGAAATGTGTACCACGTGACAACGGGTGTTGTCCTACTGAAAATGTGGTTAAAACGGTGTCTTCGGAGAAACGGGAGAACAACTGGAGCCAGAAATTCGTCCGTATACCTTGTTGCATTTAGGTTATAACCAATGATGATTTTGAGCTCGGTGCGTTCCTGGTAGGATATTCCGCCCCATACCATGATTCCGTCACCACCAAACTGAGGTATTTCCTGCACGCACGCATCAGAAAATCGTTCATTGCGCCTCCATTAGACCCTGACTCTGCCGTCGCTAAATTGCAAGTTGAATTTAGATCCATCAGTAAAAGGAACCTGTCTCCATGTTTGCCTATTCCATCGAATTCGTACCCGAGTCCATTGAAGTCGCGCCATCCAAGACGCTGGGTAAGGATAGATCCCTTCAATGGACGACGAGCTCTTAGACCAACTTGACGTAATCGGTTACGAACTGTTTGAGCAAATATTCTGTTGTTATGTCTTCCGTAGGTTTGACGTGAAGTTTTTGACGCGTTTACAAATCGATTCCTGAGAGGAATGATGCGGATGTGCCTGTCTTGGCGTAACATCGTTTCACGTGACCTGCCACTACGGGGGTGATCATTTGTTGTGCCAGTAAGACGAGTCTTAAGCCTTGCAACAGTCATTCTAGAGACATTAAAATGATTTGCAACCTGCACTTGAGTCATCCCTGCTGCCAACATCCCAATAGCTCGTTCTCTCTCACTTTGGCGTAACTTTTTCAATTTTTTAATGCGATCTTTTGTTAACAATCGTGTTCGACTCAATTTATGACCAAAAGGACAACTCGATTCCTTCTCTATACTGGTAAATGAAAAAACAATGGTTATTTGTTTGAAATCAGAAAATGACGTCACGTCATTTCCGATCTTTTTTTATAAATGAGTAACTTTGATAAATACATCATTCCGGTTTCTAGTTTTAATCATGAAAATATTTGAAATTAATATATGTGATATTTTCAAACTTAAAAACAATGTAACGTTTCTTTTTTTGCCTAGAATATTTGGCAAGTTGAAACAATATGATTCAAGCAAAAAGTGTTCTTTATTTGTAAAACAAGCAGTCGTTAATAAGTAAACATTAAAACACATATTTATCTTCATAAAGACGGAAGCATTTAAAACAACCCATCATTCTTCCATTTTAATTAAATATCGAGACCGATTGTGTACTGCTGTTTTATAATCCAAGATTGCGGAATACAAGTTTTCAATCTTCTTTTGATATTTATATTCCTACACAACATTTATGCACATCAGTTTGATAATGTTTTGAAAATGTTATTTGAGACCAAACACCTTTTACAAGTTATTGTTAGCGTTACAATATTTGTTTTTTTTTTTACTTTTCAAATCAATTCCAAAATTCACATTTTAAAAACAAAGAAAAGAAAAAGTATCCTCCGTAAAAGTATTTTTTAAGTTCAGGAATAAAAATACAACAAACACACATAATTATCTTTTTCTTTAATGAGATATAACACTACTTTTATTAAACATAAATTTTTCATACTTAAAAAAGAGACTTCTATAACCTTATCTTATAAAAGTTATAAACAGATAAATATTTACTTTTTGACATATCCTCTTTGTTATAATCACATAATGTATATCATGGTAGGAATTTATCAATCAAGCATACTATTCATGATAAGTTGTAATTATTTTCGAGGGATACAATTATTGTGTCATGTTTATTACATAATTTACTTATTTTATTTTCGTTCAGTCAAACATGTTACTAAAAGATAATGAAAATCTGCTATTTAATATGGTAGCTGTTGGTATTCATTTGTTTAAAATTACTATCATAATTAAAAATGACATTCTTGACATTGGTAACATCAAGAGGCATCTTTCAGAATAACCATGAAGCCAACTATTGTGACCATGATTTGTCTTGTGCTGCTATGTGTTTTGTCGGAGGCACGTGGTAGAAGATGCAAAAAATGTCCACAGTATGATACAAATCAAAAAAAGTTATGCCGGGCTACTTTCGGTAAGCTTGAAGATTATAAATTATTTAATTGTATCAAAGTTTGTTTCGTACTTTCTCAGTTATTTCAGAGAAGGAGATTTTTGTAATTTGGACAAGAACAACCTAAATGTGTCGAATAAATCAACATTTTATAAATAATTTATTATACATATGAAATGAACATATCAATGATATTTCATGTAACTTCGAAAGTGCTAACTTCTCTTCTTGTGATACTCTCGGGGACAAAACGCCAACCAGCAGTGCCATCAAAATATAGCAGGTTTATAACTATGGATGCTAAAGGCACGTTCGTTTACCAAAGAATCATTAGTGCGCTTGGATACAAAAAGATGGTTATACCGACAAATAAAAAAAAAAGCAAAGCAAAGCGATGCCTGAAACTTGGAAACACACTTTTAAGAGGTTTTATCTTTAATGCATGATATGCAACAATGATTAATCTATATGCAAACCTGATAAGTTTGACAAACATCATTTGAATAGAATTTTATTTTGTATTGTAGCAACAAAAGGAATAATAAAAAGCCAGAGACGCGTGGACGATAAAATTGAATACACAGTGAAGCCAAATTATAATTTTATAGTGAGTAACCATGCATTGTTTTATAGCAATGCACTAATCTTAACATTTAGAACACAATACGGTAGTTTTCTTAATCTGAAAAATGTGCAGATCAAAAGAGCAATTACATATCAAATTGGTTTACGTGTGCTCAATTTATTTCCTAATTAAACGAGGATACAACAAGTATTGTATTTTCAGATTTTTTCGGTCATTAATCATTGCTATTGTTACAGAATGTGCAAAAATGTTTAAATTATTGTGATCACCGGACATGCTCATACTAGTATTTGAAATGAGAGTTGTTTTTTCCGACACATTTTTTTGTCCTTATTTTCACAACAATAAAAACTTCTCTCAAATTCTGAATTTACAGCATAATAAATTGATCAAATTGCACTATTCGTAACTTCACAAAAACTAATCGCCAAATCAGTTTTAAATATTTTGAAAACTGCAAACACGTCCAAGAAAAATGAACGTGGTATATTTTACTTTCATATTATGCCAAATTAACTGCACCCAAAAAATATAAAAAAAACCCAAACGTATACAATATTCCGACATATATTATATTGCTAAAACATTCAGAAGGATGATGTCTGGGTAAATTATACTTGATCATTTAAACGAACAGAAGCTTTGAATGATACATATTTCGTTAAACTTCTTGGATTATATACTTGTGTTATAAATACATATACATAAATAATAACAGAATTATTCGATTACAAGTCAATTTTTAATTTTAAAAGGTAATATATTTCAAATATCATTACGTGTCTTTTATTATATTTTTGTAATGTTGTAGATCAAGCTCCCAAGTATTGTTAAAATTCTTTCTCCGACAAGTGAATGCGGAGTGTTTTTATCTACAGGATATGAATATCTTATATCAGGTCAGTATTTAATGCATTCTCTATTTTGTTTAAGTGACTAAAACAAAGTTGATTAATTAATCATGTGAACAAGATAAAGAAGATACCAATGAAAAATTCAATAATCAGACATGCAACAAGATAACAATTTAAAAAACTTGATTAGTTATGTTCATTTAATTGTTTAGGAGTTAAGTGTGCCTTCTGTTTTCACTAAACTAGTACACATTTTTTTGTCCAATTTGACGCCCGCCTCTAGTTGCTTTATTTTCTCACTGTGTCGCAGACCTAATATCTTAACCCTCGGTTGTTACCTGCCATTGACCACTTGACTCGGTTGTTGTCCCTTTTACGTAATCTTGATTTAAATAGCAAACCGTTACATTGAAAACAAAAGACTAAATGACGCAAGCTATACCAAAATACAAAGACAAACTCAGCTGTTGCTGCTTCGTATGTTACATCCGAATTGTTGTTTAAACAAATACAAACCATGCAAAAAATGATTTCTGTATTGTAGCAATCGAAAAATAAGGTTGGGGTTATGATCATGACAAGGAGACATATCAATCGTCATGTGTGAATTAGATATACCATTACGTTCAAACAATCCACAGAGGCTTCCGATGATCGTATTAAGGGATATGGTCATCTTACGAATTTGGAACGTTTAATGCAATAGCTTCTTTCTGAGCAGTAAACCTATATCAATAGGATTAACCTTACATATTTTAATTCATTTTGTTACACCTTTGAAAAATATGATCCATACAGATCTGTTGACATGTTACTCCACAGAAAATGTAAAGTTAACAAATTGAAGTTTGAAAATCCTCTTTTTTCTTGTTAAGTTTAGTTCTAAACGGACCATCATTATCAAAATGTAGGTCAAAATATGAAATAGCCGAAATTAAATAATCACCATGTAACCACTATAAGATGCGCATGTATATGGAAAACGTCTTGCATGTTGATAATTCCATAGTGTTTTTTTTTTACCAAATGTGACGTGTTGAAGTGCTCCTTCACAAGTAGATAATTTGATGAATTTAAAAAAAAACTCAGCTTCTTTATTGTTTTGGTTCGTAGAAGACCAGCAAAATTGAGTTCCTCCTATCAATATACTGGTATAAATGTCAAAATTGAGTTCATCCTATTAATATACTGGTATAAATGTCAAAATTGAGTTCCTCCTATTAATATACTGGTATAAATGTAATGCACTGTTATGAATCGCGGATACCATATATAAATTCTTTAATGGAGTTCTATATTATTTTATGTTCGAACATTTTTCTTCATAGAAAATCACAATTCATTTTTCGTATTTGTCCATATATCTGAATAAAATCTTATGATTACTCAAAATGCTTTAACATTTGCTTGAAAGAAGAAACTCCAAGTCAAATTCATGAAGGAAAGAACTTATTAAATGGCAAATTCAAAAGCTCAAACACAAACTAACAAATATATAACACCTGTCATATTCTTGACTTAGTACAATCATTTCCTCATGTATACAATTGTGGATTGAACCTGGTTTTATTGCAGGGTAAAACTCTCACTTGTATGAAAGTTTCATTGAAATTAGCGTTGTTCTATCCGCATTTCATTTAAAATGCATACGGCACGTTTTTTTTAAACTCATTTTTCCAAGCCAGGCTACGACAAAGATACATAAAATCGAACATAAAAACGAGCAGATAAACTTATGTTAGATCTTCTTTAGTTGGGGACTTTCGCAACGTATGTAATAAACACACAACACATTAAGATATACATTTTATTTCATTATTCAAAAAAATATAAGATACATTGGAAAACATACAAAGCTTAATTTATTATAATTACTTTTCCTTTTCATTTTCCAGGAGTGAAATCACGATATGGAAATACTTACGAAACACACAACTGCTTTTGGAATGACCAATGGATTGATATTCCAGCAAATACACAAACAGAACTCACAAATGGAAAAATGTATGCAAGATGTAATTCATAAACCGATATTTAAATGTTATGAGCATTTCTATGTGATTACAATAATAATAAATAGCATATGCACAATAAATGAATAAACAATCCGGCACCACATGTGATATCTGTCGTGTAGCTCATGTTCGAAAATAAATAATTCTAATTGGTAGGTCAGTTTTATAACATCGGAAGTTACTTCCAATTTATTTTAAATATTGTCGATTTTCTGTGTGGTAGAGATTGTTAAAAGATGACAACAAGTTATCAATTGATCATGCGGCTATATAATCATAAGTAAATCTTGCAATGCGACACACAAGCAAACTTGCTTTCGAATTTTTGAAAAAAATTTAAAAAGTGTGACAGTATATACATATAAGAACACTATGACTTTCAGATGAAAAACATTAACAAAAGCACCTTTTCTCTGATTTTTTTTTTGGCGGACAGATTTTGTGGTAAAGACTGATCCTGCAATCCTTTGTTTTTCTATTATACCCAAAATTGGTTTTTGTTTATTTTGCAAATAAAGAACATATATTTTATCATTTTATCCTTATAAAAGACAAACATAAACATGGCCAATGTTCATAACAGTTGAAGACCATATCTCGGTATGTTTTGTTTGTTATTTCTGTCATATATTTTGCTGAATATCAATACTGAAGTCCGAAGAAAATTCAAAATGGAAAATCCCTTATCAAATTGCAAAATCAAATGCTCAAACACATCAAACAAATGGACAACAACTGTCATAATATTTTTTCGCATTATCATCTACTTTTTATATACAGTCCGCTAAAAGTTAAGCACCACCATTTGTATTGCTTCTATTTTTCTTTATTTAAAAACATCAGTTAATCCTCGAAAAAGAGAAAACATTCATGTAGCAATTTTGCAAACATATGCCATACACAAACCATAAACTTAAGTTTGGTTACTTATGCAGCTACTATATATTTAAGTTTTGCGTTCATAGAAATAGTGTAAATTACACAAATCAGAAACGGAATTTAAGTTTCACCGTGATTTTATTATTTTACAACATCAAATAATCAAATGTTATTAAAATTCTCCACAATTAATCTATGGTATTCGGCAAATTTAATGTCAATATTTGAGTCAATAGGAAGTGTATCTTTCTTCCGATACAGATAAATAGCACAGACCTATTTCATTCATCAACATTTGCAACTTTTAAATCGCCAGTATTTTGCAATGGTGGATCTCTGTGATTGAGATTTCTGTTAATGGTAACATAGACATGTTCGATAGGGTTCATGTACGGAGACAGAGTAGGCAAACTGTTAGTTTTAATGGCTTCTTGGTCTTTATACAAGGTTACTATCCTTGCCCTCTGTTGTATAGCATTGTCTTCCATGTACATATGTCTGTTCGTTCATGCTGCCCTTCAAAATATGCATTCCGTGCTTACCACGGTATGAGAAGCAACCCCATACTGTAACACCACCAGCAACGAATGCAGTCGTTGGGCAGTTGTTATTGTGATCATAGGCAGTTTTATATCCCCACCAAACCGTAATATGCCGTCGATTGGTCTTAAAAGAAACCAAATCTTATATGACCTGATCATACGGTGACTGATCTCTTCATTATACTCCTAGGTTGCCTCATTGAAATCGACGGAACAATGTTCGAACACTAAAACGACCACCTGGAGGCCAGTGGTGATCAAGCTGCCGGTTAGGAGTAAATGAGTTGGCTTAAGCACGACGAATAAGCAGTCTCGTCTCTCATCACGGCAGGTTGTTTAACAATGTTTAACGGGATCTTCCAAACCTTGGTCTATTATTTACAGTCCCTGTGTCAACGTTGTTAAAATCTGACAATGACGTTGTATTTAACATTAAAATGGTTGCCTATGCTCTAGGTGTTCCACCAAGTAGCACCTAAGACAAAAAATAGCGCTTCAAGTTCTTTAATGTGCAAATTTTTGGCAAACATTACCATTTTACACAGAACAAATCATTATCAAAAATGCCACCGTTCGCAAAATGACACACATATGTTGTCACTTACATGATTAGGTATTTGTCACATGAAAATCAGATAAAGTGGTGTCACTAAAAACAATCTTGTTCGCTTTTAAGACGTGCCATATGGGAAACAAGCTAAAAGAATTGATAATACGTGAAAACAAATTCTGCCGCAACAAAACACCACTGACACCCAGTTACTTTCCAAGCACGGATTTGCATTTGTTTCTGTTAAGCATGTGATGGAACAGTTTAGTCCCTTGCCTCACATTCACCTTGTCAAACAGTTTCACTTCCATATTGGTAAAATATATTTTTAGAATAAATAGTTTTACTCAGCTGCAATAGTTATGCTCTTACGTGACATCATGAAGTTAAATATCCTCAGACAAATAATGGACAGAATGAAAAGATGCCAATTTTGAACTTTTAAATGTTTTGCAATCAAATTAGGTCCACCAGATAATGTACTTCTAAAGTCAATTCCGTTCCACCAGATAATGTTCTTCAAAAACATGTCATCGTTTGGTTAACCTTCCGTTTCTCAACTACAAAATAATGACTTAAAATTCATTTTTGCCGTGAAGTAGTTTAGTGTTACAAGTTGAATTGTATCATCTCAAGTTGGCAAGAAGGGTGATCTGCAAAATCGTTTGTACTATAAAGATTAGGGCGGTTGCTATCATGATCATGTTTGAGCCATACCCATATCACTGGCTTAGACATGACAATTATAGGACTTTTGGGAGTAACATATGCAAAAATATAGCTTTGTTTTCAATTGTAGTCAACAATATTCATGTGCTTTATTATGAATATAAGAGGAATATACCAGAGGACTTGGTGGACAAAAGAAATGTTAGCTTGATTTTATTTAGTAATATCTGTCGATTGTCGATTACATAAAAGTCAGAAAGAATCCCATTAAAAAAAAACCTAGATCAACATAACCAAAAATAATAAGATGGGTTATTATTGCCAATGAGACAACTTTCCAAAGATAAAATGAATGGGACGTAAGCAAAAATAATCAAGCTTTCATCTTTCAACAACGAAAAACGTCATACCATAGCAAAATGGTTTGTAAAATCAAATAAAAACGACTAAATTAACAAGAATAAAATCACTATGCAATACATGATATGGTCATGTGTATGCTTTATCATTACTCCCTGTTTTTTTTTCATTGCCATCCATGTAGTGTGATTGATAAAGATACTTATTTACACAACTCGTACATCACTTAATAAATGCAACAGTAGTATAACATGTTCATACCTACAGTAAGTAATAAAACATCCGTTCTCCATGTTGAACTTTTTGGAAGAGTTCAAACCCAACATTAGTATTGGAGGCATATATAACTCAATTGCAGGTTGCGTGTTTGCTGTTTTAGGGATGTCAATATTTTTCTGAGGTCTTGTATAACCCTTAGTGTGATTTTTGTAATGAAAATACGGAACATCAGTATCTTACAAACACTTATGTATATCCCATGTAGCAAGCATATTGTATACTCTACTGTGAGAGGCGAGTAAACAAGCAACACCGTCTGTAATAAATCAGCAAAAGACATTATCAACAGACTATGAAAGGCAAGTTTGGGATTTATTTAACTAGACCCATCTTTCAAGCTAGCAGACCCTTAGATGAAGATGCTTTGAATGAACACGATTGTAAACAAATATATGATTCTTTCTAGAAAATAAATTCCAGGAGAATTTTTTCTTAATATGAATGCAAATTGCCAAATTTTATTTATCGTAGTTAAAAAAAAAAAAAACACTTTCCAACTCAGAATCAGTAATTTTTCATAGAATGTATGTATAATTTCGAAGTAAAAAAATTTTTTTTTTAAATCTGCAATTATTTCTTCATTAATCAATAAGCGTTTTTGACGTCGATATGTTGTTTCGTTAAATTTAAATGAGATGATCTGTTGGTTAAAAGACAAATCACTACCGTTTTCCGAGAAATGTTGTATTTTTCTTTCCAGATGGTAACCTGTTCTGAACGAATTAATTTTTCTTATTTCAGAACATAGTATAGACACATGCTCATAAAAATATCAATTTGGTGATTTTTAGTTAAAGTTCATAGAGCTAAGGCTGTATGCAAAATGATATCAAATCTTGCGATGTTTCCATTTACTGTTCCTTGACCTTAAGCCTGTATGAATTAAAATAAAATAAAATGCAATTGGTTCATTATTTTTTCATCCTACAATCTTTTTTGTTGTTTCATAATATTAGTTTTACTGACTAATATTGATTGCCCTATGTGCGTGCATTAATTGTTTGAATACATTACTACTCTATTATAATTTATTGTTTGTTCTTTCATTTAAAAATTCATTGCAGTTGACTTTTTTTATAGCATTATTTTGTGCCATATTTTTTTGGATTTGAGCGTTACGGATGAGTCTTTTGTAGACCAAACACGCGTCCAGCGTAAAAACATAATATAATCCTGATAACTATGATGAATTTATTTACAACCACTGGGTCGATGTCACTGCTGGTGGAGTTTTAATTCCCCGAGGGTATAACCAGCCCAGTAGTCAGCACTTCTGTGCTGACATGAATTATCATTGGTATGTTAATATTTATAAATTAAATGTTTACAAAACTTTTGACTTCTTGAAATACTAAGGCTTTTCTACTGCAGGAATATATTACCGTAGCTGTATTTGGCAAACATTTCAGGAATCACTTCTAGGAATTTTTATTCTCAATTCTTTTCAACTTCGTACTTTATTTGGCCTTTTAAACTTTTTTGAATTCGAGTGTCACTGATGAGTCTTTTGTAGACTAAACGCGTGTCCGGCGTAAATACAAAATATAATCCTGATATCTATGATGAGTTTATTCACAACCACTGGGTCGACGCCACTGCTGATGGATTTTTGATTCCCCGAGGGTATCACAAGCAGCCCAGTAGGAAGAACTAGTACTATGTGCTGACATGAACTATCATTGGTATGGTAATATTTATAAATTAACTGTTTAAAAAACTTGTGAATATTTGAAGTACTTAGGCTGTTCTACTTCAGGAATAGACTACCTTAGCTGTATTTGGCGAAACTTTTAGGAATCACTTTAAGGAATTCTGGTCCTCAATGCTCTTCAACTTCGTACTTTATTTGGCCTTTTTAATATTGTTTTTATTCGAGCGAGTCTTTTGTTGACAAAACGCGCGTCTGGCGTAAATACAAAATGTTATCCTGGTATCTATGATGAATTAGGAAGCATATGTTCATCGCTTACAAAAGTTTGGCTCCTAATGAAGATTAAAAAAAAAAAAAAATACAAATCAAACACTTAAAATTTACAAAATATTATTGCATGTTGAATGTATCATATTCTTAGTCAGAAAAATACCTGTACCAAATCAGAAATATGACGGTTGTTACCAATTTGATGTATTTGAGTATTTGATTTTCCCATTTGACAAGAGACTTTTCGTTTTGAATTTTCCTCGGAGTTTTGTATTTTTGTTATTTCATTTTGTATTTATACTGGTCACTTCCAGGTATAAGACAGTTATAAAAAGTAGCTTATAAGTACATGAAGTAATACAGAAAGAAATCAATCTCACGAATAAATGTTTTTCTAACTGTAAAATAAAAAAGCGCCTTATACCGCAGTCCCACTAGGCCACGATCGCACTACGATCTGTGAAAAAAATGCAAATTTTGATGATCGTAGTGCGATCGTGTAGATCGCAGTAAGGTCGTAGCACGGTCGTGGTGAGGTCTTCAAGATCGTGATGAGCGTGGCCAACTTTAAACATGTTCAAAAACAATCGTGGTGAAATCATGTCGTAGTAGAAGCGTAGTGAGAGCGCACTTAGGTCGTAGTAAGATCGCAAAGGTCGCTGTACCATCACAGCGAGAGCGTAGCGCAAGCGTGATTCTATTCGGAGAGACTGCACTACGATCTCACAGCGATGTTATTACGACCTCACTACGACCATCCCGTTCTCACCACGAACCAAATACGCTTCCACTACGACTATACCACGTTTACACCACGCTGTTTAAGACCATAATACGATTCTTGCACGCCCTTGCCGTCCTAATTACGCTCTTCTTACGACCTGACTACGTTCATACTACGACCATCATTCTCATTGTCATTTTCACATAAAATATATTATATATCTCAAGATTTTGTTTGTCTGTATGTAGTTCTTGTACATTTGTTCTAACGGCTCAACCATGCTTCTCGTTTATATAGATTAGACTGTCGGTTTTCTCGTTTGAATGGTTTTACACGTCTAGTAATCTTTGGGGCCTGTATAGCTTGCTGTTCGGTGTGAGACAAGGCTCCGTGTTGAAAGCCTTACCTTGGCCTATAATGGTTTACTTTTATGAATTGTTACTTAGATGGAGAGTTGTCTCATTGGCACACATACCACATCTTCCTATATCTATTGACACATCTGTGTCATATCTGCTGTCGTTCACTAAAATATCGTCATTTGAGCTTTATGGACCAGCAAAATCTAGGTTAAATTGGTCTGTCCGAAATCTTTGCTTGATCAGGATTCGTTACTATCAGAGCTCCCTCTGCCTCTACATCAACCCTACCACCACGCCCACGTGTTCTAGAAAATTTTGGTGGCATGACTGTATTGTTTCCGAAAAATCTATGTTTTAATCAGAAATAGAAGGAATGGAATTGTATTGATATGGAACACGATGTTGACGTTATTACTGATAACGTAATTAGATCGCGGTATGAACGTAGAATAATCGTAGTAAGAACGTACTTTAATCGCAGTAAAAGCGTGGTAAGATCGTGTTGCAATCGGATAACTCGTGGTATGGTCGTAATGAGAACGTGATGAGCGTAGAAAAATCTTGATAAGCGTAGAGAGATCGCAGAATCAACGCGATGAGAACGTGATATAACCGTAGCGGGATCGTTGCAGAAGCGTAATGGGGACGTAGTAGCATCGTGAAAGCAACGAAAATTTACATTTTCATGCCGGTCATACCGCGACCTCACCACGATCTGAATTAATTTTAGATCGCAGTGAGCGTAGTGCGATCGTGGTCTAGTGGGACTGGGGCTTTACATACAACGAAAATTTTAACATCTATCATGCAAAACGAAAAGCAAATGATTTTCCTCTATGATAAAGAATGCATATGATATATAAAAAAAACCAAAAACTGACATAAAATCATATTGGCCGTGCATTCCTTTTGTTCCGCAAATGTGGCTTAACATTCAGACATTAAACCAATATACCTCTAGCACATTGTTTGGTCTGAAAAAATGAGATACAATACCAGGTCTTGGTGAATTAATTCGCATTCAATTATATAATTCAAAAATTTAAGTATACGACCCCAGAAGGAGTTTAGCATCTTATACCTCCATAACGTTTTGAAGTTAAAGATACTCCGATCTAATGAGTATTACGTTTATCATTTACAACTTATGTGGAATAATTCACATGCAGGTGTTTTTGTTATGATAATTATACCATTCAATTTATTTATCTATTTCAGGATAAGGTTTTGATATGTTTTCTTAAAGACATCAGTACCATGCACGACCCATTTAAATTGTAAAATATGTTTTTACAACTATAATTGGTGTTAAAAATGTATTAGTGACCATTACATGTTTACATATAATTCATCATATAGAATAGAATTAGCAAACCAATTTAAGGACAAGACATTCTGTAGCCGTAGATCCCCTTTAAAGCCCCATACAAATTTAAATTGCTGAAGAAACTTTAGAATTTCTGCTCTCAGGAATAAATTACTTAATTTTTATTTTTCAGTCCAACTTTTCCTGTTTGAGGGTCACTGATTAGTCTTTTTGCTTCTGGCATACAAACTTATATGTCTAATACATGTATTTTTGATGAGTTTATTGGTACAATAAAAAAAACTAACTTATTCGTACAAAACCAATTTCGCACCTTTCAATCAGATGGCTAAGTATAGTATGACATACATGATGTCTGCTGTTTGGTATGTTATAGGTTTATGCCTATTTTTCTTTTTTAAGTTTATGTTCTAAATAAAGGCATCAGTAGTATACCTCTGTTCTAAGAGCACCGATGTATCACACAATAGCAATACATGTAACCATGACTTTGCTAGATTCGTATTACATGATCAGGGTTATGTGTCATTATATTTTACAATTATAAAAGCAATAGGGATGATTTAATAATGATGTCAAATATTATATGATAATCTTTATACGTTTCATATGATTTTCAAAATTGTTTTTTTTTGTTTAAAAAGGCATGCTAGCTAAAAACAAAAAAGTGAAGAAAGTCATAAAAAATACCCTAATTATTATTTGATACAGCAGATGCGTGTTTCGTCTTGAGAACAAAAGAAAAACGAAGTAAGGGAGTAATACAAACCAACAATTCTCGAAACGTGTGTGGCCCTGAAGAAGAAAAACCACAATGGTAATGAGTAGGAAAAACAAATGTTGTTTTAAAAGAAAAACAAAAGGATTTGTTTTAATATTTTCTATCATTATATACTAGTCAACAAAATAAATAAAATACATAAGTTTGAACTGAAATGTATCATAAAATATAATAAATAGGAAAAACTGTTACATGCTTAAATGATGAACATTCATTTACAAAACAAATGCATATGATTAAAAGAATCTTACCAAATTGCAAAGTTAAGAATACGAGGTGTTGAACACAAGGGTCAAATTTATTTTGCGGAAAATGGCTACAAAAGCCGTCACTTAATTTAGAAAGAGATGAGAATTAATTATTTAAATATCTGCAACGGCATTTAAAATTTAAAGCAGAAAATGTTTAAATCAACGCATTTAATTTCTCATATCGATTTTTGAATATGTCGTGACTTAAATCGATTGTTATAATAGGAAAATAACACTCTGTAAAACTTAGACCAATAAGGCCATAATTAATCGCGATACAGTGTATCCAATTTTATTATATATGGAAAATACATGGTCTTGTATCATTTCTATTGTTGACAAGTATATTTGTGATATATATTACCTTGTTCTGTAAGATGTGTTTACACCAAAGTACACGTATATGAAATATTTGATAAACCGTAAAACCCGGAAATAACAATTTGATAGATCTATGTTGACGTTTAAGTGAAAATAAAAAAAAAACAATAATTATGACAAATGCATGTTTTTGACTAAACGCATGACGCAAAATTGTTTTTAAAGAATTAATAAAAAAAGATAAATCATTACCAAATCCGGGTCCTTTGTATATATAGGGACGTTACAACAGACACAAACAAAACGTAAAAACCAATATCATCTACAACGAGCTTAAGGTATGATAACTGTGATACTACAATATGATAATGATAAAGTCGGCACACACATTTTCACTTTACAAATTTTTTGCGGCTGCTTTCAACTTTTTCTATTGTTTAACACTTTCTAATTTTTCTAATAATTTTTTTTAACTGTATGCAAATTTACAAATTCTTCAAAAGTTTATGTCTTTCTATAAATTTAGGGATAAATTTGTATTCAGAAATAAAGGTTTTCCAAATCCTTCTGTCAAAGTCGACCTTAGTTAAATTAGGCTTTTATTGTGAGATCAATTTTGAAAAAAAATAGCTCTTCGTCTTACTTGGTTCTTTAAATGTAAATACTCGGAATCGAGTGTTTTTAATGAAGGTTAAAAAAAAATGATGAAAGCATGAACTTGATAAGATGTTGTTTTGATCTATTTTGGTCGATGACGACACTTGTGTTTTAACTTTTTAGTTGGTATCAATTTTGTTTCTAAACGGCGGAAATCAATCATTATATATATATAGAAGTAAGAATAATGGTTTTTTAATATATTTTGCTGAAGAAAACAAATTATATTAAATAGTGATCGGTCTATGAAGTGTCAATAACACAAGATTCGCAACCAACTTGCAACCATACAGTTAATTGATCCACCAATACTTTATTTATTGCTCAATTGTGAATAAAAAGATATCTTTTGCTGATGGTACCTGACTATGATATAAGACTTCATTTCTATGGAATTTACAGAATGACTTATAGATTTTTATTACATAATGTAAAAACATTGCAAATGTAATAAAGCACGTTTAATTCGACTGCGTATTAATAAGTGATCAATAGGAATAGATATACCAATCTAACATAGATGCCCTATTAATACTTTTTGATTGTTTTTCACCATCGTTGAAAGATTTCGAGATAAACATGATAAAAACATAGCAGAAATGTAAAAAGTCAGTAAGTCAGTTCTTAATAAAAAAAAATAATTATCTATAAAGAAAATAGAGCTGGTTTAAATTATTTCAGGTAAATCACTATTTAGAAATTAGAAACTTCCTACTTAAGTAATTGTATTTTATGTGTGTACAGCATCTGCATGTTGACAAAAGACACAGACAATTTTGTTACTCAATTTAATATTTAATATTCCTTTTTCAGATTAACCATGAAGCCAACTATTTTTATTATCTTTTGTGTTGTACTAATCAATATAATTTCTGTGGCGTATGGGAGATGTCAAAAATGCAGAAAATATGAAACGAAAGAAAGAAAGTTCTGTAGGGCTACTTTTGGTAAGCTTAAAAATGAGTAAATTTCCTTTTTTATCACAAAAAGGCTTCATAATTTTAAATGAAATTTAGGACCTTTATAGCTTGTTGCTCGGTGTGAGTCAAGGCTCCGTGTGGAAGGCCGTACATTGACCCATAATGATTTACTTTTATAAATTGTTATTTGGATTGAAAGTTGTCTCATTGGCACTCATACCACATCTTCCTATATCTATAAAGTTGGAGATTAGTTTTTGTTTCATGTTAATTAAATGCAATATATTTTGAATAAAGAGAATAACACACACGATATATTATCATACATTTGCATAGTTATTATTTGATATGAGGATTTTCAAAACAGATAATTATTACCTGTAATTTACGTGAAGAAACAAAACGATTAAAGTAACTAACAAACAAAAAAAATATCATCAGCGAATTATGAAGTAGAACGACATCCTCAAGACATAAACGAATGACGAAATGTCTTTCACTTTCTTGAAATATTAGTCCAAGACGTAGATGTTAGTATAATGTTTAAAAGCGAGATAACCGAGTGGAGAATTAACACTTATAATACGAAGAGGTACTGACAAATCATAAAAAAGGAGACAACAATGAGAGACGAAAAATAACAAAGGGACATTCAAAGCACTTCGGTATTGACATGAATATCAACTACATAGTCATTTTTATAAATTTCCTATTTACAAAACTTTGAATTTTTCCAAAAATCAAAGGATGTTCTTATCAAAGGCAGATATAACTTTTGCCGTATTTGGCACATTTTTGTGAATTTTGGGTCCTAAATGCTCTTCAAATTTATACTTGTTTGTAAAATAACTATTTTGATATGAGCGTCACTGATAAGTCTAATGTAAACAAACGCACGTCTGGCGTATTAATAGTTATCAAAGGTACAAGGATTATAATCTAGTACGCCAGACGAGCGTTTCGTCTACATAAGACTCATCAGTGACGCTCATATCAAAATATTTATAAAGCCAAACAAGTACAAAGTTGAAGAGCATAGAGAATCCAAAACTCCAAAAAGTTGTGCCAAATACGGCTAAATAATAATCCTGGTACCTTTGATATCTAAATCAAACCCAAGCTTCGTAAACAAATGGAAAATAAAAATTTAATCGCATGGTATTTAAGCTTTTTTCTGAATAACTATATATTTTCAATTCATTGAACATACTGAATTTCTATGTTAAAAAGTATACAATTAAATATAACGAAGTCCCCACAACAGATTTATAGCTTTGGGTATCGCAAATCACACAGCATAAATAAAGCAAATATCTAGCAGTTTAGACCGAGCCAAAATAATATATAGAGGAAGTGTATCTTGAATTACATCTAGAAATTGACAATGAGGCTTGGTTGAAAACAAAACCTAATGACAAGACAGATGATTTTTTTTTTATAGCGAACTTCCATTTTAATGAAGTCACATTCAAGCAGCGCCTGTATATGGATTATCTATCTTACGTCCTATACATTTTGAGGAATACGATTGATCAAAATTAAGCAACCCCGTGGAGACCGTGTATTGTTTCAAATTGGGTTAGTAAGGTTCCATTTTTTATTAGTAAGCGGCGGCTTTTTTTCAATACACGGTTAGTAGTGGTGTTACATCCCTTAAAAAATAACACGGTGTTGATGAAAAATCTAAAAGGTTTCAATAGACACAGAAATTGATGGTGAACGTTTGAAAAAAATTTCCAAAAACATTAAAAGCTAACACGTCGTTATTGTTGGTATTTTGGTTTCATATAGACTATTGGAAGTAGGTTCTTAATACTAACGGCATTGTATCCTTGATCTATTTGATTAGTCACTGGTCTGAATTTCATATGTTAAGAGGTTGGTAAGATAAATTCGTTACATAGTGTTAAATTCGCTGTTTCCCCATATGGAATTAACTGATAACTATGTGACTAATACAATCTCCTAGGGCTTGTATTTCCTATCATGATTTCCTTGATAGAGAGTTGCTGCTCACTAGGAAACTAAGAAACCAAGAGTTCCACGTTATGAAATTGAAATCATCCCTTCGTTAATTTTACGGACGCCATTTCAATAGTGTTGACCGTTACCGAATATCCGTTTCACAGTTGATAGCGGATATGTTTTTAACTTCAATCCCGTTCCTTTTTCCCGAATGTGACTACCGAATTAGGCTTATTACCGGGTTTAGACTACCATGAGCAACACGACGGGTGCCACATGTGGCGCAGGGTCTGCTTGCAAAACCGGAGCATGTGAGATAAAAGTTTATGATTGGGTTCATGTGGCTCAGCCTTATAAACAGTTATCTACGTTTTGTGTTGTGACTCTTGTTTTTCTGTTGGTCTTTTTTTTGGCATGACGTTGTCGACTCAATTTTGACTTATGAGTTTGAATGTCCCTATGGTATCTTTCGACTTTCTCTAAAAAATATAAAAAGAAGGAAATTTGGGATGAAATTTGCAACGTTAATTGCAAGATTTTTATCTTTTTCTCTCACTAAATAACTGCATTTTCAATGGGTGTAAATTTGTCATATATCACATTGAACTCGAGATTTAGAATACTGCATAAAGTGGATGGTATGTATCATATATAGAACTATTTACCAGACAAAAATGAATGACTCAAAATTATGATCTATGAAAAACGTCACAACTTCAACTTTACAATCTTTATTTTTCCATTTTAAAGCAGTTACATACCATCTGTTGTATTACATGACGTTCGCCTATCTCAATATTTACGGAACACGCGTGCATTGTATTCAACCCAATAGATAAGTCAAAAAATTTACTCATATAAAGGCAACAGTAGTATACCACTGTTGGAAATTCATTAATCGATTGAGAAAACAAAAATCCGGGATACAAACTAAAACTGAAGGAAACACATCAAATATAAGAGGAGAACCACGACACAACAGAAACACAACACTAAATTGTAACACACACAGAAACGAACTATAATATAACAGTGGCCATTTTCCTGACTTGGTACAGGACATTTTAAGAAAAGAATGGTAGGTTGAACTTGGTGTTGCAGCTAGCCAAACCTCGCACTTTTATGGCAAATGTAAAATATAACATTAAAATTTCAACATTACATGACAGGACTACAGTACAATTAAATGCAAGAACATTCATGACAAAGAAATACACAAATAAACATTGCAATAAGACATTTCGACATGTTAATTGTTATCAAAGGTACCAGGCTTATAATTAAAAAAAATGGAAATTAATTGAATTAATATACAGTTTCATATAAAATTAGAGCTGTTTGGACCAAAATGTCGTTTCAGATCAAAACAAGCTTATTAGTTAATTTTTTTTATCAAAACGTGCAGCAGATTCATGCATTTATCTTCGTTGTATTGTTCTATGTGTTCAGTGTGGGTTTTCAAAAGTCAGATTATCCATCACCATAGTGGAAGACATTATCTTCCCGACTATATATCGGTCGCTATAAGAATTTGTGCTATGTATGTATATATAATTTATAATCATTAAACATTTGTATCGTCATTGTACATGTAAATAAAAAAAAGAAGGAATCACAGAAATTAAACTGAATATTGCTGAACATCAATCCATATGCATAGTTCATCTTGCTTTGATCAGGGATGAAAATATGACCTATATTTCCAATCTATTTCATTTAGTTACACTGTATTGTGGATATTTGCATAAGGTTTTGACCTGAATAATTTTAAAGAATTTAATTTATTTCCAAAGTTATACGAGGAAAAGAAACAGGCGGGAGGACTTTACCAGAATTTCAACATAAAAAAGAGGAGGCGGAATTCCAAGTGTATGCTAATTATAAGGTAGAATATTTACTAGATTATTGGTTGATATTTTCATACAATTTCTTAGTTGTTCATTTATACTGCACTTCTACCTTGTATTTGAACTTTTTCCTAATCTAATTTACACGCTTATGTAGAATAAGAGCAGGACTGGCGTACCAAATTATACGCTGGTCCTGTGAAAAAAACTATTAATTGCAGGTATCAGTTTTCGTGGTTTCAACAAAAGTAATTTGTTCTTTGGTTCTAAAATTGGTCGATTTTGGGTTTCAGTTTTCTTTAAAATCGAATTAAGTGGTAATTGAAGACATCAGAAAATAATATACTTGAAAATAATCATAAGGTAACTTATTTTCCGTCTTTCAAAATTGAAAATATTCATCAAACATTTTTTTAAATATTGTTGATGCTGTTTGAAATTATCCGATTCATCTATGCTTACAACTTGTTTCGTTTGTAGGATATTGTAGAGTAAACATTTCAATTGTTGCAAATATATAATCCAAAGTGATGCCACTAATTAATTCTAGATCGAATGAATCACAGTTAAACTGTCATCAAAGGTGTTTTTGGGGCCATTCACATGTCACTTAATGATACGGTTATTTGAAAAATGTTACAAATGAATTTCAATTGTATAATTATTTCTTTTTAATTAAGTCCAACACGATTTGTTTTTCGTATGAGAATTATGAGGAGAAAACATGAACACTTCATCATCATCATCATCATCATCATCATCTCATATCATCACCGGAAGTCTGACTGTCACCGATCAGAACTAATTTTTCATAAGAATTACAACAGTTTTAAGTCGTACAGTTTATTTTTTAAAGATTGTATTGATACGATTCTCACTAAAGTTGTATATATATATATATAGGTTCTTACATTAATACCAGTGGATTGTCGGATTTATCCAATTGTGATCGTTCAATTGTCAATTTTAAAGTCCAAGCCTCGACGAGTAATAATTCAACTATCGAGATCGATCCCATAATCCACGAGAAACTGTGAGAATCTGTTTCTCTAATGATTGAAATATAAATTTTCTTTTTTTGCTAAACGAAATTCCCCTTTGAGTGCCTTCCACTTTTCACAAAAATGTCAATTTCCTTAACACATGTTAGCATTGTTTGATTCATCCAGTGAGCTAGTAAAGGTTATGACCCCCTACAGGCATCAAATCATCTTCTGAGATCACCGGCATCCACACGCTGATTAGTTTTTAAGTTTCTTAATTCGTTTGCTAATATCCAATGTTTTCTCTAGATTATATATCCGCACCCAGTGTAGTCAAACTTATATATACATGTGGATCTTTCAATGTCCTAATTTTGGACAACAGTTGTTTTATTTCGTTGGACAATGGATTCGTAGATAAAGTCATCTACGGATTTCACAACAAATTGGTACCCCAAGAATAAAAGTACTCACAGTTTATCAAATGAACTTTTACCTTACTTGCAAAAAGATCATTATATGGAAATATTTTTGTTTCTTCCGATGTATTCGATAGTACAAGTACAGATGTCTATTAGATATCATTATCTTACTTTAAAGTTTTGACTCACATATTTGATGAATGCTGTCAAACTTCTTGTGTGTAAGAAAAACTGAAAAACTGCAATAAAAGCATTATTTCGCAATTGAAATATGCAATTGTGTGCTAACTAAAACATTCAAAACTGTTATATCTCATTAGGAAAGTAATGCATTTATTGGTTTTTGCATACTAAGAGTGTACATACTTGTATCACACAATAATTGTATCCGAACAGAAGATATGGTCGTGCCACTTATTGACACCTTTAATTTTAAATATCCGCAATCATAATAATATTTACCAAACAACATCATGAACATCCTTCATTAATCTATTAGAGTTCACTTTTTACATTTTCAATTTTGTTTAAATGATGTTTCAACAATAAATGGTCCAGTTTATATTAAATTATCATTTACATACATAAAATATGTGCCTTGTTGATTTCACAGTTTTATTGCAATTTCATGAGCAAAAGGATGGTTTTAGGGTATACAGGTACCTACTTATTATACCTCTTCCTTTAATGAAAAATCTGCTTAATGTCTTTTTCTTGATACGTTCTGACCAAACCTTTGTTTACCATGTTTATAACGTCATTACGACAAGAAACATGAAATTTCTTTGGAGACAATTGTCCAAACAATGTCAATAAAGGTACATGGATTTCCTTAAGACAAATTTTCAGATATATACAACTATTTATATTGTGAACAGAAAACAAATATAATACACTCGTGTTTATTTCAAAACAAATACTAAAAGTAGTTTAAAATGTTTACAAGATTTAATAACTAGATAAATTATAATTTATTCACTGACCTTAATACATATCAGTACAAATGCAATATTTTTTGTTATCTTTTTCTGCGCATTCGTAGATGCAACGCAATTCATCGCTTGCTTCCTAAATTTCCGAAACAAATATTTTACCTTTAATTTTATTGTAAATCAGAATTTGCCAGGAGGCACAGACTAACTTTTGAAAAAAAAACACCATTGGAAGGTAACACACACCAATATAACAACATAATGTCCTCTTCTTATGTTGTCTGACCTAGATATTGGATATATCTTGACTTCACGAAATAATTTTTTTAAATCCAAATTTCTACTTTTATTATTAACACTGTGATTACTAGTTTGTCTTCATAACTATTTTGATCCGAGCGTCACTGATGAGTGTTATGTAGACGAAACACCCGTTTGACATATTAAATTTTAACCCTAAAACCTTTGATAACTATACGTAAATTTGAGCAAAAAAAGCATCCAGATATTCCAGGTAAATAACGAACAATATATATTCAATATATTAGAAATTTGTAGGAAAAACAGTACTTCTAAATGTCGTTTGTTTGTCGTTTTTATTTTGTTTTCTTATCTTACAGAAAAAGGTTCCAAATGTAATGAAAGTCCGAACAGATAGAGATGCATGTGGATTCAGTTTTCAGAAAGGAGTTGAATATTTAATGTCAGGTGAGTTTATCTATAATATGATATTATTTCATTCGTTTATACGAAGAGCATTTCTAAAAAAAATCAGATAACAATCGCGAAGTGCAATTACTTTTTTTTACAGAGAACGTCATGTCAAGGTTGAATAGCCAGTTGATACACTATCCCGACATATTGTAAAGCAAGAAATTTAAATCATAAACCACAACTAATATTCTCTTTAAAATTCAAACATCCATCGTTCTGTTTGGTTTCGAGGTTTATATTCTTTATAACTAGGTTTAATTAAAATAATATAAAGAAAAAAGAATATAACCTGAAAATCACAATCTCACGTACGATACTAAAGCGCTGATTGGATGATACAGAACATGACATAAGTGCCACTGTCAACCATTATATCATACACTTTATTGGTTACCAACATGTTCTGATGATATTATTGATATCAAGAGAAAATGATACAAATGACTTTATTCATTTGTTGGTAATACCAAACTTGCAAAATGATGCCTTCTAGCAGAACATTTATCTATACATTGAGAATGATAGCGGAAATAAAAAATAGTTACGGTTTCAATCTGTGAAACCATACAGATATTATATAAATGGAAACAAATTTCTTTGAAACAATTCATTTTCACATTAAGAATCAATTTATTTCAGGAACTATAAGGAGATCACGATACGGAGTAATATACGAGACTAATAGCTGCCTCTGGAATGATAAATGGCAGAATATAAAATATGGCACACAGCGAAAGCTGAAAAGCGGATGGTTTGCTAAAAAGTGTGATTAGTATTAACATCCATTCATGTTAAATTGCTGTTTTTGCACAATGTACCAATAACGTTTATTAGTTAAAAGAAATAAATCATTTTAAAAAGAATTGTTCTCAAATGCAGTACTTTTTGCACGCACAAATGTTTAATAATGATTGTATATGAAAGCTGAAAGCTGTGCAGCAGGATCTGCCTGCACTTCTGTATCAGCTGAGATCACCCCAGTTTTGGGTGGGTTTCGTGTTGCTTAGTCCTTAGTTTTCTATGTTTACAATATATCTTGAGTACTATTTTTTGTCTGTTTGTCTTTTCTCTTTTACTTTCGGCCATGGCGTTGGAAGTTAATTTACGATCTATGAGTTTGTCCCTCAATTTTTTTTCACCCTCTTTGTCAGATTGATGCAGCCATCTTGCAGGCAACTTAGAACTGCAAGTTTTATAGTAGCGTTTCATGCAATTTGGTGTTAATTTAACGTATACAGGAAAAATACAACCAAAGATTGCACATACCTCAATTGACCGCAATCAATTTGTCTCAACAGTACCAAATTATTGATTATGGACTTTCCGAATTGATTTTCTTCTAAGTTCAGTATTTTTGTGATTTTACTCATTAACCACTGTTGTTCGGCTAAAAAGGATTTAATGACTTAATTTATTGTTCTGTTTTTCTCATTAATGTGCTTAGTTTCTGTGTCTCTCCTTTCGTTTTACTTTTTATGAAATTGTTTACTACATTGTACTTATTTATCAATAAAATTGAGAATGGAAATGGGGAATGTGTCAAAGAGACAACAACCTGACCATAGAGCAGACAACAGCAGAAGGTCACCAACAGGTCTTCAATGCAACGAGAAATTCTCGCACCCGGAGGCGTCCTTCAGCTGGCCCCTAAACAAATATATACTAGTTCAGTGATAATGAACGCCATACTAAACTCCAAATTTTACACAAGAAACTGAAATTTAGAATAATACAAGACTAACAAAGGGTAGAGGCTCCTGACTTGGGACAGGTAAAGCTTAACTGTTATTATTAGACAAAATTGTAAATTATAATAAGAGTTTAAAAAATAAGACTAGCACAAAAATTATAACTGTAAAACGATTTTCTAATTTTATTTCAAAAAATAAATAAAATGGGAATGATATTTAAAATGCACAACTCACAAAATAAGAACCGGCGAAAATGAATACGATTACGGTATAAGTAATCGCATGACTACTGTCGCACAATTTCTTTTACACTTAATTCTCCAGTGAGCATATTTGCTGTAACTAATACGCTTCCGTCATATGTTTTGCTGATTAAGCGTTGGTTAAAGACATGAAATAAACCATACGCTGTAAAAAAATAATTGAAATGTCAAAAACAATTTAAAATACAGGCTCATCGACCTCAAAAACAACAATGCACGTCGAAAAGTATGTTGATAACATTTAAGCACATTTTTACATTGAACAAATCATGAAAGAAGATGTGGTATAATTGGAATAAAACATCTGCCCATCAAACTGCAAAAGTGAGACAAAAAATACCAATGGGACATTCATACTTATCATTCGAAAATTTACTGTAAATGCCATGGCTGATAAAAAACGACAAACAGACAAACAATTCAAAACGCCTTCGTTTCAACAATGACGCTCGATTGTTTGTTTATTTGTACACATTTTTTTATTTTCTAAGACAAACTTCATATATCTTACGTATGGTGCTTTTCATCGTAACTGCATATCTTAAATCAAGTATAGTTCCACACTTCCTCTTTTACTTGCCATTTGCCATGTTGTCACATTTGAACATTGTCTACTAAAATCCCACTTTGGTGTGTTTATGCTCTTTAATAATATAGCACAATTATTTTGGTCTTGCTGATTAGTCGTCAACAAATTCTGCCAACGATGGAATGTGTGAAACGTAGAAATTATGGAGATGTTTTCTCCAAAAGTAAAACATTTTTCTCTTTTGAAATCCGTAATAGTGGATTTCTGAATATAACAAGGAAGCAAGTGGTGAATTGCAATTATCCTTTCAAAAATTAAACTTACGCAATTACGAGTTGATCGACAGTAAGAAATCTGTTTCAATGATGACGCTGGATATTTTCTGTCTCTAATACGATTTACCGAACTGGATTCAACATCTGGTTCCTACTTGCATGATCAACACAATGGGTGCTACTAGTGGATGGCTTATCGTACCGGACCCAGAGAAAGTCCCCAGTTTAGGTAGGGTTCGTGATACTCTGTTGTTTGTTTTCTCATGTTTCTGTTGTGTTTTTTTTTTAGTGTTGTTTACCTTTTTTTCTGTTTTGTCTATTGGCATGGCGTTGTAAGTTTACTTTCAACTTTTGCGCTTTCATATTATTTCAATATCTGTCGCCTCTTTTGCACAAATTTCTGCACAGAAAACAAAAAAACCCACTAAAGAAATGCACCTACTCTATCTTCTTCTTCCACTTCTTACGGATGTAAACCCTATATGCAGGGTCACCGCCTTTGAAAAAAACATGTCTATTTCAAAGAGGCTTTTTTTTTAAAAGTTTGTATATTTTGTTCATGTTTGAATTAGAAAGCGAATCATGAATCCTAATTAGAACTGAGTTTTCTGTTCTGATAAGTCTACAATTAAATCTGTTAAATTAAGAAGAAACAAAAAAAAAGAGACAAAATATACCAAAGGAGCAATTTGACTGGATAGAAAACACTGTAATACTTATGCATTACCATTTCAGGTTGGGAAAGTGAATTACTTGAAAAGAAAATGAAAAAGAACCCAAATATTCTGGAAAACCTTATGCGTCGACCCTGTATCTAAGATGGTCTGTTAGATAAGAAGACTATAACAAAATGTAAAATCACAAAAATACTGAACTCCGATGAAAATTCCAAAGCTCTTTTATAAATATGTTTTAGGTGCGAGTTGCAAGGGTTTTATTCAAGTTTTGTCTTGAAGAACTTATTTCCCGAAAAAAAAAAAAAACTTGTCAATATGTTACATACAATTAATCTCTACTGTTGTTTTTGTAAATAATGCCTGTATGGAACTTGAATAAACTTGTTTGTAAAACATAATACGAATTAAGTTCTAAAATAGATATATATATATATTTGCATCTTAATTTTACAAACCCATCTCACAAAGTTCATTTTAAGCACAACAAATGAATGTACTAGTTTAACCACATGTATATCATTCGTCTCGTTCGTTTTCGATACCATAATGTGCCCTTCCGTAATGTTATCTAATTTCCACGTCACTCGGCAATATTAGGAAAATACACCTAACTGGTACTTTGTTTCAGTGAACAACGTAACAAAGAAGGACACAAAACAAATATTAGGTAACATGAAATATGCTATGTAATCTGCAAAACAAATGATACAATACAAAACATTTTCAAAGTTTTGAAAATAGTTCTTGTCTGTCTTTCTTCTGCTGAGGTATATTTTTTGCTAATTTTGTTTTAACGTCAATATAAAAATATACATAACTGTTGTTTTGTTTTTATATCCGGTCTAGGCATATGCTAGAATGATTTCATATCAGCTGTTTTTTATTTAGCGTCCGTCGTCCGTAATTTTCCCTTTTTTGCTCTTCTACTTGAGAACCTCTTACAAGGATCGATATATTAAACTGTTTATTTTGTCATCATTGACGAATAAGATAAACAATCATTACATATCACAGTCGTCGGCTGATTTAACACTTGGGCTGATAATACAGAAAATAAGAACAATGTCATGTAATAATTCTATACTTATGTATTTATCAATCTGTTCATCAATCAGATCATCTCAATTTGATTTTAGATTTAATAATAAGGTAATATAAGCAATAAAAACTCTCTTTACTGAAAGGTTTGTTTACATTCGGTGAAGATCTTTAAATGTATACCTAAATGTAATATGTTGATTAATTTGCATTGCATATACTGAATTATAGTATTATTCAATATTTACAATTTACAACATCAAAAATCTCCCCGAATTTTAACTTTAGGAAAATAGAGTATTTAAAACTAGGCTTCTTTATTGCGTTTATAATGGCGATGCTATGCTTTTTCTTTGTATTCTTTTTTTTGTGTCCTATTCTGACTGATCATAATTTAATGATCAATACAAGTATGCCCACTCTTATTCCACTCGTGATTTTCACTGTCTCGTTGATCGTGAATAATGTTTTGTTCACTCATGCTTCCTTCAGTATTGCACAAAGCTGTTTTAACTATCTCAGTGTCATTACGTTTCTTAAATTGAAAATATATAATGTTATCTTATGCATGCCTATTTGATACCTGGGTTGACCTCGCCGGTGTTAATGACCAATCAACTTTATTCAAATTGAATTAAACGCAACTATCTAGATATTTGTTTTATATTGAAGTAGCTCTTTTCCCGGCGATAATCACATCTGTTAGGCAGGAAATTAATAATTGTCATCCTTGAAAATTATTATAGGAGTCATATATACTCCCAGGTACAGGACTTCAATCTCGAAACTAAAAGTTGTCCGGCAAAAGATTTCGATTGATTTACAATATAAACTCTTTCGCAAATGAGATCCAATAAATTATCGGAGTAACCTTTTGTATCCTTCCACATGACGCCAATACTCGAACCGGTTGCATACAATTGACAATAATGCTTGCAGTTAAATCTTTTATTAGAACAAAAGTCGATACCTTTTGAAAGATTCATTTATTTTAGATGACTTTGTGTTATAAAATTTTATTGACAGACACTACTTATAACGACTTAGTGATATTACGACTAACAATTGTTAAATTGTCCTTTAAAGAGTTTCTTTTTTGTATCAGAGCTAATATCCTGCCATTTCTGGTTCCACAGGCAATTATTTGTATAGTATGTTGAACCCCTTACATTTCCTGAAATTTGAATACATTAAGCATTTGTTTGTTACGTCGTATTTTTCTTATGTTTGATAAATTGACACTCATGACGTCCTAACAGTTGATTGGTTGAATGTGTATATATTGATATTGTAGTCTCAGAAGACATGATTTATCTATTAGTGATGCATTGCTTTAATACGCTTTTGACAACTGCAGCACTGTTTGCTTTCTGTGTTTTTGTTTGTTATTAAATACTTGTCCTTTTGAATACATTTTTACAGTATGTTATGCTGAAACACTTATCTTCCAGGTTCGATCGACGTAGAGTATTCAAGTAAGATTCTTGTTATTCACTGGTTTTCGTTGGTTGCTGTGGCCAATTTTTGTTTTAAAGTTTATTGCATTCGCACAAAAGTTGACCGTTGGGATTATCGTTTGCAGATGCCGCATTTTATCATGCGTTTAGTCTTAGATGCATGAATTTTTTGTTAGTTGTAAGTGGCTTTTTGTTGTCGGGATGTACAATTACCCGGCCACATCCACTTGTATTTTTGTCCATCTGCTGAGTTATGCCTTTTCAACTGATTTTTATAATTTGTTCTTATGTCTGTTATACCACTGTCCCAGGTTAGGGGGAGGGTTGGGATCCCACTAATACGTTTAACTCCGCCACATTATATATGTATGTGCCTGTCCAAGGTCAGAAGCCTGTAATTCAGTGGTTGTCGTTTGTTTTTGTGTTACATATTTGTTTTTCGTTAATTTTTTATTTAAATAAGGCCGTTTGTTTTCTCGCTTGAATTGTTTTACATTGTCATATCGGGGCCTTTTATAGCTTACTATGCGGTATGGGCTTTGCTCATTGTTGAAGGCCGTACGGTGACCTATAGTTGTTAATGTCTGTGTCATTTTTGGTCTCTTGTGGACTCATTGGCATTCATACCCCATCTTCTTTTTATTTTTTGTGATTACCATTGTTTGAGAAAGACAATGTACTTATACAAACCTAGCGAAAACTGATATCAGAGAGATATTCAATGCTATGTTGATTAACTGTTGTCTTCAACCACAAAATAATCTATACAATAAGCGCAAAGAAGTTTGGTATCTTGTAATAAGTAAAATCACAAAAATACTGAACTCTGAGGAAAATTCAAAACGGAAAGTCCCTAATCAAATGGCAAAATCAAAAGCTCAAACACATCAAACGAATGGATAACACTACAACACGTAAGTCAAAAAGTCAGAGCGATGAATAAAATGTTTTACATTGAGCTTATGATTTTGCCATTTGATAAAGGATATTTTGTTTTGAAATTTCCTTGGAGTTCAGTATTTTTATTATTTGACTGTTTACATGAAGCTCTGATTTTAATCTGAAGATCGTGTGGAAAAATGCGACGAACAATTCCTCGAATGGAATAAACACAAAATCATCCCGCCCTAAGCGAGAAGATAATCGAATTACTCACCTGAAATCAAATATACAACTCCTTGCTGTAAGTTGACCCCACACATAGCTGGATCGCCGGAACTAACTTTAAGTGTGTTTGGGACCTTGATCTTTAACATAAAAAAAGATATGAAAAGATTGATAAGGAAGGATGTTTTTCTTTCAATTTCTAATCGATTTGCTACTGAACACAATCTTTGATATAAATTTAAATTCGAAAAAAATTCTACCGTGTGTATCAAGTTTCAGTACTTCGGTATTAGTCTTTTCTTTATTTTAGATTTGCCAATAACCTTTTTATCAATCTTCGTATAATAGTGAATATATATCGATCATGCATAGATCTGTTACCTTCTCTATGCATATTTGAAAGCATTAAGAAATAAATTTTACACAAGCATGCATTATTGCAGTTAAATTGGTACCCTCCATATTGAACAGTTTTGGTTGAGGTTTTCTTTTTTCTTGTTTTTTTTTATTAGAACTTTAAGGAGAAAAGAAATACTGTCAACGTGTTTTGACCTTCTATAAACATGATAAAAGGTTGAAATGAGACGAAAGTATTGTTGATCTCATCAAACGATGCAGAGGATTGATACGTGTGATCATGTTGGAAAGAACCTGGTGTACATGGTGTAAAAGATGTATCAAAATCGGGCGTAAAAGTAGTATCAAAATCGGGTGTAAAAGTAGTATCAAAATCGAGTGTAGATGGTGTATCAAAATCAGTTGTGGATAAATCGGGTCTAGATATGTTGTCTAATCTGTTGTTGTAAGTCTCTGCCTGACAGTTTTTCAAAAACCGACCGTTCTTCTTTCTGCTAGGCATGTCGTCTGATATTGTTTACATTGCCGTAAATGGCGCGAAACTATGTCGTAAACAATAATAACAGTATAAATTTAAATAAAATATAAACTACGATCAAAAATTGATTTATTTTATCATTTTAGTTCCTAAAATAATCAGAAAAGGTATTGTTTATATTTATTTAATGTGTTATGTTATAACCGTTAAACCAACTACCGAAAAATCCCTGAGTTGCGCAATATTCAAAAACGCGTTCTAGATCGGGCCTCGTTAATATCCAATAATGAGTGTTTGAAGCCAATTTGCTTCACTTTGGGAGCTCTCAGATCAACTGTTAGCTATTCTGACATTAAAATGTGTATACGACATCTGAATAAAACATACATTGTCTGAATTAAGGCTGTTGCAAACTTATTAATATTATTAACTATTTGATGTGATTCCGAGTAAAACAAAAATCAAATATTTAGATACTGATATTTTTTAGAAGATGTCGTGTGGACATAGACCAATCACTCACCTTATAAATCTTCTTATTATATTGCGATATATATATTAAATGAAAACCTCTCCAAGACTAAAAGTATATCTAAATAATCCTATAAAATACTACATGTACCTTAAAACTGTGATTAACTGCCACTGTGTATTCCAATTTGTTTCCTTCTAGGTTCTTAATTCCTAAGACTTTTCCTTTTGAAACTAAAAATTTAATCACCGTTATTAATTAATGATGGACGACCAAAACCTGTAGTGCTTGCATAGAAGTAAAACTGAATAGAGGAAGTAAAAACGAAAAGTAATACAAGCCAGATTAATACTTTGGTTTATAAAACTGAATTAAATTTTAATCAAAAGAAAGCATTGATTTTCCCATTGTTTTTTTTTCTTGATAATCGTTCTCATATAACTAAAAGATAATTATAAACGAAAATATGTCTGATTTATTAAGTGCGTTTGACATGTCAGAAGCGAATGCCTGAATTAAAGTTCATTCGTAACGCTGAAACCTCTTCTTCTTCTTCCGAATACGGGAGAAGACTCGTAGGAAGGAGTGTAAAACCTCCCGGAACTTGTGTGCTATGTACATATGGGCTTAATTTAAAAATATTATGACAAAGAAAAGTCGTTAACAATAACATATATACATTATGTACAGTGGCTTTGTAATTTAATAAGTTGTTTTGGATCCTTCAAATGTTAGACTGGGTATGCCACTTTTGAAGGATTCCAGGGTGTCAGACATACCTATTGCTTCAGGTAGTGATTTCCAGTCCGAAATAGTGCGAGGATAAAATGAAAATTGATAGAAATCTTTATTTGTTGATATTTGCCTAAATTTATGTTTCCCTCTAGTACGTCTATCAGATATTGTTCAATTGTCCTTAGGAACTTCAACTAACCCCCAACTTATTTTAAATAGCAAAGTTAATCTAGCTTTTTTCCTTCTTATTTCTAAATTTTCCCATTCCAATGATTTAATGAAATTTGAAACTGCTCCAGGTGATCTGTCTTTATAATCATTGAAGACAAACCTGGCTGCTTAACGTTGTACCTGCTCAACCTAAGTGATGTGTTGCTTTTTGTACCTAGACACAATAGCAAAAAGTTGTTTTGGTTTACGATGAAATAAAAGTAAATGCCTTCTTAATAGTATTCGAGGCATAATTATTTTGATGCAGTGTGCAAACAATTCGATCCTTGGAAAAAAGAGGAAAAAATCATTTCTATAGATTTCCGTTTTCCAACATAATTATTTGTAATCAGTCTTCTATACAATTATAGATATCCAATATATGTACAAAACCAGGAATTTGTAAAAAAAATATCGGCATACAATGTAAATATAAGGCTATTACCGAATGTAGCGGTACAGAACAATTCTTCATTCGTACCACCAGTACATGAACATTCATAGGCCACGGAAATTAAATTTATCAACACAAGACAAACGATGATCCCTATCGTAAGCTTCATGGTTATTCTAAAATAAAAACTACTGTATGTTGTTCGATATAAAGAATGTCGTTTTAAATTATAAACGTTTCATAAAACATTTTTTGCGAAATATAAGATCTCATTTATGCTGACGTTACAATAATATCAGATACGTTTAGTAGCATAATAAAGACAAATAGGAATATGTTTATGTTATATATGAAGTTTGTTGTTTCCAGTTGATATAAAAGACCAATTAAATTGTTTAATTGGCAAATAAGATGACTCAGCAATGCCAACACATATGTATAACTCAAATTTCATACTCACACCGTAACAACATGCAAAAATTAGGGCGATAATTGTTTATCGATGCTCAAGTTTCGTAAATCGATGAATGAAAAAAGCGTAAGGTGCAAATATTCAAACAGCGAGACAAGAGCACCCTTAAAATGTTAAAGTTCTTATTTACATGGCATAACAAAAATCAAATGTGGAATCTAGGTGTGCGTATATTTTTCACCAATTGGAAATAATAGAAATTACTGGTTTTTGTTTTAAGCATTGACTTAGAAAAGGTTGAAAGTTGTCGCTATAGTAAGAACAAATTGAAAATGTAACTAACGACAATTTACGGATTTTAACACATTCTGTATATCTTATTAAACATAGAAACAACATTCTATATGGTATAGTGAAGATCAAAATTATCTTACCTTAGGTTCTTGAATAAGAAGATGTGTTTTTGTCTGAATTATTAAAACGTTTATATATACACTTAACCGGATTTCGATATAAATAATCTGAAGAATCCTGTATATGACATAATAGTGTTATTACGCATCTCTTGATTGTCAAAAATCTTTTTTCGTCTTCGCAAAATGATAAGTTGTGTTGTATATTGATGCAGCACATTTCCCTTTTATGGTTTTCAAAGAAGTGAAACGCATTTATTATATAATTTCTGCACATATGTCCTTACATAATATTTTTAAATATAAACGCAGGCACATCACTGTCAGGATGCAATTTATACAAAGAACCGGTAAATACATTCTGTTATTGTAATTTCTTATTTCAAACCTATAAATAAAGAAGATGTGATATGATTGCCACTGAGGTAACTCTCCACCACATATACAATGCCATCGAAGTTTTCAACTATTAGTAACTGTAGTATCTTCAAAAATAATCAATAACCCATAACGTAATGGACTTTAATAGGTTCCGAAATGACACATGTTTTATTTCTCAGTTCCAACATGACATTATCAAGGCGCCAATAGCTCCCATGGTATAATGTTCAAATCTTGCAACTCGATACGAAAGAGACAAATCACGGCAACAAACAACAACTGATTGAATTGTATGAACTCCTAAAATATCGAGAACGAATGTGTCTATAGAATACATGTCTCCTGATATCTATTTTTAATTCAAAGTTGTATTTTTTGCAGTTGCAAGTTGACATTTTGCGTTTACAGGTGGTATTTATTGTTTACAAGAAAGTATTTCACATTAACAAATTAATATTTTTATTAATTACTTGACAATTCTCATTTACAAGTTGAAAGTTCTCATTTAACAATTGACATTTCCCATTTATAATGTGTCCTTTCTCACTTACCAATTGATAATTATCATTCACAAGTTGTCATTTCTTATCTAAATAGTTGACATTTCTCATATACAAGTTGGCATTTCTTATTTACAAGTTGAAACTTCTCAGTTACAAGTTACCATTTCTTAATAATTTAATTTTGAATGTAACGCGTCTTCTGATTGGCTGACGTTATTTTGTTATCAGCCCAAAGACATAATTTAGTCATGTGACCTTGACGTCATCAACGTTTTTCATGTTTTTTTACGGTTTAAAATTGATTTTAGAATTAAATTAGAAGAAGTGACTGTAATATTTTTTCTGTCTATTCGAAATAACATAAAAAATTCTACGCGCGTTATTCAGTGTGCACCAAATTTTTGTTATGTTATTTCTTCATAAACAGAGTATTACAGTCATTCCTTAATTAACATGTTGACATTTTCTCATATCCAACTTTTCATTTCTGACTTCTAAGATTTATTTAGAAAAATTATAAAATTAAATATCGTCTTAATAAAGTCTTTTATATTAGAAACCAGAGGAATAATTAAAAGACTAATAAATTATGTTACTCTTACCAGCTGTTATTTTCCTCTCACATTCCTTGTTGAGGATATTATCAAAATATTTGCAAATAAAAATGGAATTTTGTACATACTGCTTATTATGTTTATCGTAGGGTTAGGGTCTTATTGAGGAGCTCATATCATTTGCTGTTGCAACCATGCTATTTTGAAAATGTCGTTTTATGATTGACTTTATAATCAATAAATTTCATTTCCCGCGAGAAAATAAGACTGTGGATATTAAAGATCGGCTAGACATGAAACCAGGTTGAAAGAACCATTTTTTTTTCACATAAAATGTGCTAAACCAAGTCAGGAATCTGGCAGTTGTTATCAAAAAGTTTATTTCTATGTATGTTACTTTTGTGTTTGTTTTTGTTGCACATCAGTGTTTCTGTTGTTTCGTTATTTTGCTCTTATGAATAATGTGTTACCTTCGGTTTGAAAATCCAGCTTTGTGTTCTCTCAACCAATTTACGACTTTTAAAAACGGTATACTACTGTTGCCTTTAGTAAGAACTGATATATATACATGTATAAGTAATTAAGAAAGCGAAAATATATTTCGAGCAATTGATTTTGTCATTAGATATTTAGAATATTGAAATACACCGACTTAGCTATTTTTTTTTTAGCTATTTATCACTTTTAAAAAACGCACAAGCAAACGTATTTCATCATATTTAACAATGTTGAAATAGTACCCGTTGTAAGTTATTTTGTATTAAGATTAATATTAAACAGTATAAAATCAGGTTTTAATAATAATTATTTCATCTTGAAACGTCTAACTACGTGACTCGAGAAAGTTGGAATATATATATAAAAAGTATAAACATCACAAATGATACAGGATGGATTCGTGATTAAGATTTCAGGTATTGATACTTTGTATAGTTTTGTTTAATTTTACCGTTTTACCTTAGTGTTTGCATTGACATTTTCCTTTTTGAATATTGACATGACTTGGTACTTTTGCATCCGGCTTTTTGTTCAGTTCTAATATCAACACGTACAACCATAAATATGTTCCGGACCATATGAGTATTTGGACCATACGCGTATGGTCATGACCATATGGGTATTTACTCATATGGTCCGACCATACGCGTATGGTCGGAGTAATTAACACTCTGTTACAGTTTACTTTAAATATTTCTAAACTCTTCATATGGTATGACCGTTCCTTAAAATTACGCTATCATATAGGTCACTTTATTATCATATTATAATAAAGAGATTAATCAAATAAAAAATAAGAAGTTTCACATAGTTAATTTTACTACTTAGTCAAAACTATAATAAACACATTTTTTACCGATGTCCATTACCGATTTGCTATTAGTGAATAACAATATGTCGTCTTGAAAAGATAACTTCCAAAAATTTCTCAATAAACTGTTACACAAGAAGTCACTGGCAAGGAACATATTTTATTTAAGTTGTTTTGTGAATATGATGTACTGTAGTTATATTACGACATTTGAAATCTAGAGCGTCCTAAACACCGTAGACACATCGGAATAACCCAAAATCCCGGCAGCACTGCACGCAGCTGCAGAGAAGACTATCTTTTCACTTGCAAACAAAGGGTGTAACTGAAAAGGATGACGTGCAAATGCGAAAAAAAGTTATGTTACCGTATGGAAGAAATGGCACCATAAGCCTACATGCAAGAATGTAATAAGCGATGAAAATTAACTTTGGCATCAATATTTAATTTTAATGTAGCCTTTCAATTAATACATTGTCATGTTACCATCAATTGTATTTTTTAAGATAAAGTTTATTGTATTATTGAAACGTTTTGAAAAAATACCTATATGGTCAAAATACTCATAAGGTCCGGCCCGTCAATAACCATACGAGTATATACTCATGTGGTCCGACCATACGCGTACGGTCGGACCATACGCGTATGGTCGGACCATATGAGTATACGCATATGGTCATGATCATACGCGTATGGTCCAAATACTCATATGGTCCGGAACATATATAACTATATAGTAAAACTGTAATTTTCTGTAAACTCAGTCATTATGTTCTACTATTATTGTCGGTGTAATTCAGAATTAAAAAATATTGTAATGATAATGACTGCTAAAGAAATGTTATTCTTTGTTTCAAAAACATGTCTTCGTTCCATTAAACCATCTTGGATTGTAGGTTAGACTGTTTTTTTTAATACGCTGTTCTTGCTTCTCTTTATTGATTGTCTGCAAATATTTATACACAAATAAATTAGCACACAAGCATATTCTACGACAAGCGTACAATGAAAATTATTTTACTTATTAAATCTGACTACCCATTAGTTTAAACATATTTATTTATAGTGGATTTGAAAAAAGTTTTGCAACTTATATTAATCCCTTTCCACTTAGCGGGTGAGAGTGCTGCCTTGTAGCGGCATTAGCCTGCTCTTTTACGAAATCTACAAGGGTGTCTTTAACGTGCAAGAGATATGGATCTCTCTTAACACGGGTCAGCCATTTATCGTTCCCTTCCGACGGACTATCATCGTTTTCTCAAGACCTTACTCGCAAATGGTGTCAAGGGAGAGCCGAAAATTCAGTCCCTGACTACAGATTAATTAGGCAGTGGTATTTTTCTTTAATTTTCTTTGTGCTTAAAGTCTTTTACAAATGGATTACATTATATATATCTGTATACATGTGTTTACATGTTAAAATATACTTGACGGACAGAAAACTAGGCCATTACAGATATTTCACTGTGACAAAAATTTAAAACAATAAAACAGGGAAACTTACTTCCAAATTGAACAGAACATTTTAACATATTTAGCAACACATGCATCTGACCAATGGTGTATTGCTCACTTGAATTGATGCACATGTATTTAAGTGATATAAAGGTCGGGTTAAGAAATGCTATATAGAGGGTGGGTAAGTATTACAAAATCCGGTTCATTGGTGTAATTATACACGATTTCAGAGTAAAAGGAAATTGTCTTCCAGGCTTGGTACTCGGTATACAAGAGGCTTTATTCTATATACGCCTTATCATTGACACCTAAGTTTAAACAGTAAGAAGGCTAAATTAAATGTAAGGTTGAGTGGCATGAAAAACAAAAATAAAACAAACATGAAAAGTTGTGCCAAATGCATTGACTATATTTGATTCAATTGCATTTCATATCAGCACAACACCGTTGAATACCTTGTAGTTGCTATATATATTTTGTAAAACAAAAATCAAAATCTGTTTCATTACATCTAGAAATTTTTAAACGGGAACCAGACAAAAACAAAACATTAAAGAAAATGCGTTAAACAACCAAATACCACCACAAAACAAACAAGATTGAAGAATACATTATTTCTTGTTCATGCATCCACCATCTGAATAAAAAGCTTGATAGCTAGGTCACAAAATATTGTTGAGCACATTTTAAAAGTAAAAGAAATAATAAATGTTTCAGTTTATTAACTACTCGAAACTGTTTTCCGACAACATTATATCTAACAAATTTGATTGTCTCAATCTTTTAATCTTGTGAATATCAATTATAAGAGTGACGAAAGATACCAGATGGACAGTCAAACTCATAAATTGACAACGCCATGGCTAAAAATGAAAAAGACAAACAGTCAAACAATAGTACACATGACACAACATAGAAAACCAAAGAATAAGCAACACGAACCCAACCAAAAACCAGAAGGGTAAGCAGATCCTGCTCCATATGTGGCACCCGTCGTGTTGCTTCTGTAATAACAAATCCGGAAAGTAGTCTAATTCGGTAGGTCACATTCATGAAAGGGAAGGGGATTGTAGTTATGACGTAAGGAACATATCTGATATCATTTGTGAAACGGTTATTCCATAACGGTCAACCAACTCGTGATGTAGCATATAAGAACGAATGGTTTGTAATTGATATGACACTGATATAGTGTTTTTCTTTTCTTTTTTAAACTCTAAATGCAGCCTTTAGCATGTTCTATACGTCCCTTAATGATTTTACAACATGACAATGATGAAAACTAAGTTTATCTTTTTTTCAGGGTAACCATGAAGACAACTAAAGTGATTTTGTTTTGTCTTCTGCTAATTCATTTAATTAAGATCCATTACTTTGATAATACCATCTAGTATATAGTCATGATTAGCAGCATTATCACACCTGACTTGATCACAGGTGAGTTATAACGGCACAACGTTATTTTTTCTGGATGTACTAACATCAGGAACAGAGAAAGCCGAATATTTGAAAGTCAAGAAAATTGAGGACCAAAAAAGATGCAAAACATGTACTGCTCATACTGGCCGTGTTAGGTTGAAGATGGGTAACCAGTATCCTTATAGTCAATTTGAAAAGAAAAACGACCATTAGTCTCTAAAAAATAGAAATGAGAAGAAAAAAAACGAACAAACAGTCTCCTAGACGATTGACTCGCTGGTCTGTCTTATTACAAGGATGTGCTTATAACATCTGTTCTCATAAAAGCACTAGGAACACACATGCAGACTTTCTCGTATAGAGAAACCATATTCTAACAACAATCTTCTTGAATCAGAGGACAGTTTTCTCTTGATTCACTTCAATGGATCCAACTGTCTTCGTATGTCATTTTGTTCTTTACAGAAAATCTCTCTTTCAAAACATGTTTTAATCTATCTAGACATTCCCATATAATTCAACATCAGCAATGAGAACATAAGAGATACTAAACAGTAATGTCCAAATATATAACACCTTTATATAACAAAAACCAAACCGGAAAGGTAAAACATGACTTCCAACAGTATTGGTTATTAGTGCTTTGTCACTTTTTCCAACAAATGCCAATTGTCATTTCAAAAAGCAACTCTGAAATGACGGATTGCTGTTTTAGGCCTTTCGCATCAAGTTTTATACATATTTTGTCAGATAAATTTGTCTTTAGTTATTGCGTACATGTCAACTCTTTGGTTAAAATGATATAAGATATGGGAAATACTTTAATGATGAAGAGGCCAATAAACAACAATACAAATCATCGTTTACAGAGTATCAAGTTCTAACTGGCTCATGCTTGAAAATTAAGTATCAAATAAAGCTAAAGTTACCTGTAAATGTATGTCAATCACACAAGATTTCACCACGACCACAATAAAACTATATAGCAAAATCAGCCTTTCACTCAAATATGTGGTGTAATGATGGAGACGTTCACACTGTTGTTTTAATATACACCGCGTCAATTTCAAATAGCTTATTAAAGCATATATAATGGACATTTTAACAGTAAAATATTGTAACTCTCTCTCTATCAAAGTTTGTTAACACATGTGAAGCAAAACTACAATAAGCAATTCAATTTCATAGAAGCTCGTAAGCATAAAGCACCAAACTTGATATAATTTTTTTTTTTTTTTTTGTGTTTTAACGCCACTTTTAAGCACCGCATTTAGGCTATTTGGTGGAGGCCACTTTAAATTGGTGGAGGAAGCCGGATTGCCCGGAGTAACCACCCACCTTAGATAGGAAAACTGACAATCCTAGTCAATTAAGATTGGAGTCAAGTGCAACCGCAAGAGCGGGGTTCCAACTCACAACATCAGTGTTGACTGGCTATTGATTACAGTAGTAACTACTTAGACCACTTGGTTACCGAACTTGCCAATAAAACGCTATTTTAATATCCAACTCAATGTAGATTTCATACACTAAAGTCAAACATATTTCCATTTAAACAGAACAGGATGATCTTATACATGGCTCAGATGAAATATTTAAAAAATATTTCTATTTATATAACATGATACTAAAAAACTGTAATGTTGTTCAAGAGCTAATTCTTTGGAAAGAATCACATGGCTGAACACTTCTATCTGTACTCCCGCTTTTTGTACAATGGTTATAATTTACTGTCTTATTAATTTTTATTCTATAGAATAATATCGTACAAGTATAAAAAGAGGACGAAAGAAACCAGAGGGACAGTCAAACTCATAAATTGAAAATAAACTGACAACGCCATGGCTGTGAAGATGTAAGAAATGCCGATTACGGGAATATTAGTCTAATTTGGAAAGCAAATGAAATAATGGAGGCTTAAAAAATGATTATTTGTTTGCAATGCAATGTATTTCTATTTAGGATTGACCTCTCTTGCCACAAAATGTATTTTGTACTTGTTTGGCTTTATAAATATTTTGATATGAGCGTCACTGATGAGTCTTATGTAGACAAACACGCGTCTGGCGTACTAAATTATAATCCTGGTACCTTTGATAACTAATTATACACGTTTTGATAATTATGTTTTTACATGTCACGTAGGGAAAGTATAATTGAAAACAACATGAACATGAATATGAATATTCTGTAGAACCTTATGCATCTAGGTCTGTTAGATTACTATTGTCTTTGAAACACGCTTTGTAACCACTATGTTTTGAATACGATTTGCAAACAATTTTCATAAAGTATCGTCTTGAAAAACTGATTTCCCGATTACCATTATACACATGTAAATATGTAAAATTAAATTATTATGTATGAAATTTCAATAAACTTTTGTGTAAAATTGAATATGAAGTTAATGAATAATAGATATGCTTCTTAGTTTTTCAAAACCATCTAAAAGAGTTTATATTTAGCACAACCAATGTATATATTAGTTTAATCACCTTTCTGTCATTCGAATCGTTCGTTTTCGATGCCATAAGATGACCTCATCTTACCTTTTATACATTTTTAGGAATAAGATTTGTTAAAAGAAACAGCGTTGCGACCGTGTATATTTCCTATGGGGTTAGTAGGCGCGTGACTTATTTAATAATGTTATGTCCCTTTGTCAAATCAACACGGTCTTCAGGAAAAATCGGAAAGGTTTCATCAAACGAAGATATTGACAATGAAAGGTTGAAATAAATTCATAAAAAACATTTAAAGCTAACAAATTGTTATTGTTGGCGGCTGTTTTTGTATAGACCAATGGAAGTAGGTTTCTAATACTATCTGTTGAAGACTTGATCACTTTGATAGGCCACATGTTAAGATAGTCGGTAAGATAAATGCGTTACACAGTGTACTAGTGACCTAATACTATATATATAGAGTCAACAAATTCCATATTGGGATTTGATCTTCACTTTCAACCATTATGAAATTTCCTTGCCCCATATATACCATTATATTCGGTCACTAGCACACTATGACACTTATAATACATATCAATCTGTGTATCTATCAAATCAATACAAATCGATTTAAAGTCTTTCATTTTAATGAATAAAAGAAAGACGAAAAATACAAAATGGATATCCTAGCTCAGAAGTAAAAAAAAAAATATAATATGAATATTCTTACTGATCAGTATAAAAAATAACATGACAATGATATGAAAGAAAAACGTCTAAAGACGAAACAACAAGCATCAGTATAGAGAGCACAAAATTAAAACAAGACTCAGAAACACAAACCCTACCAAACCACGGGTAACAGTGTCATATCATTGTTTTTCTATGTTTTACTAATACATCTATCGGTTTGTAAGTCAGTATAGGTTCAATTATACATGTAAAGATATTTTCACTAACAGTTTTTATACATGTACATTCGGCGGAGATATTTCAAAGACAATATCAACTTATAATTGAATTTTTACTATTAAAAACACTGTTCGAAACCAATACAAATGTCACTGATTGATTGATTTGTATTGTATATACTGAATTATGATATAAATCAATATATCAATATATGCAAAATAATTTAGCGGTATACAACTATTGTCCTTATTTACTATATATTGTGTTCTTTTTTGTGCTTTAATATGATTTTTTTATAAATACAATAACAATATTATACAGCGGTATACTACTGTTACCTTTATTTATAATGCTAATTCTAATTTGACTTGTGATTTTCACTGCCTTGTTGATCTCGACTGTCTTTTGATTTATACATGATCCCTAGAGTAAAGAATTTCATTATAAACGATATTGTGTGTGAGATTACATATTTATGGATAATATTAATGAGTCAGACACAGTAATTTTTGGCTAATTAAATGTATTCAAATATTGAACAAAGATGTTTTAACGTTTACTCTCCCAATGTGATTACTTTGTCTCAAATTGAAAATACATAATTTTATCTTATAGATGCCCTTTTGATACATGGGTTGATATCGCTGGCGTGTATGCCCAATCAATCTATAAAATTTTTATTGCAAAATTATGTGTATGCAAATTTGTGTTGGACGCATATACTGACTATTTCCATATTTCCATACTGAAAGAGCCCTTTTTCTCACAGAAAAACACTTCTTTTCGGCAGGAACTAAAAAAAGTAGCTATCCTTGTTAATTGATATCGTAGTCAAAAACTCATCACTGACAGAAATTAAAACCTGAACTTCAAAAGTGACCGGCAAATGATAACGGTAGATTAACAAATTAAATCCTTCAGCCAATGAGACCCTATGGAAATCGGAGTAACATTTTGTGTCCTATCAAATAACGTCAAGACTCAAACCGTAGTCATACACTGAACAAATTATGGGTACAATTGAAAAAAATTTATTTCATAAAAAAATGAATAGTTTGTTTTATTTTGCATGACTTCGTGTTATACGTTATCATAGCATTCGACAGAAATGTTTTATAAAACTAGAGGCTCTTAAGAGCCTGTGTCGCTCACCTTGGTCTATGAGCATATTAAACAAAGGGCAAAGATGGAATTATGACAAAATTGTGTTTTGGTGACGGTGATGTGTTTGTAGATCTTACTTTACTGAACATTCTTGCTTCTTACAATTATCTCAATTTATAATGAACTTGGCCCATTACAGAAGAAAATATTTTGTTAAAATTTACAAAAATTTACAAAATTATTAAAAATTGACTATAAAGGGCAATAACTCCTTCAGGGGTCAACTGACCTTTTTGGTTATGTTGACTTATTTGTGGATCTGACTTTGCTGAACATTATTGCTGTTTACAGTTTATCTCTATCTATAATAATATTCAAGATAATAACCAAAAACAGCAAAATTTCCTTAAAAATTTCCAATTCAGGGGCAGCAACCCAACAACCAGTTGTAGGATTCAACTGAAAATTTCAGGCCAGGTAAGCTACAAATTGTAACATTACAACTAACAATAATTCATCTATCCAACTAAGAGTTTTAATCGTGTATCAGAGCTTATATCCTGCCATTTCGAGTTCACCCAGCAACTACTTGTATGGTATTTTGAATCACTTAAAGTTCCTGAAAAATGAATAAATTATGCAGTGATACAGTTATGTTTTTGTTTCGCTTTGTTTTTCTTATGTTTGATAAAAGAGGGGCGAAAGATAGCAGAGGGATAGTCAAACTCATGGGTTGAAAATAAACTGACAACGACATGGCTAAAAATAAAAAGACAAACAGACAAGTAATAGTACAGTAGACAAAAAATAGAAAACTAAAGACTAAGCAACACGAACCCCACAAAAGACTGGGGTGGTCTAAAGTGCTCCGGAAGGGTAAGCAGATCCTGTTCCACATATGGCACCGGTCGCTTTAAATTAGCTGCTTAATTTCTTTAAGAATCCCTCTCCGGACTACTATCAAGTTTATCCTTCTTGTTGCAAAACGTTTTCTATATGACAATAATTATAGGAAGATGTGGTATGAGTGCTAATGAGACAACTCTCCATCCAAGGAACAATTAATAAAAGTAAACCATTATTTGTCAAGATACGGCCGTCAAAACCGAACAACAAGCTATAAAGGGCCCCAATAATTACTAGTGTTAAACCATTCAAACGGGAAAACAACGGTCTAATCTATATAAAAACGAGAAACGAGAAACTCGTATGAACTACATAAACAGACGACAACTACTGTATATCAGATTCCTGACTAAGGACAGGTGCAAACATATGCAGTGAGATTAAAAAAGAGGAACGAAAGATACCTGAGGGATAGTCTAACTCATAGATTGAAAATAAACTGACAACACCATGGCTAAAAATAAAAGGACAAACAGACAACAATAGTACAGACGACACAACATAGAAAAAATAGAGATTAAGCAACACAAACAAAATTGAAGTATGATACCACTGTGACATGTTAAACAATTTTTAGAAAATTATCACTTTTTAAAAAACCATCTGGCCACTAATGTAAAAATTCGTGTATTTAAGCCGGTACATATGTCTCCGTCATTATGTTGAAATATACTAAACCCGATTTTGATCTCTACTTAAATTAGAAACTGCGATGAAGAGAGGTAAAGACAACCAGGATTCTAATCGAAGTACTCACCTAATATCAAATATACATCTCCCATCATAAAATTGACCCCACAATCAGCTGTACTTGTGGCGGATCGACCTTTAAGTGTGTTAGGTACCTTGATCGGTGACATTAAAAAGACATAAACAGATTAATAAGTTAATATGGTATGATTTCAGTTTTATTTTATATTTATAATCGATTTGTTACTAAACACTATTTGGGCTTTTGACATTTATCCTGAAAATTTCTACAGTTTTTTGTTGAATATAAAAATAAGGAGATGTGGCATAATTGTCAATGGGACAACTATTGATTAATGCCATTGGAGATTGTTTAATATGAAGTTGTGGTTTGTTTTTGTTTTTTTTTGGGGGGGGGGGGACCGTTTGGAAGAAAATAACTATTGTCAATTGATTTTTATCATACAAGAAACATGATTCAAAAGAAAACATAATAATGTGTTTAAAAAATACCTGATGCTTGTCTGATGTCAGGAGTCTGTATTTCAGTTCAGTGATTGTCTTTGATTGTTGCCTGTTGTATTTGTGTTTCGTTTATATCTTTGTCATTAATAAGGCCTTTGGTTTTTTTTCTTTTGAATTGCAGTTATCGTCTCTTTAATATCAAAAGCAAAAACCTACTATTCTTGAAAGCAAGTGGTACTGTAGTGCTAAAAGTATTTTTAATGCATTACCACCGACTGTTATGCTTGTCTCTAACCTCAAATATACCGGAATGTACATGTAAGATGAGCCAGAAAATTATCAAAACAATGTTATACCGATAATCACATATGTTCATAAGTCAACTAAATGCAAAACATCGTTTTTATTAAAGCTGTTGAATGCATCTAAATAAAGGCAACAGTAGTATACCGCTGTTCAAAACTCGTAAATCTATAGACAAAAATCAAAATCGGGGTAACAAACTAAAGCTGAGGGAAACGCGTTAAATATAAGAAGAGAACAACGACACAACATTAAAATGTAACACACACAGCAACGGACTAAGCATTACACAAAATCCGATGAGAATAACCAATATAACATCAAAACCAAATACATGAATTTGGGATAGAAAAGTACCGTGACACGTCTTATAGTGATATAACAAAAATACAGTAAGATAACAAAAATACTGAACTCCGAGGAAAATCCAAAACGGAAAGTCCCTAATCCAACGGTAAAGTCAAATGATAAAACAAATCAAACGGATGACAACAACTGTCATATTCCTGACTTGGTACAGGCATTCTGAAATGTAGAAAATTGTGGATTGAACCTGGTTGTATAGCGATTAACCTCTCACTTGTATGACAGTCACCTCAAATTCCATTATTTTTACAATGAGTGAACAAAACATAATAGGTAAAATGGTCGAAATAGGGATACAGCCATCAATGCCGTGTCACAATCTTAATATAACAAAACAAACAAATATATAACAAAGAGGCACAAAAAAGGAAATATAAAATTAAACAACAACATGTGTTACTACTTATATATGTATTCGAAATCAACCCAAATGACTGCAAGGTGAGGTTCCACGTGTCTGATGTTGAAATGTTACGTCACACATGAAGATACATAAAATGATTTTGTCGTTCAAAGTATTTGCAATATTATAATAGAGCAATACTATAATGGCATTTTAATAGAACAATAACATAATGACATAATTATAGAACAATAACATATATGGGAAGATATTAATAGTACGAAAGTACGTCATATGTACCAAAGAAACACAAAAAGTAGCACGTACAAAGCATACCAGCAGAAAGATATTACAAACAATACATTGATATAAAATAATTTTGTAGTTTAAAGTATTATCGAATTCATATGAATTTAAACATAATATTGTTTGAAGGGATAAAATAAAATATGTAAAATGAAATTAAGTTACTGATATTATACAGAAGATTTCTGATAAACATTAGAGGATATTAATCGAAAGATTTATGATAATGGTTAATTCTAAATTTTATTGAACTAAATTTATTGAACATAACAATGCCCTTGAAATCTTACACTGCATAATAATATATTAAGTATAAACCTCTCCAACGCATCTAAAAGATAAGTATACTACATATTACCTTAAAATTATGAGTCACGACCACTGTGTAATCAGCTTGATTTGTGCTTAGGTCCATAATTCCTATCACTTTTCCTCGTAAAAGAATAAAATATAATCATAGCTTATTATTGCGAACCTAACGAGAATTTTCCACAGAATAACCCGAAAGTTGTCTGTAGAATTAAACTTTAAGTTCTTTTGTCCCATCTAATACATGCAATAGCTATTGTTCTATGTGTATTTTATTCAGATAGGAACAAACAATTGAACTGTCAATGGTGAAAATACTTGTTCCAATACTAAGTAAGGACTCCCACAGTTGCATGTGGTGTTGTATTTATTCAAGATCAATAATACAGTCTTATGTTTTCAATATTAACACTGATTTGAAAATTAAAACTTGATTTCTGATCTCAACTTTTCAATATTTTTTTGTGCGTTTGATGTCTCATTTTTTAACAGATAATCAGGATATAATTATATATCCTCCCCCAGCCAACCCCATTGTGAGGTACGTGAATGTTATTCAATGAAATATAAAACTATTTTATTAGTTGATCATTTGATGAAGTAAAATGTATACATAAATGTAAACACGTTAAGAACTGAAACGAATGGGGGACGAAATTGTGCTACATGTACATGTTACACGAAAACGAATATCAATACCTGTAGGTCACAGTATGATTTCCTATTCAGTATGTATTGTCATGAACCTGCATGAAATATTTGCTACTGGACGTTAAGCAACCATCAACCAATCAAACTTTTCAGTGTGAATCAATATGTTTAATCTGGCTTTATTTTTAAAGTGTTATGAATGTTTTACATTAAAATTCATCTCACATTATATCAGATAATGTCTCTGTATTGTACCGATAAATTAACAAAACTTCACATTATTTGTTTCTAAAATTAAAATGCGGGCAATGACGATTTATTTTACACCTATAATAAATTGAACTTTAAAAAATAAATTCCCAAATTGGTAACAAAAAGACCTATCAGACGAATATAATTTTGAAGTAAATTATAGTTTGCATTTTTATCAAGGAAAATAATTACCTCAAACAGGTCATTATGTTATGCCTTGGAGCATATTTCATTAAAACATGGTATCGTCCGGGATGATTCTTCGAAAGAATAGACTATCGTTCCATACAGCTCTGTAACAGTTAAGTAAAGTGTAGAAATATTTCTCTTTTATTTTTAATAATGTTATAGGTACAAAATGAAATTCATCATCTAAGGCCGTGTTCACACCAAACGCCGTGTACAGTAAACATGTTTACATTTGGTTTAATGTGGTGTACATTAGTTTCACATTAAATTTGTTCACATCTATAAACCTTGTTTAGTTACCTGTACATAAGATTTGTTCACACTTGTAAAGTATATGTCATTTAAATGTTTATTACGTAGAACCAAATTCAAATTTTCGAACAACTTTGCAAAGGGAGGGGGTAATGTTTTTTTATTTTATTTGTTATTGTTTTTTAACGGTCTCAGATACTACACAAACAAACAATTAACCTCACCCTTTTTCAGTAATGCATATATAAGTGAATCGTTATTTGAGTATAAAGACCAGTGGCAAATATTTCTGTCAGTGTGTGCGTCTAATCGATTCGGGAAGACCTTTTCAAATGAAATATGTGTTTGGCAATGATGATGGATGAGTCTAGGGGTTAATAAGGCTACGTAAAGTGTTTTTATAACAAATAAATATATCAAGTTTAGACAAATACATTTCTGTAAAGAACTTTATTAATAAGTGTTATACGTATCAATTTTATTTAAAAAAATGTTTCTTTTTAAATACACATGGGAAAATTAAAGTTCTGAATGTCTAGTTTTGTGTACACGTAACCTATACAAGGCCTACATCGACTATCGACTGCATGTAGACAAAACATGATTTAAACTACATGTAACCATTGAGTTTTATCAATGGAACGTAATTATGTTTAGTTTATGTGTGAGTTACACTAACACAACACCGAATTTAGGTCAATGTGAACACGGCCTAAGATATAACATATTTTACATTTTCTTTTGTTTCTTGGTATTATGTATATTGTCCAGTTTCTTGGTATTTTGTATATTGTCCAGTTTCTACTAAAAGACAATGGTCGCTTATTCTAAATTTGGTCAAAATTTGTCTTGTTCTTTATTTAGGTGTGGTAGGTTAAAAAAGAAATTTCTGAGATAGTTTAAGTCAATTGATATGTGTTTATTTCCATTTTTGTTTAATTTTTTGATAAAAAGGGATTTAAACTGACTTTTAAGTACACAGGATAAAAACTTATCCGACCATTCTTGACGTCTATAAAAAGTAAAAATCACTATTTAATCCATTCGACCAGTATTTAATAGTATTGACTACTTGAAGAGTATTGTCCGGGGTGGTAAATACCGGTAAATATTGCCGGTAAATACCAGGAGCAGTATTTACCGACTAACCTTGTATTTAACAGATTGAAAGTATATAAATGATAGTGAACAAATACTCTAGTGCATGACGTTTATGTGAGTTTACACATGTATTTCAATCAACGAAGAAGATATTTAAGTCGGGTAAATTATTCAATGTGTGATAGATTCATCCTAGAAGAAATTGAAATGTCCCAGTGCATAGACTACACATAGAACAATAGCTATTGTATCTCTTAAATGGGACAAAAGAATAGAAAAAAGGTAAGACACCTTAATCAAAGTCAGACGTGTCTCAGGAAAACTTGCAGTTGGTTGGCAAACAATTATGGCTACGAAAACCTGTACTGTTTGTATAGAGGTAAAATTGAGTGAGGAAGCAGAAACGGTGATTAATACACTTCTACTTGATGCTTTGTATTGATGAAACAGGATTTATTTTTAAAAATATTAAAGCATTGATTTATCTTTATTCTCTTTTCTTTCCAATTTACAATTTGTATAACGATCAAAAAGTACTCAATTCAGTACAAAACTTAAAAAGTATAAACTGTCAAACTAATGTTCACTGATTTGACTCAAATTCTGATATTTAATCTAGAACTATACTAACAGTTATATTCAAATTTATTATAACTCAAATAAACAGCCAACAATGCGTGGACTCGATCATATGTGTCAATATTTCAAGTGTACTTTTGTCTAGACTTTATTTAATCAACAATCGAAAAACCATTTGAAGACTGTCGTCGGTTACATAACCCGATACAAACATAATAATAAATATAAATAGATAGCGTGGAATTATGTTTTTCGAGGTCTGTTGAGTTTTATATTGTAGATTTCAAGTATTGTTATTATCGTTTTCCTGAATAGATGCGTAACCCACCTTTATCTAAGTGGTTAAATGAAAGGTCAGAAAAATACGGATTCATTAAGATCGAATTAGTCACTTACATGTGAATAAATCAACCGCGAAAAGTTTTGTAGCTTATTTTGTCAAAATTGAAACAAATTGGATATGCTAAAAATTTATTATTGTTTTACATTTTTACTTCCATTAATGATTGAATAGAAAGTAAATTTATTTATACATATATATATATACACCGTTTCGATCCCTAACATCACTGAAAAGACATATATTGTCGAAATCTAGATCTGGTGTACAAAAAATTATTGACACCTTGTGTTTGTGGCATGACATCTTGCCCACAAATCTATTGTTTTCTGTTTAGTATTAAATTTATATTAAGATCCATTTTGTTACATCTCGTGATCAATTTTATGTGGCAATCGCCAATGGCAGTCAGCAGGGTTAAAGAACATCAGTTGTTCGACCTGTTAGTCAAATGCGCTTTGTTTAAATATACTTTTTCACTTTTTTAGTCTTTTTGAAAATGTTCTTTGTGCTGTATTTAGATCCTTCTACAATGAAATTTGTTTAACATGCACACGTATAAAAATTGCGGTTTTTATCCAACGCAATCATAGGTTTGATTGATTGATTGATTGTTGGTTGCTTAACGTCCAGTGGCAAATATTTCATGCATATTCAGGACGAGAACAAGTTCACAATAAATACAATAGGTAGGTCTTGTCACAATAGAGGCCATCTGGGATGATGGTTGGGGAAATTAGGACTGCCACTGGAAAATAAGGGTATATTGGATAGGGACAGAAATTTTGCCTTGCAACAGGCTACCTACGGACCCCTCAAAAAGATTTAACGTCCCCAATCTGACCGGACGTGACTGCGAACTTAATACATCCCGCACAGCCACTTCGGCAAGCGTTTTACTGCCGGTCGGAAGAAGACCAAGTGACCATATTTCTATTCCCAAGTCACCCTTTGGAGACCATAGGTTTGAATGTAGTTTTCAATTTAGACTTGATTATATTTTTTCGTTTGGGCTTGTATCATATTTTCCTTCCGGTTTATATGATCCGTTCATCCTATATTGACTCTTAAAATTCAAGAGTCTATCTTAAATTGAAGGTTAATTATATGGCCTTCCAAATACCGTTTCGATCCCTAATATCACTGAAGAGACATATATTGTCGAAATCTAGATCTGGTGTACAAAAAGAAATATTGACACCTTGTGTTTGTGACATGACATCTTGCCCACAAATTTATTGTTTTATGTTAAATATTAAATTTATATTAAGATCCATTTTGTTACATCTCGTGATCAATTTTATTTGACAATCGTCAATGGCAGTCAGCAGGGTTAAAGAACATCAGTTGTTCGACCTGTTAGTCAAATGCGTTTTGTTTAAATCTACTTTTTCACTTTTTTGGTCTTTTGGAAAATGTTGTTTGTGCTGTATTTAGACCCTTCTACAACGACATTTGTTTTACATGCACACGTATAAAAATTGCTGTTTTTATCCAACGCAATCATAGGTTTGAACGTAGTTTTCAATTTAGACTTGTATATATAGGAAACAACTCTTCGTCAACTCAGGTAATCACTCCAATGAAGTGTATTGTCTAGAAAAAAGTCAAAACAATTAAATTTTACACTTGAAAAGATTAGACACCAAATTGAGAAATTAATCATATGTTGAAAGGATCAGTTACAAGTTGAAGATGCCACCCGTTTGATATCAAGACAATAACAATCAATAAAAAACAAATAGATAAATAATTGTCTTCCTTTTAATATAATGAAAATAACACGTTGTAAATAAAATGCGTTTAAAGAACTTCTCTGATTTACACTTCTTCATGATCGCTCCAAATCGAATATTGGATACCCACGAATGTATAACAACCGAAACAGATAAAGAGCTTAATGACCAAAAGAACCTTAACATGTGGTCGAATCAAAGGTCAACTGAACAAAACATTTCAAAGGCACATGATAAGTTAATGTATACTTTTAATATCATGATAGGAAACATATGCTATTGACATTTCAGTTTTATATTTGACATTAAAGATATAAATACAAGACTTTGTCGATAGTAAGTTCATACTGAAGGTAATCTTTTAAATAAATATTCATCAATTTTTTTTGCGGAAATTATGTCATTTAACTTTTTGCAAAATGTATAGATTTCTTAAAATTTGTCGATAGTTGATTATGCTACAATTTATTGTTTAAAAATTCAAAGATAACTACATGTGCGATTCCAGTTCTGAGAGTTGTAATTTTGAAGAGGGATAATTTGAACATGTCGGCAATCTTTTGCCCTATAATTTTATTGTTTTGAAATAAGAGTAATTCAACAAGAATAAACTCATTGTAATACATATGTCTTTACTTCTAGACACAGACACAGTAAAATTTTTACAAAAACTATTCTTACATGTACACATAGCAATTAAATCAGTTATATTATAGAAAACTGCATATAGAATTTGACAATCATAGATTTCGTTGGCCAATAGTTGGAAAAGGTAGATATTGTGGTCTGGATATTTGGCGGTTTTCTCTCAAAAGGGATTTTTTTAAAATGTATATTGATTAGTACTTCTATCAATTGATAAATTGTTAAATTATTGAACAAAATGTCATATTTACTTGATGTACCCATTTAATGATGAAATATCCGAATTCTTTGATAAAGTTTAATTACCTACTGCACAAACTTGTAACACGACAAAGTAAACTAAAATGAAAAATAATTCCGTATCACAGGGTGCAAAGCTGAAAGAGAATGTGAACAGATAATTTGTACAGTTTTATTGACAATAAAATCTAAATTATTAAAATAACAAAAAATATCGTGGTCATTATATAAATTTTGATAATCATTATTTCTCTTGCAGAAAATGTTTATCTATTTACGATCAAGGATTTAAATTCAACCACAAGACATACCTGTCATTTCACTTAAATTATGTTTTTGTATATAATATCTAGTAATTAACATTACAATATTTTCAGACCGGTACGCGATTTAGGCAGGTTTTTTTGTATCTAATTTGCCAATTAAACCAAAATAAAACTACTGTAAAGTTCATTTGATTGGACTGACTACGTCTCCAATGTTCATGGCATCAATTTAGAATTGATAACATAAAACGTACGCATGAGTGCAGAAGACGTATCACAGAATGTAAATGTATGATATAAGCTTTTTTGAACGGAGATAACACTATTGTATTCTAAATTCCGACGGCATTGATTGGATTTTTTTTCATCGGCTCTCATCCCACAGCTCCTTTTCGTTTTAATATAAACATTTTAAGATTTGAATGAAGGTTTGGAAGAGAGAGGTATTAAAACCCATAAGTCGAAAAAAAATCTGACAACGCCATGGATGACAAAACAACAGTCAAAAGTAATAAACAAAAAACAACACAGAAAAATAAAGACTTTGCAATACGAACCTCATAAAAAATCAGGTGCTTCGGATGGGAAAGCAGATCCTAATCAACATGCGGAATCCGCTGTGTTGATCATGTTTATAATTATATTGATGCAAAGTGCAGAATATTCGAGAAAACAAATTTAGACAAACTTATATTCATTTATGTCGAATTCAGAATGAATACAAACATGAAGATAAAAAACGTTTAATGATATATTTTGATATTGCTATAAATCAAGAGCTGAATATAATTTCAACCTACAAAATATCTTTACCTATCTTTCCTGATTTTATCAATCATTATAGATAAAGAAAATAAATTTTCTGCAGTTTATATTGTCAATTTTTTTGCATGCTTACAAATGACATAAAAAACTCTTCCTATAACCAAGAACGATATAAATCAACTTCCTCATAGTATGCGGCTTATTAAAGTATAATTTTACACGAATGTAGAAGGAGTTAGTGTTTAAAATCATACATTTCATTTGTACAACCTTCGTTTGCATTTGTCAAAATTGAACATTGAACTTCCATGTTTAATAAGGATTTTGAAAACCAATCTAGACAAGACAAAATGTCTAAACCTAATGTATTTTGAAAAGTGGTTTGTATTCATTACTATGCTGTCGTCTTATTATACTTAAATGCAGTCAAGCTTAGCAAAAGGTAGTTTGACGTAATCAGTCAAACAAACTTTATTAGATTAACTCGTAAAGGAACGATCGTTTTCATTGGTCAATTCAAAACTTCGACTTCACACCTGCGAAAATAGAAAACGCGTACTATGAAGTTGAATGATCTGATCAGTATTCACGTAGCCAGTCAAGGTTGTTATAACCTTCCATCGTCGTATTCACTTATTGTGTTCTTGATTATCCCATAACAATTTTAGCTTTTATACATGTGCATGTAAAATCCATTGATTTTATTACTTTGTGCAATAGTAAAATTTTAAACCTTAAAATCTTAGCAGTTTTCACGTTGAAATATTTAATTCAACTGTCTCCTCTCAGTTGGGTTTGCAGTACGATATCTACCATTTTATTTTGATGGGGGGGGATTAAACATTTGGTCATGTCTTTTATTATTAGTTTTTCCGGATTTGTTTTACATAAATTGTCATCCTGCCTTTTCATAGTTTTTGGTATTCGACTAAGGATAGTGTGTTTTTTCTGATTCAGTTTACTTGATTTTGAAGGGAAAAAAAATACCGAAATTCATGGCACAGTGGAAGGAAATGTACTTTATAAACTCCAGCGATATACTTCGAGAAGTTTATAATTAACTGTTTTGCTATTCTCGGTTGAAAAACGAACGTAAATTATGTATTGTAAATATTTAAATGGTTACATAGAAAATAATCAGTTTTTAAAAGCGTGTTTATTTATGAAATGTATTGATAAAAAAGTTAGTTCCTTCTTGTACATGCATTCAGTTCCCCTAATTTCTTTATATTTCGTTTATCAGTTTGTCATACATGTATGATATTTTAATTTGTACTTCATTTTAAACACGCATGCATACTACACGTTACTTTGGCGGATAGTTCAACAATGTTATGCATATCACTATTCTTATGGTATGAAATTAAAAAGATAACTTTGCATCCAATTAAAATCGAAAACGTTACATAACATTTATATTGTTCCCTATATTTCTCACAAGTATTCCTTTTTTTATATATATAGTTCCACACATGCAAAAGGAAAATCTTCGCCGATGTAACATTTCAATCCTTTTTACACCAAAATGCCTTCACTGAATTCATTTGAATTTCGTGGTGACCATGATAGTACATAGGACACTACGTCTTCATTCACGTACACAAATGATACGATTATTGTTGTATTGTTTCTTCATTTCGGGGACAATTTGCTCCGTTTATGATACCTAATTTCTGAATGACCAAACGCTACTTTGTAACTAAATGGGTGTTCGTTTTATAGCATGAAAACACTAAAAAGAGGAATGAGCAACCTTATTGTAATTAATGGATCAGTATTGTGATATCCTTATTATAAGTAACTTGTGAAAGTGGTTCCTTTTTCATCCGTATAAAAGCGGCCCATGAATTTTATTTTATCCTGATATTTTTCATAATGATGTACACTGAAGATAATTGTGTTGTTGCAGTAATAAATGTATAATATTTCGACACCACTATTTGAAATTCATAAAACATTTATTTAATTATTTTTACCAAAGATTTGTAAATTATACAAGTCATTGTTTTGACGTTCGTAGTAACGTAGTACATTCCATTGTCAGTCGTCAGTTGTGTAAATTCACGTGTACACTAACATTGTTGTTGAATTTGAATCTTTCAGCCAATGAAATGAGACGTAACCAGTTGGTTTTTTTAAGATACGCCAGAATGTTATCAATGAACTATTGAACACTTAACTTCACTCAAGTTCACTGAATCACACGAAGGGTGAATATACAAGTACATTTTAATTGAAACAAATTGGATGTACCTATCACGTAAAATTTTGATCATCGTAGTAGTTTACCGATTGTCGACGATCTATGTGCAGAGATTTTGGCCCACTTTCCCAAGAAAAGCAATAATTTGTTATTTGCATGGACATGCTAACATTTTGTTATAATAAAACACCCATGCCACCACGGTCCCATATTGCATGATAGGACCCGAAACTACTTTAGTGTTTCGGCTGTTCAGCTTGGAATGGTCATTTTAAGATGCATTATTTGAATATGATCAAATATGAACATTATTCATGTTTATATTGATATATTTGTATTTTAATTCTTCTTCAATAGATCTAGATATTATGACAGATCTGTCATCATGAGGGGTCCAACTGTGAATTTGATGTTAACGTCTTTAACTTTGATCAACTAAGCATATATCCAATACTTTTATGTTTGCTATACGCAACTATTGGTGCTGTACATGTATTGAATATTTGTACACAATCTTCGTTAAACTGTAATAAATGCCAGTGTTTCATTATACGTTTCTTTATTTTACGTACATAAACTCATCATAGATACCAGGACAAAATTTTGTATATACGCCAGACGCGCGTTTCGTCTACTAAAGACTCATCAGTGACGCTCGAATCCAAAAAAGTTAAAAAGGCCAAGTAAAGTACGAAGTTGAAGAGCATTGAGAACCAAAATTTCTAAAAGTTTTGCCAAATCCAGCTAAGGTAATCTATGCCTGAGGTAGAAAAGCCTTAGTATTTCAAAAATTCTAAATCTTGTAAACAGTTAACTTATAAATATAACCATATCAATGATAATTATATGGATGATATTTAGTCATTAAAACAAACGGAATAGTTTGTTTTTCTTTTGATTTATTTTTTGGTAATAATTCAGTACGGTCAATTGATAAATAAACTCATCATAGATACCAAGACTAAATTTTGTATATACGCCAGACGATAAAGCATCAGTAATACTATCATCTATAATCTCACTACGCTTGACACAAAGGCAATTTTCCCCCTAAAACGAAACGAAAACTGTTATTTCATGAATGTCAACTATCGCATTAGACTATTTACTGGATTTGTTATCACATAAGCAACACGACGAGTGCCGCATGTGGAGCAGGATCTACTTACCCTTTCGGAGCACATGAGATCACCCCTAGTTTTTTGTTGGTGGGGTTCGTTTTGTTTATTCTTTAGTTTTCTATGTTGTGTCATGTGTACTATTGTTTATCTGTTTGTCTGTTTCATTTTAAGCCATGGTGTTATCAGTTTATTTTCGATTAATGAGTTTGATTGTCTCTCTGGTATCTTTCGTCCATCTTTTATTCGAAAAGCAGATAAAATAACACCACAGTGATCTGGGATAAACAGAATATATTAATGAAGGACTGAGGCAATTGAGTAGTGCTTCTCACTTCATAGAAATTGCAAAATTAAACATAATAGAGACCAACCAGAAAATCAATACTTATATCTTTGAAATGCATAGAAAAGGGATCATGGATGAAATTACGTTTAATTATCTTTCTGCTAAGCGAGATCTCAAACCAGGAAGGTTGTATCTTCTGCCTAAATTACACAAACTTGATTCTGAACTAATAAAAAGGGTTTAACAGAATCCTACGCTGTATAAAAACGTCAGAATCCAAGGAAGGGCTATTGTTTCATTATCGGGTACTGTTTTAGATAGAATAGGGAAGTATTTGGATACATTCATGCTCCCATCAGAAGTAAGACAAGAAACACATTTAAGAGACTCATTAGAATTCATCAATATTATTGAGAAATTGCAGGTAAAACCTGACGCTTACTTAGTCAGTTTTGACATAAAAGAAATGTACAGCAATATGTTCCATGTAGAAATGATTGACGCAGTCAAGCATGCTTGGCCTACGATAATTAAAGTCAACATATGTTAGTATTGCCTCCACTGCGATATACATTGGAACTTCTAAAGATAGTTCTTGAAAATAATGAATTTATGATCAACGGTAAATTTTATAAAACCTCAACTTGAGTTCCAATGGGAAATAGCTTATCACCTGAAACTACAGATCTGAGAGTTTATGAAGTCTTAAATAGTATTTTAAGGACTTTCAAACATAAACAGACAATATCAAGCCTCTATAGGTTAAGGGACGATAGCTTTTTTTATTTACAATGAAGGTACATATGATAAAATAGCACAATTTTTTAACATGCTAACAGACAACATGCACTACTAAAATTTACACACGAGCAATCACAAACTCAAATGCAGTTTTTAGATGTGTTGGTATTCAAAGGCCCACGATTTAGAGAGACAGAAACCTTAGTACTTAGAGAGGTCCTCATTCCACCCATCCTCTACTTTCAGATGCATAATTAAAGGAGAAATGCTTCGCTTTAAGAGATGTAAGAACGTTCCAGTCGATTTGCAAACACGATATGCGTTATTTTTTGAGCGTCGTATTAACAGGGAATATCCAAAAAATGAAATTAAAACTGTTATACAGGAAGTGACTGCAAAACAAAGAAAAGACACAAATATGTATTACAGTCGCCTTCATGGGTATTCTTTACAGTGTTTTCAAGACAGAAATCACACAGGAAGAACAATATCTTAAAACACTGGGATAAATTAAAGGAAGACGGAGAGGCAAAACCTTTATTTGATAACAGACCTCTTTTTGCTTTCCGTAGGCATACACACATGAAAGGCACAGGTACATCAGCAACTAATTAACAAGTTGCCGATTATGAAAATAGGTTCTATACTTTGTTTGTTAAATTGATAAACAAGGTTAAGCAGATAAAGATTATAAAAAAATATTAGTCAAACAGATCATGAGGTGTCGAGCCCCTAATAAAAATTACATTATTTTTACAATAAGTGTCACTATGCAATGGCTTGTGCTGCTGACGATGGACATGGCCATGGTCAATTAGTTAATTTTAATTGATCTAAATACATGTTCGAAAAACCTTATAATCTATGGAATTGGGGTGCTGCTATAGGCTTTGACAACGATTTATTAAAACACATTATTGAGAACAAATGTTTTCTCTGTTTACAAAGTAACATGGTGTTTTAGGAAATATCAACCTACTATCACAGGTTAAATGTAATTGCCACAAAATGCTATAAAATCCGATCATATTATGCTTGAATTCTGGATGGTCTTGACATATATGACAACGCATATTACAAACAAAGGAAATCGTCTTTATTTGTAACACATCAGCAAATACTCCACAAAGTACTCTAAATAAGTCAAACTATCACCATCCAAACTGTTTTAGAAAATAGACCAAATTGTATTTGACCAATCGTAGAATCCGGAAATAAACTAATTGTCAGTTTTGATTCCCAAGCAGGAAATGTCTATAGTAATTTAAAACATGCAAAGAATTGGAATTCTGCAGACCATATACATAATATAGTAAAATTAATACAAGCTTATGTATTTCAATCAACACAGACCGCTACATATGGTGTTTTCACAAATTTTGTGATGAAAGATAATTTTCTATAGGCTAATATTGCTCTTGTATTGTTCCTTAGTGAAGTTCCTTGGTATTGAAAAACTAACGACACCCAAATTAAAGCTCAAGACACATAGCGACCGGACCAAAGCCCGATCTAGTTACAACGAGGAGGAAACAACGAAAACGTTTATATACAAATAAAATAGAAGAATAGTTTTCACCTTAATAAGTCTGTTAAAATCTAGAATTTTAATACTTTGTACAATCTTGCTGTGTCTTTTTATTTTTAGATAAAGCTTATTTCCATAGAAAAGAGTTTTTGTCTTTGCGACTTCATGAAAAAAGTACATTTTGTGAATGAATGAGTTTAAACGAATGCTGACATGGTCTATGCGCTGGAGGTCTAGTAATCAACTTCATTTGATATAATGATGAGTGGAAACTTTCCTTCAAATTTGAAGATGCGACAAAGATATGAAATATTTTAAGAGGACCGATAACAAAGTGTTAATTTAGTCTGTTTGTGGGAATTTAAAAAAAAGGGTGATCTACTACATAATTACTTATTACAGCCCAGCGACGTTATTTGCTTTGTCTATATGCCATTTTGTTTTCCATTATTGACATAACTGCAGAGGGAAATGCCTGTCAAAAGTAAGGAATATTACAGTTGTTTACCAGTTCGTATGATATTTTTGATCTAACAATTTTGTCATTAATGTCATAGGATATACATTTCCAACGTATAACATGCATCAACTACCCAGACTTTGTAAAACGGCACTAGTGTCTGAGTAGAAAGTTGATAAACCAGGGATTTGTAAAAGAACGTCTCGTCTTTTTCCTAATAATATCATTGGACGATACCAAGACCTTATTGATAAATATGCCGTATCACCTTCACAAATAATACACGTTGTTCATGAAGTATAGATTCTAGATACTGACTTTGTTTATCATCTTAATAACATGTATTGGCGATGCCACTGCTGGTGGACGTTTCGTCCCCGAGAGTATCACCAGCCCAGTAGTCAACATTTCGGTGTTGACATGAATATCAATAATGTGGTAATTATAAATTTCCTGTTTACAAAACTTTGAATTTTTCGAAAAACTAAGGATTTTCTTATTCCAGGCAAGGCATAGATTACCTTGGCCGTATATGGCACAACTTTTTGGAATTTTGGATCCTCAATGCTCTTCAACTTTGTACATGTTTGGCTTTATCAATATTTCGATTTGAGCGTCACTGATGAGTCTATTATGTAGACGAAACGCGCGTCTGGCGTACTAAGTTATAATCCTGGTACTTTTGATAACTATTATAGTATTCTTTTATTTGTATGTATGACCATTACTTTTACTGTTAAATCTTTTTTTGTAGGATCGATTTGACGTGGTTCTGTACTTATACATCCCGTCATTATGTTATTGTTCTAGGACAATTTTGTATTCTTGTTTTTCATTATTGCTTATATGCTTTGTCTATATTCCTTGTAGTGTTTCCTTGTTACAAATGACGTGGCCTTGTACTTATACATCCTGTCATTGATTTTGTGCAATGGCCAATGTTTGTTTAATAATGAATAATAGTCAACGGTAACTCTTACGGGGCGATGATTTATATAATTTTGATACAGCACACTACAAAATATAATATACATGTATAACAAGTCTAAGAGGGTACAACATCACCATAGAATAACAATAAAACGAACAATATGATATTTCGGATAACAGATATCCTTCATCAGTATGATCACGATGTGAAATGAATCATGTCACTCTATTCTAATTATAAAACTATCCCAATCTTTAAATTCATACAAGAAAACCCAGCTAAAGCTGGTACAATATTAAAATTTCAAAACATGACACAAAGACTGCCAATATATGCCAAAATAAAAATTGTAATTTGCGATATGAACTGGCACAACAATAAGAATAGTAATTTGCGATATGAACTGACTCAACTGGAATTTTAGAGTTGTGCCAGTTCAGTTTATCAGGTTAAATCCACCATTTCCTTCACAAGAAAATGCATGTTCCACGTAAGGAATATGACAGTTGTTATTCATTCGTTTGATATGTTTCTAGCTTTTGATTTTGCCATTTAATTGTTGACTTCCCGTCCTAATATTTCTTGTAGATGGGTATATTTGTCATTTTACTTTTTATAACATGATACACATAATAGGAAATGAACTCATCATAGATACCAGGATTATATTTTGTATTTAAGCCAGATGCGCGTTTCGTCTACAAAGGAATAGAAAAGTTGCGACAAACATCCGACCTTACCTGGTATTAAGTTAACACTGTTTTCAATTTTTTGCTTTAAATTAATGATATTCTAAAAATTGCAAGTAAGATAAAATTATATATACAGCTATATGTATTTATGCCAAGTTATTCTGTGAGTATGTTCTTTAAGTTTGAAGTCAAGGACACCATTGAGATAATCCTGGAGGACCAGCAACACCCGGCATCGATGAAACAGGTATATAGCAACTTGGATAAACACACGGATCTGTTAAAAGAAAACTGTGTTCTATATATGCAATTAAAAGGTTAATACGTTATTTACAACTTTTATATTACTGATTAACTAAATTGTGTTCCCATGCTCACACTCGATCGTAAATATTAAATAATACTTTTTTATATATGTACGTTTACGCCAAAAAATAACGACATATTTCTGAATAAACGAAGATTCAAAACATATAAAAACAAAAGAATATTATAAAACAATATTTCAAAAAAAGCACACACAACAATACAGTAGTGAATAAGATATCGATTTTTTAAAAACATATATATGAATTAGATGAAATAATCTAGAATCTAGGGCCAAATGCTTTTTAAAATGTCTTCTCACTCCCCTCCCCCCATACGTTAATTTAGCCACAATTGTCTAGCCTGTCGATATTTTTCAGTAAAATAATCGATTTCGATTCGATATGGTTATATTTTATTTATAAATTAACTGTTTACAAAATTTAGAATTTTTGAAATACTAAGGCTTTTCTACCTCAGGCATAGATTACCTTAGCTCAATTTCGGAAAACTTTAAGAAATTTTGGTTCTCAATGCTCTTCAACTTCGTACTTTATTTAGCCTTTTTAACTGTTTTTGATTCGAGCGTCACTGATGAGTCTTTTGTGGACGAAACGCGCGTCTGGCGTATATACAAAATTTTGTCCTGGTATCGATGATGAGTTTATTTTTTAGCGTCTATGTAAGATTCGCAATGAAGTCTGTTTACTCACCCGATAAGCCTACACATCCACTGCCGTCTTTACATCCGGGCACCATACACCTACATGCAGAAGTCTGTGAAACACATTGTAATCCATCGGCACATTTAGTCTTGTCTCCAAGACACTGGTAATCTTACAGAATAATAAAATTCATTTATTTAAGCATTCACATACATTATATAAAAATCAACCAAAGCACAATTCATTTATTTAAGCATTCACATACATTATATAAAAAGCAACCAAAGCACAATTCATGAGTCACTCAGTTTCCATAGAATAATAAACGAATTATTTCGAATTGGCTATCTTGTAGGAAATGTTATTACTTTAATACTACCAACGTTATGGTGTTTAGATAAATCGAATGCAGATAATGAATGTTTCTCCGCATTTTGTTCCATTGCCACCTAAACCTTTACCGCTGAGTTTGAATACAATATTTAACCATGATAACATGTTTAACAAAATAGTAGAATTTGGTTGATAAAAAAAGAAAGGATAAGAACACGGCATATTAAGATATTTCAAAACAAACAGGACTCATTCTTAAACGTTTAGTTTATAAACGTTTCTGAAATCGAAAAAGAAAAAAATCTGACAAAACACTTAAGATTCGCATCAAGAAATATATCGAACAAGAATGTGTACACTATCTTTTTCTATGTTCAGTGGACCGTGAAAATGGGATAAAATCTCTAATTTGGCCTTAAAATTAGAAAGATCATTTCATAAGAATCACGTGAAGCAGGACGGATGAACGAACGAAGGAACGAACAGTCGAACGGACGGACGAACGAACGAACGAACAGTCGAACGAACGGACGAACGAACGGACGCACAGACCAGAAAACATAATGCCCATCAATGGGGCATAAAAATACCTCTGCAAAAAGCCTCATTCTCCTCTGACTCGTCTGTACAGTCGTTATTACCATCACAAACCAGTTCATCATGTATGCACTTTTCATTGTCTTTACATTTCCATTTCCCTGACGGACAGGTGTAATCTGAAAAAAGGAATACAACTTTGCAAACCTGATTTATATATTATTAATTATAGCAAAAGAAGCAATCACAATAATAATTTATAAGAAATAACAAAATAACGCACACCCAAAAAAGAACCGATGATCCTATCGTTTGTTTTTAGTACATTTATATCAATGTTGATTACATCAGCTGCTAAAAAATATGAAAAAATCTAGAATATAGTATCACACTTAATCATCACATACTTTTTAAAATGCTCAAAGTTAATTGTTATTTGAAAAGAAACATTTCGTTGTGTTGATTTGTTTCAACTATCTTTTATCTACAAAGTTTTTATATCCCAAATATTTGTTTAGTCTTAAATGTCTGAAGTCTGTCGATATTTTTGTGCACAATAATTGATTTCGGTCTTTTACAGCGTCTAGTTAACGCCAGCACAACTTGTACATAACTAGCCATGTCTGCATTTTGGAGCCCACGTGTTTTCTTTCAAGTCCACCAAATTTGTTCCCTTTATTACTATAGATATACTGTACTTTACCTTTGCAAACTTGTATTGATTCGTCTGATTTGTCCTTACAGTCGATATAACCATCACATAATCTTTTTTCAGAGATACACTGCAGTCCATTCAAACACTTCCAATGTCCTTGGGAACACATGTATTCTATATTATAAACAAAATATAAGAAAAAGAAGTTTATAATTCTGCCAGTAGACATTCATAAGTTTACATGTTAATACGACATAAGAGTATACTATTGTGATGATTTTGTAAATAAGAGTAGTTACTGTTCGGTAGAATATTTATTTGAAGTATTTGTATATACTGAGATAAAACGTAGAAAGGAAGAAGATATTGCGATATAACATGTTTAGTAAGGAGGTAAACGAAACTCTAATACCCAATTAAAACACGTTAAAAAGTTCATATGTTCAATAAGTGTACGACTTCCAAAGTCGTTTATAAGCAGGCCTGGATTTTCACTTACGGTCATTCGAAAAAATCTCAGTAGACATACGACAAAGGTATGGTACGTGGATATTTGAGATTAATTGAAGTCTCGTAAATTGATTGATGTCTATAAGGAAAATTACGGACATGAAGAAGCCTTGCAGTGTTGTACTGTACTGAACAAGTGTGAATGCGTGTAAGGAACATAATTTTACTAGTAGGAAAAGTTTGATCCTGACCTAGAAAATGTTTGTAACTGTACAATTTTGCATTTGTTTTATATGTACTTGAAGAGGGATATCTAAAGACAGTACATTAAAGAACGTAAAGTGCAGTTGTACATGTTTTGTTCATTGATATTATTTTATTGATACATATTAATTATTAGATAATTTTCCTTTTTTAAATAGAACATTTTGGATTCATTATCAAACAGGTAACTAACCTTGTAGATATTTATACAGGCATGCTTACCTGGTATACACGTAACACTATGTATACGTAGAAATGAATGTCGTAGAACATACATTCATAAATGCTTAAATACGACTTTTCAACCATTTTCAATATTTCATAGAATACCGCAAGTTAAGGACGTTATCTTAACTCCTATACATTTCTAGACCTGATACCATCGGAGACCGTGTATATTACATATTAGGCTATTAGGGAGGCGGGGCTTATTTCAATACACGGTTAGTAGTTGAGTTACGACTTTGACACTCTTTTATTAATTAAATATATTAAATGATCTGTTTAATACTGTTATATTAAGGTTGTTGATATTGAAGTGTAACTGTTGACATTATTTTGTGTTTTGTGCACACAAAAAAGGAAACTAAATTTGTCATTTTGATTCACGTCAACTTCTTGTGGTTGCAATTCCCTTGTGTAGATCACATGTGAGAAAAAGAGAACGGGATCGCGGTTGCGACGATTGCAACATATTCATTATCATCATAAATCAAACTTTTCAAAACTATCAACTAATTTGTGATGCCGCTCGTAAATAGTTATCAAAGGTATCAGGATTATAATTTAGTACTCCAGACGCACGTTTCGTCTACATAAGACTCATCAGTGACGCTCAAATCAAAATATTTATAAATACAAACAAGTTCAAAGTTGAAGAGCATTGAGGATCGTAACATTTTCAAAGAAATGATTTAACTTACAGTTTTGATATCAACCGAATCCCATTGTCCTTTTTTTTTTATATATGAAGTAAACTTTTCTCTGTCTGTTACTTAGATGGAGGTTGTTTCATTTGCACATTAGCACGAATACCACATTTTATATATATCTATCTGTTGGATGTTTTATTTCAAAGTGAAAGACAAAATTGTTAGAATATTTAAAAGTAAATAGAACAAAATGGTTGCTATTTTGATCAACTAGATAGATTGAAATGGAATGTTTATCAGTTTGAGCTCCTCATTTAAAAAAAGTAACGATGAGGGGTTGTAGCTTTCTGTTGCTTAATCGTTTTGTTCGAAAAGATATCATAAGGAACTTATGTCGTATTTCATTTAATTTATATATAAGAACAAATGAAAATCAATCGGCATACGATTCATCGTACCATTAGTATCTGTTCAAAAATATAGTTTTCAATACCTGTACAATTAGCCTCGTCTGAATTGTCGTAACAAACAGGGTAACCGTCACAACGTCCATTCTCATGGAAGCATTCCAGTTTGTTGGCACATTTCAATTCTCTTTCCGAGCATTGTTGTGCTTTTAAATACAAACAACAAATTATGAATAAAGACTACAAAAATCTTAAATCATCATCTACTCGTATATCGACAGTCGTCCTTTTAAAATAGTTGCACCATAATTTTATAAAAGTGCGAAACTAAACGATCTTGTCTCGAAAAGTTGTGTAAACAATTTAAATATAAAAGGGAAATGAAAACAAATATTTCTGTCGCGTTTTAAACTTAAAGTGAGTAGACGTTCGAGTGATTTGAAATATAACATCACATAATGTAAATGTTTTTCAGGTACAGTCAGTTCATTGGCAGAATACGAAATTGTAAGGGTTTTAACTTCTTCTTTTAGTCATCCTTCATTTTAAGTCCTAATATTTTTAATACTCAATGTTGGAATGTTACGCCTGTTCTGCGTTGTTTTGCCCGACACATGTTATACTACACTATACCAATACAAAATGCCTTGTCTATAATCTGTTCTGTAATTAGGAGAAATTGTGTCAATGTTGATACTCAAAAATACGTCAAGCTTAAAAATATTAAAACTGGTATCTTTGATGACTTTTATGATTGTTGGTTTGTTCGTATCAAGGTATCAACAGCCCACCAGATTGTTGCCTAGAGTTTTCAATTTGCGGGACACTAAGTCTTATATACTCTAATGCATATATTGCCTCACCCGTAGTTGATACTTTCGCCCTTTTATATAATACCCTTAACCTTCGTATTCGCTTTGTTTCAGAGATATCAGAGATACACTTTATCTTATAAGAATGGTACAATTAAATGTATCTTTGATATAAAGCTTTATTCTAGAATACAAAAGATGTGTGATGCAAAATTGTAATTGTTTTAAGACAAACTATACTGTCCAAATATCATTTGAATTTAAAACGCACCCATCCATGTTTTTTTTTTTCATGTTGCAGGGTTTATGAAAAAATAATTATTTCGTCCAACATAAACAGTCTTTCTTATGTTGTACTGTTACACCAATGTCCCAGGTAAGGAGGAGGGTTGGGATCCCGCTTATATGTTTAACATTGTCGATGTATGTGCATGTCCCAAGTCACGAGCCTGTAATTCAGTGGTTGTCGTTTGTTTATATGTTGCACATATGTTTTTCGTTCATTTTTTGTACATAGACTTGGCCGTTAGTTTTCTCGTTTAATTGTTTAGAATTGTCATTTCGGGGCCATTTAATGCTAACTATGCGGTTTGGGCTTTGCTTATTGTTAAATGCCGTACGGTGACATATAGTTGTTAATTTCTGTGTTATTTTTGTCTCTTTGGAAGAGTTGTCTCATTGGCAATCATACGACATCTTCTATTTTATATACACAACATGAAAAAGAAAACACTAATTTTTCGAGTGCTATTCAAATATCTACCAATTGCATATTCAAGAGAAATGTTAGTTTTTATATTCTTTATCTTTTGTTATATTTATGTATTTGTTAGAGCAGTAAAAATAATATGTGTGAGTACAATTTGTATTCATTACTTCATGAGTATTGTTTTATTGATGGTTCTAAACCATCATATTTTAATGTTTAATGTAATAAAATTGAGAAAGGAAATGGGGAATGTGTCAAAGCGACAACAACCCGACCATAGAGCAGACAACAGCAGAAGGCCACCAATGGGTCTTCTATATAGCGAGAAACTCCCGCAACTGGAGGCGTCCTTCAGCTGGCTCCTTAAAAATATATATACTAATTCAGTGATAATGGACGTCATACTTAACTCCGATTTATACACAAGAAACTATAATAAAAAAATCATACAAGACTAAGAATGGCCAGATACTTCTGACCTGGGACAGGCGCAAAATTACGGCGGTATTAAAAATGTTTATGAGATCTCAACCTCCCCTATACCTCTAGCCAATGTGTACGCGTTGTATTTCATATATTATTTGATCTTAATTCATAGATTTGTCAAATGACAAAGAGATCATACAATGGATTGTGTGAAATACTCTTTTAAATCTAAATGCGTCGATTATCTGTTTTAACGAAATTCGTTTACCTCTACATGCGTCAGGATCCTCATCCGACCCGTCTATACAATTTGTTCTTCCATCACACCGTGCAGATGAATGGATACATTGCTTGTCATCGCTACATCGCCATTGGGTATTTGCACAAGGTTCCACTAATAAGATACATTATTTTATTTGATCATTGATGTTGTTTCTTTTATACAACATTGAATAGGCTTAAATAAAATTAGAATATTGGTAATGAATGTTCTTATTTTTTATATTTGATATTACTTTTTTAAAAAAACAGTACCAAACTCCAAGGTAAATTCACAAAAGGGGAAAGTCAATAAAACCTGATATAATCAACAAGTAAAATCAAGAAAATACTTAGCTCCCTAATCAACTGACAAACTCAAAAGCTCAAACACATCAAAGGAAGCGATAACAACTATCATGTTCCTGGCTTGGTACAGGCATTTTCTTAAATAGAAAGTTGTCGATTAAACCTGGTTTAAAAACTAGCTAAACCTCTCACTCGCATCAAATTCCATTATATTGACAACGTTGTGAACAAAACCGTACAGACACAATACTAGTACATAAAAATGTCAAAAATAGGGATATTGCAGTCGACTATGTATTATAATCTTAATCACTTTTAAAACAAACAAATATTTAACAAAGAAGCTCAAAAAGGTATAACTACAAAGCATATTATCAAAAATAAAAGACAATAATACACAAATTTAACATAGCATAAACACAAAGACGGAATGTTACAGAGCCACGTCATATATGTATCAAAGAAACATAACTTAGGCTTATAGACAAAGTACATTGGCACACATGAAAGACAAGAATACAAAAATGTTTAACAATAGCACAATAAAGGGATGTATAAGTACAGAGCCACGTCATATGTATCAAAGAAACATAAAAAGGCATACAGACAAAGCACATTTAGCAAAAAATGAAAGGCAAGAATTAAAGAATTATCACAGAATAATAACACAATGACAAGATGTAAAAGTGGAAGGTTTCAACCTAAATATATGTTATGTGTGTTCTAACATTTGGAAAGTTCCTTCTTGTGTACCTACTTTGACATAATAATCCGAATTCATCTCCACCATTGTTGCAATCTTCCTTTCCGTCACAAAATGATGTACGGCAAATGTAACCTCGAATACCCGAACCATCAGAACACGGCAAACATAGATCACAGGAAGTAACAATGTCGTCTGATAACCTTAGGTGGCAATCTGTAGTTAAATGTATAAACCACTAGAAAGCATTCATTTCATTTATACAAGACAAGATATTTCATTTATACAAGACAAGATATTTCATTTAGTATAATACTTAATATATTGAGTTGAATGCTAAAACATCAATGGTTAATAACGTCTCATTCGTACACGTTTATAAACAGATAGATAAGAGGGAACATTAGCACATTCACATATACTAAAACATGAAAGAAACCCGTGTATGAACATGATGGATTAAATATATTTAAATTTTACAATAATATACTAATACAGTATTGTTCAATTTTAAGTTAAAAGAGCGACTAAAGAAACTAGAATTTTTCATCGCACTCTGCTTACCTCACGTCAATTTGGTAACAATGTTAATATCGATTTCTGCAGTCTGTCTTAATCACATGGATATCAATTGAACAATGAACATATCACATTTGTTACCTTTCATGGACCTTGTTCCGTGTACAACTGTAACTACTGAGACAACTGTTAAACACACTATTGCTAAGACCACTTTTACATACATGAGGATCATTCTTTAGCTAAAACAAAATTCAAAAGGGATTGAATATGTTCAGTTTTATCTATATCCATATTGTAAGGTGTCTATTTACGCCCTTTTGAGAGGTTCAGCTAGCTGTAAAACAAGGTTCAACACACCATTTTCTACATCAGAAAACATATCGCAAAATCAAAGGTACTTAATTCAAATGATTTGCACCAAGTGACTTTGTCCCGTTTGATCAAATTACTTCCCTTAGCTTAAGATTGAAAATATAATTTATTTTATATTTGCGGATAATCCAGTCCTTTTTTGTCATGTATCTAAAACTAATGTATCTTTAAAAATTCACAAAAATGCAGAGAAATCCTAAGTGAAAATGCTTACAATTTGACTTTTTACGAAATAGGAAGGTTGAAAGCATCATGTTTAAAAAAAAATGGGCGAAAACCTAAGAAAGCAGGTAAATTAAAAATTATTTAACTTTATATCCCTATATGCGAACAAATCATGATGAACCACATCTTCTTGCATATGTATTTCTGTTTTGAATCTTACTATTTTACGATTTTCCGTCATTTTATATGATCTTGTATAGCAATCATACTATGGTTATGCTTCCGATTTTTAAAATAAAAAGGCCGAAAGATTTCAGAATAGACAATGTCAATTTGTATACGGACAGAAGCTAAAAACAATGTACAATTCACCTATATGCGAACAAATTGTTCATTCGACACAGGTATTGGCATATTGGCATTTTTATTTAAGGGGCTTGTATAATCCTATTGTAATGGCTGCCGTCATGATAAGGCAAAATGGCCGCTATGCAAATTAGCAAATTATCCCACATTTTACCAAGTCAGGAATGTGACAATTGTTATCATTAAGCGTTTGATTTGATCATTTGAATTGGAACTTTCCGTTTAGAATACTAGTTCAGTGATAATGAACGCCATACTAATTTCCAAATTGTACACAAGAAACTAAAATTAAAAAAATACAAGACTAACAAAGGCCAGAGGCTCCTGACTTGGGACAGGCGCAAAAAATGCGGCGGGGTTAAACATGTTTATGAGATCTCAACCCTCCCCCTATACCTCTAGCCAATGTAGAAAAGTAAATGCATAACAATACGCACATTTAAAATTCAATTCAAGAGAAGTCCGAGTCGGATGTCAGAAGATGTAACCAAAGAAAATAAACAAAATGACAATAATACATAAATAACAACACACTACTAGCAGTTAACTGACATGCCAGCTCCAGACTTCAATTAAACTGATTGAAAGATTATGATTTCATCATATGAATATCAGGCACAATCCTTCCCGTTAGGGGTTTAGTATCATACCATCATAACATATATGAGAAGAACATAACCCGTGTCATGCCAACAACTTGTTTTTTAATAAATGTGTTTAGTTCCGATGCAAAGACCCTATAAGTGAATCAATATTAACGCCAAAATAAGCAATCTTTAGTGACCTGACAACAGTATCGTAACTATATCCCTTCTTGATAAGTCTATTTAAAGGTTTTGTTAGTTTCTGGGGTGAATACTGAAATTTTTGTGCTTTATAAAGAATATTTCCATAAAAAATTGGATGTGAAATACCTGAACGTATAAGAAGTCTGCATGTTGAGCTATATTTACGAATGATGTCCTTATATAAACCGATGATAAAATTTAGTAAACGTTTTGACTAGTTTGTGATATCGAAAACCCTGGTGTAATAATTTTTCAGTAATACATAAATTTCTCTCGTTAAAATCTAAAACATTGTTACATACACGAGCGAATCATATAAGTTGAGATATATAAACACCGTAAGATGGTGACAATGGAACGCCACCATCTAAAAATGGATAATTAACGATAGGAATGAAAATTAAATGGGTTTTTTGTTTTTTGTTTTTAGTGATGACCATGATTGTGCATGTAAAGCAAACGTTTTAAGAACACACTAAAGAATTGTCAATAGCCATAACGTTAGCAATGAGGTTTTGAACAAAAGATTTACAAAATTGTATTCACTTACCATCTGTGTATTAAAATATTATAAAACAAGTTTTCAACTAAGTTCGTATATATAACTTTTTGACGGTAAATGTCAAATTCATTGTTGCCAAATATCAATAAAATCTAGAACTTGTTATGTCCAAATCATAAAAAATTACATCTCTTTATATACTTATTAGAATAAAACGGTGTATAACGGAAATTATTAGGCTGATAAAAAATTTAAACGCAAAATTTATTTTAGACATTTATAGGCAATGCATAAAGGTCATTTATATGATTCAGGGTTTGGTTTGTGCTTATCAAACAGAATTTAGAATGCATTTTCGATTGACAACACAGTTTCTAAATATTCTATTCCATTTCTGCTTCTATAGGAAATGTCGTGCATTCTCTTTTTGGAAACACTTTGGTAGTACTTGTTCGTATCATCCAACTCAGTTGTCAGTGCTCCGGATCCGGTAGTGAATTCATTTATTAGAAACTGTTTCCGTTAATATATTAAAAAGTTAAGGAGAAACTTAGGTTCTAAATACCTTAGTTGACCTCAGATAAATTTGGCTATTTTGTTAGGGAACTTTTGACCATATAGTCCTTCAGGTATTAAAGATGATTAATTATTGATGAAGAAAAGCTCTCTAGACGAACGAAATTGATAGTGTTATTTTCAGGTATGAGAGTTCGCGAAATGAGAGTCTTACGATGTCACTACGAAGTTATCAATCCGAAACCTAAAATCCCCGTTAATGGAAACACAGTAACCGTAATAGGCACACCAAACAGAAAAGAGGTTTTTATTTAGGACTTTATAAAGGTACGTTGTTACATAAAAGGGGCACTAGTTGTCAAATTCATAGTCACCGAAATGACTCAAATTCTTATATTTGATTTTTACCATAATATTAAAACTTTTATTCAAATTATAGAAAGTCACAAACAAACAATACACAATAGACGTGGTCGATAATATATGTCTCAGCGTTTCGTGTGTTTTTTAGTCTAGACACAATATAATTAACTTTCGAGTTGTTCTCCGAATACTGTCGATGGTCATATAAGTAATAAAAACATAAACATATATATAAATAGAAAGAGATCTCATTGATGTTTGTAGGGCTTTTTAATTTCATACTATAGGTTGAAAATATATTTTAATAATCGTTTTTACTTGTATAGATATGAGTTTTGTTGATCGAGTAAGTCAATCAAATGATGTACCTGTGTTTCACTTTATCAATGTTGACATTCTTTCCTTTTTTCTTACAGAATACGCACAATTCATGCAATCCATCATTTGCTAAGGGTTAAAGTTCACATGAATACAGATCCAATGAGGTTGAATTATTCACCTGCAAGTAAATAATTCATCATCGATATTTCGAAACATATTTTGACATATAAACTGAACTGTATTGGCTGCTAAAAGCGAATTATTATTTCACTATTTCACTTCCATATTTGATTAAACAAAACGGAATCATGTTTCAATTTTTGTTATATAGCTCGTAGCTAGTGCCCCTTTGGGACAAAGCACATTCAAAATAATCCTTATTAGTGTTATGCTTTTGAAAATTAACCGATATCTGTTGCCTTTTAAACTCAGAAACCGTAAGTTGTATACACCTAGGAGATTTCTGATAATTATCAAATGTGACCTTAAAAACTAGGTTCGATCATATATAAATAGAAGTCTTGAGTAGGGGAAATATTGAGATCTGTTGACAGTTTGTTAAAAAAAATTATAACTTTGAGCTATGATAACTTTTAAACCATTGGTGGTATTCAGGTATGACCATCAAATCATACGACCTTCAATTTGCATGAAAAGTTTAAAAAAAGATATAATCTGTTAAAATCAATTATATGTAACAGATAATAATGTTGTTGAAATAATCAATTCGTGACTTCCTCACAAATTCAGTTTCATATTTATAGACATGTTTATTTCGTTGCTGATTCACACATCCTAAAAAACATGTTAATTCATGAAGTTAAATCTTATTATAATAAATTATACGAAATAATCTAAGAAGGTATCAAAAATTGAATTGCATGAACTAAGTTCATAAAGCAAATGAAACTAACAATGTTGATATAGCTATAAAGGTAAATATTTATTTACCACCCCCCCCCCCCTAAAAAAAACCTAACAACTGGGACCTCTCTGTCGTTTGGTATGTTTGAGATAACAGCTGTTCTTTTTAAAGTGATTTATATTTTAATAAAGAAATTATACTTTTTAATCTTTCTAGTAGCCAATTGTTTGAGTTTGGTGACTGTGTAAACACGTCTGTCCCTTCGAACTTGTGTTAACGAATACAATTAATACATTTAAGTCTGACTCTTAATGTAACGTTCATCTAGAGACTGACAATATAAGTTGATTGGGAACAGAACTGTACGACAAAAAGAAACGATTTCAGCTTCGCAATTGTGGTTTTTGAATTTATAAATAGCAACATTCTAGCAGTGCCTGCCAATGGAATACATACCTCCGAGTTGATACAATATCCAGAATGTTTTCTAATGATTTTCTTGATAGAAGGTTAATGCTCATGAGGAAGGTAAAAAACCAAGCATTTCAAGTAGTAAATTTAATACATCCCTTCGTTAATTTACGGACGCCATCACAGTTGGTTTACCAATTATGAATAATCTGTTTCACAGAAAATTGAAAGATAACTTCAAATTGTTCACATCCCTGTCCTTCACATTTTCCAGAATGTTTTCCATTGTAATTCCGTCATCGTTGTTTCTATGAGGATTCTTTTTTTACATGTCACTTTCGGAGTTTCCTGTAATATTCTTGTCATTGGTGTGATAAAGTTTTCCGGTCTTTATGCAAATTTTCTGAATTTGAACTCCATGGAAACACTTTCGGAAAAAACAATGGCTGATTCCACCATTGAAAATTGTCTTGGAAAATGTGAAGGTCAGAATTATTAGAGTGTGATCACTTAAAAGGTAGGTCAGTAGTGGTTTTTCTTTTGGCGATTTATGAATGGAATGTTAAAAACTATACCATGAGTGAACATGGTTGATAGTGTAGATTATTTTTACCTATAACCGCTACGAATTTCAGCTGACGGCGACTACAGTGTAAAACATTTCAAACAGGAAAACCAACGACAAAATCTGTATACAAACCAAGAAATATCTTTGAACCATACGAACAAACGACAACTACTGAACAACAGGCTCCTGCCTCAGGACAGGTGCATAGATATGTCGCTGTGTTGAAGACCCACTGTGGCCTTATGCTGTTATCTGCTTGTTGGTGTTGTCTTCTTGACATATTCCCATTAATTACAATTTCTATTCCCAGTTTTTATTTCTATTGTAATTAAAAAAACATATCACTATGTTCACATGATATATTCGCTATCAACAATTTATCAATTCCGTATTACGAATTCCTCTTTCGTTTGTAATGTTGACATTATTCTTTTTGGTTATCAGATAAACAATTGTGAAAAATAATTTGATTTACAACATGGCAGTGGGGATCAACGGAACAGCGACAGGGTAATGCGCAAGCACAATTGTGTTGGTTTTATTTGTGTATTGATTGTTATGTTTCTATCTCTTTTAATTGGATTGTTTGCCTTTAATGAAGACTTCGTCTTCATAACTATAATATTTAATGTCTCGTAAGCCACGCGGTTTTTTTCATATTTTTATTTGTTGCTTTGTTTAGCGATTTAGAAGCAACCTTTACAATCATAAAACAAATCAAACCCAGTTCTTGATATTCAACTGTTTTATACTATTTTTATTTTGACAGATCTTGGATAAGCTGCTATCTTTTTCTACGTTGCAAACATTAATATAACACACAATAGAAAACCCGCTCACGTCATGAGGAATTTTGATATGCTGATATTATATTTGCTCATGTTGTGTTGATATATAGGATTGTCCAAACATGTCCTAATAAAGAAATAAAGAAGAAAATTGTGGCCGACTGCACAAGGATGGGATAATATGATATACAAAAACATTTGCCACTGAACTTGATCTCAGTTATAACAATATATTTTTCCTCGGAAGCAAGGCATTTGAACGGTTTGGCTTTTTGAGATATTAAAGATCGATAATATTGATTTGGGGATTATTGAAATAGAAACGTTTTATGGTCTAACCAAACATAGGTGGCTTTCAATGAGAATTTATCAATTTAATATATCATCCATAATTTTTAAAAGTGCATTTAAACCTTTATCATCTCTTACTCATTTAGACAACAGATAGAATATGCACAAATTGATCAGAAAACCAACAATATTATTCCTTTTTTGGTGATTTACTTGAACTAAAACAGTTATATATGGATCTTGCCCAAAAACCCGTTTTCAACTCAAGCAGATTTGAACAGCTGCTCAACCTTCATACACTAAAATTTGAAAAATGTTATTTACAAAAAATGTCAAATGATACGTTGATCAATTTACCAAGTACTATTACAGCGCTACACATTTGCGGGTGTAGCACGTTTATACCCGTTGTATAATTTGGGTTCTTAAAACCTTTCCCCACACTTATATAGTTAAATATGATTGAAGTCAACATCAAACTAGCAGATGCATTGAACCTTTTATTCCCGTTTACTGGAAGGGAACTAACTTCAATAACTTAATTTATTACCTGTGATATGGTGAAATATTTGAAAGAAATTTGTGTGCATACGTTAGTCTTAGCAGAAAGTAATATTGTTGGATATGAACAAAATTCTTTACTCGCGTTTACATATCCTCACTGCTTAGAGTATCTTGTGTTTTCAGGGAACCGGTTTTCTATAGCATATGGACTATAGAGCTTATAGTTTTCGAAAAGAAGATAACTTACTTGAAATTCATTAACTTATCTTATAATGCCATCAATTTTAACGATATGAAGTACTGCAATATTGAAGCTCTTCAAAGTGATTAATTCAGAAACGAAATATATAGCAACGGCTGTGAAGTTCAACCAACAGATGCTATAACATTGCAAAATTCAAATACAAACCTTTCGTATTCTAAATTGACCGAAGGAACAAACATGACGATTCCGTTGCCCGTAAACCTTACCTTTCTCCGTTTATCGCATTATATGACATCATATATGCAGTATGGAATTATTTTCTGTGACTGTATCTTACATTAATTTGTAGGATCCTTTACTATAGATAATTTAGCTGATCTGTAAAAAATAACATCTCCATGCCTTATATATCATGTACTGTAGTACGACGCTAGATTAAAATGTACGTGGAAAGGTAACACCCGGCCACCGAAAGGTTCATTTTGATGAATCCTAGGAGGTCGTGTGGTCTAGCAGGACGGCTACAGTGCAGGCGATTTGGTGTCACGATATCTCAGTAGCATGGGTTCGAATCCAGGTGAGGGAAGAACAAAAAAATTGCGAAAGCAAATTTACAGAGCTAACCTGGTTGGGTAGATATTTAGACGAGTTGTATATACATAATGTACACAGCCATGTATCACCATCACTGCTGGTGATCCGATGGATAAATCTGTTGTAGAGTTGTCACTGGCTCAGACGTACTTATAAATATAATTATTAACTTTCACTGTATCTTACATTACTTTGTAGGATCCTTTACTATGAATAATTTAGCTGGTCTGTAAAAAATAACATCTCCATGCCTTATATATCATGTACTGTAGTACGACGCTAGATTAAAATTTACGTGGAAAGGTAACACCCGGCCACCGAAACGTTCATTTTGATGAAGCCCAGGTGGTCGTGTGGTCTAGCGGGACGGCTACAGTGCAGGCGATTTGGTGTCACGATATCTCAGTAGCATGGGTTCGAATTCCGGCGAGGGAAGAACAAAACATTTGCGAAAGCAAATTTACAGATCTAACATTGTTGGGTTGATGTTTAGACGAGTTGTATATATATAAGAAAAAAAATAAAAGATAATAACTGTTTCAATTCATCACTTTTACTAGTACTTTCACTGCTTTCACAGATCTTTAGGTAATGTGACTTGTATATAAAACAATTGATTGATATATAATTCTATATATATACCTCGTAGCTGATACCTATGTCAGGTAAAATAAAAATAAAAGTTGCTATAAGTGTCATTCTCATGCAAGTAAAAGATAATTATTAAGTAAGAAAAAAATAACTTTTATAAAAAAAATGGATAAAATATATTTATATTATAGGATTCAAACGTTAAAAATATTTTGCATCTGCAAGACTTATACGTAGACAAGAAAGCCGAATTCATTTGATTTGATTTTTCTGTTTTGTTATGAAATGAAAATAAAACCTTGATTTGATAATATTTGAGTCATACATTTGACATTATCTTGCTTTGCTGTAGGACAATTATCAAGACGAGTTATAGATATCCACAGTATGTTAAAAATGAGAAATTAATAAAATCGAAATCTCTTGAATATCTACATATGTATATAACTCTTACCGAATATATATTTCCACATAATTGTTGATCCAAAACAATATCACATATACATCCATAGGCATCGGAAATGAAATTTACCAGCACAAGACCAGTGACGATCACTACCGTTAGCGTCATGGTTGTTCTAAAATAAAGACTGCCATTCAGAATTTTAACATTTTCATTAAATAAGTTTTCCGAAAAATATAATATCACTTATACTGACAATAATATATGATACGTTGAAAACAGAATAAAGACAAAAAAGGAATGTGTATAGGTTAGCTATGACAATGGTGTTTATTGTAGATATAAAGACGAAATGAATTTACTTTGATTGACAAATAGGAAATATCAACAACGCAAAATATATAAAAGTCAATTGTATCGCTATAAGGTACTATAAGCCTCATACCGTAACAATATGCAGTCATTGACGATGTTCAAATCTGGTAAATCGATGAAGGAAAATAAAATTAAAAACAAATCCACAACGTCAGCGAGACAAGAACTAACAATACCCAAAAGTGTTGAAGTTCTTATCAACATGGCATAAAATTTTTAAGAAAAAATTTGTAATCAGGGCGTGTATATATTTTTTAAACATTGAAAATGATAAAAATTCTGGTTTTTGTTTTAAGCACTGACTTAGAAAAGATTGAAAGATGTTACTATAGTTATCAGTGGTTATGAAGGAATGATACTGTACATTGTATATAACTAAAATTTATCAAATAATGACAGATTTAAAGAGTCAACAACAACACATTTTATAACTTATTAAACATGGAAAAAGCAATCTTAGCTTAGGATATTGAATAAATATACACGTCCTTGTCTTAAATTTTGAACCGTTAATATATACACTAGGGAACTGAATTTCGCAATAGTTCATCCTTCTTATTCACTCTTAAAACAACAGAGTGGTGTTGTTGTGTATGAATTATTTGTCGAAAAAAAATCTTTTGTTACCTTCTTAAAATGATAAGTTGTATTGTTAATAATGTTTAATTCTCCTTTGTGGTTTGTATTGAAGTCAAACTCGTGTCTTATGTAATTTCTGCTTCTATCATTTGTATATGTCTTTTTGGAATATTTAAATAAAACTAAAAAAACAGGTACATCAATTTAAGAATGTATATTTGAAAAAGGACCGGTAAATACATTTTGTTATCTATAAGTTATCAATTCAAATTTAATTTCTTATTTTAATTTTAACATAACTCACTTCCCAGTTGGTACCTCAGTTTCAATCTGAAATTTATCAATTTCAAGTTATCATTTTTCAATTCCATGATGACATTTCTCAATTTCAAGTCCGTATATATCTCAGTTCCAAGCTGATATTTCTCGATTCCAAGTTGACATTATTGTCTCAATTTCAAGATTACATTTATGAATTTTAAGTTGACATTTCTCCATTACAAAATGACATTTCTCGATTTCAAAATGACATTTCTGAATTCCAAGTAGACATTTCTTAGTTTTAAGTAAACATTTATAAAGGCAGACATAGCTTTCAAACTTAAAAAAAAACGACTTGAAAAACATAGAACCGGAATATATCATAATTAACTAAACAATGTCAATTTGACAGTAATATTTGCAAAATTGATATTGAAATTTTATTATGATTCTGTTTTTTGCAGGTTTGGTATCTCATTGAACCGCTCAAATCCATTGCTACTGCAACCATGATATTTGCACAATTTCGTTTTCTGGTTCAATTATATAGACATGTTGTACAGTGAAAGAAAATTCATCATAGTAACCACAATTGATATTTTGAAAAAAGAGGCGCATTTCGTCTACAAAAGACTCATCAATGAGGCTCGAAACAAAAATTGTTAAAAAGACCAAATACAGTAAAATTTGAAAAGCATTGATGAACTGTTATTCCTAAAAGTTTTGTCAATTACAGCTTAAGCTTGGGATACTTAACTCTCAGAAAATCAACAGTTACAGATAGGTTTGACAATGTTGCATGGCGATTCAACCGTCGCAGATTCCAATACCGGGAACACATTTTGGTTTACAACTTATAATAGTTATCAAAGGTACCAGGCTTGTAATTCGATACGCGAGATGCGCGTTTTGTCTACATAAGACTCATCAGTGACGTTCAGATCAAAATAATGTGAAAGCCAAACAAAACAAATCGAAGCATTGAGGAACAAAAATTCCCAAAAGTTGTACCAAATATAGTTAAGGTAATCTATGCCTGAAATAGGAAAATTGGTAGTATTTAGAACATTAAACATATAGGTTATTGAAACAACGAAGATATTCTAATCATATTTATCCTTCAAGGAACTATAGAGCTGAAATATTTGATCACATCGTAGTAATGCCTATTGTTAGCCACTTTGTTATAAGTCGAATATAAAACAGTATAAAATCTAGTGTTAATCATATCGATCGCATTAACTTACAAAAGTACCGACAAAGTTTGAAACTCAAGCATGACTATTCTTATGATTCCGACGGCTACAAAAAACAAGGAAGATGACAAATCCGTGATTAACTTCTGATCCTTATTTTTTGGCACAGTAAAACTATAGTACACTATTTAGAAGTGTATTTTACAAAAGATTAAACAAAATACCAAACTCCAAGATAAATTCAAAAAGTGGAGTCCATAAGAATTTTGAAAAAATTAAACGTTCGACTTTATCAGCAAATCTTTCCAGCAAATTGTCGAGATGTCTTTTGATCTAATTCTTATTTAAGCCTTACCAAACTTATCAATGTTTAGTTGCAAGGAAAGTCTCACTATCGTTTTAAGCGGTCTAAGGTAGTATTTTGATATTAAACGTACCCTTAAAGGCCTACATATATTTCTCTATCTCCAGTTTTATACCGAATACGAATTAAATTTATGTTTTAAAATATGTACATGCATTTTTTATCTTGGAATTTTGTGGTATAAACAGATACAAAGTATTACAAATTTCAAAGATTTCAGTTATAAGATACAATTACAACAATTGCATTTTGATATCCACGATAACAATGAAAATGGTATATTAACTCTGAATTGACAAGACCAACCTGTCGTAGTTTAATGCTATTAGAGGAGAACAACGGCACAACATTAAAATGTAACACACACATATAAATTTTGAAAATACGACACACAGCCCAATATTCGAGGTGCCCTTTGAAAAAAAATTGTAATGCATATGAACTTTCAATTCTTGGATATATTTTTTTTCGAAACTTCATAGAAAACTGGGTTCAGATTTAAAAGTTAAAGGTAATCCTATGGGAAATCGCACTGTCTATATTTTACAGAAATGGAACCTATAGTGAGTGAAAAATAAGAACATTTATAATTTCGCCATATCTTATTAAATAAACTCAAATACAAAGTTATATTAATATTTCATGAAGATTGAGAAATCCTTGGCCTCTACCATGATGACTCAGTATAAATGCACAGTTTACAAAATTTTACGGACGCCATCACGAGATGGTTGACCGTTATGGAATAACCGTTTCACAAATGATATCGGATATGTTCCTTACGTCGTAATTACAAACTCCTTCCCTTTCATAAATGCGACCTCCCGAATTAGACTATTTACCGGATTTGTTATCTCATAAGCACACGATGGGTGCCACATGTGGAGCAGGATCTGCTCACCCTTCCGGAGCACCTGAGATCACCCCTAGTTGCTGGTGGGGTTCGTGTTGTTTGTTCTTTAGTTTTCTATGTTATGTCATATGTACTATTGTTTGTCTGTTTGTCCTTTTCATTTTTAGCCATGGTGTTGTCAGTTTATTTTCGATTTATGATTTTGAATGTCCCTCTGGTATCTTTCGTCCCTCTTTAATATGCATAAGTTACCTAAAGCCCTGTATGCAAAGTACATTCATAATATATGCTCATTTTTAATTCAAATTGTTAAGCAGTGCTTATATTTACTCTTTGCAGTCATTGAAACTCAAAGATTCCTGATGAATATTGTTGTTGGGGTGTTTTCGTTGTGTCGAAACCCCAAACATAAGCTGTTACACTTGAATGAGGTGTCTTGTTACCGTGGCATAAAAAGATACGTTAGTTTTCTCGTTTGAACTGTTTTACATTGCCATTTCGGGGCCTTTTATAGCTGACTATGCGGTATGGACTTTGCTCATTGTTGAACGCCGTACGGTGACCTACAGTTGTTACTTACTGTGTCATTTTAGTCTCTTGTGGAGAGTTGTCTCATTGGCAATCATACCACATCTTCTTTTTTATACAAGTTAAAGATACAAAACAGCCAACAATAGTCTATTCTATCCTGCCAATGTAATAAATAATCCATATTCATGTACAACAAAATTATTTTGCATATTTGAGGCCTCAAGAGCAAAAACTGAGAAAAATCCCAAAACCCCTGGGTCATATAGAATAATTTAGTCTGTAAGGGTTATGATTTTATTATTCTTAAGTTCTTCTGTATAAAAAACAACATCTGTGCTTTGAATTTATGCAAAATCAGATTCCGGTAGTCAGTTCTAAAAACGTTTAGTAGATTCATATAACAAACTGTTAACTTTATACATACATTTGTTTGCAAATATGGCTTTATTTAAACACTTCTAGTAATATATTAGCCAAATTATGTTAGATGTATAGTAAGAGATCATATAAGTATGACAAGAATTTTTCACTGACCATTTTGAGGTAGAAATCGTGAACTCTCAAAGATAAATAGGCAAACAGTAACATGTGGACTGGAGACAAAGGCAGGATTAGACACTTTACATAATCTTTAATTTTGTAATGATTAACTACTAAACTTTACATTTATAGTATTCTGGAATGATTTCAACATGTTATCAGAATAGTTTCATACAGGTTCTAGGTATTTCATGTCAGAAAATATGCACATAGAGTAATATGACATTAATTTAAGTCTTGTTTTCAAGTACTTAAAAAAATGAAACAAGGGTGGGGTATGAAATGTACTGTAAAAGAAAAGTAAATGCAGTGAATTCTTTTAGACTATGATTTTGATGTTAGTATACGTTTGAAAATATACTTGTCGGACATATAACTAGGATATACTAGATAGATAACTTGATAAATTGTATGAAATCAACAGGTCTGTGCTATGTGTCTGTAACTTTCAACAGGACTTATTAACATATTTGGTAACCAATGCATTTTACAAATTTTGTATTTTTTCTAGAATTTGGGCACTGCAACACGACTACTTGATACGTTAAGACATGATACTTTAGAGTAAGTGTTACAAAATCCAGTTCATTAATATATTTCTACACGATTTCATAATTTAGATACATAAAATTCACAAAATTATGTACACATAATGGTACATTGCCGTATCACCTGCATGTTCTACAAAGAAATTGTCCATCAGATAGACAAAAAATATGTTAGTAAAAAACTAGAACTTTGGCATAACTTTAAATATGGGTCTTTTAAAATAAACAACCTTGCCCCATGTATGGTTAGATAATCAGCAATAATAATAAGGCAACCTCTCAAGGAGCGAAAACTGTACACAACCTGGATAAATCACCACTAAAGGCAACTGATCTAGAGGACGGGAACTTCAACGACAAAACCAAAGGCCTTGAAGTTATAAAACTTCATTTTGCTGGCACGATTTAAGTGCTCCAAGTACTGAGCAAAATTTTATGACTTTAAGGCCTGGTCCTCGAAGTTTTGGGTTGAGCATAAAGCTAAAAACCTCATCTCATAAAACAACAACTTATTACAAACATCAACACACAAAAAAATAACAAACAGCAGGTACCCATGATATGTCAGGCTTCTCAGGTAGCAATTTGATATTATAAGAAGAAAGCCCAACTCGAGAGGCCTTGGACATCAACTGGAATCTCATGGATTCAAAAAAATTATTAAGGTTGGCGCATGGAATGTGAGAAATATGTTCCAGGTCTCAAAAACTGAGCAATCATTAGAGAGATGGAAAGATACAAGCTATGAATATCACACATAGACATACCATCATATTATAAGAAAAGAAAAATAACATACAGAAGGAATGACATTCATTATGGATAAGGAATGTACAAAGAGCTTGATAGAATGAGAACCTATATATGAGCAATTGCTCAGAGCTAGTTTTAATTCCAGCTATGACACGACAACCATTTTCAGTTCTACTCGCCTACAACATTGCGGAAGAAGAAATCAAAGACGATTATTAAGAAGCTCTTCAGTTTCAGGTTAGCAAAACACCACAATATGATGTCCTCCTTATTATAGGAGACAAAAATGCTAAGTTTGGGATCGGAAACACACGAAGGAGCTATGGCAAAAAAAGGTCATTGTGTAATGAATGAGAATGGAGAGAGACTGGCAAATATGTGTTCAAATAATGGATTTTTTTTATTTAAGCATAAAGAAAAACACAAAATTACATGAAATTCTCACAACAACTGGGACAAAAATTAGATTGACCACATCATTATAAATGGCAAATGGAGACAATCATTACTCGATACCCGATCATTTAGGGGAGTTGACGTGAACAGCGAACTCTTTTTTGTTTATCCCTTTATAAAACCATTACCTTTGTCAAATTGATTTTTTTTTCAAACAAATACATGAAATAGTCCACAATGCTTTCCAGTACAATGGTAACATACGCTCTAAATGTATCGCTTCGGGATACCGAACGGCATATTTCGTTAATAGTGAACAAGAAATAAAACATGCAACACCGCCAAATAAGTGATCAGAGAGCTTGGATTTCTGAGTGTCAACATATTTGTTGAATTTGGCAGAAGAATTTTTCAACAAATTCTAGCATTGGAACGAACTGTTCGTCACTCCTTGTCGACCTCTATTTATTTTCATATAATCTGAGTTTATTCAGATCTATTTTATTTCACTTTTAGATATATTGATGATGTTCTTTATGATAACATCCAAACTTATTTGGTTCCATTTATATATTATCAATTACTAGAAATTAAGGAAACAACATACACATCCTCCCAATCCTCATTTTTACACTTAAACCTTGAATTTGAAATAAGCGGTCAGCTCAGTCACAGGCGCTATGATAATCGAGACGATTTTAATTTCCTTCACCCTAGCAGCAATATACTAACTGCACCTGTATAAGGGATATATATTTTCTAACTCATTCGGTATTAAAGAGCTTAAGCTCTACTCAAATTTCATAAAACTAAGAGTAAATTGACTAAATTCTAGCCTTTATACATTCCTGGAATATAAGCATATACATTTTTATCACGCAATATGAATATTCACGCTTAAATGTTAATGTTATGGGATAAACAATCATAGTTTTATTTCTTTTTAGCATCGTTCATAACAATTATTCAGGTTTTTTTGTATCCTAAATAAGTAATAATCAGTTGGTTTTTTTCTGTATCCTAACTATTTATTAATTATTAATATTTGATTTGTTTATGTTAATTGACCCTTCTATCTTTCAGTTTCATTCGTTTGAAAAACTTGTTTTAAGTACCAAGGGGTACAATCAAAATCACGTGATGGATATACACACACCGGAAGTTATAGTCGAGCAGACCGCTTGAAAGGTAAGTAGTCGTATTTACTTGTTTATATCAATAAAATTTAATAAATAAGATAGTGCACCGAATGTCGGATACTATCTAGTTTTGAAATACACAATTATCCTTGCTGGAAAGCGTGCAGTTAATGATAACACTTCGACACAGTTCCAAAATTTCACCAGATAACTGTGTCGAAGTGTTTGCAATAACTATACGCTTTCTAGCAAAAACAATTGTGTATTTTAAAACTACACACTATCCGACATTCGGTGTGCCAACTTATTAATAAAAATTTAATTGATATAAACAAGAAAATGCAATAACTAACCTTTCAAGCGGCGAGTTCGACTGTAACTTCCGGTGTGTGTGTATCCATCACGTGATTTTGATTGTACCCCTTGAGTACAGATAGAAAGCAGATACAAAAGGGCAACAATGTTATAATCGCGGAGTAGAGAAGCATTTTATCCTCATTCATGGAACATTTTATGTTATGCTGTTCTATTATTACTTGATGATAGTTTGTCTTCACATAATATGGTTTTGACATTACGTAATGATGTCTTGGTATAACTTAATCTGGAATAGGCATAACTTAATGATATTTCGATATTGCATGATATGGTTTCGTATTGACTTGATATAGTTTTGTCATTATTTAATATGGTTTTGTCATTACTCGATGTGTATTCACCATTATTTAATGTTGTTGTGTCATTAGGCAATGTTGTTTTAACATTACTTGATGTGTATGAGACTTGACGTAATGTAGTTGTTTCATTACATTATTTGGTTTTTGTTGTGTCGTAATGACGATTTGCTAATTCTTTATATGGCTTTGACATTACGAAATGATATTTTAAAATTTGACCATCAAACACTACTTGGTGCGTTTGTTTCAGTATTTGATGTGGTTCTGTCATTCTTTGATGTGGTTCTGTCATTCTTTGATGTGGTTATCCCATTACTTGATGAGGTAAAACCACGTGACCATTTCGGAAAAATATGTTCTTTTTTAAGACCGATTTCCATATTTCGTTTGTGTAATTCGCTTTGGGTGAGTACCGCTATCCATTAAATTAAAGTTCAAATTAAAGTTCAATTGTTGTTCATTGTCATTTGGTATGAAAAAGAGGAACGACAGACAAAAGTAAGAAAAAAAGTACAAATTAACAGTAATTCGGTCATAAGGGTGATATTCTCAAACCAGTTGGTCCCGCAGTTTTTCCTTAGTTCTGAAATGGAAGCTGTAAATTAATATGAAAATTAAAGATTCTTATCGTTCCTGACGTTATCGAATAACGTTCACACATATATAAGCCAATGCAGCGGGTTTTGTGTAGCATTTTTAACGATAACTTTCCCTAGATGCAGAGTGCCGAGAGTTTTGATGCAATACGTAGCGGTTATTTGACATAGATTGTTTTGTCGTTTTCCGGCAGTCATTCTACTCATTGTTAATCTTTAAAAAGTATTACTTTACTTTTTAAATATTCTGTTTCTTTGATATTTAAGCATCTGCACGCTTTATCTATATATGTTCTTATGCATAACAGGCACAGTTTTATCACTTCATTTTTATTCTTGGTATAGATATAGGAAGATGTGGTGTGAGTGCCAATGAGACAACTCTCCATCCAAATAACAATTTATAACAGTAAACCTTGGTTTATTTTTCAATAAGTACTTATTCATGATTCACGTCGTATCCCCATGAAATTTTGTTTTGAAAGTAGAAATCTAATTCATAGAAGCTTAGGATGATGTGTGAAAAATTCGTTTTAAAATGGTCATCAAAAACATCGCTCGGACAAAATTGAAATTTATTTGGATGAGAATACGGATATAATTAGGGGGAAAAGCACAATACAAGCAGACGTTGAAAATCATACAGAAAATAGTTTGTTTGTATGGAATGTAAAAAAGTGGTTATTTAGCCGAATAACTTTTCCTGTGTTCCATGTGTAAACAGTCTCTGAAATTCATTGGTCTGTACAGAGTAAATTCGATATAGTTTTGGAAATATTTTCAAATACAGTGCCAGCTTTGATATCGTATAAACCACGTCTACTATGGACGGACAGCAACATCGGAATGAAGCATTAGAAAGTTAACGAAGGCTGAGAAATACATGGGGACTTGATTCGGCAGAAATAAAATTACAAAATTCAGGTTCCGTTACAGTCTGAATAAAGCCAGCCCCGAGTATCCACTTGCGCCTACAAACGTAAGTTTATAGTTGGGGCTGGCTGTAGTCAGACCGGTTCCGTGTTCCCTGATTCCGTTATAATTTTTTTCTCGAAATTTACATGCGAACGGCTGACTTTTTATTATTCAAACGGCAAGAGACTGTAAAAAAGCTAGATCTTGAAATCATTTAGATTTTATATTCGTGTTAAATTACGCTTGCATGGGTATTTGGTGCTTTTTTAGTTTTGAGTTGGAAATAATGTACATGTACAAGTTGGGAGACAAAACGACTGAAAGAAAATTAACAAAGTTACCTTTTAGGGCTCTGAGGGCCATATTGCTCGCATAATAGGCGTCGGAAAAGGCCCGGAAAGTTTCTTTCTTAAAATTAGTTTTTAGAACAAGTATACAAGTATATATATACATGTATAGCGTCAGTTTAAATTTTCCCGACCATCATCACGGATGACCTGCCTCTATTGCCAAACCTACCTATTGAATTTATTGTTAACTTGTTCTCGTCCTGAACATGCATGAACTATTTTCCACTGGACGTTAACCAACCAATAATCAAAGCAATCAATCCTACAATTTACCCCCGTCACTTGGAACTTTAGATGTTAAAATTTAAATCATTGCCTCTAATTTTTCAAAAAATTCGACAAAGTTTAAACGCAGACCGCGAGGAAGACCAAAATTGAACAGTTACGCAAAACTAAATATCTACGTTACCGCTAGCTCATTTTGGAAGTGGGGTAACATGAGACTTTATTTGAAAAAGTACAAGTACAAATAAAAAACAAATTGTGTACATGTACATGTTATTTGTACAAAAGTTGGCTGATAGAATGATAAATGGAGATATGTGATATGCAATTTATAAGATAGCAACAGCTGGGCATTAATTAACTGACATCAACACCTTGAAGACATCAAGAAAATCGTGATTAATGCTAATTGGAATAGTATCTTTACACTTCTTATTTGATGTTTTAGTAAACGTTGGAAAGTTTTGAGCATGTGTAGTATAATTGTCACAGTAACATTTCAGTCTCTTGGTAAATATTAGTTTAAGTCTTAAAACTTTTGCTCTTCTCTAGAAAATTCAAACCATTATGAAATATAAGGAGATGCGGTAAAATTTCCAATTAGTCAAGTTTCCACCAAAGACGAAATGACGGAAATGCTATCCTTCTTACATTGCTACTACATTTCAGATCTCCAAATTACCATTCCATTATATGAACTGCATATTCAAAAATATGCATTGTCACCAAATTACTTATAGAGCACGTATCATCATATTGTTTTACATTCGTCCGTTCGACCGTTAATCCCGCACTTAGTATATATAGAGTTAATTCGGCTAATTATTTAGAACTACAGTAGTTTTGCTTCAGCTTTAAAACTATGTACCTGGTGTACTACTCATATTATAGGTGCGCATATCGTCTGGAGTTTCTTTTTTGTTTCATGACAGGCTGCTGGATTAGGCATTTTGATAAAAATACAAAGGCACACAGCTAGAGTAAAGACTCCGGCTTACATCTGATACAGGTTGAATTTCAAGCTAGAACTTTTAAATTTCGCAGTTGTTTTACTTATATAAAGAATGCATATATGATCTCAAGATTTGTTATGTAAATAATTTTTCACAAATGACAGAATGTTGAAATTTGTGAAATTTTGCATACAGTTTGCTAACCCGAATAATTCAGTCCCTCCCCGTAATCGATCTCTCCTACTTACTTAATGTAGTAAGCGGAATATAACGACTGAATTATTCGGGTTAACAGTTTGCAAGGTTTGTCCGACATGCTGAGCAAACAAGTAACACATTTACACAACGCAGAGTACACTATACTACATGTATTGTATGTACCAAGTCAATCATATGACAGCTGTTTATCATTCTTTTGATGTTTTTCAGCTTTTGATTTCGTCCTTTGATAAGGGATTTTTTCGTTTTGATTTTTTCTTGGAGTTTTGTTATTTTATTTTTTGGAATGTGTATTTTATCATGATCATTATTTTTCCTCATAATTTTCACAAAATCTTTTTTGACTGTTGCATCAAATGTGTCTTTTATAAACAACTGTTTTTAAAATCGTATTGTATCGTCCCGAACATTCATGAATTATTTGCCACTGAACGTTAAACAACCATCAAACCGAGCAATTAAAAAACTGTTAAGTGAATCATTTTTTTTAAAATACTATATTTCTGCATCACGGGATTCAGTGATGATACCACCATTGTCTAATATGATGGAGTTAAAAATCAGTAACTCGGATGAATCTCACGTGAAATGTTTCATTTAATTTTCACGTAAACTTAACAAAAATCTGAAGGTATTTTTTATTAGGCGAGTGTAATATTTGAAAAAGACGTCTAGTTAAGGACTTTAATGCACCCACATAACACACGGCTAATTTCTTTTTTAAATGAAAGAATAATGATTTAACTTTGATTTTTGCCCGGTCGTCACAAAATCGTACGGTGCAGTTTTTGTAAAATTGACGTTTGTTTCAGAAATTAGTTGAAAATTATAAAATAACGACATGTTTTTCAAGCAAAAGAAATTAGTCGTATCTCTTCTTTTAGACAGAATAATTAAGTGAATTAGATTCTTAAAATAATGAAAAACAATATTTACAACTAAAACTCCGCATGCTTTTGCATTCCTTCTAAATATTTGACATTTTGTACGAAAATTTTCATAATCCTGACCTTTTCGGATCTAAAATTAATTTTTTTATTAAATGCTTTTGCACTCTATTCATTTTAGATCACACCAAATCACTCATCAGTTATCGTTTTTTCATTCAAGATCAAGACTTTATCTCAACATTTCTTAAAATCACAAATTTCTGTAATTCTATGATGTTGGGTAAAATCACTATAGTTTCCGGAATCCTTTATCTATTTCGTTATCGTTTTTTTACTGAATATATTAGTCGCGTGTACTTAATAGTGCTATTAGAGTACGATAAATCATATTTAAACGGTTCTATTTCTATCTTGAACTTCAGTGTAGCTTAAATAGATATAAAATCGTTCGAAATTAAGATCAAATCAAAGTAAAACATAGTTTTTGAGTTCTGTAGAATTCACCCATTTCTAAATAAGGAATCGTATCGGAAAATTGTAGAAAATCTTCCGAGTCCTGTCAAATTTTTACAGTCCAGTTCACAATGAAACCCTTCCTATGCGAAAGAGCAAAAACTATCTATTGATTGACACAGATGCATAGTCTGTCATGTATTTACTACATAGAAACTATGTAGTTAAACACTTAAATGAAGATACAGTTGTATTGCCGCAGTGGGAAAACGAAAAGATGAAGTTTACAGAAGACTGGTCGATGAATATGAAAAAAATGAAAACATCCCATTTGAAAATACAAAATATCACAAAAGTTGCTATGAATATTTCAAAAGTAAGCACAAACTATCATCTTCTGTTTTTTCTGTACAAAGACTTTGTACTACATGAACCAATTCTACCGACCAGTCTCTTCTCATATATCAACGAGGACAATAGATCTACAACTCATTCTGATTTGTCTGTTTGTATATTTTGCAAATGTATAAAGCCTATAAGCAAGTTACACAACTTCATAAGATATCCTCTGAGTAGAAAACTCAAGCTGTATTGAGTGTTAAAATACACATATCTCCTACAATATATCGAAAAAAGAAGATGTGGCATGATTGCGAATGAGACAAATATCCACAAAAGACCAAAATGACACAAACATTAACAACTATAGGTCGCCGTACGGCCTTCAACAATGAGCAAAGCCCATACCGCATAGTCAGCTATAAAAGGCCCCGATAAGACAATGTAAAACAATTCAAACGAGAAAACTAACGGCCTTATTTATGTAAAAAAAAAAAGAACGAAAAACAAATATGTAACACATAAACAAACGACAATCACTGAATTACAGGCTCCTGACTTGGGACAGGCACATACATAAATAATGTGGCGGGGTTAAACATGTTATCGGGATCCCAACCCTCCCCCTAACCTGGGACAGTGGTATAACAGTACAACATAAGAACGAACTATAAAAATCAGTTGAAAAAGGCTTAACTCATCAGATGGACAAAAATACAAGTGGACGTAATGATCTGATTTACAAAATAACTCATGATAAATTTACTATTAAATCTTTATACCATCGAACTTGCATCGCTAAATATTTGCTAATAAATTTGAAGTCAGAAAGTAAAGAGCTATTTTATTCTGAACATAAAACAGCTTTTACTAACATTTCGACGATTAAAGATGACGTGCCTGTACACAAGGAAGTATTCTGGTTAACAACTTTAATTACTTGATCAGTTAACCGGGCTTAATTTATGCCCGAGGATCGCTGCCGAGAAAACTACATAACATATTATCAGCTTCAACAAATACTAAAAAATACATGTATATGGTCAATTTATAGTTACAATGTACATGTATACAGCATCAACAAGGCCAAGGTACATCCAATATTGTATACAGCAGCTCTATAATTTTGTCTTATTCTTTTTAACTCTTTTTCATTTAGATTTATCATTACAAATGCACCGTATTTATGGACACACCTTTGATAACTATTAACAAGTTTGACTGATCAACAGATTAGAAAAATTGAAAATGGGGCATACATTCTACATTATTTTTCTTCTGGGGGTCAAATTTTTATCCAAGACAATGTCGACCTAACTACAGAAACAATAAAAGTTCTCCGTATGACTTTGGTTGGTTAAAAGGCAACATTGGTCCGGTATGATGTTACCCAACTTTCTACAAGATTTGATCTGTTCACGCAGAAGGAGGGTTGAGATTGCAAAAACATGTTTAACCCCGCCGCAATTTTGCGCCTGTCCCAAGTCAGAAGCCTCTGACCTTTCTTATTTTTGTATGATTTTTTGTTTTAATTTCTTGAGTATATTTCGAAGCTTAGTATGACGTCCATTATCATTTCAAACTAGTACATTTTTGTTTAGGTGCCAGCTGAAGAACGCCTCCAGGTTTGGGAGTTTCTTGCTGCATTGATGACCCATTGGTGGTCTTCGGCCGTTGCCTGCTTTTTGAACGGGTTGGTGTCTCTGACAAATCCCTCATGTCCATTTTCAATTTTTAATTCAATTTGTATATAGTAGATCTTGTGTCCGCTTTCAGCAAAACCTCTGCTGTACTGGTATATGCCCATGCCAAGGAAGTTGTCTTTTTATGGATATTTTTACAGATATGAATGATTAGATTACAAGTTCAAATGAAGCTATAATATTCCTATATTGCAATATTCCGACACCTAAATGGTCCTACATCTCATTGGTCCGACGTTTCGATCATTTAGGTTATACGCTAACGGGATTTTAACATAAGAAAGCCAAATAAAACGTTCAATATTAGGATAACCTTGTCCTCCGTTTGAAGCGGCGAAACAAGATATACACAAGTATTACGTAGTGCCAAAGTAGCCGAATGTCATCACTAGCGTAATTTAAAAAAAGTACAAACTCCTTTGTCAAGTGTTGTTTAATTAATAAGATATCTCAAGATACACGGCGGCCGACTAAAGTAAAATCAAACACAGTTTGACGTACAATGAGTGGTCATTTTTTCCTTGTGATGTTTTATATTAAAATTGTCAATTTGTTGATATAAATATACTAGTAGCACTTTACTCATTTTAGTAATGTTAGTTAGTACTCTTATCATATCTGATTTAGTGATGTAAATGAAATTGCGGTATGATCCAGACTCAACATATTGCACTACAATAATAACAAAAAAATCCGCCCTGTGGTTGTCTGATCTTGAAGCGGTTCGTAGGCTTTCAAACTAACAGGAGACCATACGCTTCCTCAATTTTAATGTACAGCTCATCATGGGACTTTCTAAACAATTAAAAATACGTCATATGTTAAATTTCCCCTTGCTTCAAATATTTTGTTTCGGATTATTTATATCAAATTTGCAGATATATGTTTGTAAATACGTGCAATCAAATGATACGGAGGTATTATAAGATTTAGATAATACAAGGGCGACTACAGATACATTTGTGTGACTTAATGGTTGATTTTCAAAGACTCCGAGAGAAAACGTTACGTAACATGTGTTACCGTTAAAATCAACAAAAATTAATTAACACTATGATAGAAATATATTTTCCCAACAGTAATACAGCATTCCTATAAAATTGTTTCATTTTTGCATTTGTTTTGACTCGATTTTTCTATTGGAAGTATCCGTGAATTGAAATTGCACCCATGACCTTTGACCTCGAGTTAAAAAAAAATGCACCATAATTTCTTTTGACGACCGGGATATTTAGAAAGTACACATGCTTAGCTTTCCAGTGATATATAATTTAGCCGTGTGTTAGGTAGGTGCATTAAAAATGTAAATTTGGCTCTCACATCACTCGCCTATATGGTTTTAATCAAATTTTAGAACAAAGATATTATTCAAATAATTTTATTTCAAATATTTACGTGAATTTAACGTGTACAAAATTCCGGTGATTTATGCATGAACTATTATCATAAGATTCACATGGAACCTGTTCACGCAAGTTTCAAGTCATGATATACTCGTTTAATGTGAAAATCAGACGATATTGATATTAATTCATATAAGTGAAATTCCATGTGCAGGACGAAATAAAATTATATCTGATTCAGTAGAATTTTATATTGCATTACTAGGAACTTTACGACAGTCGACAGGGGAAATGAAAATAAAATGTACTCATTCAGATCCCGACACATATTTTTTTCTCCATTTCTCTGAGAAGGAATAACGTTATATATATATATATTCCGTACACCATAACGTCACACGTTTTTGGTCAAATTCTAGGCCTATCGATCAACTTTGAAGCCATTTATTTCAAAAACAAGGATGGTGACATATGAGTTTCTATACGTGTATGGATTCACTATGCAATCCTGGATACTATGTTAGTTTTTTGTTTTTCTCCGTATATAAGAAAATAGCCATCCATTCGAAAATCTAAAAAGGTAAGCCGAAAAAAAGGCATTTCCCCTACAATGTATATACCTAAGTAAATTTGTCGCAAAAATTGACGTTTTCCTATGAAAATTACAAAAAAAACAAAAATGGTGACCCCCATTTTTTATTACATATTCCGATGTAACTCGATTCAAAGTACACGTATGCCAAAAATTTTGGAAATCGGGAGATATGCCATTCGGTATCGTGTTACCTTAACTTGAGTGCGAGTTGATTTAAAGTGTCTCCTTGGTTGAAATACAGTACAAGTCTTCTGGTTTGTTCCGTACCTGCGACATTAATGTAGCGATGGTGAGATACAACAAACCTATATTCCGTCGTCGGTAGTATCGTCGGCGTCTTCATCATTTAGATTGTTAGGTTTCTAGTTTGAATTGTTTAATTTTTCTTTTATTTCGAGACCTTTTTTTAGCTTACTATGTGGTATTAGTTTTGCTCATTATTAAAGACCATAACAGTCACACATGTATATAAACTTCTTCGTCATTTTGGTGTGTGGTTGAGAGTTGTCTCATTGGCAATTATACCACAGTTTTTTATGCATTGAATATTACATTACACTATTTTGACATGATTAATTTGTAAACCTCCATGAAATGTTAAAAAGCTTGTATAGGAGTTATTCACCAAGACCAAGATAAAGCAGTGTTCCTTGGAATCATTTACGAAATTATTATAATACTGCTTCCATTTGAGAACTAAAAAAAAAACCGGCAAGTGGTTTTGGGATGTCCCGCTTCTGTCCGATTTACTGTTAAATTTATCTTTCAGTTTTTTTTTTCTTAATTTTTTCTGTCGTTCCCCTTTTTATTACCAAATAACTATGAACAACAACTTGAACTTAAATTTGAACTTAAACTTTATGGAAAGCGGTACTCATCCAAGTCACGTGGTTTTACCCTTGTATGAGCAATGGGATAACCACATCAAAGAATGACACGACCACATCACATACTGAAACAAACACATCATGCAGTGTAAAATCGTCAAATTTTGAAACATAATTCCGTAATATGAAAGTCATATAAAGAATAGACAAATCATCATTACGAAATAACAATACCATAGCATCTAATAATGAAACAATTATCTACATTACGTTATGTCACATAAACATTAAAGTAATGTTAAAACAACATTGCCGAATGACATTACCACATTAAATAATACTGAAACCACATTGAGTAATGACTGAACCATATCAGATAATGACAAAACTATATCAAGTCAATAAGAAACCATATCATCTAAGATCGAAATACCATTATGTAATGACTATTCTATATTGAGTTATATCAAAACATCGTTACGTAATGTCGAAACCATATTATGTGAAGACAAACTATCATCAAGTTATAATAGAACAGAATAACGTAATATCAGAGTTCCACATAAGACAGTTGTGGCGTTCCATACTTCTCAGTTGTTTCACGAACGCTGAACACTGACTAAAATACTCCTTTTTGACAAGTGTTCAGTCCGATTTGGCACACAAAATACTACAAAGTGTAGGATGTAAACCACTTGAATTGAAGTATCCAACATTAAGTAGGACTATTTCGGATTCCACGGTGTTCATGTTTTGTATTCAAAAGGAACAGTGCGCAACATATGCTGTCATATTATTTTTTTATGACAGGAATAAACCTTGTTCACGACGTGTGACAAATAGGGTGTAATCATTATATAATCCGGGTCATATATTTTATAATAAACGGTTTTAAAAAAAATGCGAAGACGTGGTAAAATTTCAAATGGGACTAAACCCTAGATTAAAATGATGAAATTATTCAACACACTTTTCTTTCCCCATGCAGGTACGATATCATTGACTGGTCATTCGCGATAAAAGTTTACATTTAAAATAATTTTTCATATTTTGTCGATTCGAAGCTCAGTCTTAGTGCAGTAAAGTTCGCTTAATATCAAGCTATGTCTGATATTGGTGTGACGGACAAGATTGCAACTAATGTGCATGATAGATGTGAGTCTTGAAAAAATAATAAAAGTAGTCGAGATTAAATATAAGAAAGAAAGGAACAGTTTTCAGTACCATTCCAACGACATTTTTTTACCGGCTTCTTAACCTACAAAAGAAGGCCCCTCTTCATATTCTCTGACTGACAGAGTTGTATAAGCTTATGAGTAAAATTAAAGATAAGGATTACCAAAAGATCTGCAGTACATGAATATGAGGTAGATTCTATCGCCAATAACTCCAATGATAAAAAAGAAGATAAGACAGGCTTAACATTGTACAGATAGCTAGGTAAATTTAAAAGAGGAGCAAACCTCGCCACATTCTGTATAATAATACCAAGTACCAAAAATGAGCCTCTTATACAAGTGCCAAATCCTTCTTATGCTTAGCATTACAGTCGTTATTCCAAAAGATATATTCTTGAAAAAAATGGGCGCTAATGATTTTGTTTTTATTTTAAACTTTTTTTTTTTTTAATTGACCATAATTTCGTTTTCAGAAACACCAGAACAGACGCACTGTCAGAATAACAAATCTTCTTTGTTGAATAAGACAATTTTTGATGAAGCTATTTCTGATTTATGGAATACTGGTTTTGATTAACTAGTCCCTTTTAAGCCTTTATCGTGAATTCTTTGAACGAAGCGATAAACTCATCTCCGAAACAAAAGTTAATATGAGATTTTAGTATCACAGTGTCCGGAAAAACTTCCAATTGAAGACTAAAAACTTCAATACTTTGTTAATGATAAGTCGCCATACTAGTTTGATTCAAAGATACTTTTACACAAAACTTGTTTGAAGAGATTACATTTTTTTATTTTAGAATTATCTAACATTTTATAGCTTGCAAGGCAATCGGTACAGTGAATGTCCTGGTATGGATATCTGTAGTCTTTTGCCGTACAAATTATTTTTAAAAGAAATGATATACCACGATTATGTCGTTGATGTTGAAGAATTTTGAAAAAAAAACCAGAAAGAATGTGTATGCAAGGTTTTAACGAAAAGTAAATTCCGATTCGAAATTTTTAATTCGTCATTGTTGGCAATTAGAATCATCATCATCATACTTTATTTCCTCCTGTAGGAGATTGACATAAGACAAAATGCATATATTATTGACAATCACAAAGTTTTGAAATCACAAAATTAGAAGTATCACTATGTTAATATTTTGAATGGAAAATTAATTACAGTTTACAGTATTTTAGTAAGGAACATCTTTCGTTAAGGACTTTCAAATGATGCTTCGTATTAAAATGTCACAGAGATCTTCCCGATTGCCAAGCTGAAAATATGAGAACTACTTGTCTGATTTTGAAACCATTGTGTACACAAACTTGTAACACGTCAATTCTGTTCATCGGCTATATAGTGAAAGTCTCTGTGATTTAAGTTCTGTACACAAACAAATTTTGTGGTTCAGTATATCTGAGACTACTATAACACATAGATTGGTCACTCTCGATTTCCCTATTAAACCGGCTACACTCAAAAAAGCTAGCTGCGTTAATTTAACGTAGTTTCGTATTTTACCGTTAGCAGACGACATGTAATTGTTCAATTAAAAAGGAATAATACAAAGCAAAATATTATTTTCAATGCTGCCATTATTATGCCTATTATTATATGAATATTATTATGATTATCCTACTTTAATGATTATTATATTATAATAGTTTATAATAATAAATGTATTTTAATAGTTTTTCATAATAAACATGTTTTAAAAGTTTTTAAAATAAGCTATGCGACTATGATTAAGAATGGATTGTTAATTCTCATAAATCCGACAAACGAAGTTGTTGAAACATCCCGTTTATTGTATCCAATCAAGGAATCATATAAACAATCCCCCGATCAAATATACAAATGTTTTACCTGTTTTACCTACCTGTAAAAACAGGTGCATTTGTGAATTGGCTGGGATATAGTTTTGATACACGTATACACATGCTAACTAAAAATGGAATTAAGATATATAAATCTCATTATCGATACTATTTAATATTTTTTTTAAATTTTCATGAATGATTGAAAAAAAATGGAAAAAGGCTTCTGTTTTTGTTTTTCCAAATAAAGGTTAATTACGGCTGAAGATTACGGCCACTGCGGCCAAAAAGTATAAAAGGAAGGTTAGGATGGTTATTCATTAGAGAATAATGGATGAAAAAAAAACCCAAGATTATAGAATAGGAATAGTTGAAAAGTAATCGATTGAAATTTAGAACCGAAAAAAATATGCCCCAAAAAAGATTTATTACCAAATAATCGTTTTTATTTGCAAGCAATGTTCTTTACCCTTTAAATCAGTCTAGTATGCTTTGTAAACAAATTGGGTTTTTACCCCAATCAAATTATTTTCCAAATATAAATTTAATGAGAATGTATTTCCTTAATTAAAAGGGTCAATCATTTCAATCAATTTTGATCAGGTTTTTACAAACAATGTAATTAGCGGCAATCATTTAAGAAGAAAATGTCGTTAAAAGTAATTGAGTAATTCCTTGGAACAAAGCGGCTGAAGGAGTTAAAACTTCAGAGGGTGCATTAAACAAACATAAGCCCTACAAATTATATATATATCTTTATTAGCCTCCCTAAGGAGAGATAGTGATATCAATACAATATAATAGCATAACACAATATATACAAATTTGAATCGAAAAAAAAAAAAAAAAAAAAATACATAAATGAAAAATAAAAAATAGTAATAAGAATAATTGAAACTACTTTCAACTTAATTCACATTGTAAATTCGGATTGAGAAGGGGAAAAAAAAAAAAAAAAAAAAAAAAAAAACCACACAAAACTTTGAACTTAATTCATATTGTCAATTAGGAATGAGAAAATGTTTTGCAAAATCTGTAAACATATTTGACACATAAAAATTGAAAACGTTTTTTCTGCTCACAGTCTAGTTCAAATTCGGTTTCGCATGAGAGCAAAATGTAACAGAAATCTTCGTCATTTAAGGATCCAAGAAAGGCACTGAAAGTTATTGGATTTAAGCATAGAAGCTCGCACCAGAATTCATCCCGAATGTCGGATAAATAGTCACATGACGAAATTGCGTGAATACACGGGTCGGTGAAAAGTTTACCACATTTATTGCACCGTGTAAATACTAACCTTGTATTAGTATTATTGTCTATCATTTTTAGTCACGGCTGCTAAATCATCCGTTTAGACTGGAAAATGTTTGTTTACAGCCTCCTCGCCGGGTATGCTTGCAGCACATGGTTACCACGTGGTACGGCTGCAAGTATTTACCAACAATTTATTTCTTTACAGTGCAAGGGAAACAACTCCAGTCTAAACGGGCGACACCAAAAACAAATAATTCGGTAGATATATATTATTTACCTTTTTTTCTTAGTTTTTTCATTTCTAAATATTGGCTTTTTAATAGTTGTAACAGAGCTGGAGGGTATCATTTATCAGTTTATGATTTCTAAATATAAGAAACATAACCCTGTTGAATTTGACAATATACGGCACTAAAACTTCTACGAAAGTTTTTATTTTTAAAGTAGTACGTACACTAAATCAAGTACTACCAAGATAGCACTCTCTGGTATACATCTATACTGTACATAACTGCAAACATGAACACTTACAATTTATTACACACAAATATGTTACAACAATACATTATAGATTCTAATTATACATACACAGTAATTTATATATATTTTTTCTTCTCAGAGAACGTAAGTTTAAGAAACTTTTATAAGTGAGGGTGCTATCTTTAAGTCAAATTCAATATACAGAGAATCACAATTTACCAAGGACGTACGAGCCGCGGTATAATTGTATTAATGTGTATACCATGTACGGGAATATGTCAGACCCCTTCTACGATCTGGGGCGTAGCTGGTTCCCTTTGAAGTGCACGCCAACCAGGGGGGGGTTTGGAGGGGATTGTCCCTCCAAGATTTTTTTTTTGGCTAGACGCAAAATGGTGCGTTCTGACGGCCTAAAATTGATTTGATTAGCAAATTATTAAGACTGTATTTGATCATTTTTTATTGAGAAACATCCTGAATATTTTTCAAAAATCTGCCCTTCGTTTTTTTGGCTGCAACAAAAACGTCCATGGCCTTGTCTAAATTGACCTCAAAATCACGGTGGAACCCAGAGCCGATAATCTGTCATTTATACCAAAAAGGTCTGCAATATCAAGAGTGGTTTGGTATAGCTCGTTCCAAACATTATCATCATTTTGCTCGGAACGCACCATTTCAGTAACGGACTAGTACTGCGGAACTTGGCTTGATGAAGTCTTGAAAGGCGATTTTATTTTATTTTAAATGCGTTGACGCCTTAATATTTCGTCGACAGGAAGGTGTCAAAACAGAACATTATGAAGTAGCCCTTCAAAACAATAATTTAAAGAGGGAATTCAGATTTGTATTTACCGTTATCGTAATTTACATATAAAAGAGGGGTGAAAGATACCAAAGGGACAGCCAAACTCATATAAAGTTTACTGTAATTCATTAAATTGTTCAAAACTAAAGTTGAGAGATAAAAATGGAACAAAAGTCAATTGGTCATTTTTTTGCCAAAATAATGTACGAAATTTACAACCCTTATCTAAACAAACATGTGAGTTTACAACCCCTGCAGCCCTGTTAGTTCAACGATGCGCATTATATATTTTTTTAATTGAAATGGAGTTAATATAGATCAATATACTTGTCGGAAATTTGAAGGTGTGGACATCTTTCCATTTGTCGGGCAAAAGTTGTAACTTTACATCTTTTCCTAAGAATTCGAATCTATCAACAAAGAAATATCTTGATAAGATGGTCCCAGATTTTTTTGTACTGGCTTTGACATGACACTGATGTGGCATTAAGCTAAGTTCAATCATCGTCAATTTTTGACGTTTCAGGGGTCTAAATTGTCCTGATTTGTTGCTGGGTGTGTTTCTGCATGACTATCACTGTTGGTAGGCGTTTTTGTGAGAGATGATAAAAATGTCTAACGTTTGCCCTTTACTTAGGCTTGTCAGTCCTTGTCACGCTTTGAACTGTTTATGTATTCACGGTTTTATACGCTGCTTTTTACGTCCAGTACCAGAAGAAAATTCTCGCAAAAAAATTAAAAACGATTTCGGTCAGGGTTGATTTTACAGACGGAAATATTATTGTGACGTTATTAAAATAGTTATACTGTATTGTTTTCTACTTTGCTTGGTTAAGTTAGATTTAATATTTTTTACTCGTTTGTATTTTTTTAAATTTTTCGGCGTATTAAAATTATTTTTTTAGACCCCGCGATGTGCACGCCATGGCGTGACAGCGTATATGGAGCTACGCCCCAGACGATTTGCATATTTGTAAAAGTCAGATATGTCTATTCAAAAGTATATGATACAAGTATTTACAGTTTTCATGTTTAAAAAACAAACACACCTACCTACCAAATCAATTAATACTTATAAACAAAGAAGGTTAAGTTACAAATAATGGAATAATAAGCTCACATATATTTTTCTTCGTGATAAAAATTAACCAATAGATAATCAAGATAATTAAAATACACACTATAGCTCAGATTTAAATAACAAGATTAATTAAATTTAAGGGGGAAAAAAAAAACTCACAAAATTTCTATAATATGAATACATAATATAGGCTAACACCTAAATAATGAAAAAAAAAAAATTTAAAACATTTACTTGAAATGTTTTTATATAAGGTAATCTGGCGCAATACCCGCAAGGGTAGTCGCCATTAAATTCTATTTAGTAGTAGTAGTCACCCTTTTCACTTCACAATGTCCTCTAAAAGTGACTTCTTATCTTGGGATGACAGTGATCTCAATCTTGATCTTTTACTTGGGGATTTTACCGCATCAGATATTGAATCTGAAGATGACTACGTCCCGCCTGCAAAAACCGCAAAACCCCAAAAAGAAGCAACAACTGCTAGTGCAAATAACACTGAACGTCAAGCTTTATATCAGTGCTCCGATTGTGACAAAACCTATTTTTCAGTTTCTGGATTCCGTGGCCACTTAAGAACAAAGCACAGCCTAAGCAGCATTAAAGGTATGTATTCTAAACATTTTTTTTTCATACCCTTCTCAACGTATTTAGCCCAAGAAAGTTAAGTGCAGAGTATACTATGAAATATAAATATTCTAAACTGTTTTCCTCAAATTTTGTGTTCAATACCACATCTCCAACGAATTGTGTTAAAACAACCTATTGTCTCAAACCAACGAAGCTTTGTGATATGATATGAAAATAAGAAAATGGGTATGCCTCATTGTAGTTTAATTATAGGTTACCGTCTCAGTTTCAATGCGGAGCTATGGCTCACATCGAAAATTAAAAATTACCATGGTAAAAAAAATCCATCGGGAAAATCGTCCTGACTTGTATATACATAACGAGAAATTGAAATACTTCTGAACTAGAATTAAATTAAGATGGAAAATAATTATTTTTATAGTTGAGTACTGCCCAATAATCAATAGCTGACTGTCAGTGGCAAATATTTCTAGCACTTTTTTTTTTGTATATTTCAAAAGTGTATACCTTATTCATATATTGTGTAGGTTAAAATGTTATCTTGTCCCATATTGTTTGCGTTTTGATTTGTGTTTAATGCAACAGTGCAATACCTAAGTGTCAAAAGAGAGTTTTTCCCGACCTTTCACATATTTTTAAGGGGTCTCATTGGGGATTCCAATCCCGGATCCCGCTTACTGTTTTTTTTTTCAGATGCCCGTATCCCGCTTACTGTTTTTTTTCAGATGCCCGTATCCCGCTTACACTATGTACGTAAGCAATTCTCATTTTTTGTCATTTCCCGGGTCCCGCAAGACCATTTCCCGTTTTCACGACTCAATAATTTGACTTTCACGTTTCTCGCTTACGAAAAATCGGCAATTCCGCGTCACGCTTAGATCCCAATTAGACCAACTTTAAAGGTTCCTATATACAAGTTGATAGGACGTTCCGTTGGAATAGGTAACTTTTTCACGCTATGCCTTAAAACTTTGCCTGTACTCAGAGTAAATTTTGAGGTGAAAATATGGCCATTTTAGCCATAGGGTCCACATGAACCTTTATTCCAACGGAACGTCCTATCACCTTGTATATAGGAACTTGAGAGGATTCCCGAGATTATTATGATTATCAATTCGACCCGCCACAGAATACAGGGGGGTCTCATTGGGGGTTCCGATCCCGGATCCCGCTTACACTAAGTCCCGTCTCGGCTTCAATACGGAGCTATGGCTCACATCGAAAAATTAAAAATTACCATTGTAAAAAAAATCCATCGGGAAAATCGTCCTGACTTGTATATACATAACGAGAAATTAAAATACTTCTGAACTAGAATTAAATTATGATAGAAAATAAATATTTTTATAGTCGAGTACTGCCCAATAATCAATAGCTGACTGTCAGTGGCAAATATTTCTGGCATTGGGTAACCGAAAATTAGCTACATCGGGTGGGATAGGTTACGTTTTGACAGAAGTTTTATGACTAACACCTTTCTAAATATACTCATAGTTGAAAAGTGAATTATCTCAAGTAACTATCTTCCCATTTAAATGTGTGTATATATATATGTTTAAGTCTAGAGAATTATTTCTTTTCTCCATTTGACAGGTCCTTATTTTTTCGTTTGTGTACCAAAATGAACTTATATTATTTTAAAAAAAGAGCAGCTCCAGGTTTCTGGACGAATAAGAGATATTCCAAATGCAGAAAATTTTACTATGATGAAATAAAACAAATAATCACTTTTAAAAAAAAGCATCTAAATATGCTTTGATCATTGTTGAAGGCCGTAGGGTGACCTAAATGTTAATTTCTGAGTCGTTAGGTCTCTTGTGAAGAGTTGTCTCATTGGGAATTACACCACATTTTCTGACAAATAATCAATAACTGACCGTCAGTGGCAAATATTTCTGGCATTTCAGTAAGCGAAAATTAGCTAGACCATGTGGATTAGGTTGCGGTTTTACACAAATTTTGTAACATACCATTCTAAATATACTCATAGTTGAAAAGTGCATTGTCTCATGAAACTTACTTTCCATTTACATGTGTATTTTAATCTAAGAGAATTATTCTTTTTTTCATTTGGCCGGTCTTTACTTTTCTTTTGTGACTTGTAGTTTTTGTGTACCAAATGTAGTAATTTCCTTTAAAAAAAATGCAGCTCCAGGTTTCCTGACGAATCAGAAGAGATTCCATAAAACAATTAATTACTGTGCAAACTGAAACATCTAAATATTGAACCATACCAACTATACTTTGCTCAATGTTGAAGGCTGTAAGGGGGCCTATAGTTGTTAATGTCTGTGTCTCATGTGACGAGTTGACTCATTGGCAAATACACCACATCTAATGTTTTAACCGCATAGACAAGAAACATTTGTGTTTCATTACAAAGTCCTTATGGTTATGAAATTAACAGTATTAAATACAGATTATTGTTTTAAGTATAGTATGTAATTATATCGCTCATGGTGCTCCAGCCATTGCCACTTTTGTAAGCAAAACCATCGAATACAGTTGTATAAAAAACGGCCAAAACAAAAAAACTTTTACTACAGAACATTGAAAATGAGGTCAAGGTTAGATCACACCTGCAAGTTGGACATGTACACCTTACAATCCTTCCATACACCAAATATAGAATACCTATTGCGTATAGTGGTCATTAAACCATTCCAAATGAACTTTTGTGCCTCGGCCCAATCCTTACATTATTTTTATGTATAACTAAGACATTAAATGAGTTTAAAAATAAAAGAAAACTTTATTTTTCACCATTGAATAATTATGTACAAATCTAAATACAATGAATCAGACAAACTAATATACAATACATACAGATTATGTACAAATTTAAATACTAAATGCAAACGTACAATTAAAACAGACTTCTGAAAAGGAGATGTTAGTTGGTCATTTGAATCCCTGGAATTTATCCGCGCATAAAGCACTGTTTGAAACGGAACAAACATAAACAAATCCAGTAAATTCTCAAACCTTATTAGTCTCTGAAATGATAAATGTCTAATGAAAATGTATACATTAATAACGGTATTTTTATTTTCTTTCAGTTAGTGAATGCAGAATAAGCAAGACTAGCCACTCAACCCCAACTCAGACTAAATTCTCATTAAGTGACCAAGAATTCGACAAGATACTGTCCGACTCTTTCACAAGTGCCATAGAATCAATCATCAGCTGCCCATTTCGCAATAGTTCATCATCTATTAAAGGCAAAAACATTATAAAACTTGCTACAATTTTAAAAGACAAGCAAGAGCTAAGTGACTCAATCCTAAGTGCATTAAGTCCATCTTTTAAAGGGGTTATAAGTTCATCAGAAGGTTCATCAAATAGTGACTTAACAGTTAATGAACAGCTATTCAGCAGTTATTATAACATGACTTGCCTAGACAGCATCCAAACTCTTCTTTTTAATCTACTGACCACTGAAATTAACTCTAATGAAATAGATGACAGCATGCCTATTAAACCATTTGTTGCATTGCTACAAGACCGCATCTTTAAAGAGCTAATAAAACAAAGAGCCACACTTTACACAAGAAAATCCAAAGAACCAACCAGCCTATCAGAAACTGATCAGTCCATTCTGTACTACTTGTCCGGCTACATTATTTGCTTTCCACTCACTAAAGTATTGTAAGAAATCGTTTAACAGGTACTGTAATCTTTCGTCATCTTCTGAAGTGTATGGTGCTACATTATTGTTCCTTGTGTTTCTGGCTTCATACAAACTCCTGGTGTTCAAACAATCAAAGAATTTGTTCATGTGTCTGATAAAGCAGACTGTTTCACTTGTATCTGGACCGTACACCAATTCCAAAGCATTAGCAACTGTTGAACTCAAAACTTGTGCTGCTAGGGACACTTTCATGCACCCAAAAGATGAAATGTCAATATGGTTTTTTGTCAACTTTGGACACAACCGTAATCCCCCGGAGCAATGGTCCTTGAAAAGGTTAACAATGTGCATCCAAGAAATGTTTTTATTATTTTTCCACAAATTTCTGGATTTCTTGTGAGAAAATGAGTTGCTCATGCAGTTCCTGGCTGTCTTTAGAAAGTGTGGAGCATCACTAATGAAATAGATGTGTCGTCCGTCATCTGCATATCGGTTTAGAGATCTGTAAACAATGCCGTTTTGGTTATTGGCATGGAGACGGATAAATCTTCTGTTTGGTGATGCTCCATCTGATGTTATAAATAAGACTTTCAGTCCTGCATCGAGTTCTAAAATTTCAACTGCTTCCCACAAAATGGTAAATAGTTGGTCTGCTGTTATCCCTGTTGTAGCGAAATGGGCCAAGGGAAATTTCAGGTTATTCGCAATACCACGGACCATTATCACCAGAACATTTTTGGCCATTTTAGGTGCTTCTTCTTTTAGTGACTGTTCAATGTTTTGTATCGAATTACCGGTCTGGTCCAAGTTCACGAAACCTATCAGCTCTCCAGAATGCTTATCATAAACAAGGTCTTCTTTGATACGAATTTCGTCATGCAGGATGCCAACATACTGCTGCCACTCCTCAGTCAGGTTCTTCTGTTTGATCTCGGTTGCTAACGCCTCCATAACATTTGGATTGTAACCAACGCCTGGCTTTATAACGTGACTGTAATCATAAAGTAGTCTCTCACTTGGCAAATTAATAAACCCCGAGTGTCGCAAAGCATCATAGGTTGAGGCCGACTTGCTCTTCAGATAAAGACACCATTTTATCATCATTGGGTGCCATCTCATACCTTTTTTGTCTTTCAATCGGTTGAATTTTATTTGCTGCTCCCAGAATAGACGCTGGTAGCTACTGTCATCTGGATATTGCCTTTTTATTTCTTCACTTTGGTTTTTCATCAGTGTTGAGAAGTCCTTACTATCTGAATCCAACAGACTTAGTCCATTTACTTGTATAGCATGCTGTAATTTCTTCTCTAAGTTTTTAACCCTTGTCTTCAAGTCTGTTGATAGAGCTGTTAGTTGTTTCAATTTGGTCAGCTTTTCACTCTCTGTCATAACTTTATTTCCCTTATGTGATGACAACCAATTCTTTTCTGGTGTTGGAACTTTTGTTTTCAGACGATTCTTTTTTTGTGAAGATTCTTACGGTAGGCTTGGCATCTCTTACATCTTTGTACGTCTGACAACAGAGTGCAGTAACTTGACCTTATTGTACTGTTGTAGTGGAAGTCTTTGCGATATGCACCTAAATCATCTTCTCTAAAGCCTGCAGAAGTTGAAGAAGGTTTATTACCATAGTAACCAATGGGCAAATTGTTCTGGAATTCTGATTCTGGGTTTCCAATGCAAACTTGGTAGCATGATGCAGCTGTGAGCAGCTTCTGAACATGATGTTTTTTTAAATACTTGATTGGTAGGCCAGGTGTGTTCCATATAACATGACTTTTTGGTAACTGTACTCCATGAACAACTATGTTAGCTTGAAAATTGTCATCAATTGTGATGCACGTCTTCACTGTTGGTTTATCTGTATCATACAACTCAATATACCTTAAATACTGTGACATTTTTACCATTTCAAAAGTTCTGTACACATTCAAATTTTGCTGACAGTCATTTTTAAGCATGTAGAACCTTTCTTTTGATTTCTGAAGTACAAATTCATCTAAATTGATGTCTGCTTGGTAACGGTGTATATGGTCCAAAACAACATAAAACTCATTCCCAAGTATACCATCACTGTCAACCATTTCGGTCATGTTGTCTTGTCTTGTAACTGTATCATCATGAAAATTAGGAATTTCCCAGAACTGTTCGTCTTTGTCTAAAAAAAAAAAGAAAAAAAATTAAAACAAGAACATGTGTTTGAACTAGTGTTGTCAAATTGTACACTTTTGCCTAACCGGTTACTCGGATAATCGTTCGACCGATTAACCGGTTAACCGGTAGTTTGAGTTGGTGCTTGCAAGCCTTATCAATAGTACCCTACACATTGATATAAGATGTGGTATGATTGTCAATTTGACAACCTGTTATCCAAGTCATAAATTTATGCTTTTAGAATTGAAGTTTTTCCTCTGGCATTATCAGGCTTGTCTGTGAGGATTCTTGCGAAGTTTGACTTTTAATAAGCAACTACACCGTATCAACTATAGCGTTTGTACCAACTTCAGATTGAAAAATAAAATAAAAAAACTACTTGATGTCGTGGAATTGAATATGTTTTAAAATGATTATTCTTTCTTTTTCACTTGTTGTCTCCGAAAATGGTGTGGATTGTTTCATTTTGAGTGATTAATTATAAAAAAGAAGATGTGGTATGATTGCCAATGAGACAATTCTCCACAAGATATCAAAATTACACAGAAATCAACAACTATAGGTCACCGTACGGCCTGTTTCTTTACTTTGTTTGCATGTTACTCTTACTATCACGTATGCATTGAGCAAATTCACATTGGTTTGCATTTCACAATTTTTGAGTTAGCATTTCATTTAAAGTACCACATATTCCTTTTTCTTTTTATATGAAAACCATTTCCTATGAATAAATTTTGAATAAGAATGAAAAAGAAAAGTGTCATTTTCATATTTAAAACAAGAGTGATCATGCTGAAATGTCTCGCCTTCTTTACTAACCATTGATATCATGTTGACAGTCCTAAGTATAAAGCTTTATTACAACTGTCACATAAACTTAACATTAACCAAGAGATAACTAAACAAAGGCGCATGAACCCTGAAAATCAGGTCAAGGTCAGATTAAACATGCCTGGCAGACATTTACAGCTAACAATGCCTCCAAACAACAAATATAGTTGACCAATTACTTATAGTTTATGAAAAATAGACCAAAACACAAAAACTTAACACTGAGCAATGAATCGTGAACATGAGATCAAGGTCAAATAAAACCTGCGCAACTGACATATAGATCATAAAATATTTCCATACACCAAATATAGTTCACCTATGGCATAAAGTATTAGATAAAAAGACAAAAATTCACAAACTTTAATTTAACCACTGAACCATGAAACTGAGGTCAAGGTTATATGACACCTGCCAATTGGACATGTACACATTACAGACTTTCCAATTTGCCCTATTGCTTACAATATCTGAGATATGGACTTGACCACCCGAACTTAACCTTGTTCGCTGATCCATGAAATCAGGTTGACGTCAAGTGAAAACTGTCTGACTGCCACGAGGACCTTGCTAGGTACGCACATACCAAATATAGTTATCCTATTACTATAATCAGAGAGAATTCAACATTACAAAAAAATTTTTAACTTTTTTTTCAAGTGGTCACTGAACCGTCGCCGTAGGATCACTATCCCTATGTCGAGCTTTCTGCAAAAAAAGTAACAGGCTCGACAAAAACCATGAAATTGGGGTCAAAATCCTTATAAGATGGCTCATAACTGTACCTTCATCAAAAATTTAACAAGACCTGAAACAGAATGCCTCAAGTAATCACATTCCACATAGGGCCTAAAATAAATATCATTTGTTTTCCCTATATGGACCGACCGACAGACATATGGACAGGCTGATTCATATATAATTGAACAAACTTCCTTTGTGGGGGGTATACATGTACATAATGATAACCAAATCCAATATGTCCATCATGGTACATAATGCATTATTGCACAAAAAAATCATAAAATTTGACTAAAATCTTACCATCAATAAAATGGATTTCAGTATCTGGAAACTCTACAATAAGTGAACTGTCTTCGCAGGGAAACAATGCGTCTTTGGATCTCTCTGTTTCTATACATGGACCTACTGAAATAAAGATGAAAAAAAATTTTTATATCACTTTTTTACATGGCATATGCAATCCTGTATATCTACTATTTTCTGCATATTTAGCTGAATTAGTATATTAAGCATACAGTACATTTTGACCGTATCTGTAAGTTCTTGTAGTTATATTTATGTGTGTGTTAATCTCTCACAATTAAATTTCTGAATCAAAATAAAACTACATGCTTGGCTGTTAATAATTTCATCCTATATATATATGTATAGGCCTATTCATCAAAATCATTTAATTATTCATGTAAATAGTTAAGGTACATGTAGTTATCATTTAATTCACCATCAGAATCATACATATATGTATTCAAATATTTCTTCCCATCCTTTAAAATTTGAAAATCTGTCAAGCAAAGAAGTTATCTAATCTAAACTAGTTAAAGTAATTTTTATTAAATAAATCTAATTTGGGTTTTATGGTGGCTTCCTTTGCAGGTATTGTGGATTTTTTTTGTATCCATTCATAAATTTATCCAACAGACTGAAACTATTATTTATTAATTATAATTAAAAAGTATTGAGGTCAAACATGTTTTTATTGGCTTTGAAAGGTACTAGGCTGTATAGTTTTAATTAAACAGAAAACCTTTTATTTTTATATAATTAATCACTTAATCATTCTGAATGTCTATAAATAATATTATTTTCTTTAACTGGTTAAATAATATGGATAATTAATCTATATAATTAATTATATGTGAACACCACTTATTGATTATGCTGCCAGTGCTTAACACAGTTCACCAACACTATAAAAGAGAATGAATTTAAACTAATTCACATTATCAATTTGACCCTGAAAACACTAAGTTTAAAAATGTCAGAGAGAGTGTTAGTATTTGGTCATAGTCTAGTAAGGGATCTCAATCAGTGGATGAAAGACACATCTTCAGATTTTTTGTCAGGTCATCAATCCTACATTCATGGAAAAGGAGGTCGAACCACAGAATTACTTAAAAGAATGGACATGCACGTCATTAGAAGATTTCGACCCCATGTAGTATTTATACAGGTTGGTGGAAATGATATAACACCAGAAGCCAGTGTAAAGGACATAGCAGAAAACCTGATTGAATTAGCTGTTGAAATTCAACAACAAGGAGTATCACAGGTCATAATAGGTTCTGTTATTATAAGACTTAGACCAAGAAATATGTCAGTTTCACAATATGACAACAAAAGGACAAAGATAAATAAACATTTGTCAGAGAAAACACCACAGACAGCAGGCATTAAATTTTGGAACCAAAAGTGTTTCAGACATAACCACCTTAGAGATGGGGTTCACCTAAACGACAAAGGGAATGAAGCATTTTTCTTCAGCATTAGACATGCAATGAACTCAGTGACATATGTATAAAGTAATGGATATTACAGTAAACCTTCTTCATTGGTATTCAAAGTCAGCAAATATTTAAATGTTATCATGTTGAAAAATAAACTTACCATTTTTATGCTTCGGTTCTTTTTTCTGATGGCTGTTCTTTTTAGGTCGTCCCAAACGGGATTTCTTTCGGAGAGGCATTTCTGCAATAAATAAAGTTATAATCAGTAACATTGAAAACTTACTTATGCTTCTAGACTATAAACATGATAAATGAATACTCAGAATAGGGTCTGCAACTTTACTTAAACAAACTAATAGCCATGGTAAATTGATGGATTTGTTTAAAATGTGGACAAACTTACCTTTTTCAAATTTCTATTTGGGAGTCTTCATCATGGGGACCCCCCCCCCCACACACAAACACACAAAAAGGGGTTAATAGCAGTATGCTGGTATATCAAATTATGACAAAGTAAACATTAGTAGAAAGAAGAATACAAGGGAATGTTTTAATGCCATTTGGGAAAACAAATTATTCAACTGAATTATACCCTAGCACAACAGAAATTGACATTTTTCATTTGGGAGTCTTCATCATGGGGACCCCCCCCCCCCCCCCACACACACACAAAAAGGGGTTAATAGCAGTATGCTGGTATATCAAATTATGACAAAGTAAACATTAGTAGAAAGAAGAAATACAAGGGAATGTTTTAATGCCATTTGGGAAAACAAATTATTCAACTGAATTATACCCTAGCACAGCAGAAATTGACTCAAAATTTACATCGGCCATTTTGAAAACCTTCATGTGGTAAATCTCCCCACAAAAAGGGATTAATAGCAGTTTGCTGGTATATCAAATTATGACAAAGTATACATCAGTGTAAAGAAAAAATATGAAAGAAAGTTTTAATACTATCTAGAAAACCAACTGTTCCTCTGAATTTAACCTATTTACAAAATAACTCGAGTCGGTCTAACGAACTGAAAAGTCAAACGCGGTAAATTTTCAATGTTTCATTTGTAAATTTACGCTTATAAATATACTAAACAAGGCTAATGTGAACATAATCAAACAATAATTAACATTTTTAATCTTATTATTATACTTACTGATATAAAAAACGCCTTAATAAGCCACATTTGTTATTATTTTGCACCACGCTTGTAAACAATGGCTGATCGTCCTTCTTGTCTAATCAGTACGAATGCGCGCGCATCCGTGGACATCGTGAAAATACGATTTGACTGGCCAGTACAGAGAGTGACCAATCTCTGTGTTATAGTAGTCTCAGAGTATATCTAGAACAAAGTGTCCACACAGTTTGAAAGGAGTATGTTCGATAAGGTCCTAAAATGGCCCACTTTTTTAGCGTAAATTTCAAATTCGGATTTATTGACCAATATCACGATAAATTATAGCTAATACATTGACTAGATAGGATATAAGCCATTTTGTTTAAAATTTTACGTTTCTGCGTTTCATTATGACGTCATAAGTTGTACTCATATTGATTTTTCACGAAAAAACAATGAAAATGGGTAAATTTCCAAAGATTATTTGACAGGAAACATAGAGCGCATACGTCGACAACAAAGATCTTTTAAAATAATGTTTGTGAAGACATTTAACATGTCTTATTTGAATATTAAGCTTGTCGACGCCTGCGCTCTATGTTTCCTGGTCCTTTATTTGGTTGAAATCCCGCTGATTTTGTCAATTTCACCAAAATCCCTTATCTTGACCGTTTTGGAATGTAAAAATCGTTGTGTTAGAATTAAACTTTGACAAAAACAGCTCTGTTTAACTTATTCACATGTCTTTAAGGCAACTTAAAACAATTATTGTCTTGTAATCATGAACTTTATAATTGGGGCCAAATATGGCACTTACCGAACTTACTCCTTTCCGCTAGTAGTCCAGTGTTAAGCTATATGTTTTGCGGTTAAAAGTCTGCCACTATATTGTGTATACTGCTACAGGAAATCAAAGTTATTGCTTTCATACAATCTTAACAATTTGACAAAATTCTTGTCCCTTCGAATTCGCTCTTCCTTTGAAGTCTTTCAATTCGGTTGATAGCACTATTGACAATGTTTTTCCACTGAAACTCGGTCGGGAATGTTAGCTCAACAATAAGTCACCTTAACCTAGTTCAGAACCTAAAGCTTCTTGATTTGATAGAACAGACTAGTCATTCCCGATAAAAGTTTAAATTTAAATACGCTTTACCCAATCGAAGTTCAATCTTAGTGAGATAAAATTTCCACTCCCTCCTACCAATGTTAAATATTTTGGTATTATGTTTATATTTATTGTAAAAGCAATACAGGTTGGTTTTTTTGCAGATCTTTTATGTAGATATTGTTTTATAGGTATGAACAAATTATGTTTCTTTGTTTTTCTTTGTAGATATGTTAGTACGATATGAATGCTGCGGCGGCTTCCGAGTGTGTTTTCATTAGAATAAAAGTAAAACTTTGCTGAAATCGTGTAGGCGAGCGGTTTCCCATAGACATGTTTTAGGAATTAACCATTAACATTTTGCGTTTAAGGCCTCGAATATGAAAACAAAATGCATTATTTTCACGAATGAGCAATACGATAAAGGCTGACATTAAAACAGTTATCAGATGTAACTTATTATTAGTATTCCACATTCCAAACTAAAAGACAAATTGAAAGAGTTGGTATTACTTTGCTTCATAAAAAAGAATGACCAACGTAGATACAAGTATCTTGTCTTAAGGAGGGATAAATCATACTTTGTAAAGAATCACTCTGATTCAAACAAAAAATTCTCTGAAACCGATATTATCAAGATGCTGGATTTCTTGATTGACAACATATTTGTAACGTTCGGAGGACGTGTTTTTCAACAGACTGTCGGCATCCCAATGGGAACAAATTGTGCCCCTCTACTTGCCGACTTGTTTCTTTATTATTATGAGGCTGACTTCATGCAGGAACTTCTTAGGAAGAAAGATAAGAAGTTAGCAATATCCTTTAACTCTACTTTCCGCTATATAAATGACGTTCTTTCACTAAACAATTCAAAATTTGGTGACTATGTGGAACGCATCTATCCCATCGAATTGGAGATAAAGGATACTACAGATACAGTTAAGTCGGCTTCATATCTTGACTTACATCTAGAAATTGACAATGAGGGTCGGTTGAAAACAAAACTTTACGACAAAAGAGATGATTTCAGCTTTCCAATTGTGAACTTTCCATTTCTAAGTAGCAACATTCCAGCAGCACCTGAATACGGGGTATATATCTCCCAATTGATACGATATTCCCGTGCTTGCATTTCCTATCATGATTTTCTTGATAGAGGGTTACTGCTCACAAGGAAGCTATTAAACCAAGAGTTCCAAATGGTGAAGTTGAAATCATCCCTTTGTAAATTTTACGGACGCCATCACGAGTTGGTTGACCGTTATGGAAGAACCGTTTCACAAATGATATCGGATATGTTCCTTACGTCGTAACTACAATCCCCTTCCCCTTCATGAATGTGACCTACCGAATTAGACTATTTACCGGATTTGTAATCACATAAGCAACACGACGGGTGCCACATGTGGAGCAGGATCTGCTTACCCTTCCGGAGCACCTGAGATCACCCCTAGTTTTTGGTGGGGTTCGTGTTGTTTATTCTTTAGTTTTCTATGTTGTGTCATGTGTACTATTGTTTTTCTGTTTGTCTTTTTTCATTTTTAGCCATGGCGTTGTCAGTTTGTTTTAGATTTATGAGTTTGACTGTCCCTTTGGTATCTTTCGTCCCTTTTTTATTAACGTCTGTCTACATTTTCTAAGATGTGGGTACAGATTGTTGTGTTTTGTTTATTGTAATTTGTCTGTTTGTCTTTTTTCTCTTTTAGTCGATGGGTTGTCAGTTTGACTAAAACTCTGGTATATTTCGCCCCTCTTCTGTAGGTTACTGGATGGCTATACCAAAATTGTAGATTAATATATGTCAATATTTTCTTATATTTAAGACATTTCCTAAGTATTGAGGCGTGTATCAATCAATTTAATAAAGTATAGCATGTAACACACAAGACATGCAACACGGCATTAATTAATCGATTAAACAATTTGATTTGTGTTTTGAGCCAAAAAAAATATATTACCTATAATTGAAGCTCAAAAGCTGATTTATTGGACCTACATCGTTTAGCTTCGGAGTGGATGACTTTAAAATGCATAGCTCTCTTTTCCTTATATTCAGTCAATGGAATCGAATCGACTTATGAAATTGCGTAAGTAGCATGGTTGAAGTATATACGAAAAAAAATAGTTATCAGATATTTAGAAATCACCAGTGCATTTAGAATGAGTTTCAGTATTATCTTACAATAAGAAGGCGGGGGAAAGTATCGATGGATACAGACCTCACATGTATAGATAGTTAACTTGATGACCAGTCTTTATGACTGTAAGTTACTAGTAACTTGAGACAGGATTTATGACGGTCCAGAACAGAAATGTCGATCAGTACAAACAAAGATCCGTTTAAAAAGTAGTTCAGTTGCCATGACTGTCATGAGTGGTCTGTAAATTTCTCCACATGACAGGTTTACAGCAGACTTGTTCACATGTCTAGTCTAGTCAAGCAGACCTTCCACAGGTCACGTCTGGTCTAGCTTTCCTGTACATGGGAATTCACTGGTCCACCTGACCTTGTCCACAGGTCTGGTCTGGTCCACCTGACATGTCCCCATTACAGATTTGCTTCGTTAGAGGACAGGTCTGCAGCAGTCCTGCAAAAAAAACGAAACAAAACATTTTGTAGGTATGGGCTGATGAGAACAAAGTTAATTTGCAAGTCTGCTATAAAAAAAAAATAAAGTTCTCTTTGAAAGTCGTCAAATTGATTTAAACTTTTGCACAGGTAAGAACTTCACCCATATCTAACAGTTGCGCAAAGTTACAATATATATATATGTAATGACACATATTTTTCCCCTAAAGCTACAAGTGAAATATAATACAAGATTTCATGAAATATATATGTTTAATAATTTTTGATTACCAAAATAACATTTATAACTCTTAAGGATGTACTTAGGTGAGGTTTTGGAATTTGTGTCAAATGTTCGGACTCCTTGGTGTTTTTCCATACAATACAATGTAAAATATTTTGCCCCATAACACCTATTTATTTTTTCATATAAGACTTAATAGCTCATGAAAGGTCATTTACCAAAACTTTAGAAGATTCTTAATTTTCTTTCTTTTGTTTTGAGAACTAATAATATCAATGCAAATATAAGGTAAAAGTCCGAGTCAGCCTTTTCCCGCCATATTTTAAATCTCAAATATCTCAAAAAGGAGGTCCATGACCTGTCAATATTTTTAGCTTATTTTTATCCTCAATTGATGCTCTACCAGTTTATAGTATTAATTTTAACTTCTTAATTTATTAATTTTCACCTAACCTCACCTAAGTACATCCTTAAATTGACATTGTTTAATGCCAAAATAATATTTTTCAGTTCGAAGATAAAATTTTCTCTTTTAAGCCGACTTTTTTTTTAATTTTCGAGTTTGAGGTAAGTAATGTCAACTTGGAATTGAGAAATATTGATTTCTAAATGATACATAGCAACATCAGCAACTTGGTAAGAAAAATATCAACTTGAAACTGGGAAATGTCACTTGAACCTCAAAATAGATAGCAGAAAAAACTTACCCTGTCGACGCACTAGGTTTAGGTATATTCTGAATTCATGAAATTTCCTCAGTTGTTGTTTGTTACTTTGATTTGCCTCATTCTTGTCGAGATGCAATATTTAAGCATAGGTAAGCTATTGTCGCCTTAATAAATACTATTTGGAATTGAGAAATGTCAACTTGGAACTGAGAAATGTTAAGTTTGTAATGAAGAAGTATGGATAATATAATGTATTTACCAGCCCGTTGTAAAATGTGCATCATAAATTATATTGATGTAGCTATGTTTATTTTCTAAATATTCTGTAAGGAAATAGATGCAGAAATTATATACTAAGTGAGTTTTATTTAATTAGAAACAGTATAAGGTAAATAACCCTCAACAAATTACAACAAAACTTATCTTTTTTTAGATTTGGACAATTAATTTATACGCAACAACTACAACTCTGTCATATAAAGGTTTTGAAAGAGTGATTAATATTACGTTATTATTATAAAATCCTGTTCACAAATGTATATATAATTTATTAATTCAGACAAAGGCACACCCATTTATTCAATAACATAAGGTACGAGTAATGGTTTTTTCACTGTTTTATTATACTTGTGTTTCCATATTAAATAAACATGAGATGTGTTACATCTTGTTGTTTAAATTGTTTCTAATTTCAAAATTTATCACTACTCACGTTCTTATCTTATCCTTGATATGTCCACGTTTTCATAGTAAAACTTAGTCATTGAAGTACATAAAACAGAGTATCACATGACATTAAAATATTGAAAACAACACGTTATTAGTTTCTTGCGTCCGAAGCGCTTTTCTGGATTTACCTTCATCAGGAACGCTCAAAGCCAAACATTTGAAATCCGAAGATGTATAAGTACCGAAACCGTTGAAGAGCTATATATAAAAAAAAATACCTAAAATAAATAGCCAAATTCATCTAAAGCCAACTTTGCCTGAGGGAGTTGAAACCTTAGTTTCTTAATAATTTATAAATTTATAAACGGACAATTTTAGTAAAGTTTGTTATATCATGTCAGTACCGAAATACTGACTACTGAGCTGAATTAAGAATACATTACTTATTTTTCATTTTTTATGCGGTATTTCGTTGACGTAAATAAAGGCAACAGTAGTATACCGCTGTTCGAAAACGTTAATGTTTAAAAAAAAGCTGTCATATACTTAAAGCTTAAGCATTTATTTTAATACCCGCACTGTCTACCGAAAATATATACTTAATGTTTTTTTATTGTTTATATGATATTACTTTGAAAATATGAACTAAAGGAGATATAAGACATATGTAATATTTGTATCACAAAGATAGTTAAAGATAAGTATTTGAGGTTGAGTTCAGTAGTTTTTGACATAACAAAAAAAAAATTTTCTATTACAAAATACACGTCCTATTGTATTCCACAAATCCACAAAGATCTTTTTGTAGTTTTACTATGATAACTGGGTTCGATCGTATTAACAACATGGTTTATATATACAATTATGGTACAGTGCAGGCCAATAGAAAGCATTGTGTATGTCTTTTAGAATAACCATGAAGACAGCCAGAGTGACTTTGTGTTGTCTTATGTTGACTAACTTCATTTCTGAGGCGTACGGATGTAGATGTTTATACTTTTCAGGGAAGAGGCATTCTGTCGGGCTGCTTTTGGTAAGTTTAAAGAATTTAATTATTGACTTTATTAGGGATCTTGTTATTCTAATGAAAATATTGATATATGTTTTCTTTCAAATATCTGACGTGGCATAAACCCTGAGCATATACTCCTTGCTTTTATTTTTAGGAATTTTCTATTTAGACTCGTTTACCTTCATCAAGGATCCCAGGCTTATAATTTGACAACCACATTGCACGTTTCGTCTTCATGTACATCAGAGTCATCAGTGACGCTAAAATCTAAACAGTGATAAACCCAAATCAAATATATCAGGCATTTTAAAACTAATAATCCAAGGAATCTGTGACGAATACGGTCAGGAAGCCTAAACTTGGTGTTAGAAAAATCTAAATAGCTCGAATAATTCAACAGTTTATTAAAAAAAAGTAAACTTTAAAGACAAGCATATCAATGATATTTTATGTGTCAATGACAACGGAACTGACTACTCGTCTGATCATTCAAATGGTTTGAAACGTTGCCCATTAGTTTCACAATCATACCGGGGAATAAAAAGCAATAATAGTTATTCTTGATATTACCTGTATTATCGGAAAGCATCATTGGTAGTGTTTGAATTAACTACACTATTTTTGTGTCTGCATACTGGAAACCTTTTGAACCCAATAATGTTATTGTCTGCCTTTGTTCTACTTTTAAGTAATACGAGGAATTGTTAAAAACAGCAGGACCCTTGAAAGCAGTTGGGTTGAATTTGACGTGGAAGTGAAGGACAATTTTAAGGTAATTAACAGTGTGATAATATTATTATTATTCGGTAAGGAGATAGAATTGATCATCGGTAAATGACGTAGTGACATGCAGTTGTTTATATTAAATCGTCTAATCATTCTTCTATGACTATACATAAGCTATTTCTAGATTTCAATAATTATTCAATAAATCACCATTAAACTGTTAACAACATTGAAACAAAAGTTATTTCACTAGACCATCATCGCCTAACTCGGTGGAGCGTGACTAATTGATTTTCAATCAGTATCAATCAAGCAATTTAGAAAGCCTAATATATGTATATACTTGGAGAAATAAACTTTTAGAAAATAAATGACGAAATATCCATCACTGATATCAAGCTCACATATAAATGAAAGAAAGGCATCACAAAATATACAGACGCGAAATGTAAAATCTTACGAGAAGCTATGGAAAGTGAGGAAAAACTAACTATTGAAAATCCGGAACACTAAACACTACTACAAAAAAGAAGTCGAATTAACATCTTTGTTGTAAAAACAAATATGCAAGATGGGTTAAACTTTTGAGATACAAATACGTCTGTAAAATATACGCCATTTATTAGCAGGTCGATGATGAATTGTGATCAAATTTTTTTTTAAATTATTGTTATTGGTTCTTCTTTTTCTTGTAAAATTACAGAACAAAGTGAATAATATGATAAAAGTACGTTCACCGAAAAATTCACGTGGAGTACGTCTTACAACAGGATCTGAATATTTAATTACAGGTAAGTGTTTAAATTACTTCTGTATTAAGATTCATTATGTATGCACTTTTTTTTTATTTGCAACACACATTTTTTTTAATGAATTTTGGTAAAAACAGGTGACTTTGTCATCATACAATGAATTACTTCGATACTTAAACCTCTTTCATAAAAATGTTATCTCTCTTCTAAGTAGATATAACACGTAATGTATGGGTGCCTGCTTGATCTATAATTCTGTTCACAATATGAATAAAGTCCTTGTCCTAAATCATATTTAACGGATCTTAAACAACACAGATACATAAGATATCAAACAAACAGATATATATGTGCTATATATTCTAATTTCAGGAGAAGTAAGGAGTTATTCACCATATGGGAGATTTTACTATACAAGACTTTGTTTTTCGGTTCAAATTTTATGGCAGGATATTTCAAAGGATACACAAACAGCTCTAAAAACAGGAACTTTCACTACATGTTAATCGCTATGACGCAGATTTGTTATTTAACTGTAAAATCCAATTGATTCATAAATCATTCAAAATGTTATTTATATCAAAAAATTATGCTCAATAATGCAAACAAAACAGAAAAAAATAATTGTACTGAAAATATAAACTTTTAAGATAACTGTCGTCGGGAAAATGTGATTAAGAATTTTTGAAAATGTACAGCAAATTACTGCGACGATTTGTTTAAAAAAATATGGGTAGGGGAGCTTTCAAATTGAAATGCAGATACAGATTTGAAGATTAAGAAGGTGAACTTATTTTAGTAAATACATTCAAATATTGCTGTACCTTATGTCACTGTCAGAAATATGTCTTTAAATAGTTATTTGTTTTTTACATCTTACAAAAAAGACAAAGGTTGTTCATTGGCATCGAACTTGTAAAAATCCTCCTTGAAATAAAAACTGATAAAATAACCTGATAGAATCCCATTAAAACTTCGCACTTAACAATCAAAACCAGTTGCTTTAACAGTAGAAGCGTCTCAAAATAGATATGGTCGTTGAAACACTGAATTATTGAGAGAGTTCATGTAGTCAGCATAATTTAAAAGTTGTGTAAGTAGAGTTAAATTCAGTTTGACTAAATATATCAAAATATGTGAACATACAATTACAGAATCCTGCCAGATGTGTGTCTTATCTTTGAGAAAGGTTTGCGTCAATTATGTTTGACAATAGCCGACTGGAGTATACATCGGATGTCAATAGTTATGATAATTATCAAACAACATGTAGTTTCCAAATAACCATACATATATCATCAATGTATCCATATCTTTCATCAGAGGCTGAGCTAGTATTTCATTTGTAAAACGCACGCTTTAAATTTCCAATGATAGATATAGAAGAGAACCGAAAGATACCAGAGGGACAGTCATACTCATAAATCGAAAATACAACGCCATGGCTAAAAACGAAAAAAGATAAACAGACAAACAATAGTACACATAACACAACACATAAAACTAAAGAATAAGCAACACGAACCCCACCAAAAACTGATCTATAGAAGTTATGTTCTAACTACGGTTCAAACGTTCCCAACTAAAGTTCACGTACGGTTTTTACTTTTTTCTGTTTATGATTTCTTTTGCTCGTATTGCCTCACGCGTATTTCTGCAATGTTCATAGTATTGGTTTGGGTTGTGAAAGTTGCTTGGTATAGGCCATTAAGTAATCTACTCGGACGCACAAAATCATTACGGTTTTTTTTTTTTCTTAAAATGTCCTGTACCAAGTCAGGAACATGGCCTTTGTTATATTATTGTTCGTTTCTGTGTTTGTTGCTTTTTAGTGTTGTGTTTCTGTTGTGTCGTAGTTCTCCTCTTATATTTTATATGTTTCCCTTAGTTTTAGTTTGTAACCTGGATTTTTTTTCTCCGTCGATTATGAATGTCGAACAGTTGTATGCTAATTATATGCTTCAAATCGTTTTTATTAAAAAAACTAGTTCGTCATAAAATTGTGGTTTTTTGAAATGATAAATTGGGAGCAATTTTTACAGTATCCTGTTTGTTAACATGTACATTTACGACTTTTAATTTAAAATGCAGGAAACATTTTCGTCGTGAATAAGGTAGATTATGTTGTATAGCGCAATTCAGATATCAGTATCTTCATTATTTATTTTGCGATATGAATGGACCAAACAGAACACAATACAATCTTTGTGAACATATTGGTTTGGTTTATAGCTTTACAGATTTGAACACAATATTATCTAGCTGGTTAATAAAAACAGGTTTAATCAACATTTGTTTAACATATGAACTGCACCGATGCAGAAAATATGACAGTTGTTTTTCATTCGTTTGAAGTGTTAAAGCTTTTGATTTTGACATATATTTTGTTATCTTTTTACATATGATATAGTTTCATATTTGTGGACATCAACTATTCAGTAAATAAATACATATTTTCTATATAACAATCATATTTGGCGTCTATATTTTTAAGTGAAGAAGAAGTTAAACTAGATAAAATTAGATGGTTTGTTTGTGTCAAATTGTCATTAATGTATTCCTAGTTTTTAAGCATTACATACTATTTTATTATTGTATCAGCTAAATGTTTAAGAGCAGGCAACAGAAGTCTATCAATGTTCATATCTCACAATTCAAGCGGACACACAAAACACTCATGGTATCGAATAAACTCCAAACAGAGAAATTTCGGATTCCCCGACAGGAAATAAAAGCCATTAGTATACCTATAAACAATAGTTACTTAACTCATGAAACGTTTATATTTAGAACGACACTGTTTATCTAAATAAATGCAGTGGTATTCTTTCAGAATAACTATGAAGCTAACAATAATGACTATATGTTGTCTTGTGCTGATTTATTTTATTTCTGAGACCTATGGATGCAAATATAAAAATGAAACAGATAAACAAAAGTTTTGTGGAGCTACTTACGGTAAGTTAGGTCAAATATTAGTATACAGATAATATTGAAAAATCAATTAAATATAATCATGATTTTATGAAGTATGACTGAATAATTTACAAAATAATACTTCTACACAGGGAAAAGTGCCACGCATGTTTTACACATGTTTTACATATGTAAAACATGTGTTTGGTAACGCACGGGAAACGTCTTTTTCCTACCACGCATGTAAAACGCATGTTTTAAACATGCGTTATTCATGTGTTTTACGCATGAAAAATGCATGTTATGTAAAACGCATGTTTTAAACGTGCGTTATTCATGCGTTTTACGCATGAAAAGTACATGTTATGTAAAACGCATCTAAACCTCAGATTCCTGACTAAGGACAGGTGACAGGTGACACACAATTGCAGGGGGTTTAAACTTTTAAATGGTACCAAACCTTCACCCTTGTCTGAAACAATAGTGTAACATCACAACATAGAAAGACACACTATAAAATATTAATTGAAATGGCTGCATTCGTGTTCATCCTGAACCTTTATATATGTTATGTGTTATCATCAAATACAACTTACTTTTCAATATTTTTAAGAATGGACACCAATGCGGCTACTTTCATTTAAGACAAAAAAACGTCTAAAATTTAACTAAAATTCTAAAATTGTGAAGATTTCAGTAATTTAGCATGACTTAATGATGCTAGTACCCGATATATGTGCGTTGTATTGTTGAAAACAGCCCACATTTATGTAGCAGTAGCATTCTACTTTCCGATGAATAACTAGAAGTTTACATTTAAACAGTTTTGTAAAACTGCTATATTTTGGGGCCAAAAAGGGGTCTTACTGGACCTAATCCTTTGCTTGAGGCAACTGCAAACTAAAGTTAACAAAAGGAAACAAAAATTGAATCATCATCCAATGTAATACTGAAAGATGGACCAACAGTCGCTTAAATTTTTAATGCCTACATAAGGCAGTCTGCATAATGTCTCAGTGGCAAATATTTCAGATATCAGTAAAAAGACAGTATAAACAATTCATGTCAATCAAATAATAAAACTAAGAAGTGTATATTATACTGAACTCACTATATTGGTTGAGGGAATATGCTATATTTTGATCAGTTGTATTAATATTTTATATACATTTTTGTATTAAAACAAACCATAGTATAATTATAACCAGATGCTCCGCAGGGCGCAGCTTTATAAGACTGCAGAGGTTGAACCCTGAACGGTTGGGGCAAGTATGGACACAACATTCAAGCTGGATTCAGCTCTAAATTTAGATTGTGATTAAATAGTTGACACAGCATAGGTTTCTGACACAGAATGAATGTGGTCTAATGAACTTAAGATTTTTGTTTTGCCTTTGAGCAATTCACTATGCTGTTGAATATTAATCCTCTCAAAAAAATGTTTGAAGAAATTTTCTTTTTATTTATGAAATCTGAAATGAGAAAAATTGACCCCCCCCCCCCCAAATTTTTTTTCTTCACATCCCCCTTTCCCTTATTCCAAAACTGATCTCAATTCAAATTTCTAATGGAGTTTGCAACAATAACTACTCATTTAAATATATCATAAAATATTAAAATATAAAAAAAAGTGCTTGTTATCACTGAAAGGTAAAGATTGTTTTAATTTATCAGTTGGTAGTAAAAGTGAATATACATTGTATATTGTATAAAACAATGATTTAAGTTGATTCAACTACTATTCTGGACAAAGAAAGATAACTCCAATTGAAAAATTTCTTGCTATTGCGCAATTAGATATTTCTTGCTATTGCACAATACTGTGCAATTGAAAATACTTGCTATTGCACAATACTGTGCAATTGAAGATTTCTTGCTATTGTGCAATACTGGGCAATTGAAAATTTCTTGCTATTGCACAATACTGTGCATTTGAAGATTTCTTGCTATTGCTGAATACTGTGGAATTGAAAACTTCTTGCTATTGCACAATACTTAATATAATAATTTTGGATCCTGATTTGGACCAACTTGAAAACTGGGCCCATAATAAAAAATCTAAGTACATGTTTAGAATCAGCATATCAAAGAAACCAAAGAATTTATTTTTTGTTAAAATCAAACTAAGTTTTTAATTTTGGACCCTTTGGACTTTAATGTAGACCAATATGAAAATGGGACCAAAATTTAAGAATCTACATACACAGTTAGATTTGGCATATCAAAGAACCCCATTTATTCAATTTTTCCCAACCTTCCTTTTGTGGTCATAAACCTTGTGTCAAAATTTCATAGATTTCTATTTACTTAAACTAAAGTTATAGTGCGAAACCAAGAAAATGCTTATTTGGGCCCTTTTTGGCCCCTAATTCCTACAATGTTGGGACCGAAACTCCCAAAATCAATCCCAACCTTCCTTTTGTGGTCATAAACCTTGTGTTAAAATTTCATAGATTTCCATTCACTTTTACTAAAGTTAGAGTGCGAAAACTAAAAGTATTCGGACGAGGACGACAACGACGCAGACGTGATTTTTTTTAATTTTTGCAGTCGTTTAAAAAGTGATTGTATCAAGTGCTACAATATTTTAAATTATTACAGTGAGGTTAAAATCACTGTCATGTATTCATCATCCACACAGTTACTTATCGGAGAAATTTTTTTTCTATCATACCGGTATACATGTACATGTATATGTTATGATATTTTTCTAAAACCATCCACCAGAACTTGCAGTCGTCCTATAAAAATAGGAGATGTGATATGATTGCCAATGACACAGAAATTAACAACCATAGCCACCATACAGCGTTCAACAATGAGCATTGTCCACTCTGGACCAACTATATTTCTTTTAGTTTATATAAACTATTCTTATCTATTATTGAGTATTTTTAAAAAGAGTTCCTACACAACTTCCTATCGTGATGCTTCTTAAAATTTGATGGGTAATCTTTAGATCCAATTTTATGTAATGGGACAATAAATCCTTTAGCCCATATTTCAGGAAATTTTCCTGTTGTTAATACATTGTTTAAATAAATATCTTTACAAAACATTTAAGCAGATATGATTGGCTGCGCTTGAGCATCTTATTTATTATGGAGTCAAAGCTGCTTAATTTATTGTTTTTTAGTGGTTCACAGGGGCTTGTTTAGTAGGCCAGACGAGCTTTTACTGTCAATAGCGATTTAATAAAAAAAATGACAAAATGTCATTGAATTTCTTGGATTCCAAATTTTTAAAAAGTTTAAAGAAGAAATGTTAAACTGCACAATATTGCGCAATAGATTTGTAAGATCTTGACATTTGCTTAGTGTCAGAAACTCATATTACATGTATGTCAAAAATTTTATCAGAATCCAAATTCAGAGCTGTATCAAGCTTGAATGTTGTGTCAATACTCATGATACTAGCCCCAACTATTCATGGTTCACCCTCAGCGGGTCGTAGAAAGCTGCTCCCTGCAGAGCACCTGGTTCTTTAATTTTAAAATCCAATTCTCTGAAAATTTTAATTTGATATGACATTCTTAAATAAGATTCCTTAAAGCCCATGATTTATGAATGTGTTCTTACCAGTCACCCCAGATTGAGAAACCAGACCAGGATATTCATTTTATGCCAGGTCACTTGTTTTCACAGTCCTCTAGTCTGGTGTTATATATTGTTCCTATTGTTAGTACAAATGTATTACTTATAGTTCCGTAACTCTTTCTCCCGAGACACCACCTGCAATGTTATTATTCTTGTCAGGACTTTGATCTTGCCAGACTTCCAAACCCTATTGGACTCTTTGTCCCTAGCTAGGAACTATAAGTATGATGTCACTCATTGGGTTCAGGAAAGTTTACTAATAGGATTTGAATTGAGAGGACGCTCATCCTATGGCTCCCACTTTAGGGACTGTTACAATAACATTAACAAGTAGACTTATATTCAACCATATATATATGTCTTTTAAATAAACATCTTATTGTTTACGTGCTTTGATAGTTTATCTCAGAACTTGGGAAGACAACAGGAATATTACGAAGCCAGTGTTAACTTCACTCCGGTTTCACTTGCTACCAAAAAATGTATAGTTATCAAAGAGACATATACATTTCAATGGTTATAAACAGACAAACTCATAAATCGAAAATAAACTAACAACGCCATGGCTAAAAAAGAAAAGGACAAACAATAGTTCCCACGACACAACATAGGAAACTAAAGAATAAACAACACGAACCCCACCAAAAACAAGGGGTGATCTCAGGTGCTCCGGAAGTGTAAGAATATAAATGGTCATCTGGTTCTACTTTACGGTCTTAACTTATAAGTTCGTGCATGTCTTTATAATTTACTCAAACTGGATAAATCACAGAAGATTGATTCGAGTGAAGCTCTACTGTGATATTCAAGTTTGGTATAAGTTTACCCCGTTATTGATAGGATTTCAAACTCCTGAGTCCTGTGGATAAATAAATCAGTTTTGGAAATGACATTTAAAAATCCTTCGTGAAATGTTAATCGAATAAAATATTAAAGTTGTATTCTTACCCATTTTGTCTTTAGTGTCCTAGATTGAAGATATCCTACATTGTCCTAGCTGCATCTCATATCTTCCATAAAATTTGCGTTTTGCTTCACGAATCATGATGTCAGTATCAGTGTCGTCTGTCTGAACGCTCGTTTCCGGGTGAACCGTACGGGCTAATATTAAACCAAAGGCGAAGCATTAAAAATTCCATTTAAACGGCATTTAATGATTGAAATCCATGCGTAGATTTATAAGTAATAAAAACAAGTAAACATGATTAATAATTGTATGTAACCGATTGGACCTTAAAAAAATATATATGAATGTGGATTCCGTAATTTCCTCCGAGTCTCCATGCCAGTGTAATGGTATTTCCCGCGGTTATTTTTGTACAACTTATAAATAAAATACGGTATGACTATCACTTGCCACTATGTACCTAACAGAATGAACAATTTTGCAAAGACTCACTCAGTGTAAGTATTTCGATACGGTGAATTAATTAACATGAAAAAACTCTGTAATTTCTTAATAATTTTACTGGACACAAAACACACGGGCACCTGGTAATTGAATTCGTCACCTTCATTACCTTATTAAAGTCAAATCGGCACCTTTTTTCAGGACATTTCTGAAATTGATTTTTTAACTGTCACCTGATATTTAAAACGTTTTTCATCTTTTATTTGAAAGTAATTTTTGGTTCTCTTCTCTACTGCAGTATATATAATAAAGATGAGGATAAAAAGAAAAGAAAACACTTAAATTTTATCAATGATTTTTTTTTTTTGATAATCTGCCTTTCCTGATTTTCCTGATCTTTTCCGTGGCGGATCCATAACTTTTCCTATGGGGAGGAGGCGCTGACTGACCTAACATGGGGCCCTCTCCAGTCATGCTCCAATGATTCCCTATATAATCAACCAAATTTTTCCCACGAAAGGTGGGGCGGGCCACCCAGCCCCCCACCCCCCACCCCCTGGATCCACCTATGCTTTTACCTGTATACTTGAAAACAATAAATACTATTGTTTGCTAGTATTGTGCAGTTGTTATGAAATAAAAGTTCATTATAATAAATATATGTTCCAGTAGGAACAGATCTATTGTGGCTCCATTGATTGTTTATACAGAGAGCACACAAGCTGATCATGTAAATTTGGTTAAATGTCCAATGGTAGATGGAAAAACAGCACTGTATATAAATAGAGCACCTAGATTCTACATGTGAAAATATGGTTCCTTTTTCAAAGGAGGTTTAAGGATCAGTTCAATTATATTAGATAGTTTATAAAACAATTATGCATAGGCGGATCCAGGGGGGGGGGGGGGCCCTTTTCGTGGGAAAGATTTGGTTGATTATATAGGGAATCATTGAAGCATGACTGGAGCGGGCCCCCCCTTAGGTCAGTCAGCACCTATGAGATTACTATCTACTAATGTCCATATGAACTGGATTTAAGCATCTATATAGGATACCTGAATACCTTTAACAATGAACAAAGCTCATACTGTCAGCTACAAAAAATGTATAACAGGCCATCAAGGCTTGACATGACAAAATGTAAAATGATTTGCCAAAATAAATCAAATATGGCAGACTGCATCAAACAACAACTAAATTTCATCCGGACTTGGAACAGGCATAAATAGAATGTTGGGACTGTTGTGTAACAGCACAAAAGAGGAACAAAGTGGTGAAATCGGTTAGAAATTGTTTTGATTCATTGAATTGGTACAAAGCTAAAAAATCTAACATGAAGACAAACAATCAAAACTTAATAGTACTTTCAGTTATTGAAAGCTCATTAAAAGCTAATAAAAACTCAAACATTATATATAAACCATGTTTTCCCGTACACACATATATATATATGTATAGATGTAATTATCAGAGAAATTCGTTTTACAATTTTTGTTTAACATGTTTAATTATCTATAACTGATATATTTTTTATTAAAGTTTCCAAGCAAGTCAATACATGCAATAACAAAAAACTTTTGGGACAGAAGACACTGTTTAAAAAACGTGACCAAAGAAAAGAAAAGGAAATGTACTTGTAATCGACACTGGAGAAAAAATGGACTCTTCAGGTAAGAAGTTTTATTCTGCAATAACTTTTGTTTAATAATAATCTGTTTTTGAATAAAAGAATGTGTAAAGTATATTTTAGTGGGACAGCATCCCAACAAACAATAAATAAGAAGAGATATCAAGTGGTAAATATCAATGTTTTGGTGAAGTTAAATAATAGTAGTTTGTACACATGTTGCCACTTGGAAATATAAATAATATGGAAAATAGCATTGTGAGCTCTCGCAAGCCTATGTGAGTTGTAGGATTTTCGAAATTTTAATCATTTGTTCATAAGTAGGGGGCCACTGACTGCCTAAGAGGGCGCCCGCTCCGGTCCTGCTTCAGTGATTCCCTATATAATCAACCAAATTTTTACCTGGCCCCACTCTAAATCCACCTTTGCTAAGACCAGTTAAATAATCAGCTTTGGTCAATTATGCATTGTAATTCTGTTAAAAAGGAAGGTGTTTGACTTTTTCTAGTTTAAAACTTAAGTGCTAAGAAACTATTTTTACAGGAATTATATTTTCCCCTTTAAAATGGAAAGTATAATGAAAATTGCATTGTCAATCTCAATCCTATTGTTCAACATCATGTTTGTTTTTATATTTTTTTTTATCAAATTCAAAGGTTAGTTTTGGCAAGCCAAAGTCATGGATGAGTTCAATAAATGTTGCAGATTACCTTTTTTTACAGGAGTTAAGTTGCTCTGGAAAACTGCATTTGTTACTTATTTCAAGTATAATAACTTGTTGATTTTGCGCATTTTTTTCATAAGAATGTTCAGTATATATTTGCCTTTCGTGATCTTTTAACTTTCAGTTACATTCAGTTCTTGTGAAATTCAACATCTCTTATATAAACATCACAAATGTCTTTTTACTTAATCACCCTTTTTTATGTTTACAGAAGAAATTGTCACACGGAAATGTCTTGGGCAAATTAAAAAGGAGAAGTAACTCTGCTAGGAAGCAGTTCCAGTCATTTGTAGCAACAGGACTGTGACGAATAGAACTTTAATATAAACTGAATCAAAATATAGAATTTACCAAACTTGTGTCAGATAATACTCTCATGCTTCTATTGGAGGACATCAATGATGAGAAGTAAAGGAAAAGACAATAAATGACAGCATATCAAATATCACAATGTATATTTAGTCAGTTAACACATTAATTCATCTACATACTTTACAGCATTCCATTTTAACCATGTGTAAATTTTGTCTATTCAAGCTTAACAAAATGCTTTGAAATTAAAATATTAAATATTTTAGGCAGACATGTTTTTGTAATTTTCATTTATTTTTCAAACTTTCAAGTTATTACATTCTTCTGTGGCGGATCCAGCCAAAAGCCCATTTTTCAAAGGGGTTTCCCAACCAAGGATAAAGGAGAGGTTCCAATCATGTCTTTCATTTATAAATTGTTAATTTCCACTACAAAACTAAAAAAAAAATAAGCCAAAGATAAAAAATCAGTCATAAAAAAAATATAATTTTGAAATTCATGTAAAACGCATGTAAAACATGTATTTTACATGAGTTTGTATTTACACATGTTTTACACATGTGAAATATTTCATGCGTTTTGTAACGCATATTTAATATATGTTTTTGCACGCCTGTTATACGCATGTTGTAAAAAACATGCGTTAAACGCACAAAAAACATACGTTTTACACACGTTTTCTTTACCATGCGTGAAACATGCGTGGCACTTTTTGCTGTGTAATAGAAGCAAAGTTATCGAATTACATTTGTAAACACTGTACAAGTACAAAAAAACTATGTTTGTATAATAGAATAAACAGAACATGATAATAAATTGATAGTACGAGAAGCTCAAGTCTCGTTTTTGTTTAAGCTCTTGCGATTACCTAAGTTTTTATTAGTTACTTGATTTATCTCTTTTATATGGATTTGCAAATTTTAAGCATCAGTAAAATTGTTGCCCTAATGAATGTTAAATTGGATATGAGAAATGGTAAGTTCTAAAAATATAACATTCCATCCGGTCTTTAAACACTATACATCCGTATTTCGATGCACATGTTGGGGAAACGACCTTCATCAATTACAAACCAAATTAACATTTCAATTACGTTAAATGATTTTTGTAACAAGAATTGATGCACAACAAAACACCTCTGTCATAAAAGTCTGTTTTGTACTATGATTAATAGTTAGAAAATCTTTCCAAATCCGTGTCACAAGCGCATATATTTATTAATAGAAACAAAGAAACATTTTACTATTCACTAACATAAGGTAAGTTATAAGTTGTTTTTTCACTGTTTAATCATAATTTTGTTTCCTTACTTTTTTTTCTATATGATATATATGATATGAGATGTATTTCAAAAGCTTTCCAAATGTTCGTCTTATCCCTATATCAGCATGTTTAAAGCAATACTTCAAATACAAACGAATAACTCTGAATATTTGCAATGTGTAAAAAATGTATCTACACATTAACATGATTAATCACACATCCAACCAAATTTTCTCCTATTCTAATGGTAATGATTATTGTCCATGACTTTTAAATAAAACGTCGATAAGATCTTGAACTGTTTTGGGTTGTTGATGGTTTTTGTCTGGTATATTTGATATGTTCACCCTACATCTGCTTTAATATCATTGTATTCGCCTCAGTGATTTACAAAATTTAGACATCGTTTAACTACTTGCGCCTTTATTTACTAGTTGTTTTACGGTATCAATGATTTGATTACATTTTGTTGTTTCAATATAATTTAATTTTCGATGTAATGCGTCTTCTGATTAGCTGACGTTGTTTTGTTTATCAGCTCAAAGACATAATTTTGTCAGATGACCTTGACGTCATGAACAATTTAACATGTTTTACTCCTGTTTAAAATGGAATTTAGAATTGACACCGACAATTGTAGATTTGACGTTCGCAAATGCTGTTATCCGGATAAAACGGATATTTGAGACGCTAGAACTTGAAAAAATGTATAATTTGACATACAAAAATAAATCCGCGAAACTTCATGAATAGTTTTGGCGCAAAGACGTCATTTCTAAACGTTACATCATACACATGAAAACTTACAAACTGGAGGTTATTACGTAACCTCTACTATTAAAATTCGGATAAAGTCACATTAAAACGGCGAACTTGAGGTAGGTTTTGTTTTAATTTAGATAATATTGTAGTAATTCAACATTTGTTGATCAAAGAATTCAAAATAGCGGATCCCTTCCTAGTTACGACTGGTCAACTGTGGATTTGACGGCAATTTTTAGCCAATGAAATAAATTGAAACATAAAGATTGCATTAGAATGTAAGAAATGACTGTAATATTTTTTCTGTCTATTCGAAATAACACAAATGTGATGCAGACTATGAAATACTCCGCTACGCGGGTTGTGGAGTGTGCACCAATTTTTTGTTTTTATTTCTTCATAGACAGATAATGAATTAAAGTCATTCCTTAAATAATTGTGTACAGTTCATACATCATATGTGCCAATGGAGGAAAACTAAAACGTCGTATATGTCTACTGAAACGAACACACGTTATTGCTTAGCAAAATGCAATCGTTTTTGTCTTTATCATAATTTCAAAAGGTTTTGAAATATTTTATTACATTTTTGTCAAGCAGGTTTGATAAAACGATGATCATTTGAACTGCAAGTCTCAATATCGAACAACTTTCAGACATCTTTGTTTCAGAATAACCATGAAGCTAACAATAGTGACAATCGTCTTTGTGTTGATGAATTTAATTTCCGAGGCCCACGGATGTACCTGTGCTGTTGGAACAGATCAGGAAGTATTCTGTAGGGCTGAATTTGGTAATATTTATTTATAAGACTTCAGTTTGGGGCAACTTCACGTAAACGATTTATTTGTTTTATAGTTTTATTCATAAAATTAATACCTGCATATCTAGGTAATGCAATTAATTATCTGGTTGCTAACACAATTTTATATTAGTTTAATTGTAATCATTGTATTGTACATTAAATGCTATAATTACAAACCTAATTTTGAACTATATCAAACTTTTTGAAAACTATCGTGACGTTACATTTACCTGTGACATCATATTATACTGTAGCGTTATTCTGTAGGTGACAATGCAAGGTTATTTTTTGTTTTACATATTCTGTGGAAAGTCACAACTTCAGTGTTGACATAAACATCAATTATATGGTCAGTTATATGAACTATATGAAACCTTTCGAAAAATATCGTGACGTTACATTTACCTGTGACATCATATTTAGTCTGGCCGATCGGTGACAAAAATGCTCAAATAATGAGAAAAGTACCAAATGTTACATGATGGAACACTTTAGTGTACTGAGCAATATTAGCTATGGATTCACTCTCAAAATTCAATATGGCGGCTAATTTCAAAATGGCCAACATTCGTTAGAAAATATTTCCCAGTACTGCACAAACTACAGTAGATTTGATGCTGGAAATACAAAATTCAACATATATATTTGAATGATTTGGTGTACTACGCAAGATTTTGTTTTGATCAATCTTTGAAATTCAAAATGACGGCTATTTTCAAAATGGCCGCCTTAAAAAAATGCAAATATTCATTATTGAGAATTGACATGAATTTAATCATTTCATTAAAGAATATTGTCATTAAGTTTCTGTTCCAGTTCTGTTTTTTTGATTTTCCCTGGCTTGTCATTTCATATACAAATAGTAGCTTTCATAAAAAAGCTGCGGTAGAAGCTTTCATTAAAAGCTGCAATATTTTTTTGACTTAGGTCACACATAAAAGCTGTGATTTGAGATTAATCGGCCGTAAGATATTATTCATTGCCTATCTTAATTTCTTGGTTTGCAATATTTTGCAATTTGAGATATCATACTGTGTGATTTGAGAATTGTATAACCACAAATCAGTGAAATGGCAGGAATTGAGGACAAAAAGGATAAGAATATTGAAATTGCAGAAGCTGAATCACTTGGTGATATGGAGAAATCCAAAGCTGGAGACACTTTAACAGAGGACAACTCAGAAATGACTATTCAACAGTTGTTCCAAGAACTTTTAGCAGATAGGAAATATAATGCTCAAACAACAGATGATATTAACCACAATATAAAACAGAGCGAAGCGCGATTTGATAAAATATGTTTTGGTTTTATAACGAACAAGCTGAACAGAAATAGGCAATGAATATTAATAATGAACAGATGGGAGCAATATATACGCCAACCTCAGCGGTCTGAACATAGGATACACAACAAGGCTAGTAGTAAGAGCACGGCGCAATTGACAGTCAGACCAATGAAAAATTCAATGCTGTAGTGAGACGGATGGACGAGCTGACAGCAACTGAAGAAGGAGACACAGTTCAATTTTAAAGTGCATTTGAACAGCAGGCTACCGATCAATGAAAGGGAAAACGAAACGAAAAGAGAGTGGCATTAGCTCTTGTTCAGACTCCTCTGTAAAAATTGTGGTGCAAGGAACCGGAGCAAAAGCCCACAGCTCCCAAAATGAAAATATTCAATGGAAGAGGATCCATAATTTGGGTGGCGTTCATTTACCAATTTGAACGGACTGCCAGTAGGTTACAATGGGAAAACAGGAAACAGGTGTGTAGTCTCTTAGGTTGCTAAGCTGATGTTGCTTTGGAGTATTCTCGCAAGGTCAACACAGATGATGATTCAAAGGTCTTAAGAAAGTATTGACGCAGCGCTACAGGAAGGACGATATTCAGACCAGATTGGAACCGCAGCATTTCTCTGAGGATTCAAAGATCAAGATTATTCAAGGCATGTTATAGGGAGGAACTCAGAAACGATCAACAAGGCGTTTCAACAATTGAAAACCTCAATAGTCAACTGTATGGCAATGTATGGACCAAAAAGTGCCAATTATGCCCATCGGTAAGTCTTCTTGTTGATTGGCAGATCAATATAACCTTGGGCCTTCTGATCAATATAATCGGTGAAGATCACCAGATCAACTGACGATCACCTGATAAATATACACCTGGAAGAACCCCATAGCAATAAAATCTTGGTAGATCGCCAGATAGAAATACATCCAAGTGTAATGCCTATCGACCAGCAACACCCCCACCAGGCCAAGGACGATATAGTCTTTAAGGACAACGGTCAGCATCACCACGGACAAACTCCATGTATTACTGAAAAATTATTACACCAGGGTTTTCGATATCACAAACTAGTCAAAACATTTACTAAATTTTATCATCGGTATAAAGATATCATTCGTAAATATAGCTCAACATGCAGACTTCTAATACGTTCAGGTATTTCACATGCAATTTTTTATGGAAATATTCTTTATAAAGCACAAAGGTGTCAGTATTCACCTCAGAAACTTACAAAACCTTTGAATAGACTTATTAAGAAGGGATATAATTACGATACTGTTGTCAAGTCATTAAAGATTGCATATTTTGGCGTTAATATTGAGTCACTGATAAGGTCTTTGCATCGGAACTAAACACATTTATTCTAAAAACAGTTGTTGGCATGACACGGGTTATGTTCTTCTCATATATGTTATGATGGTATGATACTAAACCCCTAACGGGAAGGATTGCGCCTGATGTTCATATGATGAAATCATAATCTTTCAGTCAGTTTAATTGAAGTTTGGAGCTGGCATGTCAGTTAACTGCTAGTAGTCTGTTGTTATTTATGTATTATTGTCATTTTGTCTATTTTCTTTGGTTATATCTTCTGACATCAGACTCGGACTTCTCTTGAACTGAATTTTAATGTGCGTATTGTTATGCGTTGACTTTTCTACATTGGCTAGAGGTATAGGGGGAGGGTTGAGATCTCACAAACATGTTTAACCCCGCCGCATTTTTGCGCCTGTCCCAAGTCAAGAGCCTCTGGCCTTTGTTAGTCTTGTATTATTTTAATTTTAGTTTCTTGTGTACAATTTGGAAATTAGTATGGCGTTCATTATCACTGGACTAGTATATATTTGTTTAGGGGCCAGCTGAAGGACGCCTCCGGGTGCGGGAATTTCTCGCTACATTGAAGACCTGTAGGTGACCTTCTGCTGTTGTTTTTCATTTGGTCGGGTTGTTGTCTCTTTGACACATTCCCCATTTCCATTCTCAATTTTATCCAAAAATCGCAGTTATTTCAGGCAACGGTCACCTTTACTAGAATCCAGAGAAAATCAAAGCACTACGGGTCGGACCAGTAGGCCAACGTTCGACTCTCAAGTCTCTTTGCCAAGAAACATCACCTCATGACAAAACCGAACAGAGGCCCTCTTCCTCGTCCGATATTGTCATCAAGACTAACCATTAGATAAAACCTATCAGTACGAGGTGTTTTATAGGACCAGAATGTGCCCATAAATATGGACACTGTTGCCATGATAACATAAGTGAATAAGAAATTAATTTCAGTAGATATTGAAGATTCGTAGACCGTAACGATACGCGGTTGGGGTGGTCACTGGGAAGATTAAAAAGAACACCCTTCTCGACATTGATACAGTAAACATACAATGGAATGTATGTAAATCGCCCTTAACGGACAATGTTATACTTGGGCTAGATATTTTTAACACACTGGGCGCATTGATAAATCTGAATACTCCCACACTTACCATCAACAACACAGTGATAAATGCAGCATTTGTTACAGTAGGAGGTAAGATTTCAACTCGGCAATTTTGCATAGAACAAACCATCCCAGTTCCGCCAAACTCTGAAATGACTTTTACTATTTTAACTAATAAAGGTGTTGACCTGGAGTTCATTTAAGAGCTATCCTCGCTGACTAGTTGGAAAAGGAAATAATGGTCCCTTAACCATTTTAAATTATGTCAATCGTCACATCCGCCATAGGAAAGCTACACCTATATAGGTTACATATAATAATTTGACGATATAGTAGGTACGACAGATGAAAACCTGATAAGTGACGTAAGACGTGGCTTTGACGAGACAATAGACAAGGTGCCCTGGCCACTGCCTCAAAGTTTATATAAGTTACCTAATATGCCAACACATTTAACCGACCTCTATCAATGTTCAATCGACTCACTTCAACCTATTTCATTCCAACCATTAAAACTGAAAGCGATTAAAGAACAATTACAATAACATCTTACATATATTGATTAACATTGATTTCCACTATTTGTTTTTTGTATATGTAGCCATATTTGTAAATGTGTGCGTTCTAGAAATAACTTTTTTATTTATATTTTAAAATTAATTGATAACAAATTCAAGAAATTGAAGACCATTGTTAAAGGATCAGTACTTAAATTTCCGAAATTATTTAAAATGCCTGTCAGACATACTTGATATTTTAACGTTTTTCCGCCATCTTGAAAATGGTAGACATATTGGATTTTTCTGAGTGGGTTCATAGCTAAAATGAAAGGGTATAATACTAAGTACTACTATGCAAAGTTTAATGCCTACCTCATCAAGTGAGTAATTCTGCTCTATATCTGCACCAATCGGCCGGACTAATTGTACTGTAGCTTTATTCTGTAGGTGACAATGCAAGGTTATTTTTTGTTTTACATAATCTGTGGTAAGTCACCACTTCGGTGTTGACATGAAAACCAATTATATGGTCAGTTTTATAAATTTTCTGATTACAAAAGTAAGAATTATTCTAAATACTAAGGATTTTCTTATCCAAGACATAAATCACCTTGGCCGTATTTGGCACCACTTTTTGGAACTTTAGGTCACTAATGATCTTTAATTTTGTACTTGTTTGGCTTTATTTACTCTGAGCGTGACTAGTGAGTCTTATGTATACGAAACGCACGTATGGTGTATTAAATTATAAGCCTTGTAACTATTAGCATGTCTAACTGTCCTATTGTAATGTTATTTGTGTATTTCTTTGTCCTGAATGCGCGAGGTTTAGCTTTGTTAAATGTCCTGGACAAAGTCAGGAAATTGACCATTGTTATATGATTCGTATCGTGTATGTTACATTTAAGTGTCGTGTTGCTGTTGTGTCGTAGTTCTCCTCTTATATTTGATGTGTTTTCCGCAGTTTTAGTTTGTAATCTGGATTTGTTTTTATCTCAATCGGTTTATGGATTTCGAACAGCTGTATACTACGGTTGCCTTTAATATCAATTTACAGTTGCAGATATTAAATATTTTACTTTATATTTCATTTTTCACATATGTTGAATATCGTTATGTGCAAAGAATTTAGACACTCCATCAACACAGGAGGAAGATGCCTCAAACCATTTTAAATCAAGGTATTTTTCTATTTCTGAAAAAAAAACTAGCAACGATTATAATAGATTAATTCGTCCATTTTATTCATTCTTCCCCGAGTTTTAAATTTCTATGTTAGAGCGTTCCTGTTGAAAGTAAATTTAGACAAGCGCTTCAGTGGCACGAAATAAAGTGTGTTCTTTTTTAAATATACATCCATTTCTACTCTTTAACCATCAATAAGATTTTGAGCTAGTATTTAAAAGAACGTTCAATCTCACTGAAGCTTTCCAATACAAAGCATTTACTGTACACATTGTTCCGTACGGATTTCAAAATTGGGCAAAACTTTGGCATTCGATTTGATGTTTCCTGCTTTGAATTCAAGCATCCTTGACACAATCAATCAATTAGTTTCTGAAACACGAAATGCAACAACCTCATTGTGGTAATATGTCAAGGAAGTAGAAACATGAGTGTTCTAATTAACAGTCTATATCGTGAACACTTAAATCAAATTAATAAAGTGTATCTTATTAAATGAGCCAGTTGCGATATTATTTGTCCTCGTTTTTCTACTTAAGCTGTTGTTTTCTAACTTTTATAACGATAATTATTACATTTTTGTTCTTCAATTTATCTTCAAATCCATATCGAGTTTGGTAACCGTTATTGATTTAAACATACAAAATTAAAGAAAAATTTGCAAAGCAATTTTTATCTTTATTCAACTATAATCATGTTTAACAACACCAACACCAATCATGAAGCAAAGTTGTATTTCTAATCGTTTCTATTACATCCATTAAGTTTCATCTATTTACAAATACTACAGGTTTTGGCCGCCACTATTTATTAAGCTATGATTATATTTTAAAGCTTCACGAGGAAAAATCACAGAAATAAAGCCTCTAAAAGGAGGTCAAGTTGAATACACAGTGGCAGTGAATTATAATTTCAAGGTAGTACATAATATGATTATTACAGTATTCTTAACAGTTGGATAAGAGGGTTTTTTAATTAATGTATAGTCTAAGCAGAAAACGATGTTTAAGGCAAGTGTTTTATTAAATGAATTCGTGGATCAAAATAATTATCAATCATTCAAGGTATATCCTCTAAATATTCATATGACATCGTCTGTAAAATATCAGTATCTACATCTTTCAGTTTTGTTATTTTACTTTACGGATTCAAAAATGTATAGTAAACTGTCGAATTTCAAATTCAAAAAGGAAATGAACGGAACAAACGAAAATGGTAAGTTGAACCTGGTTTCACAGCTAGCTTAACCTCCAACTGTTATGACAGTTGTGTATAGTTCCGTTATATTGGCTAAATTAGGTTAGCACCCAAACAGACATATTAGTTAAATGCGACAATTATACTAACAAACACAACTGACTACAAAATTCAAACTGAAATACAAATAAATGAGACAGGGACCCATTAAAACGGATGTATATCTTTAATTACAGGAATTACGTAAATTGCTTTAATTCTAACCAAAAGTAATCTACAGATATCTCGAATTACCAAACAGGCAAAAGAGAAAAATTACAATTTCTAACTCAGAATGAGAGTTACTTTTAATATATATTTTAAAAATAAGTTAGGTCAAAACTAAATCAAATACGCATTGCGACACATAAAATACCTATTGAGTTACCCAAATAATACTTGGGTGGATAAAAAATTCATTAGAAACATCTGTACATCTCTTTTTTTATATCATATATAAATACTAACAATATTTTAAACTCCAATAGACTTATATTTATTGAAAAACATTCTCACACGTGTATGTTTATGGGGAAACGTGTATACTAATTTAAATTAAAGCATCTGGTGTGATAATAAAAACATTTTCCTGATTATTTAACATTTGTTTACTTATGTTTGTTCATGTGATGTTGTTTAAACTGTTGTTCATGGCGTGGTCAGTTTGTTTTCGACGTATTTGGTTGTCCCTTTGGTATCATGGGTTTATGAAAGGCAATAACAAAAATACCGCCTCCAAACAAAAATCGATACTTTTAATTCATAATACTTCAGAGATATATCCGAGTACTCGAGAGTATCATGACCGGGTACATCCCTATTATATATATTACAGATCAAGGTTCCTAAAACACTTAAAGTTCGTTCTGAAAAAGATGTTGGTGCTGAATGTGGAGTCAAATTGGATAAAGGAGTTGAATATTTGATTTCTGGTAAGTTATTTGATGTTATTTTTGCTTTATGAAGGAGTGATATGCTTTGACAGACTCTGCCACTGACATGCCAATCTCATTTACTACGTGAAATTCAGATGATAAGACTACGAGTTTCATGTAATGTCTCCTACCATCATTTTTCTCATCGAATGTTTTAAGCAGTGATATAAAAAGTCAGCAATTCCGTGAAGTGCAGGTTAACGTAATTATTGTCGAATATATATTTGTTCACTTTCTAATACAATTTTCATTTGTGAGAATGCTTGCATGACTTTTTATCATTAGTTTTATAAGCTTTGAACTAGCTGTTGTTATCTAAAAGTACTCTAAGATATGTTCTTAGTGTCTTGTTGTTGAGGGGATGCATAAATATAACCTTCAAATATAAAAACAAAGAAGATTTGGTATGATTGCAAATGTGACCTCTTTTCACAAGAGAACAAATAACATAGAAATAAACTATAGATCACCGTACGGCCTTCAACAATCAGCAAAGTCAATACAGCATAATCAAATATAAAAGTCGCCAAAAGAACAAATGTAAAACAATTCAAACAAGAAATCAAAACTTCTCTTTGTGTTTGTGTTAGATGTATATCTGCTTTGTATCGATTTGTATAGTTTGTTTTCTGTTGTGATGTATCACCTTTGTCCAATATTAGGGAAAAAATTTTGAAGGAAGTATGGAAATACTGAGGTGTATATTTAAGAAACACACGGTAGAATAAGTAACATAAATGTATAATTGCATAATGTGTTCATGTTTCAGGCACTGTAACTAAGAACAGATATGGAAGTATATACAGGATAAATAGTTGCCTGTGGAATCAGAAATGGCAGAGTATTAAGTTTGAAACACAACGAAAGCTCTTAAGAGGACAATTTAATAATTGTTAGTTATAAAGTCGTTATAAGTGGTTTCTGACAAATGCTACAATAGCATATAGCACTAAGTAAAACCAAATAAATGAATGATTCAAATTATTTACCTGTGAAAAGATAATGAATTATTATAAGAATTATTGTTACAAATATGTCACTAGTTGGATTATTAAAGTTATTTGATTTGATACCACAGATTTCTCCGATAATTCGTTGAGTATTATTTTGTGAATTTCTAAGCAGTAGTGGAAGATATTCACAGGTTTTGTTTACATAAAAACACACTATTACATATACATATGACAATAATAATGTGTCTGTTTTTAAACGAGTTTAGACTTAGTGTGTATATGTCTCCGCTGATAATAAATCTATTTAAGAAAAACATAATTATTTAGAATTAAAAGTTGTATATTTATCAATAAGTACATTTTCAAAATCATTTATTTATTTAGGCTTGATGTAGATCTACATCTACAAAAATATCTTCAATAGATATGGATTTTTAAATATTTGGTTCAATCAGAGTAACTATGGTTTTAGTCCAAAATGGTTAAAGTTGAGCATTAAACAGAGAATGTTTTAACCAATTTCAGCAGACTTGGAAATCAGAAATGGAAAATTCTATGTTACACACTGTTTAAAGAAAACTTTGAATTTGAAAAATATTTATACTTGTTACCTTAAAAAGATAACATAACGTTCTGTAGGTTTAGAACAGGTAATCATTGGTTACCTATAGAAACCGGTAGATGGCGTAGAATTATTAGACAGGAAAGATACTGTGTACTTTGTAACTCTCAAGAGATTTTCACTATATTCTAAACTGTACAGCTCTAACAGAAAGTAGAAGAGCTTTTCTTATACCTTACTATGTAAACCAGCCACTTTATTTATTTCCAAAAATATTCGTGTTTTGAAAAATTTGTGTAAATTAATTAGAATTATCAATATCGATGTATGTTCTCCAGGTTGATCACCAATCTCTCATTCTTGTTGCTCGTTTTGTGCAAATTTGTCATTCGCAAAATCTGTATGTTATTATACGTAAAATTATCTTTCTTTGTACCATTAACTTGGTTTTAAGAAATAAAGAATCTGAATTAAATAATACATTTAATTTTATATAGTTTTTTGGATTTAATTGCGTTAAATAAAAGGATGCGAAAAGATATATTAATGTAACTTTTTCAAAGTTCAAGTTGATCCATTATTGGTTTAAGTGAATAAATCAAATTTATTTTCTCGAGAAATGAATAGCATAGTATACAAATCCTGGTTCTTATATAAATAGTAATAATTTTTCATCGTCGAAATAGATAGATACTTTTGATGTGTTGGAAGAATCGTAAAAGTGCTATTTTTTCTTAATTCTATTTGTTTAATCGGACATCGTAGAGTCTAAAATTGATTTTATTTCCATATTGGACTTTATATTGTGTGTTGAATTAAAACATGAACGCGAACTTAGATGAGAACACCTGGATTGAAAGTTTGTAAATGTTCCGACCAATGAAATTCATTTTACTATGTAACGCGAACTGCACCGAGAGCTCCTATATGAAATATTTAATTATACGACAATGAGTTCTAAATTAGAAATTTCCGCTAAAATATAGTTAATAGTATTATATGAGAGCAACAATGCAGAATTGTTTCTTTTCCATTTTTGTTTTTTTTAACAATGTTTATGTTCATTTCAATTTGGTAAGTAGACTTATATAATGTCCCAAAAGTAAATATATATGTTTTCTTTTAAATGCATTACAGGCGAGAATACCGACTAATAGCCAGTCATTAAACTTAAATCAACCCCATCGTTATCGCAGACTAAATTTATCTCATATATACAGAATACATGTTCGCTTATTGCAAGTACGTCACGGTGCATGACAGCACAATAATCCCTTTACAGAATCGTAAGCACAATATTTTTGTTTGATATTTACTTCTCTTCCACAATTAACGCCCGTTTTGCGCCAGTGACAGGTATTACAATTTAACACAGTTTTAAAAGTTCATTGAGCTGCTACTTCATTTAGAATTTTAAGCAAGACTAACTGTTTATCAAATTCAACAAACGTCAACATTTTCTTCATCAATTTTGTTATTCAACAAAACATTGTTTTTCATAACAAACTTTTCCATATATCAATATACAGCTAGGGAATGAATATTTGATGTTTACCGAAAATATAAGATACATCGATTTTAATTATGTACACAATAAATAATTTCTGTGTAGTTTTCCGTGTCTACATTTAATTTACGAGTACAATATAGTAATACAGAAAAAAGAGAAACAGTTAATATACAGGAATACATACAGTTTCGTAAATAGTTGCAAGGGACCACACGTTACCACGAATTCATAGCACTTGGCAATTTTTGAAACGCATATATATATGCGATAAAGATCTAGTGCATTTGAGCAAATTAAAGTTATGTTATACCATGTATACATCAAACTATTTTATTTTCAACATATTTTAATGTTTATATTTAAATTTCTTATGTATGTACATGTGACGTGTATTATTCATTCGTTTGTACAATTGTGAAGCATGTGACTTTACTAAGACTATACGCATCTAAGAGTCATCTAACTCGAGTCGATAAAATTTGAAACAAAAAAACGATAGATACATCGAGGTCGTTTTGCTTGAGTGATTTACCTGTACAAAGCTCGGGTCTCATCAATGTTGCAAACGAATTAATGCCTGTTTGAAATAGTTTAACGGGGGCGTGGCCTATTAGTTTGACGCATCTTACCACCATCTTGATTTAAATTGATTGAACGCAGGGAAATATATTTGGCTTGCGTTAAAATGAATTGATATGAATTGAAATGAATTTAATATAATTTTTATTTTTGTCAATCTTTATAGAATGACGATTAATCTCATTTAAATAGCGTTAACAAGCTAAATTCGGGTAACTAGTGTAATTTACATGAGTTGGTCGATCGTTATGGAATGACCATTTCACAGATGATATCGGATATGTTCTTTACGTCGTAACTACAATTCCCTTCCCTTTCATGAATGTGACCTACCGAATTAAACTATTTATCGAATTTGTTATAACATGAGCAACACCACGCGTGCCACATGTGGAGCAGGATCTGCTTATCCTTCTGGAGCAATTGAGATATCCCCTAGTGTTTGGTGGGGTTCGTGTTGCTTATTCCTTAGTTTTCTATGTTTTGTCATGTGTACTATTGTTTGTCTGTTTGTCTTTTTCATTTTAAGCCATGGCGCTGTCAGTATATTTTCGATTTATGACTTTGACTGTCCCTCTGGTATCTGTCGTCCCTCTTTTACAGCTACCAATTCAGTTTTCTTAACATAAAACTAACATTTGGTATATTTTAATTTAATCATGAACATTCAAATTAGAGTTCTGATATCTTATGATACTTAGTAACTGGTTCCATATCAATTGCACAAATAGAGGTTATAATTAATAAGCTATTACGGGTTTTTTAAAGGCTACTTCCGGTCTCAAGTTCCCGGTTAATGGAAGCCAAATAAAAACATTTATAATTTCTGGTTTTTCTACTTTATAACAAATGTAAAAATGGCTACTTACGGTGTATTCAAAGTCACTTCTGGTTGACAATTTTTAAGTTCATATGTGATCCTATTTGGTCTGAAGACCCAATGACTTTAACATATACAATATTGAAAAAAATCATCTTTTTTTTTCTTAAATTAAATCATTTAAGGATCCATTCAAAAACGAATCTTCAAGAAGTGAATGGCACATGCTCGCTAGCTTTTTTGCTTGATATTTATGAACTTCTGCAGTCTCCGGAGTTCATTTGCAATAATAGGTGGAGGTGTATAGTCTAAAATTCGTACAAAACGTTCTTATATTATTAATTATAAAAAAGAAGATGTGGTATGATTGCCAATGAGACAACTGTCCACAAGAGACCAAAATGACACGGATATTAACAACTATAGGTCAACGTACGGCCTTCAACAATGACCAAAGCCCATACCGCATAGTCAGCTATAAAAGGCCCCGATATGACAATGTAAATCAATTCAAACGAGAAAACAAACGGCCTTATTTGTATAAAAACAAATGGACGAAAAACAAATATGTAACACATAAACAAACGACAACCACTTAATAACAGGCTCCAGCTGACTTTGGACAGGCACATTCATAAATAATGTGGCGGGGTTTAGCATGTTAGTGGGATCCCAACCCTCCCCAACGGGAACAGTGGTATAACAGTACAACATAAGAACGAACTATAAAATTTGTTGAAAAAGGCTGAACTCATCAGATGGACAAAAATACGAGTGGACGTGGCCGGACACTTGTACATTCCGACAACACATAGACACTAGGGACATATCTGAGAGTACTCGCAGTTATCTGACAGCTAGTTCAAATCCACTAACAACTAATGATTAATTACGATGCAAGATTTCATATATAATATGTAAATAAAATCATGCCGCTAAGACTAAACTATCAATCCGAACACATCCAACATCCAATGGATCAAGTGTAAAGACGTCATGAACAGTCAGAGAAAAACATGACCTTGTTCAATGTCAAGTTACAGGTATCGACAGATTGTAGATCCATGAAAATGGGGAGGTAACTGTAGATCAAAGTGAAATTCTTAATATGAGTAAAGAGTATTACAAAGTTCTATACAAAAGCTCTAATCCTGATACTGAAATCTTAAAATCATATATTGAGGGTACAAACATAAATCATCTTTGACATCTTCTGAAAGTAAACAGGTAGATGGTAAATTAACACTAGAAGAGTTAACATCCTCCATATTTAAAATGAAACTAAATAAAACACCTGGGAAAGACGGTTTAACTGTAGAGTTTTACAGACAATTTTGGCCAAAACTGAAGAACATAGTTTTGAAAGTTTCTAATACTTGTTATGATAAAGAATCTTTATCTAATACCCAAAAGATTGGGATTATATCATTAATTTACAAGAAAAATGACCCTTTGTCCCTGGATAATTACCGTCCAATAACTTTATTAAATATAGATGTGAAATTAATAACATATACTTTAGCACAAAGACTTAAAAAAATCTTACCATTAATAATCCATAGAGACCAAAATGGATACATAAAAAATCGCTATATAGGATTCAATGTGCGTCAAATTCAAGACATTATAGATTATTCTGAAAATTTTAATATTGAAGGAGCTATATTATTTATCGACTTTTCTAAAGCATTTGATTCACTGGAATGGGATTTTATGTTGGAATCATTAAAGAAATTTGGGTTTAATGAATCATTAAAACCCTATATTATGACATAAAAGGATGTATTTTAAATAATGGGTGGATTTCAGAAACCTTCAACATTGAGCGCGGAATTCGACAAGGATGTCCTTTAAGCGCTTTATTGTTTGTTTTATCAGTTGAATTACTTGCTTGCAGAATAAGAGACTCTAATGATATAAAAGGAATACAAATAAAAATTGATAAAAAAACTCATAGTCTAAAAATTTCACAATTAGCAGATGACACAACTCTTTTTTTAAAATCTAAAAATGAAATAAAGCATGCACTTAATATAATTGAAACCTTTGGATCGCTCTCTGGACTCAAACTTAATAGAAATAAAACAGAAGGTATTTGGCTAGGTAAACTTAAACACTGCAAGGACAAATTCGAAAACATTAATTGGAAACATAACGTAAAAAGTCTTGGCATTTATTTTGGCTCTGACAAGAAAGAATGTCAAAAACTTAATACAGAAAAACAGTTGGAAAAATCAGAAAAAATAATTAATGATTGGAAAAAAAGGAAAATTAGCATGATTGGTAAAATCACTATCATCAAAACACTTGTCATACCTAATATAACATATATTGCATCACTAATAAATCTGTGCAAAGAAACTATATCTAAGTTTAAGAAGATGATATATAACTTTTTATGGGACGGTGGTAGTGAGAAAGTTAAACGCTCAGTGCTAAGAAAAAATTATTTAGAAGGGGGGTTAAAAATGACAGATCTAGATTCTTACATTGAAGCAATGAAAATAAACTGGGTTAAAAGGCTTACAGATGAAACTTGGGCAAACTGGAAAATTATTCCAACCTACTATTTCAGTGAGTTTGGGGGTAAGAACCTCATATTTAAAATGAATCTGGGTTCTCATAAATCATTAAAGAACATAAAAAACCTGCCTAATTTTTACTTAGAAATCTTAAAATGCTGGATTAAAAATGGTGGCGGGAAGACAAAAAACCCTGAGACCTTTTTAGATATAAGGAAACAAGTTATATGGGGAAATCAATATATTAAAAATCAAGGCAAAAGTTTGTATTTTAAACATTGGATAGAAGAAGATATAATTTTTATTAACGACATAATCGACGATAAAGGAGAAATTTCTCAAAAAATTTTAGACAAACTTAAAAGGAAACAAAATTGGATAGCAGAAACATGTATTTTACGTAAAGCTATACCCAAATCTTGGAAAGAAAAATTAAAGAGTAAAACATCTACAAATACTAAAATTCATTTTCAACAAGACATAAAAATGAATAGCCATGGATTGTATTACAATCTGGACAAAATTTCATTCAAAGAAATATATAATATTTTAATTAAATCTAATAATGAGCTCCCAGTAGGATTTTGTGCATGGAAAAATCATTTCACTTTTGATAATGTTACTTATTTTATAAAGAAGAACCTTACTTTTACATTCCATTTTTTAAAAGATAATAGAATGAAAATGTTTAGATGGAAATTACTGCATAATATTACAGCAATTAATCATAATTTGTATCGTTGGAAAATATCTGATAATCCAAATTGTGTGATTTGTTCCAAATGTGATAACTATAATCATTTTTTCTTTGAATGTAAATGGGTAAAAAATTATTGGTCAATAATTCATGACATATTTATGTATTTTAATATAGATCAACATGTCTTCTGTCTTAAAAATCTTGTACTTGGATATAAAATTGAAGATATTGAATATAATCCAATTAATCATGTCATAACAATGATTTGTTTTGTGATTTATAAATGTTTTTATTTATCAGAAAAGAGAACTAAATTTGTGAACATTTTGTCAGTTCTAAAAAATGAAATTGAAACACAAATGTTATATCATCCAGATAGTCTATTTTTGAGAAAATTACAGAGGAAAATATCAAAACTTTGATTATATTTTTTTTTTATGAGAATTAGACCTTATATAAATACTACAGTATTTAAATAACAAAGAATCAATCAATTAATAATTTACAAATCAATCAATATCAGGGGTCAATAGCTCCTTCTTTGATCTCTTCAATATATTTCATTCTTACTTACCTGAAATATTCGATTATTATAAGTTTAAAAATTTACACATTTGATAAGTGACTTGATCACGGTTATAAATTACTCACCATTTCATGAAATTATTTGTCAAGCCATGAGGTCAACCATGCTTGATCATTCTTGATCATTCTACTTTCGGTTAAACTAGTTTTATATAATCAAAACAAATGACGGGCAAAAATCCGGTTATTTTGTGTTCTTTTTTTCTTATTACTTTCCTGAGTGTTTATATATACACATGTGTATATGTCTCTGTAACTTTATATATAGGATCACTGAATAATATATATGTATTGTGTGCTCGTATGAATACTTTGTAAAATGCAACTAAACACAAGATATAACTATAAGATATTTTGCTAATCAAATCCCCTGGTTTCATTAGCAATTAACAACACAGGGAGGAACCTTAGCGTCATTGTTGTAGCGCTAAGGGACATTGTTCACAACCAGTAGTAAAATAAAATATTTAAAGTTGAAAAAAAAAAAAAAAAATGTATATGTATATAACATACCAGTAATATTTAGTTTGCTTTTAATTAACTGATAACAAAATCAATATTTATACCAATACAAACAATTATTAAGCATGCATTGTTAAAGGTTTATTCTTGTATATATTTTTGTGATTTAGATATACATTTTAGTATGAAACGATTACATTTGGTCAAATTGGTTTACATGAATTTAACAGTTGATGCCCCTTAAATATAATATATTTCAAGTTATTTTAAATTACATTCAGTGAAATCTTGCATCGTAAATGTATTAAGAAACTTTTATCAATGTATTTTCACTCATAAAGGTAAAAGTTCCACTTAATTGTTTTTGCTCTATAAACATTAAAAGTATCGCGGCATTTTCATGTACTCAAATTAATCTTTAGTCGTCAAATGCTTGAAAGTTTCGCTAAGTTAAAAAGTATGTTGCACTTAACTTGTAGGTCAAGGTTAACCTTTCCAATGTTAATCATACGTACATATATATATATATACATTAAGGATGCATTCGTGGCATATTTTTATTGTCTCAAAACTTCAAACAAAATGTTTAAGGTTAACGAATTATTCTATTAAGTGAGTGAAAATATGTAATGTGTACGTGTGTGTGTAAAAAAGGCAAATTGTTGGTCTTAGTTAAGCATGGCTATTTTTTCATTTCATTCGTGTACTTTTATGTTTTATTAAGAAGAGAGCTTTCTTTTTATTTGATACAAAAAAATCTAAGAGACATTTCTGTGGAACCGATGCGTGAGCTTAGCAAAATTACACAACACTAACCAACATTATGTCCAGTTGTTTGTTGTGTTTTTTTTTGTGATTCATTAGCGTTTGTCGTGTCTCGTTTTTTTATATAGATTAGACCGTTTCCCCCCGTTCTAATAGTTTAACACTAGTCAATTTTGGGGCCCTTTATAGCTTGCTGTTCGGAGTGAGCCACTGCTCTGTGTTGAAGATCGTACTTTAACCTTTAATAGTTTTTCTTTAACAATTGTTATTTGGATGGAGAGTTGTTTCATTGGCACTCATATCACATCTTCTTATATCTGTATAATGCAATGATAACCTTTATATTTGCTATTTTACTTTTTATCTGATACCCAAGTGTTCAAGCTTACAAATGTACGATGCCTGATACATTCTAAACCGATCACAGCTCATAAATTTTGCATAAAATATAAATGAGTATTTATTGAAATATGCAAGCGCTAGCATTTTGATTTTTACTGGACTACCAACATCGTTTTTGGCAGATCACGGACACATTGAGATTCCAATCAATTCTCCTGTTGCGATTCCAAGCTGACATTTCTTACTATTTTTATTTTCAATTTGATACTGTCATCTTGAATAAATTGGAGAAGTCAAGTTAGAAGTGAGAAATTCTAACTTGTAACTTTCAAAATATCAAATTTGAACTTGGAACTTTGGAAATAAAATTTGAACTTGGAATTTCAAAATGTCAAATTTTAACTTGGAAATGTCAACTTGAATATGAGAAATGGCAAGTGCAAACTGTGAAAAGTTAATTTAGAAACTTTTTTTTCTAATTTTATTTTTTTATCCAACATATATAATATACAACAGTACAGTTATCAAACAGTAAGTTCATATATATAAATGTTATATAATACAACTCATCAGAAAATGTATAGAACTTGAAAATAACATTTTGTTGGGATTTTATAATGGTATCTTATCAAAAAGGACCAAACAAAAGTATAAAGAATTAGTTAACAAAAAAATTAAAAGATGATTAAGAAAAATAAACAGAAACAAATATAAAAAAAAAACAAAAATTTAGTTTCATGTCTGCTCATTTTGTATAGTTGTTAATCCATCAAATTATCCTGTAAAGCGTCCTGGTAAATGTACTAAGCTTGATTAAACTTGTCAAAACATTTATTTTTAACTGATATATTCTTCTCCAAAATAGTATGATGCTTTATTTTTTCAATCAATGCTGTTAAACTTAATTCTCCTTTAAAACATCTTGTATTATATATATATGTATATTGTTTAATCCAAGGAAAATATTGTTTTGAGGGTCACCTTTTTACATTCGTGATAAATTTCCAAACAAAAAATATCTTGTGTAAATGGTATACTAATACCATTCTAGAGAATCCAGATTTCAGTTTGCTGAATAAATTGTTGTACATGATAAGAGTCCCACAGTATATATTCAATTGATTCCAGTTCAGTCTTTCAAAAAGTACAATATTGGTTTTGCACTACCCCAATTTTGTTTGAAAACTTATTTGTTGCCAGAATTTTATGATTTATTCTATATTGAAGCCATTGTAGCTTAGTATTTTTTGAAATAGCAAATGGTAGTTGAAAAATCTTTTTCCAGTTTTGATTTTCTAAAACTAAAATTGCTTCCAATCTTTTTACTCCTGTAGGAACATGGTTGTTTTTGTTTAAAAATACATATATTTAGATCTTTTTTGGCTTTTGAGAATGGTCTTTAAACTGATTATATGAAAGGAGATACTAATTTTTAATCTCCCCTATTAATTTTTTTGGAATAAAATTAAGAATGGACATTGAGAATGTGTTAAAGAGACATCAACCCGACCATAGAAAAACAACAGCATAAAGTCACCAACAGGTCTTCAATGTAGCGAGAAATTCACGCACCCGGAGTCGTCCTTCAGCTGGCCCCTAAACAAATATATACTAGTTCAGTGATAATGAACGCTATACTAATTTCCAAATTGTATACAAGAAACTAAAATTAAAATAATTCAATACTAACAAAGTCCAGAGGCTCCTGACTTGGGACAGGCGCAACAATGCGGCGTGGTTAAACATGTTTATGAAATCTCAACCCTTCCCCTATACCTCTAGCCAATGTAGAAAAGTAAACGCATAACTATACGCACATTAAAATTTAGTTCAAGAGAAGTCCGAGTCTATTGTCAAAAGATGTAACCAAAGAAAATAAACAAAATGACAATAATACATAAATAACAACAGACTTCTAGCAGTTTACTGACATGCCAGCTCCAGACTTCACTTAAACTGATTGAAAGATTATAATTTTATCATATGAATATCAAGCACAATCCTTCCCGTCAAGGGGTTTAGTTTCATACCATCATAGCATATATGAGAAGAACATAACCCGTGTCATGCAAACAACTGGTTTTTGAATAAATGTGTTTAGTTCCGATGCAAAGACCCTATAAATGAATCAATATTAACGCCAAAACATGCAATCTTTAATGACCTGAAAACAGTATCGTAACTATATCCCTTCTTAAAATAAGTCTGTTTAAAGGTTTTGTAAGTTTCTGAGGTGAATACTGACATTTTTGTGCTTTATAAAGAATATTTCCATTAAAAAATTGGATGTGAAACACCTGAACGTATAAGAAGTCTGCATGTTGAGCTATATTTACGAATGATGTCCTTATACCGACGATAAAATTTAGTAAATGTTTTGACTAGTTTGTGATATCGAAAACCCTGGTGTAATAATTTTTCAGTAATACATAAATTTCTCTCGTTAAAATCTAAAACATTGTTACATACACGAGCGAATCGTACAAGTTGAGATATATAAACACCGTAAGATGGTGACAAGGGAACGTCACCATCTACAAATGGATAATTAACGATAGGAAATGAAAAATCATCTTTTTTATCATAAATTTTAGTATTAAGCTTTCCGTTAGTGATATAGATATCAAGATCGAGAAAAGGGCAGTGGTCATTGTTAGTATTAGCTTTATTTAAAGTAAGTTCAACAGGATAAATTTTTTTAGTATACATACTAAAGTCGTCATTATTTAGAGCCAAAATATCATCCAAATATCTAAAAGTATTTTTAAATTTGTTTATCAGATGTTGTTTCGATGGGTCTTTGCTGATTTTTGTCATAAATTGTAACTCATAGCAATACAAAAACAGGTCCGCAATAAGTGGTGCAGTTAGTCCCCATTGGAATTCCGATAACCTGACGATATACGGAATCTCCAAAGCGAACAAAAATGTTATCTAGTAAAAATTCAAGGGCAAATATAGGATCAAAGGATGTCCAATTGACATAGTTTTTTGGTTTATTGCTACTCAAAAAATTATCTAAAAGAGTTTGAACATATATATTCACATTTTGACTTTTTAAATGCCCATTTAATTAGGTGTGTGATTTTTTCGAATGAGAATGTGAGGCAATGTGGTATACAGGGTAAACAAATTAAAACTTTGAACAGATTCAAAATCACCATTATAAGCATGCAATTTATCATGTACTTCCAACGAGGTCTTGATACTCCAAAAGTAATTAATTCCACTATTTTCGAAGGCCTTATTTGAACAATTTTTTATCAGGTTTTTGATTGTACCAAGTGTACCGGTAAAAACAATAGACAATTTAGTAGTGGAACAATGGCTGGAAGTCTTAGTAAGCATAGAAATTATGCTATTATTTTTCATGATATCTATATTCATCTGAAAACTCTCCTGAAATTGATAAAAATTTAGAAAGATACCATTCTCCCCAACAATAGCAGTTACATGTAGAATACCCTTACTATGCTAGTCTTTGAAAAACACTGATTTGTTGTCAATTTGGAATAAGTTATTCATCCAAAATATTCCCAGTTATGCATATTCATTTCTTTTTCAATTACCATTTGCCAAGCACCCAGTACATCTTTCTAACATTTGTTCTTATTACTTTGCTGTAGTTGTTTTACATAGCTATTACCACAACTAAAGAATCTATAAATATAAAATTGAGAATGGACATTGAGAATGTGTTCAAGAGACATCAACCCGACCATAGAAAAACAACAGCAGAAGGTCACCAACAGGTCTTCAATGTAGCGAGAAATTGCCGCACCCGGAGGCGTCCTTGAGCTGGCCCCTAAACAAATATATACTAGTTCAGTGATAATGAACGTATATTAATCATTTTTAAGCCTCCATCACAATAATTTTTTTGTATTACATCTTTTTTCACTCTATGAAATGGTGAGTTCCAAATAAACTTATACATAAGTTCATCTATCTTCATTTGGATTAGGTAGTGACAGTATTAAATGATTTAAAATTGGCAACATACATGTAAGTGTCTTTACAAAAGTAATTGGACCAATAACAGTAATGTAACGTCTAGACCATTGTTGACTAGTCTTTTTATTTTTACAATATTTTCATCATAACTGATTGTAACTAATTATCTAAATTAACATCAAAATTAACACCCAATAATTTAAAGGATGTGCTTCCCCAAGTTATATTTTTATTTGTACAAAGTGTATCTTTGCTGTACTTTTTACTTCCAATCAAAATTAAATGAGTTTTGGAAAAATTTATATTTAAACTAGAAATTTGAGCAAACCAATCTAGTTCCAATAATGCCTCATTTAAAGATTCTTCACTACCATGTAAATTAGTGAATTTAGAAACTTGGAATTAAAAATATCAACTTGGAACTGAATAATAACAACTAGTACATTAGATGACAACTTGAAGTTGAGAAATTGATATTACAAGAAGCGCACGTCTTGTTTGTTTAGCTCTTGCGATTCCGTTTATTTCTTCACAAAACCTGGTTCAACCCACAATTTTTTCTTAAAATGTTCCGTACCAAGACAGGAACATGGCATTTGTTATCTTATAGTTCGTTTTTGTGTGCATTGCATTGTCTTTTTTTTTTTGTTGCACTTCCAAATCGGTGTTTCTGTTGTTTCGTTGTTTTTCTCTAGTAGTTGATGTGTTTCCCTCGGTTTTGTTTCGTTACCCAGATTTCTTTTCCTTCAATCGATTAAACATGTGTAAAATTGTTGCATTAATGCATGAAAACTTGGAACTGGGAAATATTTTAAAGTTATAAAATATAACATGTCAACTGGTATAATATACATCTGATGATGTACCTGTATGGGAAATTACCGTCAACAATTTACAAACCAAATTAACATTTAAAATAGGTAAAACGATTTTTTGTGACAAGAAAACAAAACACCTATGTCATAAAACTTTGTTTTGTAGTGATTAATAGAGAGAAATTATTACAAAATCCGGTTCATAAGCATATATAAACAAGTTAACATTTAAAACAAAGAAACATTTATCTATTCACTAACTGACGGTAAGATATATGTTATGTTTAACTGTTTAATCAAAATTTGTTTCTTTACTTTATTGATTTATGACATGTATGATATTAGATGTATTTCTCTTTTAAAACCTGCTATAATTACAAGATAAATAGCCTTGTCCATACATTTTATACAAACCATATGCAATGCTTTTAAGATCTTATACACTTTTGGCTTGTTTTTGGTTTTTGTCTCGTATATTTAAGAAATAATTCATGGAAGCCATAGATTTGTTGGAAATTTACACATGGCCTGGGCCGTGATATTCGAATTTTATCCTGAGCGTTAGCGAGGGATAAAATTAACGAATATCACGGCCCAGGCCATGTGTAAATTTCCAACAAATCTATGGCTTCCATGAATTATTTCGATTCTAATAGGACAAATACGATCATTAAAAAACTGAAGCGATGATGGGTATACCTTGTGTGTGGCTGTTCTATTTTACCCACTGTTCGATAAATGTAAAACAAATCTAATAAACCTGCATGAATGATTTCTTAACTAACCGCTAGAAAAAAATGTGATTACTTTTTTTATTTCTCAGTAAACCCAACATTTGCAATTTAAAATCTACATTTTTTATCGTAAGCTACCGTCAAATTTACTGTTGACATGTTGTAACCAAGGAGCCGCCATGTTGACTTGCTGAAATCAGTAGATGTGCGAATAATGCAATAGAACAGAAAACAAGCAACACCTACCTTATACTTTATTTTAATGCAATTGTATCCGAGTTTAGAAGGTAAACGCAATAGAAAAACCTTCAGCTTTGACGTTTTCATTCGTATGACGTCATGTTTTGAAATGACGTTAATGCGCAAAAATCATTACTGGAATTTCGCGGAATTTTAATTTATTTTGTTTTTGTCCATTTTTCCGTTCTCTAATGTGTAAATTTTTCTTATTATGCATTAGAATCAGAATAAATGTTCTGTAGGGTTTTATTCAAGTGTAATTGTTAACACAGCGAAATCCACAACCGTTTACACATAGGTTACGATACATGTGGATTTACGTGGGAGGCATATTTAAACAGCCATTTGTGTACATCTTGGAGTCTGCGCTAAGTATAGATATATCGAGAATTTTATCACGGTGTTGTTTACAAAGCGAAAGAAGCACGTCATATTAGAATTTATATTTTCACCTTACATTCACCCCATTGATTATATGAAATTAGGAAATCATTAAACTTCTTGTGCCCTAATTTACTCATGTTGTTACGGTACCGGTCAGGTCAGATTATGAAATTTTGTGATATTAATCTATCGGTGTTAGATAGTAAAGAACAAACATTATTGCTTACCAAAATATAATCGTTTTTGTCTTTATAATATTTTCAAATGGTTTTGATATTATCTATTACATTTTTGTCAAGCATGTTTAATAAACGTTGATAATTTGAACAGTCTCAATATCGAACAACATATAGACATCTGTATTTTAGAGTAACCATGAAGCTAACAATAGTGACCATCGTTTGTGTTGTACTGGTAAATTTAATTTCCGAGGCCCACGGGTGTACGTGTATTCCTGGAACTGATCAAGAAAGGTTCTGTTCCGCTACATTTGGTAATATCCATATATATTTGTAGATATTTGCAGATATTTTGATTTTATGACTTCCTCAATTTTCACATACATTGGACATCTATAATTCGCCTTTTCATAATCTAGAGGACTATTGGTAATCTCATTGTTCCTACACCAAACTGAAATATCGTAGCGTCATTGGTTGAATTTCTATTGTTTATTGCGTTTTAAACCAATCACAACGTTTTGGTATTCGCTTTTGAAAATATTACACAGGATGCATTAGATTCCGAAACGGAGAATTGACACGAGACAAAAATAACGCTGTTAGAAACGTGAATGCATATTACTTACCTAGCCTTTTTATCATCACGGTTGATTCATACATTATACAAGTTAACTCTATAACTGAGCACTTCGTCAATACAAGATGATTAGGTCTTAAACATTATTAAATCACCAAATTTTATTCATTGTTTGGTAAACCAGCAAAGTATACCGTGGATTAATACGGCTAATCTGTTGAAAGGTTTAATAGTCATAATGCATCTTATGTTTCATCCTGTTAATGCTTCCCTAAACTCATTTTTGTATGTGTTACCACATTTTTACTGCCACGTTTCTGATAATTATAATTAATACAGTTTTGTTTGTCAATTTACTTTAAATTCCATGTGGTATTGAGATACCGTTTTCTTATGAAATTAAACAAAAAAGGAAAAATACAAATCAATGTGGAATCGATGCTTTATCTATATATAAATGTAATCTTGTTTTATCAACACAAAATATCAAGCTGCCTTGCATTTCTTACCATTTATATTTCTGCCATGCAAAGTGATCTATATACAAACACTACATATTATAGCGCCATCATTAAATATCTATAATTATGTTTTGAAGCTTCACGAGGACGAGTAACAGATATGAAGCCTCTCAAAGGAGGTGAAATTGAATACACAGTGGCAGTGAATTATAATTTTAAGGTAGTATATAATTAATATCATTAAATTTAGATTGTAGATTGACAAAAACTGGGTCACTAACACAAACAGACATGATAGGTCAATCTGACCATGAGACATACAGCACAACAAACTTAAAGAGTCAAACAAACTTACAATGAAACATAAATAAATTACGCTGACAAAATAGGTGTTAATAGTAAATTTGACAATGACGTCGTTTTGTCGTTGATAGAACATGCCGTATGACGTAAGTTTTTTCTATATAAGGTTTAAACAATGTAAATACCAAGTCAAGGGTGAAAACAATAGAAATAATAATGTTAACATTCACTGTGTCTGAATCGTACAATAAGAATCTTCTTAATTCATAGGAATCAAACAAATAAAAAGCCAGTGTCGGGATGCATAAATAGCGAGTCACATCACAATTCAGAAGACCAAAAGAAACATAATATCACGAAGACAATTAGCAGGAAAACTAATATAAACGAAAGATTAACAAATCAGGCACTGAATCTTTTATTTCTTGATACTTACGATGAACCCATATTATACTCATTTGATAAGTTACAAAATTAAACGTGACTTTTTCGGGAGCAGAAAATTGTGTATTGCCAGCTAAAATATCAATAAAAATACATTGTTTTTCATCTGAACAATATTTGATTTGTTAATTAAAGTGTGCTTGTGATCATTGAACATCGATTAACTTATAGTCATGTAATAAGTTGATAAAACACACAGATGCCATAAATTTTTATTTTGGACTACCTTAAGAAGGTGCTGAATATTACATTGGCTTCCAAACACCCATTTATCAATGTTAAACAATACTTTCTCCCATGTCACCTTTTCGTGTGTATTGAAATACCGTTTTAATATCTTTTTCATCTCAACATTCGAGTAATAAAAACCAAAAGCCAAGTTACTTTCATTCATATCAAACAACCTTTAACCAAAACTGTAATAGTTTTTACTGTATCAATTTTACTGAATAGATAAATTTTGACAATTTATGTCCTGCCTGTGATCCTTGAGGTCAAACTATTCGAAATCCATAACCTAATTGAAACCTCGAAGAGCAACGCTAGAACGAAATATACCAAAGGTATACTAGTACCATGAAACAGATATATGCAGGGTAAAATAGATTTGATAAAAAAAGGATGTGGCATAACTGTCAATAAAGCAACACTCCGCCAGAGTCTAAATGACAAATTAACTAATAAAGGTATATCAACGTACGTCACCAAGGTGACTTTCTGTTTTTTACGAGATATAAATAAACAGTAAAGATACATTTAGTGTTCAGTAACAATTGGATTTTAAATTGAAAGACACATTCTTACCATATCGATCTTTTCATATAGTTTAATTAATTTACAGATCAAAATTCCAAGCACACTTAAAGTTCGATCTAACCAAAGTTCAGCTGCGTGTGGAATCATTTTAGACAAAGGAGTTGAATATTTGATTTCAGGTGAGTATTTCGATTAAATCCCCGCTGTAGAATATGGTACGTTGCTTTACTATCAATGACTTGTTCATTATATTGTCCAGTCATAGAATTTCCTATAATATCATCATACATTAGCTCAGTAACGTGCACGTGGGTATGTATTTTGATCGTTGCGAGATGATATACTAACCTACACATCTTGTACAGTTTTTGTTGTGTTGAAAGTACAACAGTCATTTCACATTTACTTGTATCTCGTTCATTTATCTATTTTCTTTAAGTTTGTATCAAGTATGTTCTTTCTCCATATCTTAAATCACAAAAAGCAAAAGAGTACTATATTTTCCGACAGCATGTTCAGACCAAATTACAAATAATATTTTTTTTTCCTTATGCTACTTTACCAATCAGTACATACACAAAGGAGGACAACATGTAAAGACGTCATTATATAATAGTGATACAAAAAACCGGCTGAACATGTTACATAAATATATGATAACATAATGTGTTCATTTTTTAGGAACGGTTAGAAAGGACAGATATAGAACAAGATACTATACAAATAGTTGCCGGTGGACTCGGAGATGGCAGGATATTAAGCCCGATACACAACAGAAGCTCTTAAAAGGACAATTTAATAGTTGTTAGTTATAAAGGACTTTATAACTATAAGTGTTTTATGTCGAAAGCTATTATAACATATAACACAAAGTCAAGCCAAATAAAGTAATTATTTAAAATGTGTTTAGTTGTGATGAGATCAATGATTTCCTTGTAAGCATTATTTGTCAAATGTGTTCTTCTGGTAGCATTATTTTAGTTATTTGATTGGATATAACAGGTTACTCCGATTCGTTGGGTATAATTTGGAATGATCTAATATAAAAAAAAAAAGAAGATGTGGTTTGATTGCCAATGAGACAACTATCCACAAAAGACCAAAATGCCACAGACATTAACAACTATAGGTCAACGTACGGCCTTCAACAATGAGCAAAGCCCATACCGCATAGTCAGCTATAATAGGCCCCGATATGACAATGTAAAACAATTCAAACGAGGAAACTAACGGCCTTATTTATGTAAAACAATGAACGAAAAACAAATATGTAACACATAAACAAACGACAACCACTGAATTACAGGTTCCTGACTTGGGACAGGCACATACATAAATAATGTGGCGAGGTAAAACATTTATCTATTGATCGTTATCAATCCAGCTTCCTCCACATGAAACCAATGTTCAGTATATTTATGATTTGATAATAAACATTCAATTAAGAGTTCCTGTCTCATATGATAACTCTATTTACAATGATCCCAAAACAAATGGTTTTAATATGACTCACATGAAATAAGGGAGATAATTATGCAATTTACGGTTTTTACTAGGCCTTTTCTGGTCATAATTTCTCGGTTTATAGATGCCAATTAAATTCATTAAAGAAATGGCTACATTCGGATTTCTCCGTGTCTCTTCTGGTTGACATTTATCAATTTCAAATGTGATCCAATATTATTCGAAATACCCAATTACATTATATAACATATTGGAGTAATAAATAATCAACTCTTAAAAAAATATGTCTTTCCTGTGTCATTGGTTTGATTCATACCAAACGTATCGCTTATCTCATTTTGCAACAAGAAAAAAACATACGCACAACAAAATCAATAGTTTATATTTTGCACAGATAAGTGGAAAACTTAACATCTGTAATCCTAATAATATTATGTAAGTTATTTACGTATTTTAGTGACAAAAACTTTTAAAATGTTCATCTAGAAACAAGTTTCAATTTGAATAACACTTACAGTATGGAACTACCAGTTAAATTCGTGGGGAAGAGATTTTGTTAGCAGATGGAATTTTCATTTTACTCCTGCTGTTTATATATTTCGTCTGAATAAACAGTTTTGAGCACATTACTTTGTACTGCAAAGTCTTACATTTTGTAGGAAAAATAACAATTGGTGTTATGCTGTCTTGAGCAAGATTAGTACAGCAGGAGAATTTTCTTTTCCGCAATCTTTATTTCACACAAAGTGTGCATGTAAAAAAACTTAACAAAAAACCTTCATTGTCTGCTTTGCTAATAAAACAAAGTACAAAGACTTATCTAATTATTCTAATAAGCAATGATCATACAAAAACATGAAACTCAATATTTAATTATATTTCGTCAAATGGTTTTCTCTAAGGTACGGTTAGCGACAATCGGAGAAATATTATTATCTTTCCGTTTAATTCTATCCGTTAATCGTCATGTAAAGTTGTTTTCTCAGTCTAATTGACTTTAAAGTTCATATAATTTCAAGTTGGTCATTCGATCTTGTAAAGGCATTCATAAATTACGAAGACACTGAACGATCCATATGAAAATATGCATGTTTTTGCAACAATAGGAAACGCAATAAATCGTTTAAAGTCTGCACATAGTTTGGACAATTTGCTTGCAGTCAGACTGTTATTTAGCTACACATTTAATTTCATATCGTTTGTCTTAACATCTGCTGAACAGTGTCGAACTGACTGCAAGCGAATTGTCTGAAAATACCTAACTTAAAATTTACTGCAGTGGATAAGTCTGGGAATCGATTGAAAGACATATAATGACTTAGTTATCTATTGTGAAAAGTTGTCATATGAGCTTATCATCAAAATTACCATGTAAGACTCAAATTTAATTACTAAATGTGCAGATAGGAAGACGTATATTATATTTCGAAAAGAGATACATCGACTTGTCTTATTTTGATTATGTTATAATCATGTTATAATCATGTTAACATTAAGTAAATGTTCACAACTAAGCATGAAACAATTATCTTCGTGGTAGCTCTGATTTTATATTATAATGTAAGTATTGTCTATTCTATTGTCAAATTAGTTATGGTTTTCTTATGACAAAGTGGAAGTCATCCAACGAGTCATTGAAAATATAATGACTCGGTTGACCGCTGTGGAATACATTTGGTCACAATTCAGTTCTCGTTAATTTAATTAGAATAATGCACCAAATAACGTAAATATAAATAAGACGAGCTGTTTTCGCTTAGTGAAAAAACAGCATAGTTCAGTTCTGGATTCATATCTATATTAAGACCCATGGAAGTACATATATATTTAACTGTTACAATTTACCTTAATGCGATCTTACTAATATAGGTCTTGTGTCAGCTTCTTTTTCCTTGCATTATAGCCACATGGTTTATTCAGGAGTCGAATAAAGGCTACAGTAGTATACCGCTGTTCGAAAGTCATAAATCGATTAAGAGAAGACAAATCCGGGTTACAAACTACAACTGAGGTAAACACATCAACTATAGGAGGAAAACAACGAAACAAAAGAAACACTTGAGTGCAACAAAAAGCCAAAACGACAATGCATCACAAACAGACTCAGTATAACTGCTATAAAAAGTCTTCATTCAGACCTACCATGAAATCAACATAAGTGACTATCATTAGTCTTGTGCTGATTACTAGTATTTTACAAATCATTACGTGCGTTTATTATATCGATATTGCAAGAATGCACAAAATTAATTTTTTTTTAATTACTTGTTGTGTTATTGAAAAAATCTGCATAAAGATCTTTGTTTTAATTATCAGAATGCTAGTACTCACCTAGTCGCAGTTTTTGCATTAATAAAAATCCGCAATAATTTCTGAATTTATAGTAAATTTTTTTTCCTAAGGAGAGTAAATAACTTATTGATTCATATAGACTCACCCCTATTTTCATAATAAAAATCAGATTTAAAATGTTGATAACAAGCGATATCCAATTCTTACTCGTTTTTAAACCTAACAATTGTATATAACATGTATTAATAATATATGCGTCTAATCTACTTTGATGGTAGTTAAGACGTTGCTCAAAGTCCTTTGCAAAATCAATTTGCTGTGTTTTTTTAGGCTTATCATCATGGATTATTATTATTTCCATCCTAAACAAAACAAGAAATTTCAGTCGTTATCAAGGTGTAGAAACATCATAAAAATAATATTATGTGAATTATTGCTTTCGTCAATATATCCAGGACTAGATTACCTTAGCTGTATTTGGCAAAACTTTTAGGAATTTTTGCCCTCAGTGCTCTTCAACTTCGTACTTTTATTTGATCTTTTTAACATTTTTGGATTCGAGCGTCATTGATGAGTCTTTTGTAGACAAAACGCGCGTCTGGCGTGAATACATATTTAATCATGGTATCTATGATGAATTTATATACACCTTTACAGCTTGAGATCATTTGTACGCTTTACGAAACATGTAAAAAAAAAAAAGCAAACATGTTGAGGCCATTAAAACGGTTCACAATGTAACAGAATGACAAATAGAAAAAGTAATAGTATAAAATTTAATGGTTTTTATTGAACAAACGAAATTTTTTAGTTGCTATTGGCCTATCAAATATCTAATGAAACATCGCGTATTAAAGTAGCGCAGTTCAAAGATTTTATACCTCCAATTTCCCAGTTTTAAAATGCTGTAACTTTTTTTATAAAGCTTGCAAATTAATAAAAGTGGTATTTATGGAAAGCTTATTCTTTCAAATTCATGCAATGTTAGTATTATACAACAATTATGTAATTAATTATAATTTTAATTGAGTCCACAAAATTTTACATGAAATGTCCACTTTAAGTGAAATTAGCTTCTTCATGGATACTTCGAGAGGGTTGATTTTATAATATTTTGTTTCTAGAGCCATTATCTACAAAAGGGTGTCTCATATTTTTGGATAGAATGTACAGATCAAATTTGACACCTAATCAAACAATCTCTACTTTTATGTGGTAAGGATGTTTACACTAATTACAGACTTATGATAGAATGAAAATTTGAGACACCCTTTTGTAGCTCCTGCTGTGTTCATTAAGGTAACGTTAAAATTTCTTTTGTAGGTATAGAGAGGTCAGAGCTAAATTTACTCAAGTGAACTGACCAAGATTTGCCTTTAATTGCATAATAATTGATTACATAATAATTGCATAACAAAACTATTGCATTCATTTACCTGATTAATCTTTTATTTATCTATATATACCTCTTTTATTAATTTATATGTTGTCATAAGAAAGTTACAGCAAATTGCAATATTTGAAATATTAACTATAGGGGTTCACTATTCATCATTTGTGCTCTTTAAAAACAAATTAAAAGAATTTAAAACGACTGTGGAAAGTAGATACATGTTAGTTCCAATATTTTTGTATATAATTTTTATCAACTTCTCTGCAAGAAAGGCGAATGTGCAAAGACTGTTAGCCTCAAAATATAGCAGGAATTTAAATATCTCATCCAGTCCTTTTACCTTTCACATTTCACCTTGAGCGATTGTAAATTGGGAGATAACTGTATTATGTTTTAAGGTTCGACGGCATCAAATTGATGATTTGACGGTTGCAAATTATGTTTACTAGAGACGATTTGAGGAGACAGTAAACAGGTATTTGCGACCATCAAATCCCCAATTGATGGCGTCGAAGCTTAAATACAATATTATTATCTCCATTCTAATGAAACTGACTGAAAACGACAAAAAACATGTATTTAAAATCTGTCATATATCGTCTGCGCTTGTGTGTACGTTTCATAGCATCAATTGTTAATTGACGTTTATTTATTGTATATGATATCAAACTACCAAACCGACATATAGAAAAATGGTGAATTCCTATGACATACAAACAGTTTCTGTGTCTCTAAATTCTATTATTTGACTCATGAATAAAAACAACACTATTTTAGAATTGGCGAATTTTGTCATGGCTTTAATTTTTTAAACAAAATCATAACAACAATTAGATTTTCAAAAGGCCAAAGAATAAATCATTCAATGACAATATAATTAATGTTTTTCATTGATTCAGTAAAGGGCAACTAGTACTGAAGAGGTGACAACTGGGCTTTCAGCACCACAATACGATAAATTCCGCCATACACCTTGCTTGTAATGTTCAGCTTTGTTAGATCACATCATCATCCATCAAATGTCAACATGTTTAAAAGCCATGACGATTGGTAAAGACTGCATACAAAATTTGTAATTATAAATCATAACGGCAGCAAACAAATATTTAATTGGGGTAGGGTGTGGTGGGTTTTTGTCCTTGCACCCGTCTACAGTTTGTTAAAGAATGAAATAACATTACCGAAACAACTGGTTTTATATTGAAATTCCCGCCTATAAATGCACGAGATAATTGCGTATCTCTTATGAACAGAAAAATTTGTATTATACAACCGGTTTTAGTGTCGCTTGCAACAATAAAAACATAAAAAGGGAGACAAATCCAAGTCTTATCAATTCAATAAATAAATTTAATTCATATTGATTAAATTTCAATAATCAAAATGAATGTTACAAACGTTGTTGCATTAGAATTTACAATTTAAAACTATTGCATCATTTATCTTTTTTATGTCTTTTTCTGAAAGTTATGTAAAACAATTATTGCAATGCGATATATCTTTTTTTTATAAGTACCATTAAACAGTTTAACTGATAGGATCCGGTGAAACAAGTGATAAAGATGTAGCATACATCAATAAGTATGTCTTTATGATGTGTTTGAATTTTGATTTTGTCATTTGAAGGACTTTCCATTTTCGTCGGAGTTATTTTTTTCTCTTTATTTTACCTTTTCTTTACTGAGCCTGCTTTTAACACATACAACATTCCATTATATATAATATCACATTTTTTGGAAATTTTGTTTTAGCCTCAGGATGACTGAACTATTTTTTTTTTCATTTTTTATTTTATTGATAACTTTAAAAAAAAAAAACAATTCGATTTGGATGTTGAGAGAAAACAATTAACAAGGTTTAACATAAAATGTATTTGTTTAATTCCACTCGCTTTTATTGTTATACACTACCATTGTATTACCTGTGATATGTTTTTACGTCCGAAATATACTTTTACATATAAACGATGTAACATAAACAAGATAGATGACCTTTACGATCATTTGGACACCATTAAGTCGGGAAATTACCTTTAGTTTTACTAGACACTTTCATAGTTCTAGAAGATGTAAATAACAAATTCAGGTAACAAAGGATGTATTTTTGACAATAAGTAATTCATAGTGAAGGAGTTTTAACGGTATTATAGGTTAAAATGAATGTGGAGGGAAAATTACAGTATCCTGTTTATTTGTAATTAGTTTAACGAACTCATTGAAAATATTTCCTTCTTCCAAGAGGTAAGATAAAACTGTTTTATTATGCTAGACAAAATATAAAATAATAAAAATACCGAATCCGAGAAAAATTCAAAACGGAACTAGCCGATATTCATTTCACAAAAGATAAGCAACAGTCCAAAATCCCAATAAAAACACATAATATTGGACAATAAACAACAACACAAAATGGAAGAAAACTCCGGATGTGGAACTGCCAAATGTCTCAATGTTTAAAACTATTTTTAATTTGTTTTGCGAGTTGTTTGGATGCTATAGGTATTTACAGTTATTGTAATTTATGCTGGATTCGACTTCGTAACAATTGACTAGAGTCAAATCTTTGTTTCCTTTTTACGATATTCTTACTAAAGTGATTATGGAATTTTTATTCTGAGTGTAGAGTACATTGTAACTGTATCATGAAATATGCTATTGTTAACATAAATCTTACTTCCTTTGTTTCAATGTGTATGCCTTTTTCTTTACTATGACTGCTGATTTACAGTGTTGTTAACAAAATGAGTATACTGAGAAATGCCAGCCTCATTATAGGAATACATATATTGATCTTCTTTCAGATTAAAAATGAAGTATACACTAGATACTATCTTATTTCTTGTGCTGATGACTTCTATTTATGAAGCGTACGGATGCAAATGTTTTCTCAAAACAAATAAACAGAAGTTTTGTGAGCCTACTTATGGTGAGCTTATAAATTACTGCAGATCTAGATGATAGAACTATTTTCACTTTGAAAGAAAACTTTATTATGTTAGTAGAACATCACTCTATTTGGAGACGTCTGATGTTGTAAGTATAAAAATTCCGAGAGTTTCATATAGGATTTTGTAATGTTAATTACATTAAAATTTACACAAGTATCTCAAAACGAGAGCCAGACATTTTTCAAGTACGTACTGCAGTTAACCATAAACGACGCCTAAGCCAGGACCTTTGCCGTAAACGAAAACATAATTTACAAAAACCTGCACAATGCAGCACGAAGAACACTTACTTGAACCATGTAACTTACACGGCACATAATTTTTAAAATATGGTCAAAATATTGCTGATTACTACAATAAGCTAGCTCATGAATTTACAATTGTCGGTTGGATACAAAAATAATCAGAAACATCGCTCCTACTAAGTTTGATGAAGTCTCATAGTAAAAAAGGTTGTTTGGCATCGGTATTACTTGCTTTTGAACACATTTAATCTAAACATTCTTTTATTGTTCAAGATGGCAATGGAGCATACACTGGTTTAAATATTTGTATTTGTCATGCTATTTTTGAAAAGAGAAGTTAGGTTGACCTATATGTCCGCGCTTTTTATTAATTCTAATAACGCTGTCATGTGTATGTGCACTCAATATATACTTGCCAAAATCATGATGAACACTAACATTAGAATTTTGAATTAAAGTTACCCGAGGAAAGGTCACAAGCAGGAAGTTCTTAAACAGACATCAAATTGAATACACAGTGGAAGTCAGTTATAACTTCAAGGTAGTATTAAATGATAGTTATAAGGTAATAAGGACGTAATGCTTATAAGTTCCTTACGGATGTACTCAGGTAAAATTAAAAGAAACAAGAATTTAAAATTGTTACTTTAAGTAGGAAGACCTTTAGTTAAGGAACAAAATGAGCTAAAAATATTTATAGGTCATAAAGCTCCCTTTGGAGATATATGATTTTTTTTTTAAATATGGTAGGAAAAGGCTGACTCGGACTTTTACCTTATATTTTCATTGGTATTATTGGGTCTCAAATCAAAAGAAAATAAATCAAGAATTTACTTAAATTTTGGCAAATGACCTTTTATGAGCTATTTAGTCTCATATGAAAGGATACATGGGTGTAATCGGGCAAAATATTTTACCTTGTTTTTTATGGGGAAAAAACAAAAAAATCTCAAACCATTTCCAAAAACTCACCTAAGTACATCCTTAACAGCAACATTTTTGTTGTTGTTGTTAAGATGTTGATGTGCACCTGTTGTAAATAACATAATAGTTACTTACATGTTTTCATTATTATTTATAACGGATTCTACAAGCGGAAGGTTAAACAAGCTGTAAAACCTGTAAGGTTTATTTACTAACTTCTTTAAAAAAAAAACCTGTATGAAGTCAGTTTTAGACCGTTTTTAGTTCTAATGCAAATAGTTTTATTCTTAGTCTCATATATTTTTAAGTGGTTCAAACTTCTTCCAATCAATAAAATCGAAAGAAAACTGCAAAAATTTCCAACTTTTAAAAATATTTGCTAAGACAGGTGGACTTTTGTATTTGTTTGTGAGATAGATGTTCAATTACCGGAAACTAAATCAATTTTGAAACTTCCGAAGGAATAATGGTATTGCTGCTGAAATTTTAAGTTATTTTGAAAAATCTAAAAATCTAAAAATCCTGAATTGAAATCATCTATTTTGTCGACGTCATGTTTAGTATTCGCTCTTGATATAAGCAGAAAAACTTATTGATTTTTGGGAAGTTGTCTATTACATTCCTTAGTGAACTAAAGATCCAAGTAGGTCAAATTTGGCCTTCGTTGGATTTGTGGATTCTCTTTTGTTGTCCGTTTAATTCATAGATTTCTCCACATGTATATTAATTTTTCATCCATGACTTTTTACTCTCGTGTGTAAGCGTTCTTGATGAGGCTACATTAAAAATGACGCAATTTTCATAAAATTCATTATATATTTAGCACTGTGCCAATCGTATTTCTGGTACACTGCTAGTCCTAGGGGTACGATCAGCGCAGTATTCGTTGCTTCGATATTAGCATGATTTTTATCAAAATTTTGCGATTTTTTTCCCTTTTTGATGAAGTAAAACATTATAATAATCAAAGGTAATTCGGCATTGATTGGCAAATCTTTACGCCTCTATTGATTATATAGTCATTGTTGCATTTCATTTTTCATTTTTGTTTTGGTTAAGTTCACACTTATAATCGACCAGCAATATTGTGCACAATTTTATTGTGTATTTATTGCGATATGTGAATTAGGGTGATTAGAATAAGAGTAATTAGTATTGAGTATCTAAAATACAGTTTTGCAGTCTGAGATTTACAAACTTTAAAACAGTGCACCTTTAAAATTTAAGAATAATAAATCTGTTGTGAACAGTCTCAATAATAAAAGATTTATTACTTTGCATTGATTTAGCATTAACATAATTGATAACAGTTTACAAACGCTCAGTACGCAAAATATACAAAACAAAATAAGGCAACGAATGCCAATGCACATTCAGATCCCATTGAACATAATAAGGAGACATATGCATGTCGGAATTAGATGAATCATAGCACTGCTGTTTACAAACACATGCTTCATTTATTATTTGTGCAGTGAAAACCTTCAGTAAAGGTTCGTTGTTACGCTGGTAGTGATAATCGTATCGATCTGATTTTTATCATTCATATCTTATCTTTTTCAAATTTTCACGTAAAAGATCAAGCTCGAAGAAAAAGTCAAAGTTCGTACTAAAAGAAAATCATCCGCATGCGGAGTAGATTTACAGGTTGGGGAGGAATATTTAATTTCAGGTGAGTATTTATTTCATATCAAAAACTTTCTGTTTCAAGTTGCCAATTTCTTATTCTTTTGTAAAACAAAAACATTATAGATAACAGTTTGGTATATAAGACATTTGTTTCATCCTTATAAAACTCAACAGTGACACTCGAACTGTTTGAAGCCTAACAATAAAAAAACGAAATCGACGTGCACTTGTACACTTATTTCTAAACGTTTTGACAAAATGCTTCATTAACTTAGGTAAGCCTTGCGAATAAATATGTATTAGCAGGATGGTATTACTATTGATGAAAAGCTAATATAATATATAGTAATTATAAGGACAAACGATTATTTACATGTAGTTCTGAGCCTAAAAATGATTTGCCACTCAGTTTGAATTATTTTGTTTACCTAATGTGTATTGTAAGCATATGAAACAGAAACTGAAACGAGCGCTGATATATACCTGTTTGTTTTGTTCACACATTGAACCAACATAATCCTCGGAGTTTGGTATTTTTTATTTACTATTTACAACCTTTAAACTAACTTATGGAACATTAAAACGGTATGATTTAAATTTTATTAGCTACTTAGTGGGCATTCAAACCCGAAAATATAATTACAACTGAATGGTTAAAAATGAAAAAGGACATATAGACAAACAGACAAACAACAGTATACAAAACACGACACAGAAAACCAAAACACTGATCAACGCGAACCCCAACAAATGGTGGTATCAGTTGCTCCGGATGGGTAAGCAGATCCTGATACAATTAGTGCGCATGTCGTGTTGCTCCTGTTACTACAAACCCGGTGATAAGTATAATTCGGAAGGTCAAATTAGAATGATAGGGAAGAGATTGATCAATGATAGTTAGAGAAGGAAAATCTATAGTTTATAACGTCGTTAAATATTTATATTCCAGGACACGTTAAGAAAAGGTCACAATATGAAACTATTTATGACACAAACAGCTGCTTCTGGAATGATAAATGGCAGAGAATTTCAGTTGCTACGCAAAGAGCTCTGTTTGAGAGAAAATTTGACAATTGTCATTTGTAATAAAACAAAATATTTTATGATGTTTATGCTATAATACTCAATAACGTATAACATATGTGAAAGATATAGGTGATTTAAACAGCATACATTCCAAACAAATTAAAAATTTATTGCTAAAACATCTTCAATATATAACATTATCCTAATGAAAGAAGAACTGATGTCAAACTGCTTCTACTTGTAATTTCATATAAAAGGATTTTATGTCTCACTGTAAAAATAAAATCACAAAAATACTGAACTCAAAAGAAAAATCAAATCGTAAAGTCCTTTATCATGACAAAATTCAAATGACAGAAAACATAAAAAACGAATGGACAACAACTGTCATATTCCTGACTTGGTACAGGCATTTTGAAATGTAGAAATTTGTTGTCGCAATTCAGCTCCATGTAAAGATGAGTTATAACATAACCGTTTGAGAGTCGGGTACCTCACTATGAAAACGATACATATGAGCATCAGATAAAATGTCAAGGTTATGAATATTTTGTATAATAAGGAAGTATCTGGACAAAAAAATCTCTCGTGAATTGACAAATTAATTTCACATCGTATCACCTACACAAGACAGTCTTTAAAACAAATGTTTGTCAAATCTTAAACAAGTAAAATGTTTATATGTATTTAAGAAGATGTGGTGTGAGTGCTAAAGAGACAAACCTCAATCCAATTCACAATTTGTAAAAGAAATACCATAAAGTAAATACGGTCTTTAACACAGAGTATTGACTCACATCGAACAGTAAGATATAAAGAGCCCAAAAATGACTAGAATAAATACAATTCAAACAGAAGAAAAACGGTCTAATATATATATAAAAACTAGACACATATAAAAAAAAAAAAAACTACTGAACGTCAGGATCCTCACTTAGGAGAGATGCTAACAAATGCAGCGGGTTTAAACCTTTGAATAGTTACCAATCTCCCCCCTTACCCAAAACAATAATGTAACATCACAACATAGAAAGACAAACTATAAAATATCAATTAAAATGAATTAAGTCAATCAAATAAACTCATCATACAAACCAGGATTGAAATTTTATATTTACGCCAGACGCGCGTTTCGTCTACAAAAGACTCATCAGTGACGCTCGAATCAAAAAATGTTGAAAGGCCAAATAAAGAACGAAGTCGAAGATCTTTGGGGACCAAAAATTCCTACAAGTTTTGCAAAATACAGCTAAGGTAATCTATAAGACATATAAACACAAATGAACATACTGAGCGAATAAATTTGATCTATCCTCTGTATTGTGTATCACCAGCCCAGTAGTCAGCACTTCTGTGTTGACATGTATATCAATTACAAAATTATGATTTTTTTCGAAATACCAAGGATAATCTTATCCCAGGCAAAGATTACCTTAGTCGTATTTTGGTTTATTATTTAAAACTTTTAAGTCCTCATTGCTCTTTCACTTTGTACTGCTTTAGCTTTGTAACTCTTTTTGATCTGAGATTCACTGATACGTTTTATGTAGACGAAACGCGCGTCTAGCTTATTAAATTATAATGGTATCTTTGATAACTATTATATGCAATAGCTTTTACGTGGACACATTTTGTGATGCATGACTGAAATCACTGAATAGGTAGATAGCAAAATCTTACAAAAGATCACTGGACAATACTAAGAGGCAAATTACAGAAGCAAACAACGCACCGTCCACATAAGATAAAACAGCATTGAGCCGCCGAAACAAACAAACAAGACTTGGAGCGGGAGAGGTAACTCGGGTGTTAAGACAAGATACGCAATTCCTTATACGGAGTCTGATTCGTTTTCAAGAAAGGCGGAAACAAGAGTTTTACTGCATTGAAAAGTAGTCTTTTGTAAAAGAAATACCATAAAGTCATTTTGGTCTCTTGTAGACAGTTGTCTCATTAGCAATCATACCACATCTTCTTTTTATATTTATATGTACTGGTTGATTGTTAATCTTAGACATGTGATATACATGATTGTTTGTTAGTAGTGATCGACATTGTCAGTTACTACGAGTACTCTCATATTTTTACGTAGTGTCTTTTTGTTTTGGGGTGTATAGATGCGCTAACACGTCTTGTCTGTTTTCCCGTTCGATATTTCCTGTTTTGTATCAATCTGATGAGTTGATGCCTTTTTCAACTGATTCGTATAATCTGTTTTTATGTTATTCTGTTATACATTACGATGTTTGCTTTCTTCATTGAATTGTTTCATATTTTTCATGTCTGGGACTTTTATTGACTGCCGTTAGGTGGTTTGTTATTGCTTACATACACTTCATTAGATCTTTGATGGCTAAGTGTGTCATCGACAATCAAACCACATCTTTATTTTTTTTATATTTTGTATATTCATTCATAACTGGTATAGATATTTGCTCTTGTGTTAGATCATATGTGTATTTTTAGATTTTATATTTTGTTTTTATCTCGTGTTGTTGAGTTGCTAGATTTCTATTCTTTGTGTAAGAACAAAACATATTCAGTCTATAGTATTAACAAGTTACAATTTAACCGTAAAGATCAAATTATTAGAATATAGTGGTGAAACACTATTCCTTAATTTTGAAAATAGGAACATCAGAATAACATAAATCTTATCAATTGATTGCTAACAATGACACATGTTTTCAGTTATCTAGATTTTAAATCGATTAATGTGAAACCTTTCAGAAATAGTTGAAAAGGAATATGTACAATAAAAGGACCAGTTGAAAGGACCAAAAACTTATATAAAACTCATTCATTCAAACAAAATGACATTATTCTCAAATATTACACGGTTAATGATTGATTGATTGATTGTTGGTTGCTAAACGTCCAGTGGCAAATATTTTATGCATATTCAGGACGAGAACAAGTTCACAATAAATACAACAGGTAGCTTTTGTCACAATAGAGGCCATCTGGGATGATGGTCGGGGAAATTTGAACTGCCACTGAAAAAAAGAGTATATTGGATAAGGACACAAATTTACCTTGCAACAGGCCACCTTCGGACCCCTCAAAGAGTTGTTGCAAGGGTTCTTAACGTGCAAAGCACACAGTTAATGAATCACTCATTGGGTCATTCTCAGTTAATCAGCAATTCAGTACCATTGGACTTTGATGATAATTTGTGAAGAAAATAAAGGAGATATTGGCAAATCTGATGTGTTATTCTTTTCTACTAATGTTGAATAGATAGTAAAGATAATTTAAGGATGATATGTGGAGAAGAAAGAAATTTACAAGAGTTTTAAAATAAAAAAGGGTGTTTTGATGACGTCCATTTTGGGACATTTTTCCATGGTCATATTTAATCATATTTTTATGTCATTTTTGTATGCACAACCAGGGCAAGTTAAGGAATAATAAAAACTATATACTCAGATTTACTTGTTCATGTATAAAATATAATAAACATGGCATTATTAATATATATATTTTAGTAATTAAAATTAGTGTATGGATGTCACTGCATCGGTCAAACCTGACCTAATTTTGCGGCAAATATTTACACAGAATAGAATATGGACAACACTATTCGCAAAGTAAACAGGGGTTTTGTTGTTCTTTAGATGTATTTTGTAAAATGATATGACATGCAGGGCTTCATAATAAAAAGAAATCGTCAATCTTTTACAGACGTGGTAATATCGGTCAATAATTAACATCCAAAACGAATCCTCGTTTACTTCCAATATTACAATCGTCCGATATCCAACCCCCCTAAATGAAAGTTTGGACTCGTCCAAAAAGACGTCATCGATCTTTGTGTACACAAAGCAGCTGTGGGACTTTCGAAAATGGAGGTAAGTGTCATCGGTCATGCGAAAGCAAGTTGTAACATCCAAAACTTAATTTAAATTCATTGATATTGTAATAAATACACAACTAAATGGTAAGTTTTCATTGCGTGATCAGTTATTTACGTGGTTCAATATATAGGTAAATATAATATGACGGAAATTGCCAATTTGACGATAAACAACACAGATGCATATGGACGGTGACATTTTGACCTGTCAACCTTTTGTGGATGTTATATTTTATATTTTTGATTTTAATCACCAATTTTATTTTTTTTGTTCAAAAGGAAAAAAGTGGTTTTACATTTTCTCGGTTCTAGGCTGACCTTTCAATTACCGTTGTCAGATGAAGGAAAGATGACAATATATGTTTTTTTGCATTTATGAATAATTGTAGGATGTATATTTACAATATAAATTTTGGAACTAATTTTCTTGAGAATTATTCAAAAAAAACTTGCACCTTTTGTTAGCTATTATTAGTGTGCTTTTCTGTCCTATATGTTCTCCCTTTTATTTGTAATGTAGTCCTGTTACGTAATGTTGTCAATTGAATGTTATATTCAACATTGCCATAACGTAGCTTGGGATGTACAGTGACAGCTCTCATGATAGTACCGCCTTTTTCTTTGAGAATGGTTTTAGTGTCCTACAAAACAGTTGTAATTAAAAATTATGTCTTAGTATTACAACATACAATAGTCTTCTTTCAGATTAACCATGAAGCCAACAATAGAGACTATGTATTTTCTTGTACTGGTTTATTTTATTTCTAATGCTTATGGGTGCAGATGTGTTTCTGAGACAAAGAAACAGAAATACTGTAGATCTACTATAATCGTATATTAGTAAGACATGTAAAACATTTCAAAATCTTAAATTCCTCTTTCAATGGAAAAAGTGACTATCAATAATTGTAAAGGAACAGTTTGATTTGGATATAAATTTGTATTCAATAACTATTACAGTAATACAGGTGAAAGATGAAAAAGTAAAACGGGAACTCATAATGCGATTGTTGTTTCTGTTTACTAAAAAGGTTGTGTTTTTGGATAACCCTATAGCTATATATCAGTACTTATATCTAATTTCTGCGTATATGATTGCGATAACGGGATGATTGGTCAAAGACTTTTAATTGAGATATATTCTGCTTCTCAGTCATATACGCAGCAGTTAGGAGTAGGTGAATGACTTTTGGGCTTCAACTGAAGCTAGAGAAAGCGACCTGTCTTCGTATTCTCTATTATTGTTTGGGGTATCTCGTTAAAAATTTAGTTCAGTGTATTTGTATGGTGCCTACCAAAATATATGTTAAGTCAAACTAAATTATAAGAGAGGTGACCTTTGAGATAAATTCAAAATACAAGTATTACTACAGCGTAACAGGATAAGTTGGACTGTCAAAACAGGTTTTACTTTTATTATAAAATCGACCATGTCGCTAGGCTTCAGAATCATTGTTATACTACTGTGATACTAATTCATTCCAAAGGTAATTTATTGGATACATAATTTTAGACCCTTTCATCTGGCAATAAAAATATCTGACTTCTCCATACTTTACACAAGTATTTCTCCCATCTAATCTGAACGACAAATTGAAAGAGTTGGTCCTATGCTGTTTCATATATAAACCAACTGAATTTTACTTATCACCGGGTTTTGTACAACACAACAGGTGTCCCATGTTAAACATGATCTGTTTAACGCCACTTTGAACATTATCAAGTGTGCTATTTCACGGTGATCAGTTTTTATCGGTGGAAAGAGTCGTAGAGTAGTGCCCAGGGAACTTCGGTAGCAAAAATGACCATCACAGCCAATTACAATTGGATTTGAGTACACCTGCCACGTTTCACAGTCATCAGTTTTCTATGCTGTATGTACCTTTGTTTGTCTCTTACGTTTTTAGCCATGATGTCTTTGTCAGGTTTTTTCTTCTATTTTTCAGCTTATTAGTTTTGTATCTTTCGATTCCCTTTGTAGCAAGTTAAATTATACTCTGAGTTCAGTATTTTTGTGATTTTACTTTTTATACATGTGTCCTGATATCATTGAAAATTAATTCAGAATTTGAAAACCAAAACATAAAAAAAATCTTTATCTATTCGTTATGATATTTATGCACTTTCATGATGTTAATAAGGTTTTCGTGGTTGAAAAAATGTGTTGTCGTTTAAAAAAGAGGGACGAAAGATACAAGATGGACAGTCAAACTCATAAATCGAATCGAAAATTAACTGACCACGTCATGGCTAAATATGAAAAAAAGACAAACAGACAAACAATAGTACACATGACACAACACAGAAAACTAAAGAATAAGCAACAGGAACTCCACCATAAATTAGGGGTGATCTCAAGTGATCCGGAAGGGTACGCCGATTCTGCTCCACATGTTGTTACCACTCAAAGTTGGTACATATTACCTATGTGACTGAAAATGATAATTTCTGTACTTTAATTTACTTGATTTATTTATGTTATGAACATACCAGCAAAAGGGTTTATCAAGCATCTATACGCCTATATTGCTAGACAATTGTTTCATGTGGTTTATATCAAAGCAAGAATAAAGTGGGAAGAGATCAATTTGAATACACATGGTCATTGAATTATAATATTAAGGTAAATGTTACAATTAGTTAACTCTGTATTGTTGTCTGTTTGTACTAAATCTTTTCTTTGTGGCACCAAAATGTCTTACATTTACGAAAAATTACAACTTCAGCAAATCATAATCTCACTTTGAGCTTTTCGAACTATCGAGAAGAGATATTTCACATCCATACTACAATAAAATTATATAACATAAACTGTACAATTAGTTGAATAATCTTGTTGGCAGGGTTGTTGATGGTACACCGATTTTGCAAAACATAGATGTAAATATCATTTTTTATTGTTATATACGATCAGATAGGAAAGGGCTATAGAGTAGCCCCAAAAGAGAAAAATTTTAAACAGAAATTCCCTAAGCAAATGACAAAATCAAAAGGGTCAAACACATCAAATGATTGGATAACAACCGTCTTATTTCCGATTTGTTACCTTGTTTCATAGCTAGCTAAACCTCTTATTTGTATGACAGTCGCAAAAAAAACCTAGATAATTTCAGGAGTTACTAACATTCTAAAAGGCGCCCAACATTTACATTTGATATGTGACTGTCAGAGCAATTTAAAAAAATATATATATGATGCATACGATAATTAATCTACTAACGGGCATAACCCTAAAAACAAAGAATAATTTCGCTATACTGTTTAACGTATTTAACTATCAAACTTACTTTTCTCGAAAAGTAATGATGAAGGTATATTTTGTCATAATTGAAGTATATTGCTGTTCCAAGTCAGGATTTTTTTTGACATGATATTGCAAAAATTTATGACATCATTGATTTTGGCAATTTATAAATCTTTACTCCTTTATATTCTAATCATTTTTGATCTGAGCGTCACTGATGAGTCTTAAGTAGCCAAAACGCGCGTGTGGCGTATGAGATTATAATGCTGGTACCTTTGATAACTATTTACACCACTGGGCATTTCGTTACCAAGTGTATCACCAGCCCAGTAGTCAGCACTTCGGTGTTGACATGAATATAAATTACATGGTCATTTTTATCAATTTCCATTACAAAAACTAAGGATTTCTTATCATAGGAATAGATTACCTTTGCCGTATTTGGCACAACATTTAGGAATTTTGGGTCCTCAATGCGTTTTATCTTTGTATTTGTTTGGCTTTATAACTATTTTGATCTGACAGTCACAGATGAGCCTTAAGGAGACGAAACGCGCGTCTGGTGTATTAAATTATAAACCAGGTACCTTTGATAACAATTTACTAATATAATCGTGTAGCATCGAGTAAAAAGTGCTTAATTACATAAAAAGTACGATCAATACACGAGTCGATGTAATAAATATTATAAAAAGATATGATTCAAAGGAACAAACAAAACAGCAATAAAATTTAGAATATTACACAAGAAAATCAAAGCAATAAATGTTACCAAAAAATTTAAAAAAAATAAATCATAAGTATCAAGTCCATTTTAACTTTTGAATGATCGATTAAAAATGCCTTTTGTAGTTTATTGTTGTGTTTCTAATATATTTTTAAACGTTACAGTTCAGACTGAATGATGAAAAATTTCGTTCAGCAAGAAGTTCATCGATGTGCGGAGTAAATTTACAAGTAGGAGTTGAATATTTTGTATATGTGAATGTGCGAAAATCGCTTTAAACTTTAATTGGTTGGGTGATAACTTTACAAGTGTCACTGATTACCGTCCTATGCTAACGAACACGGTATACAACCGTTTTCCTAACAAGGTAAAAATAAAAAAAATTAAAAGGAAGATTGCCAATGAGTCACTTTCCACCAGACAAAACACGAAAAAATAGGAATATGATACACAGCAACAAACCACTTTCAAAACATAACATGTACAGTATAATTGAAGGTTTGTCTAATAAAATAGTACGATGTAGAACCTGTTTGCCAAAAATAAGAAAATAATGTTAGAAAATATCAATGTAAACAGTTTACGTGTCATTATCTCGATTAATATAGAAAAATGACATGAAACAAAAATATACCTTTAATGTCATTATCTATAAATATTTCAGGAGATTTTAAGACGAGATATGGAACAACTTATATGGAGACGAATAGTTGTGAATGGATTGAAAAATGGAATAACATTCCAATCGCTACAGAAATAGATATGACATCGAAGAACTTTACTACTTGCTACTCGTAAATTATAAGTGAAATTCATCGATGTATTATTAGATATATTAATTGATTAGTATGTGCATGTGTCATTTTCTTTTATCTCACCTTTGGTATCATCTGGTACAACAATTTTGATTGGTGGATTCTTCGTTAAATCTATTTCTATGTTTGTTTGTATTTTAAGTCAGTTGTGTTGTATATCCGTGGTCTGTTTTTCACAGAGTTATGACTGCTGGGTCCCGCTTATTGTCACGGTAACCAATTATGTTTGTTTTGTGTAGGTAGTTCATCCTATTTTACCAATATAACAGAACATAAACAACAATCATGCAACTTTAAGATTTGCTACAAGTTAAGTTATTTGTAAACAGTTGTAACCCACAATTCCAATTGAATTGCCTAAACCAAGTCAATATATAAGACAGTTTCAATTTTTTCCATTCATTAATATAATCTAGTGTTATGGATTTTCATTTTCATTTTCTAATTCAAATTTTAATGTTTGTTTATCTGGTTTTTTTTTTCTTAGATAGAAAGAATGAAGTTTGCAGTTTCCTTCAATTTCAGCTTAATAGATAATGTTCTAAGAAATAAAAAAAAAATATCATAGATTTCAACGAATATGTTCCAATTGTCGTAATCATAATTCGTCCTTTTTCTCCTAATTTGACTGTTCCTCTGGTTCCTTTCGTCCTTCTTTTGATCTACCCAATAATACCAATGAACAGCTTTGTACTATCATGATCAACACAACGGATGCCATTAGATCACCCATAGTTTTGTGTGGAGTTTGCGTTACTAATTTTTTGGTTTTAGATGTCGTGTTTTGGTGTACGGGTGTTTATATTTTTAACTTTTTTTTCAGACATGTTGTCATTGTATTTTAGCATATGAGTTTGAATATCTCTTTGGTATCATTTGATGCTCTTTATAAAAAAATTTATTTCGAAAAAAAAGTTCATTCTGTATAGCATCGGACATGTAATTTCAATGGAATTATACAAGCACTTAAAGTAAAACAATATCAAATTTTAATGTTTAGTTTAGTTTATTAGAGAAAACTCAGCCGCAGAAGACTGCGTAACAGGAGCATATTTATATACACAATATTAATTACAACATAGTTCATTATACAAACAGAATACATTTTTAAATTATACATCTTCAGAAATAAGTTTGTGTTTATTACAGTTTTAAATTAAACAAGCATCTTTTCTACCTTTTGAATAAAAATTGACAGCTTAGACAGCACATTACTATTACTATATTTAAGCATGCCAAGTACTTTTTTTTCATTTGGATATTTTAAATAATATGGAGGTATGAACTTCCCCCTTAAATCCTTAACTTCACAGTTGGTACATTTACATATATAGTGGTATACATCTCCAAGACCAGCTTTACAGAGTGGACAAATCCTATCATTTCGTGGTACATTTCTCCATCTTCCTGTTTCGATGGGAAACTTTGTATTACATACCCTTAATTTACATATGTTTACTCTATGCCCCCGTCTTAATTTTAACAGATATGTTTCCAAGCAAAACTCTTCTTTAAAGTGTAGATAAAACTTCCCCCTTGATGAATTGTTTATATCTGAGAACCATTTTTGAATAAACTGGTCCTGGAGACGCTGCCTTACATTAATTTTAATATAATTATAATCAACTTGCTCCGGAAAATTATATAGTTCACAAAAGCCACAATCATTGAACACAGATTTTACATAGTTAAACCACTTAAAGTTACTACCTTCATGCTCATGCATGTACCAAAGTAACTTATAAAGTTTACCCGATAGTTTTTTATCATTTGTTGCTAGCTTGTGCCAAAAACATACCATTTTTAACTTGATCTGCAGTTCAAGTGGAAATCTTTCAAGTTCCCCATATACCATAAAATTTGGCGTAGATGATCGCACACCCAAACTGCGCTTACAAAACTGTAGATGTAACTTTTCAGTATTATTTTTATTTTCAAACCCCCATATTTCCGAGGAATAGGTCAAAATAGGAACCACCAACGCATCAAATAGTTTTAGCTGTAGATCAATCGGAAGTGAGATATTTTGTATCTTCTTGTAAAGAGCATAAAGTGCTTTTTGAGCTTGGTCTACCAATTTTTTACGAGCTTGAAAGAAATTTCCGTTGTAATTAAACAGCAGACCAAGATAAACATATGAATCTTTAATTTCAATAATTTCATTACATAGTTTAAAAGTAACATTCTTATTATACTTTCTCTTTGAAAAAATTACAATCTTTGTTTTTGTAACATTAACAGTGAGTTTCCACTCAAAACAATATTGCTCAAAAACATCCAGAGCTTTTTGTAACCCTTCTGCCGACTCCGCAAAAATAATTGTGTCATCAGCGTACAGAAGAATAAATAACTTGATGTACAAATCAAGATTCTCTGTAAATTTTCCATTAATAAATTTTAGACCATCCACAGCGTTTTCATCCAGATATTCCTCCAAGTCATTAAGATATAAGGCAAAGAGAAAAGGTGACATTTTTTCTCCCTGTCTTACACCTACCTCACACGGGAAAAAATCTGTTTTCAGTTCTCCATTTTTAACACAAGACTTAATATCTGTATACATGCTCAATATAACTTTAAACATTTTCCCACCAATATTATATTTTAATAGTTTTTGCCATAGTCCCACCCTCCACACTGTCTAGCAGCTATAGGTTTGGTTTTTTTTTTATGTATTTAAAAATCATTTTTCAGATATTTACACTTCAGACAAACTTATAATACACTTTGATTTGTATAAGAGATGTGTTAAGTATGCTTTTCTGTTCGAAAATATACAAACAAGCACACAGGAATTATAAAAGTATAATCCACGGTATAAACAGACTTCACTTCATCTAACATCTTTTCACTGCACATAAACAAACCAGACATATACTGAGATCTACAAAAACAAAGATAATGTTGATTCATCAGAATGACAACTCAAATAGAATCGAGGTACTATTTAAGGTACTAAATATCTTTATTATATATATAGTTATCAAATAAGTTTAATAATTTTTCATCAAGTCAATTTCAGAGAACGAAAGAGAGGCTCTTATCATTTCACTCCAAAGCATTAGCACTATTTTGTTAAGAATCTATAAAACTTTAGTCGTATTCAAGTACAATATTACACGTTGATCCAAATTTGCCGATCCTGTCAAGGGCTTTAATCAATACTAAAACCGTTGGCCTCGGATATTTCATCTGACTCCAATGACGCAAAACCTCTCTGGTCTGTACTAGAAGTTTGTTCTTATGATCCTGTTGAATCCGTTCTATTGTCGGAATATCTACATATAACTCTATAGCAAGCTGCATAATACTGCTTCCTATATGATTGGATAAATCGTGAAGTACGCTGACTGTCGGAACCCTTTTCAGTGTGTCTTCTGCTATACCTGCAATATGGTATACGATTTAGATTCTATTCAATACAGGACTCATTTATAGCAGAATTACTACATGTCATATATATTTAAATGAGAAGACATGGTATGATTGTAATTGAAAAAAACTCTCAACCAGAGACGTAGAAATTAACAATTCTAGATCAGCGTACGGCCTTCAACCACGAGCAAAACCCACAACAAGAGAAAAATATTAAATGCCCCGAAATGAAAAATGTTAAATTATTCACACGAAAACACTTACGGCCTGATCAAAGTACTTAACAATAAACGAAAAAAACAAATTTAATATATAGCAGCAAACGGCATCCACTGACATACAGGTTTCTGATTTGGGACAGGCAGAAACATAGTGTTGCAGATTAAAATATGCTTCTGGTGACATTGCATACTACACATATTTTACCTACAGCAAGTGGTTCCCCAAGTACTGACCTAATCACAAATGATACATTGTTGAAGAAGCCTACATATTGCAAAATCAAAGTGTGTTGTTCCAATATAGCAGGGGTTTCAAAGAAAAAGTTAACGCGATTCTTTTTTGCCATACATCATTTCATTTGTAACAGGTTTTAAAAAGTTTACATCTCAAATCCGTAACCCCAGTCTAGCACTTTTTGAAAAAAGAATATCTCGAGTTCAAGCATTTTTTTGCAGATGTGTATTGTTTCGAAGTGTAAACAGTTTTTTAAAAATAGTATTAGTAATAGCACAAAATTTAGCTTACCAGGAATGTCTATGATGACATCTCTGAACACCTGAAATATATTTCTATAACAGTTATTAGGATATGTTATTCAGATCCTTGAAAAAAAAACTGTAATATTTAAAAACTAGATATAGAGTACTCTACCTAGAAATGCATATTTATTTAATATAATTATAGACATTACAACTTTTTGGTAATAAGCAATAATAACGATGTATGAAGTTGGCCCCGATTGAAACGTTTAAACTTGCTGCATTTGTTTGCACGTGTCATAAGTCGGGAAATGGGACGGAAGATAACAAAGGAACGCTCAAACTCATAAATAGAAGCAAAAACTGACAACGCCATGGCTACAAATAAAAAAGACAAACAGACAAACAATAGTACACATGCCACAACATGGAAAACTAAAGACTAAGCAACACGAACCCCACAAAATACTGGTGGTGATCTCATGTGATCCGGAAGGGTAAGCAGATCCTGCTCCACATGTGGCACCCGTCGTGTTGCTCATGTTTTAACAAATTCGGTAACCTGTTGTTTAGTGGTTGTCATTGTGGATGAGGTTCATCAGTGTTTCTTGTTTCTTGTTTTTTTTATACAGATAAGACTGTTGGTTTTCTTGTTTGAATGGTTTTACGCTTGTCATTTTTGGGGGCTTTTATAGCTTGCTGTTCTGTGTGACCCATAGGGTTTTACTTTTATATATGGTGACTTGGATGAAGAGTTGTCGCATTGGCCATGTTGGCGCTCATACCACAAATTCTTGTATCTATAAATGAAATACAGTTACATAAAGAGCATGATAATGTCCTTTTCAATTTGAATTTGCGAAAACAATAATGTTACTCGATAAAGAAATGGTATGTAAAAAAAATGAATAAATATCTTATTAGAATTGTAATATATGCGTTTACTATGTTAGAATGGATGTCAATAACATATTTCAAATATTTCTTTAATATTGTACCATCCTTTGGTATACTATGTACATTAATCAAATTTTAAGAAATATGCATCATTATCAGTAAACGATTTAACCACAATTTATAATATGGATTAAAGATTAAAATTCCCCCTGACCCGTTTTTTAAGGGTTTTGTCTTGTCTTTCGAACAATGGACACATGAAGACAAACATACCTGACAAAGTGAATGTTCATTAATTTTTTTGTTTATTAGAACATTTTTCAAATGATCGAAGGTAATATTTCTGCTTTTTTCCCTACATGTCCAAAATGCCATGAATTTAAGGTCAATTGAAGGCTGGTGTTGGAACTGGTGCTCGAAATCATTCCATTTTTGAACTGGAAGACCAAGTTCAGTTGCATATTCACGACACTCAACGGGCGAGAGTTGTTCCGCCAAACGTCTTACATGTTGTGCGGATGGATACTGCTCCCCTTCTAATCGACCAAGTCCTTAAAAATTGACACAATAGTTACTAGTACATTAAAATACTTGTCCATATTAAAGTTATGTCTCGATAAAATTTAAGCATTTGTTTTTCCTCAGAAAAATATAAATCATGATAACAACTATAGGATAATTTACTAAAAATCTGACAATGATGGTGCGATTAACATTGAAATGGTTTATTATGCTACTAGTGCTCATTCCTACATTTAACGTGCCAATTGCTTAACAACGTTCAGCCTCTGATAACTAACGCATTGCCAAATTGCACAGTAACTTGGTGAAGGCAAAATTTCACCTGTACGCGAGAGAAAAAAAGAAGATGATTTAAAGGAAACAAAGTTAAAAGTGCAGGTGCCTTTTAATAAAAAGTTGCTTTTCGGGTTCATCGTGGTTTAATTTTTGGGTCTTAATGAATCTTCTTAGCGTATTTTTTTTTTTGGCAATTCTTAACACCAAACAGAAATACTTTTTCGCAAAAATATTGACAGTTATATTTAAGTGGTGCTTAATTGTTGGCGGACTGTGTATATCGATAAATTCGTTGACGTTACTTTATACTGTTTCGCATCTGTTACTTATTTTAGAAAAGACATAGTCATAACTACCTTTGCAACAGCTTTTACAACGGTCACTTGGTTTCTGAAAATGAAAGTATTGCATCAACTTATCACGAACAAATACAGTTTTCATCAGAACCCAACAACATAATTTAAAAGGGTAGGAGACAAACAACAGTTTACAACTACACAGAAAACTAAGACAGAGCAACACGAAGCTCGTCGACAACAAGTTATAAATAAAGGTGCATCAAAACACGAATAGTTCATGCTTCACAAGTGGCACCCGTCGTGTTAATTATTGCACATCAAGTGTTGTTATACGTCCGATTAGTTGATGTTTTATGTACATTATCATATTTACATAAAGAAAGTTTCATTATACTCTACCCTTTTTACTAATAAAATATGAATGTTTCTCAAATAAACGAGTAGTCAATTAAGTGTTATATTTTATATGTAATTTTATCTGCTGTTTTAAAGTTTGCATTTTGATTTGGCTGATTGAAACTAAATCCCATTGCGTCCTTCACCGATCAAGAAATGAAATCTGTGATTTATTACGCGTCCATCAAGGTTTTTTTTTTTTGTCATAGTTTTAGGATAGATGCACCTCTGATTTATAAATTAGATATTTTGTGACAACCAGGTATACATATTTACCTTTTCTGAAAACCAAATAGACAAACATTTAACTTCATGGCGTTGTCTGTGGTTCTTACAAATCCATATAAGTCCATCGGTTGATAATGGCATTTCCTGGTGGTTGAAAAAGCACAAATCTGACTTACAGAATACACCAAACTCAATGTTGAATGGTATGACAGAATTAACATTCGCTATGTTTGAATCTTCTGACAACATAGAGTAGAATTCGGAAATTCTTACTATTGCTGCTGTCATACACTCCTGGAGAGAAGATGCAAGAGTTGGATTTATATCTTCTTTTGATTTGGAATGGATGAGTGACACAATTAATCTCTTATTTTTTACTTGGACTGCTACGTCATGATAACTGTCAACCTTTATTACAGCTAGATCACTAAACAACATCCTTGTTTCGGTGTTTCCGTCTTTAAAATTCTTTATATCCCATGATGTAATAAATGAACTTAAAAAACGATATGACAATGCTGGCGGTATTACCTCATCTATAAATGTATAAGCCAGAATGATGCAATTATTTGATTTCCAAAACCTTTTCAGGAACGATGTGTTGTTTCCTGCTGTTATCATACAGGGAATCAGAAATCGAGAAATGTCTTGTATTTGACTATTTACGTCTTCGAGCTTGGTTATAGGAGCAATTATAACATCAAGATGGACAAGAATTTGGAGCATATACTCCTTGTAGGGCAGAATATGTTTGAAATTCTCTTGTTGCCAAAGGAAGTAAATATCATTCCTCTCAATCATTCCAAATTCCTGCAGGTTTCTTAAAATTCTTGAAAATCTCATCCCTATGGGCCAGAACTGCTTCTCAGTAACTAAAGACCTGAGAACCTCCACTAAGTATGCTGGTGATATAATGATAAATTCGCGTAAATTTTCTACATCAAAGTACAAGAGTTTTCCTAGCGAATGTTGTACATTCAAAAAGGTTTCAATCTGCCTCTCTGTTAAAACCATTGACTCATTTTTAGAATTTAGGTTTCTAAGTTGATCACGGGAAATAATATTGATTCCTTCCTCTGATTTTTGTGCCAACTGTAACTCCATTGGAATCCATATTGTTGGCATTGCCTCTCCCCATCTTGGATGTTCAGTAGCCCTTTGCATCAATATTTTCTTTAGGCGAAAAATTTCTGGATCCGCTGGATTTGTCGCATCTACATATATCAGTGGTTTGAATTCTAAATGCGGCAAACCAGCGTGCGATCCAAACAACATGTGCAGCTCGTCTTCAAGCTGTTTTCTTCGACCGTTCCGAGTCCACTGTAATCAAGATATAGATTGATAGCAAACAAATTATGATATCTATATCTAAAATGTGCAAACAAATCTTCATAAATGTCATGCGTCGAAGGCGCTTTTTCTTGATCTAACTTCATCAGAAACACTCATAGCGGTTTAATTGGAAAACTAAACATGTTTAAGAACAAAACAGTTGATATAAATACATGATAAATGTAATTATTTTGTTTTTCTGGATACACACTCGGATAACATTTAAAAACTGGACAAGTATTAAAAACACATATACAAAACATATATACGAAAAAGGCAAAAGAAATGCATTCGTTGCTTTTAAAAGGTTAAACACTTTAAATCTAAAATATTTTACCTCAAACCATTTTAAATCTTTATGTGTAGCTACAAATATAATCCTTGGAAATCCGTTATCTGTTCTCTTACAGTATGTCAAAATCGAGTTAACCCAGTGTAGCAGATAAACTGAGCAAATTTAAAATGTTGCATGATAAAATAAGTTCACATTTACATTCATTAGGTTATATTTCTTATATTTTTCATTATGTATAAAACACAAATTGTGTTTAATTTCTCAAATACAGAAATATAAAAAAAAACTGAATTGAGTTTTAAATTTTCAATTGACATGAATGTGTACCACATGTCAAAATAGTAGGAATGTTCATCACATTAGAGAGGATTTTGCAAGGGGTGTTATCACCATTTCTGTGTTGAATTTGTACTATGTTTTCTTCGTTGTTTTGTCAAATTTATACTATTTCCTTCTACAATGTTGCCTTTACCTGTTCTCCCGATCTTTATTGAATAATTTTATTTTATAATCTAAGACTTTTTGGCTTGAGTAATGTATCAGGATTAAAAAGCTAGCATGCACTTTTTGGTTTTCGAAATGGTTATGAATGACGGTTTGACAAGCTTTATTTTTTAATGAGTTAGCGCATGTCACATATCTACAAATCATAAAAATTGTAACTTGTCAGTTGTCATTACAGAGCAGGTACTGTTGAGGCAAACAAAAGTTTTAGATTATTAATTAATATGGTTTTTTCTGTAAATTTTTTGGGGGACTATTTTTTGCTTTATAGTTTAGATGGTAATTGTACATGTGATGTATCTCTTGCTTTGAGAAAGGTCCCAACAGAGTTAACGACATCTTCATGACACTACACAATTTAAAGGTCATCCTCAATAATTGGTTGATCTATTTTAATGAGTATGTATCTTAACTTACTAATTTCCAGTGTTTCTACCTCAAAAATCTGGTGTAATAGTTTCCAAGGAATATATACACGTTCGGATTATAAATTGCATCATTTAGACAAATCTAAGATAAATAAGTAAGTATAAATGACTAATATGATTTAAATATAATCATAGTTTTACGACCGAGGTGATTCTGAATTCTGACAAGTGGCAATTTGTAACTTTTATTGTCATGTGTCTTTTGTTGATGTACATTTGTGTCACTTCTCTCGCAAAAGATAACAATTGTTAAAGATAACAATATGATAGAAGTAATAAGAGTAACTATTGTACCTGCAACTGTTGGTTTCCCAAAGTGTCCCGGAAGAAAGTCTAAGTCGGGCATATTTTTGTGCAGGTCAATAGCGCCATTAAACATCAAAACAAATATTCCTCTGCTTGTGATAAAAAGTTGGTGAGTCATGTAATAATCCTTTTGTCCTCCAAAGTCCCAGATGTCTATAGGTACTACCACCTGCTTGTATTTACCTTCTTCAACTGCTTTGCAAATCAGCTTATGTAACTTGTCGTGAGTCATATCGCTTGTTATTTTATTTATCAATTTATATTCTGAATCATCTTTAACGATGATGTCACTTTGTTCTTTCTTGATTTTTTGTGCCATTTTTCGGGGACCTGGGTTTTTCTGAATAACTGAATTTTCATAACCATCCGCTGAAGATTTGTTATCCTTTCGTAGAACTGTTCTAGAATATTTTCTGTCTTTTATTTTGGTGCTGGCTGATCCGTCTGTTTGTGATTGTTGTTTTGTCTTAATATAAAAGTGTTTGTCTGTGTGTATTGTATTATCAGAAGAAACATTTAAAGTGTCAAAAGATAAGGTCGCTGTTTCACTCGCTTCATCATTTTCTTTAGCCTTATTGTTTGCACTAGCTGAATCGCGAGTATCTCCAGACGATTCTTTATGTTGCAGTTTTTCGTGTTCATTGCTCATGTGTAATTTAATACTCTTGTCAACTATTTGCAATGTCTCCGTAGTTACTGTATCTTTTATTTCTGGTACCAATGCATTTTGTTCAACATCGGCTGCAATAATCATGCGTTCATACGTAGTCTTCTTTTTGTCATTGGTTTCAGTTGACATCGACATCAGCATGTTTGTCAAAATCTCTGTGATTGCATTACCTAGTAAACAAAGAGATTTTGTGACATCAATTTTGGGTATTAAGTAAGAAATCAAAATATCTGAAATATAACTAAGGACAAATATTATTCAACAAATGTATATGTTTACTAAACATTATTACCTTAAAACATTTTTTTTTTTGTTTCCTATGATCTACACTAATATGCAACGTACGATATGTAATTTTTAATACATAATAATAATAAGATCTTCATTCTTTCAACATTCGAACACCACAACTGTATACATTTAATCTACACCATAACACAATATCAACTGATTAATCTTTTTTGACACAGTCTTTACACTGGTATATTGCATTCCTGGTTATTAAAAGTGATATGTCTTATCGAATGCTAATCATATAAAAAACACAAACCTTTAGGGAAAAATTTCCATTCCATATTGTCAACGTCCATTCCAGCTCTCCCCATGTATATCCATATACCATCAGTAGACTGCCTTGTTATTGACACTGTTTCGCCAACAAGAATTTTTGCTAAACAGCTTTTTCCGACGGAATATGGACCTACTAAATATACTCTGTTCCAAAAGCACTTCTGGAAAGTTTTTCGTAAATCGCCTACATTTTCAAGTCCTAGCCCTTTAAGTTGTTCTCGCAAAGATGAAACTAAAATATGAAGAATCAATATGGCACAGTTTATATGTAAAACAATCATGTTTATTGATGACGTAGATTAATATCATGACACTATCATGAACTTAGTATGAACACACAAAAAACGTTGCGGGGATAACATGTTTGCTGGTGGCTAACCCTCTCCTAACCGGAGACAGTTTGGTAACACCACAAAATATCGACAACAATTATATTAGTTATCTGTCGAAAAGAACTTGAACAAGTAATGTTCCAGGCTTATTTTGCAAAGATACTGACAATCACCAATACTTAATATAAGATCATGTCATCAATCATATACGAACTATTTCTTCAGTCAATCAAAACCATATTCGTAATAAAAAATGTCACTAATTGGGTTCGATATTTTGTAATGAACATATAAGTAGTCATAAGCATATGTGATGGTCAAACAAAACATGTTGGCATCTATAAAACCTCCAAAGGGATTGCATCAACTTCACTACATGGGAACTTTTATGCAATAGCTTACTTGTAAGCAGTAACACTCTTTATAAGTAATCATCAAAAGGGATATAACCCGGGATCAACTGGAAGATGCATGCTCAGCATAAAGGCGCCGCGGGAATTTTGAAATATAGGAACGCAAACATTCTAATTTGGCAAATGAAATCCCTTATTAGTCGTTGATTAATGATATCGGTGTAAGGAAAACAATGTTTCTGGAAAATTTTAATTTATACAAGTCATATGTCTGTTCGATTTTCCATTTTAGGTAACCCTTACTTTATTTAGCATTCAGGGATACTGATTGAGAAAGCAGAGACTATCAAAGATTTGAAAGGAAATAGAGAATGATATTTAAGAAAAAAGCAAAATAAGTTTAGAACTCAAACGCCCTATTTTCAACTATTGAGTTTGAAAAAATATATTTTTATTTTCATTATGTGAAAGAAACGTCTGAAAATTGTGTCTGTCTTATAAGAATCAAGTCGGAGAGCACAAAGAAACAGTAAATTGTCATATGAATACAGTTTATTTGTTTAAAAATTGTGTCCTAGAAACGTCTTCAATTCATGTATTTTACAAAGAGTGCATGCATACAGAAAGACTTGAAAACTCGAACAACAATCGGGAAACATCGAATGTCAATTTTTTCAGTCTTTACTTAAGCATTTATCGTACATTAAAATTATCTTAAACTTAACGGTCAAAACCGATCGAAAATTCTGGATTAATCTTTATTAAGTTTGCAAAAAACCACAACGTTAAAAAATCTAGAAAGCTTTGAATTTTACCGAGGCAAAAAATATGGATTACGAAAAGAGTATCTTTATTTACTAATGTTTTATTCATCAAATGTTTTTTTTTTGTCTTCAAGCAAATATAACATAGTGTTGAAGTTTGTCAAAACGAAGCAATATATTCAAAATATATTAAAGTACCATAATTTGCTATGAATTTGTCATAAAATCAAACTGTTAATCATGCTCACCTTGGTCGTACTCTTTCTACAATGAAAAGTCTTAAATATTAACACACAAATTACTTTTTTTTATGTTTAATTACACAAGACATTCCGAAATTGTCTTTGTGTTTAAATTCACTATTCATAAATCTGTCATTTAGTTATACGAGTATTCTATGCATAGGCTCATTAATGTGTTGTAGCTGGACGTTTTAATATTGAATTATCTTCCAATTTCCAATTGATTTTTAATCCTAACGAATCTTTCATGAGTGCTACTGATGATTCTTGTGTAATTGAAACACACTTCTGGTTTACAAAAATTTAAACCTGGTGTCGTTTTCACTGGTTCATCTCCAATCGAAATAATTATCAACGGTACCAGGATTATAATTTATTACGCCAGACGCGCGTTTCGTCTACATAAGACTCATCAGTGACGCTCAGATAAAAAAAATTGTAAAGCCAAACAAGTACAAATCTGAAGAGCATTGAGGACCCAAAATTCCAAAAAGCTGTGCCAAATACGGCTAAGGAAAGATATTCCTGGGATAAGAAAATCCTTAGTTTTTCAAAAAGTTCAAAGTTTAAGTACAGAAAATTTATTAAAAAAATGGTCATATAATTGATATTCATGTCAACACCGAAGTGCTGACTACTGGGCTGGTGATACCCTCGGGGACGAAATGTCCACCAGCAGTGGCATCGACCCAGTGGTGTAAATAGTTATTAAAGGTACCAGGATTATAATTTATTACGCCAGACGCGCCTTTCGTCTGCATAAGACTCATCAGTGACGCTCAGATCAAAAAAGTTGTAATGCCAAACAAGTACAAAGCTGAAGAGCATTGAGGACCCAACATTCCAGATATACCTGCTGACATTTGATTTTTACGTATATTTGGCAACCCAAATATCATATTCTTTAATGATTTACACATTTGTACATACACAATGGAAACACGTATTGAAATGAAGTTTCGTCTATCTTTAAATCTTTTGAAACCTTGACGAAATTTGTTCCGCGCATGCTTATGAACTAAATAAAATGTTTAAATTAAGGTCATTGATAGTTTCTTAGTTTCTCACATAATTGCTGAACTATATTTTAGACTTAATGAATGATTTGCTGTTATAGAATTTGAGGAAAAAGTTAAAGTGTGTTCTTTCTAGTATTAAGATAGTTTTATGACCAACGTTGATATACTTTCTGCGCAGATGTACTCAATAAAATACATATGTTTCTCCTTTGATAATTATGTTTATATTTTTAATATTGAATTGACGTCGATTCAATCCAACTAAAACTGTACAGGTAGTAAAACTTGTCAAAATAAAATTGATCAGTCTATATTTACAAATATAAAATTATATAATCTTCATTTAACCTGTTTGTGCCAACTCATAACACCTAGGTTGTATGATTTATTCATAAGAACAAATATTTGCGTCTTATCAATTAGTTCCTTGCTAGCAATTTATATTATTAGACTTCACATTAAAATGACATTATTTGATTGGCTAATACGAGGGTGCTAATTTACTCTATCACATGGCTGTGAGGGTGACACATTTTTTTAATGTTACCCTCTCGTCTAGACCAATCAAAAATCGATAATTTATAGGATAATGAATTGAGTTTATATCAAGTAATTAAATATAATGCTTAACTTAAGTTCTACGTTTTGGCTCAGATTTTATACGACTGTAAATATTAAATAATAAAACATCTTGCTTCACTTTTGTGGTTTTTTTTTAATACCCGTAACGTTGTAATGTTCGTGTCTTCTTTGAAATTTTTTTAATAAAATTAATCTGTAAAAGTTATTAATTCAGTATAACTAATTAAATAACACAAAGCTAAGAGGGTGATAGAGCAGATTGGTACTCCTCGAAAAAGCAGTATCAACCTTTGCTTTGCCGCTGTTGACAATTTTTTCTCGGGGTAACAATCTGCACTATCACCCTCTCAGCTATGTGGTATTTATATAATGTTATAACAAGCCTAATTACATATTTCACAAATGAATTTAAGATTACACAAAACATAGTGGCACTCCTCAGTTAAAATACTTTTTATTAGTTTTACATATGTAGAACAGAAGTTTATTGATTTAAGTGAAAGAAAATACCAAATGCAGAATAAAATTTCAAAAGTCAAACAGAAGTAGATGTAAGCATCGTGAAGAAAATAAAAACAACAGTCAACAAACTTTACATTCATCAAGACAAATCTCCCAATAACTGGGGAAAATATCAAGTGTTACGAATGGTAAACATATACTAGTACTGCTTCAGATATGACAACCGGCGTGTTAGTCATGAGTTTATCAATAGTTTACGAGTCTAAGTCATATATATTTCACAATCGAGGGAAAGAGAAATAACAACTACAATTGGCACATACCCGTGGTGTTTTCTAAAATATATAATTCATATCGGTCAACCAACTCATGATGGCATACGTACAATATTCAAAGGGAGGACATCACAATTACCACAAGAATCTATTGACAAAAGATTTTTGTATCTATAATCCGGGAAATTAAAGCAAAGTGTGACCTTCTTTTCGTCATTACTGAAAAAACTCGATATGATTATCAAAAAAGAAGATGTGAAAGACAAAAATTATCATTCGGTTTACTTAAAGTCACTATAAGCATCCATACTAACTTATTCAATAGATATGTTGTTTCTATTAATGTTTGCCTATTAATTTTTGCCTGAAATGAGAGCGATAATTGCCAACTCCGGATTCGAAAATGTCACAATATTGGTCACATAATAAGCTGTATTTACACTTAATCCAAACATTTATGGTTTATATCTTCTTTTGTCTATGAAAAGTTACTAAAATTGTCACTTCCGGTATCATATGATAGCTTTATTGGAACTGATTCTAAAACATATAGTTTGTTTATACTTATGCCTGTAATTAGGGAGACAATCTCATCTTCCGGTTATAAAATATTACTACTACTATCAATTTAAAGATTTGTGTATTTAAGAGTCTAAATGACACAAAAATTAACAATTGTAGGACACTGTACGGCCTTCACCAACGAACAAAAGCGATACTGCATAGTCAGCTATAAAAGACCCCGAATTGACAAATGTAAAACAATTTAAACGAAAAGAAAAACAGTCTAATTTAGGTACAAAAAAATTAAAGGAAATCAAATATATAACACTTCAACAAACAATAACCATCGAATTCCTGACTTGGGATAGGCACATACATACAGAATGTCAATGTCATATGTCACCTATGATTTTGCAAAAGACCCAATGGCTTTATTATGTACCAATCTGAAGTAATACTCAATTTATCTCCAAATGAAACTTTTCATGGACTATTACTCTAATAAGATGTCAATGTATTGTTTCAGACAAAATATATTATATCTTAAACAAAATAACAAAATATATATAACTTGAAAAGTTCCAGAGAAAATACAAAAACCAGCGAAAGCGAGAATATGACCTTGACATTAGACCTTGACCTCAATGTTTACGTTAGGACCAAATGACCTCAAATAAACAGAATATAGGTTCATACGGATTGCGATATATGATTAACAAAAACATAACGACAAAATTTTAAAAGTAAATAATTTCTATAAAATTTCATCGGATCGCTTCGTTCCAAATCGTCCTAAAAGATCGGAAGATAAACAAATATGAAGAAGAATTTTGTTATTTTTTGGGTTGTTTTTTTTTTGTTTTTGTTTTTGCTTGTTTTTTTTTTGTTTTTTTGTTACACAGGAGATATACTTACAAGTAAAACAGAGTTTGGGGAGATAACTTTAAATTAAAAAAAATCGTCGGCTTAAAAAGACATTTTTAAAAAGCGTTATAAATGTTCGATATGATATATCCAAAATATATTTATAAGATAAAATGCCCTGGAAAGGAAAATATTTTAAGGAAATATATAGTTTATGCAGTTGGTATAAGAATGGTAATACACAATAGTACACAATGTACTTGTGTGGCTTTATAACTAGTTTGATCTGAGCGTCACTGATGTAGACGAAAAGCGCGTATGGCGTATTAAACTATAATCCTGATACCTTTGATAACAGAATGAACTCGAGTAAAGACATAACTTTGATAAACAAATTACCTGTAGAATTTTTTTAATTTCTGGTATGGCTAAATCAAATGCTGTTTTACCCTGCAAATGAAAATTTGTGGAATGAGTGCCAAATCACAATGTGATAAAAGTAAACAATTACAGATCAACATAAACATTAGCCTACACCTAACAGTTAGCTCTACTACTTATTATGTTCTTCTCATATATTTTATGATGGTATCATAGGAAAGTACTAACGGGAAGGATGGTGCTTGATTTTCATATCGCGAATACATTATCTTTTTAATTGAGGTCATGAGCTAACATGTGCATACTTCTAGAAGTCCTTTGTTAATCTATGCATCAAAATCAATGTCCGTTTTCTATTTTACTTATTCTGACATTCAACTCAGATATTTTTTTGGAAACTGAGCCGCATGTTTACAACTGTCACATTTATAAGGCTTTGGCATTTGTATGTTTGTATGGGTTTTTCAAATTCGTTTATATATGTGTCTGAGTATTGTGATATCCAATTTTTACTGAACAAGTATACATTTGTAGAGGCCAAATGAAGCCCTAATCCGTGTGCAGAATTATCACGGTGTGTTAAAGACGGATTAGTGGACTTGTTTGTTCTGTTCTTTGGTCGGGTTGTAGTCTCTTTGGCACATTCCTTATTTCCAACTGACTAGCTATAGTGTAAAACAATTCAAACTGCGTAATAACCAATATGCCTATCGCTTTAAATTTAAAGTGTTTAACACGGTATATTCAAACTGATTTAATATATAATTTATATTCAATCAGAAATCAAAACTGCTACAAAACTGTCGCAAAACTATTTCCTGCAAATGGTTAATTATATAAAGTATAATAGACAGTTGACGATCATTGATTACTAAGTCATAGTAATATTTTTTTTCAAACATTTTCAACTCACATCTTTATCGTTCAAAGTTGAATCTGATCCTGTGTTAAGTAATTCAGATATTATTCTGTCTTCTCTTGTACTGATAACTGCACGATGCAGTGGCGTTTGTTTCTGTTTAAAAATATTTATTGTTTATTTGCATATTTATTTGATGTTAATGTCTAAGAAAACAAAAACAAAGGAGATAATTAGTGTTATAAATAACAATATATTGTCCTGATTCATAAACATCAAAGGTTTATTTTTTGATTGAAATATAAATCATGAAAGTAGAAAACAGAAATGGAAAAACTGGATAATCATAACAAATAAGGTATATAACCTGCAATTCTAATAATGCAATATAAACTCCGTGATTCCGACGATTTATATTACCTTCATCAGAAACGATTTAGCATGTTTCCTTTTTCTAAGGGAGTTTTAACTAAAGATTCTTTTTTTCTTCGAAAAATTCGATACCAATCATGTCATATCTGCTCTATTTCAATTTCTCAAGATAAAAAGTAAAATAACAAAAATACCGAACTCCGAGGAACATTATAATAGAAAGTTCCTAGGCAAAAGTCAGAATTTAAAGCTCAATCGCATAAAACGAATGTATAACAATTGTCATGCAAGTTTCAGATTTCTAAAAAGATGTTGACTGCTTTGCTGTATCCTAAATTAAGGTCATTTGTGTGTATTGGAAACTTGATATTGTTAAGCTATTGATTAATATCAAATGGATTTACTTTGACAGTGTGCGTTATTATACACCAATGCTTTTTAATTTTTTTTCACTTTCTTTGCTGCAAAATTAAAAACTGTACCAAAAGACGCTACTCTTGAGGTGTGCCTATATTGGCAGAGTTATAAAATAAAGATACTGCGTTTTTGATAACAATTTAGTTTAGCAAAACAAATCGTGCATATTGCAGATTATAAATGTATTCATCAAAGTTGTACAAAATCGAACATGTAAAATGTTGTTTGTTTATAGATGACACGTGTTTGGTTAATTATAGTAAGGTCGGTTCTATTGGGGTATTGAGGTCATGCACGAGCGAACTCAGGTGGTTTAAAGCCATTCGAGCCATTGCTGTCAAAATTTACAGTAGCATTTTATTAGTTTCTCTTCAAATTATACCCTTCGTAATATGGCAAGTTCTGAACGTGAAGAAAGTTACTTTTATGACATTATGATACTGACATAACAGATAGAGATTTATATTAACCAAAATTGCAGACATAACCTTCAATATTTCTTAAGCGGAACAAGTGTATTAAGATTGCTGATAACCCACCAGCAGGATGGGATACAGTCAAAGAATAATGAACATTTAGATACAATTATTTGTACCCGTTGTATTGCTCAAGTAATTCCAACCCGCGTCTTTTTAATTGACGGAAGGTTTGTTACTTCAAAATAAAAAGCGTTGGTGAGTAACCGTCTTCTTATAATATATGCATAAGTTTGTTATCTTAGTTCCATCTTTTATGTTAACAATATCAAGAATACGAATCGGATCATTCATTTATTAAAATCATGTATAAGGATCAAATAACGACCTGTTAAATCTATAAATAGATTTTTCAGTAAGAAGTGGACTGCAATACCTACATTGTAATCTCTCATATTTGGTTCTGATCCTCTGTTAAGCATTTCCAAAATTGTTTCATAAGATCCATTACGGACTGCATAATGAAGTGGTGTATTTTTCTGTAAAGATTGTGGTAATATGATTTATTAATCTTTGGAATGATACATTGAATATATTTGACTGCATCAGTATGTGAATCTTCTACCTGTTTGCTTTAATTGTGAAGTATATACATATATTACTAATAATGTTTGTTAATGCATGGTTTTCAATAGTGTAATTGGTGTGGCTGGATAATTCCCCCTAATTTGTACAAATCAATTATTTACTTAATTGAATGTTTGTTTTAAGTTAAACTTGATTTAAACATATGAAGATACATGTTAGAAAATTACTCTTTAACTGTTTTAGTATTGAACTTTCGTTAATGTGTTTTTTAAGAATATTCAATTATTCAACCTTTCTTTAATACCTTTTTATACAACTAATCCTGGTAAATGACATGATTAGAAATTAAAATTTATATTCAGTTGGAATGACTCAATCGGCATTACACACGCATCCACACCTCTCCAGAATGTATCTATCCAACTGCAACACTTAAAACATAACGCGAAGCAAATTTTCTCAACTTTAGATTATCTTTTGAAAAAACTTTTTTTTCATTTTTATTTTAATTTCCTTATTTTTTAACTACATTTTAGAATGTTCATACTCTTGTTTCATTCGACTTTGTTTAATACATGCAATTATTGGATTTGTAAATAAAATATAGGTTTCATTTGTTAGGTTATATTTAATACTTCATTCCTTAAGCACATACGATACAATTACAGGGTATGTAATGACATTGTTAAAGTAAATTTTTATTTTTGCGACGGGGTAACATGCATTTTTCAACTGAATTTTATCATTCAAACTGATGTTACTTGAAAACGAGTTCATGGACCCCTCTTTTGTAAAATCCCATTTTGTTAGATAACGTATGAAGAGTATGCGTACCAATTTTCATGAAAACGTCAATAGTGCAATTTTTTTTAAATTTCATAAAAAGTTGTTTTTATACTACATTCATGAACATTTCATAAATATGTTATTTGTAAAAGTAAAATACACAAAAATATATGACATTTATATAGAACAAAATTTACAACTAATTTAACAAGAAAGAGCTTGTTTTATCTTTAAAAACAAAACAAAATCTGTCCCAAGGGAAAATGCGTCCACAAGTCAGATTTTTTAACAAATATCCGAAATTTCTACCTTTATTTACTCAAAAAGTAGCACATGAAGGTGTATGTTTTATTATCACATATTTGGTCATGATATGTACGTTTTTGCATGGCCAATAATAGCCGGACGTCAAGGTTGGTTATCAGCCCTCGGGGCTAATATCGATATCAGCCCTCAAAATCCATATTGAGCCCCTGAATTTAACTTCCGGTAACCTGTCAATCAAAAACTATTTGTAAACAAGTTGTCATCCAAAGAAGCTAGACGATAAAGAGAGATTTCTCACAGATCAAATCACGTTGCATGTAAATTCATACATGATTTAAAAATTGGGAACACATTGAAAAGAAATTTAGAAAGTGACGAGTCTGCTGCACTGAAAAAATGTAAAAGTCAACAGTGGAAATCACAAATTGTCCCGTAAAATTTTGACGTCATAAAGAAGTTAGAAAATATATAACGCCACAATGGAAAAGTGATTGTTGTATGACATCGAAAGTTCAAGCGGAACATATTTCCAAATCATAGTAGCGATATGGTGTAATATTTGTTAAAATATTTCTCAAAACTTTGTCTACTCACTGTGAACATTTTTTTAAATTTGTTTCGTAAAATGTTTTTTTGAATTATTGTTGAAAATGTCAAACATAATTTGGTATATGCTATCTGTTTTTCTCTTGCTTGAAAATATGTGATAAATAGATTATAACATGTCATTTTCCATATGGCCCGTGGTATCAGCCCACGACCAATATCAAGCCCTTGGGCTAAATCCCTCTGGTTTGATATGGGATTCTAGGGCATATACCAGGGCCAATATGGAAAATGCCATGTAATAATCTGAAATTACATATTTGATTTTATATAGCCTATATGAATATTTTCATCAAAATTTCAAAATGGAATCAAAACTGTAGCGTATGCCCTTAAGGCATCCAGATCCTAAATTTGTATAACAATAAACTCATATTTCCCAATGTATAATTTAACGTGACGTTATTACGTGTATGCTTTTCACACAATAATTGTATTCCTGAATAATCCCAGACATGCCATGGTCTTTATAAATTTAAATAAAAAAATTATGCGTAGAATGGCATTTTGGGTCAAAAACGTATATTGTTATATGTTCATGACTTCATAGTACATCGAAAGTGACTTTCTGTCAAAAAGGTTCCGTTTTTTTAATTAATAGCCAGATCATTGATCAAAAACATTAAAATACTTTTGAAAGACATAAATAAGTTTACAGTTTTATTTTGGAAACGTAAGGGGTCAAATAATTTCTCCTATCATACCTATTCCTTTTTTTTTTAAGGTAGAGCATTATCGATCAATAGTTTAACACAGCATGGTTAGTGGGTAATGATTCGCTGAAAACTCTCTCGTTTTAAAAGTTAAATACATTCGAAATTTGTAATTATTGTTGTTGTTTTTTGTATCTTTATTCATCTAGATAGCTGACTCACATATGTATCTGCCACATTTGGATCTGATTTTCTGTTAAATAGTTCAGAAACAATGTCTTTTCTGTCATATATATATGGATGATGACGTGGTGTTTCTCCGTTGTTTCTCAACTGATAAAATATCAAGACAATGGATGCGCATGGTAAAATATATAATGTGTCTAGCTTTTTGTAATATGAAGGGTACTTGTCAAGAATAGGACGCTGTAATTGTTACTTTCAATTAGAGTTTCTTAATGGTATTATGCTGAACTCAGAAACGAGAAAGTAGTGTTCCATTTCGTTCTGGTGTTAATTACCTTCTCCCTTAGGACATTACCATCTGTTTTTTTTTTCTTCTTTTGTGTACTTTGTGGACATGAACCGTTCACAAATAGTGTTTTCGGGCTGACACATAAAATCATATCAAATTGGATGACTCAAATCATGTCAAATATGTATATCGTATTTGTCGTTTTTGTGTATTGAGTCATTTTCCACTGTCAGTCTCTTGATAATTCTATTCTTATCTAGTGTTCCTCCACAAGTTTCAATGAAAAGTTATCTTGATTTGAATCAAGTATTGCTCTTGTCATGTGTTTGTTCAAATAATTTGATGCCGGCTACTGTGTAATACATTTACTGTTAATGCTAATTGTTGTTTTATTCCCACGTGTTGATGGAGTAACTGGATATTTGATAGCCCAGAGTTTACGGTTTACATTGTGCTCAAATTTAAAGGCTGAACAATGACATACAGTGGCTTATTGAATTATAAGCCTGGTACCTTCGATAAATAATTAAAACCTCATCAGATCTCCTTATTTTTAAGTCTGGCACAGGATTAGACATTAAAATTTATGATATACAGTAAATATTTAAAGATTCTTAGCAATTAGATGTAGTTATTAGAAATGTCTTTATATCTTCCTCACTTGATTATCTGATACAATCTCATCTTCGTGGTCTTCTCTAACGTTTATTACTGCCCAGTGAAGTGGTGTACGTCCCTGTTTTAAAAGATTTCGGAAAACCATAATACGTTGGCGAATGTCCCAAGTCATAGTTATTATCCATTTACTGTCAAAATATTTGACTAATGAAAAAGCATTCACTATTTTTGTCTGTTGAGGTTTTCATTTATATATATAACTATTTTCATTTGGCATATCTTTGTAATCTTTGCGCCGTGTTTGGAAATTTTAAAATTGTATCAGCGTCTGTGGTGTTCGCTTAAATTGTATAAATTTCGAGATTTAGAAAAAGTTTTTCAGTTTGAATATTTTGACATGATTCATTTGACATCGTGCTATTATTGAAGAAGGATATCTGTTATCCGAAATAACTTATATTTGTTCATTTTATAGTTATTTAATGGTGATGTTGTACCCTTTTTGACTTGTTATATATTGTATTTTGTAGTGTACAGAATCATATTACATGATCCATCGCCCTGTAAGATTGATCGTCGAGTATTTATTCACTTATATATATGTATACATCGTGGCCACAAGTTATTTTTCTCTGTTTAGTATTAAATTTATATTAAGATCCATTTTGTTATATCTTGTGATCAATTTTATTTGCCAATCGCCAATGGCAGTCAGCAGGGTTAAAGAACATCAGTTGTTCGACCTGTTAGCCAAATGCGTTTTGTTTAAATATACTTTTTCACTTTTTTGGTCTTTTGGAAAATGTTGTTTGTGCTGTTTTTAGACCCTTCTATAACAAAATTTGTTTTACATGCACACGTATAAAAATTGCGGTTTTTATCCAACGCAATTATAGGTATGACCGTAGTTTTCAATTTAGACTTGTTTATATTTTTTCGTTTGGGCTCGTATCATATTTTCTCTCCGGTTTATTTGATCCGTTCATCCTACATTGACTCTTAAAATTCAAGAGTCTATCTAAAAATGAGGGTACTGTTTCTAAAAATGAGGGAACTTTTATATGGCCTTCCAAACACCGTTTCGATCCCAAACATCACTGAAGAGACATTTATTGTCGAAATCAGGATCTGGTGTACTACAAAAATATTGACACCGTATGTTTGTGGCATGACATCGTGGCCACAAGTTATTTTTTTCTGTTTAGTATCAAATTTATATCAAGATTCATTTTGTTACATCTTGTGATCAATTTTATTTGGCAATCGCCAATGGTAGTCAGTAGGGTTAAAGAACATCAGTTGTTCGACCTGTTAGTCAAATGCGTTTTGTTTAAATATACTTTTTCACTTTTTTGGTCTTTTGGAAAATGTTGTTTGTGCTGTTTTTAGACCCTTCTATAACAAAATTTGTTTTACATGCACACGTATAAAAATTGCGGTTTTTATCCAACGCAATTATAGGTATGACCGTAGTTTTCAATTTAGACTTGTTTATATTTTTTCGTTTGGGCTCGTATCATATTTTCTCTCCGGTTTATTTGATCCGTTCATCCTACATTGACTCTTAAAATTCAAGAGTCTATCTAAAAATGAGGGTACTGTTTCTAAAAATGAGGGAACTTTTATATGGCCTTCCAAACACCGTTTCGATCCCAAACATCACTGAAGAGACATTTATTGTCGAAATCAGGATCTGGTGTACTACAAAAATATTGACACCGTATGTTTGTGGCATGACATCGTGGCCACAAGTTATTTTTTTCTGTTTAGTATCAAATTTATATCAAGATCCATTTTGTTACATCTTGTGATCAATTTTATTTGGCAATCGCCAATGGTAGTCAGTAGGGTTAAAGAACATCAGTTGTTCGACCTGTTAGTCAAATGCGTTTTGTTTAAATATACTTTTTCACTTTTTTGGTCTTTTGGAAAATGTTGTTTGTGCTGTTTTTAGACCCTTCTACAACGGAATTTGTTTTACATGTACACGTATAAAAATTCCGGTTTTTATCCAACGCAATCATAGGTTTGAACGTAATTTTCCATTTAGACTCTTTTATATATATATATTTATTTTTAAATCTGAAAATTACACCAAACATTGTTAGAGTTAGATTTTATACTGACAAATTTTTGTCCGTCCCTCAGCGGGATTCGAACTCACACCTTATATATATATATTATTGGCCAATGGACGTTTTAAACTTCAACTACCAATTATGTATTTTTAAGGTAGCTAAATCCAATACAACATATACATTGAGCTGCAAAATTTTCTTATTTTATTTCAAAGCAGCTAAATTCAATTGCTCATAGACATTGAGCTGCAAAATTTTCTTATTTTAAAGGCAGTTAAGTGCAACATAGACGTTGAGCTGCAAAAGTCAAAAGTTTCTTATCATCTACATTTCACCTGGATAGATGCACGCTTGATAAAGCTAGTTGGTCTAGCGAAATATTGCGTTTATTTTCATCATTTTGTAAATATTTTAAACATTCTTATATTTACATACTAAATAAGGTGTATATATATATATATATTAAATGACTGAATAAATAGTCAACGATAAATCTTACGGGGCGATGGATCATATAATTATGATTCAGTACACTACAAAATATAATATGTAACAAGTCTAAAAGGGTACAACATCACCAAAACCATAATAAAACGAACAATATGTTAGATATTTCGGATAACAGATATCCTTCCTCGGTAATAGCACGATTACAAATGAATCATGTCAATTCAAATTAAGACTCTATCAAAATCTTGAAATTAATACAATTTAAGCGAACGCTGAAACAATGTTAAATTTCCAAACACGGCGAAAGACTACAGAGATATGCCAAAATAAAATTAGTTATTTACGATGTGAACTGGCACAACTCTGAATTCCCAAAGCTGGTGATAGTTGAGATGTTAAACAACTGCGTGGGAATACAGTCCCAATAAACAGTCCTGACCGATTAACGCTGGTATACTTTTTAAAATATTACAGCGGTAGAAAAATTGCAACAGAGACTGCGTATTTAAACATTTCAAATATATAGTAATTAGATAAAAAGAAAAATTAGTAATAAATTTTTACTAAGGTTAAGGAATAGAACGTGGCTGTGTATTTACACATCCCTGCCAATTGTAATTAAAACTAGTATAATTCAAAAATTCCTGAAAAGTATAAGTGTCCAGTAGGGAAGCCGGAGTTACTGGACACGGGTGATGGCAGGAAGTTAGTGATGGTAGGGAAAATGAGGGACTCTTCTATGTTCTTTCATTAATGCCCTCTGGGGAAACTGTCCTGAGCTTTCTTATCCAAAAACTTTCCCGAGCAAGTCTGTCGGCCTTTGACCAATCCTCGTTGTGATCTATGATGGTGATGGTAAGTTTTTTTTAGATATTTCCCACTGGTACCCAAAATCCAAAGCAGTTGTATCCGGTGCCCGGTATTCCACTACATAATACATGTGTAAACAATGCAAGGCTTATGGAATTTAACGTGCAAATTATAAAATAATAACAATGCTTATCTAACAATACTCACAGATTGGTCAACCTTATGTGGACTTGCACCTCCGTTTAGCAATTTAATAACTATGTTTGTGTGTCCCTTTGCACATGCAAAATGCAATGGTGTTCTTCCCTGTATAATTTAAGAACATGAAGCGATAGCCTATCCATACCATTTTCATTCTCAACTTTATGACATTAAATGTCATGTATATTAATTTTTGTGGTAAAAAGTTGTTTATCTAATTAGAACTGTACTGTTTCTGTTTGACAAGATAGATTTAGAGAAGTGTATATCAATTTACGGACATAATGTCTGTATGATTTGGTCTCTTGTGAAGAGTTGTCACATAATCATTCTTACAATATCTTCTTTTATATAAATATATTAAAATATCTGAGTTTTGTGAAAGAATAGTCTTTTTATTAAGCGGTTCTGATGTGAAGTTTCATTTTAAGACCAGGTCTAAAGTTAAATTTTAGTCTTTTTTACCAAATGAAAGATTAAAAATGACACTCCTTAAATGTTATGGGCACCATTACGAATTGGTTTATCTGTACATGCTGTACGCTACAATTAAGGACATTTTCCCCATATCTAATTAGATGGTGGTATCTAGGTGGGTTGTCTGCAAAATACCGAACGTGACGTACTTCGAAATATGATCGTTAGAGTGAGTGTAAATTTTACGTACTAGACGTCATGTTTCGGTATTATGTTGATGTGTTTCCCTTGGTTTAAGTTCTCAATCGATTTATGTATTTTGATCTCCGGTATACTACTGTTGCCTTTTTTTGTCAAAGTTATTTTCTTCGAAACTCACAAAACGTCCTTTTTGAGATTCATAAAAACAGTACTGGAATAAGAATAGGGTTTTTACTTTGGTCCGAGGACTTGTTCGATCAATCATAAAAACCTGTTTCATAGAATAAATAGTTGAGTCTCGTGTATTCCTTTGCTCAAAAAAGCAATGTTATATTTTTGCCATTGTTATTGTAGACTTCTTTAATTCTTTACCTTAATTGTTCTGGTAATCAAAATTAATAATTGTCATTTTTGACACAGTAACTAGAAAACTACATTCAGCTGTGTAATTTCATTGTTCTTATATGTAAGTGCTTATCATATCATGGAATTTTGAACAACAAAAGTTAACAACAAATCTACACTAGAATATAACTAAACATTGCTAGATACAACATGTACAAATGAACAAAAGTCAAATATAAACCTCATTGAATCATCACTGAACATATGGAACATGTATAACGCTATCTATTTGTGATATTTGATGATGTTTACTTTAAATTTATGAAGAAACATTGTTTCGTTACTTACACAGCTATCAGTTAACCTGGGGTCTCCCCCTAATTTGAGTAACGTAGAAACTACTTCGAAGTGCCCCTCTTCTGCAGCAAAATGAAGTGGTGTTTTCGACTATACAATAATAAATGATGCTAAAATATAGACACTGACTTACTAAATATTGAGCCGATTAAATAGCGCTCTGATTTATACAAAGAAATATATATCTCTTACATGTATACATAATGTTTTGTTATCTTTTTTTATTTAATTCTTTTTCGTTTATCTGGGTGAACATTTTTACTTGACTTTCTTCTGTTCTGCATGGTAAACAAAGTTTGGTTTCTATTGGTCTTGTAAAGTTTAGCGAGTTTTTTTTATTGATAAAGATTCATTTTAATCTTTAGTCAGTCGGATAATTTGCATTAACGTACAACAAATATCAAATAAAAAGCAGTCACAATCTTCGGGTGAAACAACATGTAATGTAGCCGCTGGGATATATAAGTAGAAAATACACTCACCAGTTTTCGATGTGAACAAAACTAAAACTTGCTTTTTTGCCTCGTACGTGTTTCTTTATTTTTTGAACGACTTACTGATCAGTCGAATAATTGATCATAATAGAATCGGTGTGGTTTTTTTTATAAAATATGCTACATCCATTTTTTAGAAATTCGATATTATTTTTAAGACTCAAATTATACTAGACAGAAAGACTTAATTGTATTAACATTTCGGAATTGTTTCTTACGCGATAATTTTCATTTCCATCGCAGTGGAAAGTTTGTGGTAATATCATTTAACTACATACTTAGGTAATTGTGTATATAATGATCAGAAAAAAGACAAAGCAATAATTTGAATATATTTTTTCCAGTCAAATACTAGTATTGTTTTCTTATTTTTTGTGGCATCGCAAAAACTCATACACATTAAATTTTGCTTTGTGCGTTTCAACAATCATTTCAAATCAAAGAACTAATAGTTATATATATCAGAAAACATGAGCAACTGCAGATGTCAATAGAAGAAATGCATCTGACTGAAATAATAGCTGCAGCTTACATCTGATTCATGGTAGTTAACATCTTCGCCATTTTTCAAGGCATTTTTCACACGTTGAAGATCACCACGAATTGACCAATCCAATATATTCTAAAATATGAAGAATAACTACATAGGTTCAAAGTACATGGCTTTCAAGGAGGAAAAGGCGAGTATGTTAAATTAGGATCTTTCCTTGTGTAAATCATCAAAATTAAGTCGCAAAAAAAAAAAAGATAGAATAGAAAGTGCTAAACGCAACCCTAATTATCTGTGAAAAATTATTTTTACATTGATATAAAGAACAAGTATCATCAGAGTACAATGATTCCTTTCTCCATCAACTTATTAGATTTCTTCATCAACTTATTAGATTTATTCATCAACTTATTAGATTTCTTCATCAACTTATTAGATTTATTCATCAACTTATAAGATTTATTCATCAACTTATTAGATTTATTCATCAACTTATTAGATTTCTTCATCAACTTATTAGATTTCTTCATCAACTTATTAGATTTCTTCATCAACTTATAAGATTTCTTCATCAACTTATTAGATTTCTTCATCATTTTATAAGATTTCGACATCAACTTATTAGATTTATTCATCAACTTATTAGATTTATTCATCAATTTATTAGATTTATTCATCAACTTATTAGATTTATTCATCAACTTATAAGATTTCTTCATCAACTTATTAGATTTCTTCATCAACTTATTAGATTTCTTCATCAACTTATTAGATTTATTCATCAACTTATTAGATTTATTCATCAACTTATTAGATTCATCAACTTATTAGATTTATTCATCAACTTATAAGATTTCTTCATCAACTTATTAGATTTCTTCATCAACTTATTAGATTTATTCATCAACTTATAAGATTTCTTCATCAACTTATTAGATTTATTCATCAACTTATTAGATTTCTTCATCAACTTATTAGATTTATTCATCAAATTATTAGATTTATTCATCAACTTAGATGATGATTTTCCAGAAAAGGACAACAATCTTGAATTGTCTGACGGAATAAGCAATTCCAATTATTTTTACGAATAATACAAAGTATACTGTGAGATATTTTTGAGATAGATTTATATTTTATCCCTACGTATGTATATTAACATTTCCATAATATTAATACATAAAAAAAAAAAAAAAAATTGCCCAAATAAATAGCCGTCAGATAGAAAGGGTGCAACAAGAATAAGGTATCCTCGAAAATTAGTAGGTGTATTCGTAAAGTTACATGCTGATTTTTTGCTATTTTTAGACTTTGTACCATTAGATATAATTGTATGTATGTATCATTAATTTAAGATGTAAGATTTGTTCTAAAATGTGTTTACGACTAAAATTAAATTCGGGATATACGCTTAGAACACAACAATAAACAACAGGAATAAAAATACAATATATAAGATAAACACAGAGAAAGGCCTCTGTCCAATATATCATAGATATTATGAAGAAAATTCATATAAATTTTTGGTGGGTCAACATTGATGAGTCGAATCATTTATCATTGTTATATTATAGTTCGTTTCTGTGTGTGTTACATTTTAACGTTGTGTTTCTGTTGTGTCGTTTGTTTCCTCTTATATTTGAATGTGCGTTCACATTACTATAAGACGTGTCACGGTACTTTTCTGTCCCAAATTCATGTATTTAGTTTTGATGTTATATTTCTTATTCTCATCGGATTTTGTCTAATGCTTAGTTCGTTTCTGTGTGTGTTACGTTTAAATGTTATGTCGTTCATCTTCTCTTATATTTGATGCGTTTCCTTAAGTTTTAGTTTGTAACCCGTATTTGTTTTTTTTTCTATCAATTTATGAGTTTCAAACAGCTGTATACTACTGTTGTCTTTATTTATTCCTTGTTTTTGTTTCAGGGCAATGTGTCGTACGATCATCCATTCAAATCTGCTATAAAATATTTTGTAGTAGCTTGACCTGTCATCAGCAGTCCCTTACAAAGACAAACACATCATTAAGTTATGTTACATACCTCCATAAGTCCTTTGCAACCTTCTTTGTTGGTTGTAGAAGCCAATCACATATGCATCTCAATGCCTTGAACCTGTACTAAACAACTGAAGAAAATAAAGATGTAACAATTTAATTTACTTTACCTTTTTAATATACTTTATAGAATGTTAATTAATTAAAACGAAAGTTAAATGGTAAAAGAAATGAGAACATGTAATCACACTGTTCACGTCCGTCTGACAAGAAATTATAAAAAGTTATAGTACATGTATATCAAAACGGATAACACTATTGATAAGATTATTTACTTGACCTACAGTTAAAAATTTCCGTTTACAATTTACAATAATAAAGGTGTTCATTGTTAAGCACTGTAAATACGAAAATCAATGCCAAATAAACGTAAGGATTATGTTTGAAATAGTCGTTACATAATTTGCCATTTGATTAAGGACTTTTCTTTTTGAATTTTCATCGGAGTTCAGTATTCTCGTGATTATTAATTTTTGTATATAGCTACTGATAAGGTATATGTACAAAATTACAGAAAGCGTGATTTTTATCATGATATATTGAAACATTGTACTATCGGAATACAACATCTATATTTCTGACTTTATAATAAAACGTCACATTTTTATCGAACAGGTATAAATCACATGAGTTGTAATATAAGACAAACAGTCTTACCTTCACCTAAAATTCACTGGTGTTAAACTGACCAACATGGCGGAACCCAAAACAGGTAAAATCGTCTTTTTGTAATATCTCCGTGTGCATGCAGTTTTTAAAAGAATTACCCAGGCTCTAGTTTGATATGTATGGTATTGTTGTATGTGTGTGTAATTAATTTCATATGTGACCTTGTTGCCGAAACAATATCGGTTGAAAATATATAGATGATCATCGTAACTCCAAGAATTTTGTTTTTTTATGATAACCGTAATAAGATAGTCGTAACTTAAACATGATCATAGTTACTTGCTTATAATAAGTCGTAACTTAGACAGGATCATAGTAACTTGCTAGTGATGATCGTAACTTTCCCTATATACTGAAAGGCGAATATACATAATCGTGCTTGAATGTTTGCTAGTGTGACAAGAAGGTGTCTTCCCGATTTTCCCCCTTTTGAAAATAATAAACAAAAAGATAAAGAAATTCTGTCGGACAATAGGGAATATGTTTGTGGGAAGTATAAACGTGGGAAAATTGGGAATTGTTAGGTTTATAGTGATTCTAGCTGTCAGTTACTGTTAATACTCTCAGATCTGTACTTTGTGTCTTTGTTGTGGTGATACATAAGTAGTCGTCCACGTCCACTTAGTGTTTTTGTTAGATGTATTTCTGTTTATACCCATCTGACGAGATAAACTGATTTAAAAAGTTTATTCTTATATTGTGCTGCTTCAATGCTGTCCCTTTTGGCGGGTTGGCTTCTTTAAAAAATCTAACCTTACCACATTCTGTATGTGCATGCACCAAGTCAGGAGCCTGTTATTCAGTAGTTGTTTAACATTTTTTTTGCATTCATTAGTTTTTACATAAATGATGCCATTAGTTTTGACGTTTGAATTGTTTTACATTTGTCAATTTGAGGGCTTTAATGGCTACGCAAAATGGTCTTTGCTCATTATTGAAGGCCGCATGGTGAACTACAGATGCTAATGTCTGTGTCATTTTGGTCTCTTGATAAGTGTTTCATTGGTAATCGTACCTCATCTCCTTATTTTTGGATGGAAGTCTGTTTGTTTTTTTACAGTAGAATTGAATGATTTACAAATGGATGACAATTATATATACATGCTACTGTTATATTCAAATCTTAATATAAAATAAACCAGAGTATGTTATGATGGTATGATACTAAACCCCTAACGGGAAGGATTGTGCCTGATGTTCATATGATAAAATCATAATCTTTTAGTCAGTTTAATTGAAGTCTGGAGCTGGCATGTCAGTTAACTGCTAGTAGTCTGTTGTTGTTTATGTATTATTGTCAATTCTCTTGAACTGAATTTTAATGCGCGTATTGTTATGCGTTTACTTTTCTACATTGGCTAGAGGTGTAGGGGGAGGGTTGAGATCTCACAAACATGTTTAACCCCGCCGCATTTTTGCGCTTGTCCCAAGTCAGGAGCCTCTGGCCTTTGTTAGTCTTGTATTATTTTAATTTTAGTTTCTTGTGTACAATTTGGAAATTAGTATGGCGTTCATTATCACTGGACTAGTATATATTTGTTTAGGGGCCAGCTGAAGGACGCCTCCGGGTGCGGGAATTTCCCGCTACATTGAAGACCTGTTGGTGACCCTCTGCTGTTGTTTTTTATTTGGTCGGGTTGTTGTCTCTTTGACACATTCCCCATTTCCATTCTCAATTTTATATAAGACTGATTTGTATCGCTACAATATAATAATTATAACGGTGATGTTGAATTCCCTTTCATTTACTGTTACTTTTCATCCACGCAAGAACCTGTCTCATATTTTTTTTATTTGTACATTAACCTCACTTTCAGGTATTAAGATGTGTTTTTTTCCGAAACAAGTGCTAACCTTGTGACTATCCACAAGAATTTGCAGTCATCCGATGTTCACTACTTCTGTACTTTGATTCTTTATAATTGATGCAGAATCCTGTTGATTGCAAACACAATAGCAATATTCGAAAAGCAACGTTAAACAACGATTCTTGAAAAGGCTGATCTATATTCTAGAAAGCATCTTTGTTATCAATAAAGAAGGTTGTTGGGTTTAGGCAAATCTGAGGTTTGGTTTTGTGTTAGCAGTCTTCAATAGTGCAGAGAATGTTGTAGTAATGAGCTCTGACTTCCCTAGTAAAATTGCAAATTGTAGTGCAAACATCTCGCCATCAACGAGTAAGTGCAAAGTGTAGAATGTAAATGATTTTATATCTTCTGTTTGTTTATAGTGAAAAAGTAATGAAAAATACGGGATTAAGGTGGTACCCAACACCTTGACTAAAATTACTTTGGCTCGTTTAATTTTAATAAAATTTTGACGAAGTATTTACTTTGACCATTTGACAAAAATTTAAAAAACAAATTGAACCAACAGTTTTCTGAAAAATTACACTGGTTATATAGCAGTTTGACAAACCTTCATTTTGATCATTGAGAAGCTTAATATTCCTTTAACAACACAACATAAGTAACGTTAAATTGTAGATATATTTCATTTATCAGATTTTTTTTAAATTTTTAATAAAACAAAGGTGCATTGATATAATGTTTAATTATTTTTTTTTTATACTTTTATATTGAAATATTCCGTTAGCAGATGGTTCTGACAAAATCAGTTGATCGTAGACATATTTAAACAGTTACGATTATCTTTCAAGTTATTTTCCCACAAGTTACGATTATCTTGTTTTGGAGTTACGATGATCTTCTGTAAATTTCCAATGACTATTATTTCGGTAACAAGGTCACATATGATATCAAGAACACACATTTACAACAATTCCGTACAAATCAACCTAGCGGCTGAGTAAACCTTTTAAACAACGTGTGTACATGCAGAAATAACAATTTTTTTTACCTGTTTTGAGCTCCACCATGTTGGGATAACCGTAACTGCAGTTACGGTGATCAGTTTAATACCAGTGAATATTGGTTTACACAGTTCCACTATTTTTGTTCCTTCTAACACTTTTGTAAATTTTTGAATACTGAATTTATATCCATTGTTGAGTAGTATTATGTTCATTCAATAAACTATTTTTATAAATCTATTTTGTTATTCGTTTCAAAGATAAGATGTATTATCAATGTAAATTGATTTACGCGTACATAATTATTCAAATGTTCTTTAACATAGGTAATGTGAGACGTTGCCAATGGTTGCTATAATATATGTGTGAATGCATACATTTCAGAATCAATACGAGACTAGGTGATTGATTTAAACTATGTTATCTATAAAGACGGTTTTACAATATCATTTGAACATATCCCAAACAATTAACTTCCATAATGGTTTATTGTTGTGTCATAGATGAAAATTTAAACTAAAAACTGTTCATTATGGAGCCCCTTAAATGCCAAAGATGAAATTTAGAATATTTGTGCGCACGACTTTTAATCTTGTGCGCACCACTTTTTTAAACTTGTGCACACAACTTTAAATCTTTTATGGTTCAATTGCACTAGACTGCGTTAAATTTGAAGAAGCAATGCTTGGTTAGGTAAAACCGGCTGTAATGAATATTTTTAGTACTTGGCTCCATGTGAGGATGAAGCTGTGTTATGTTAGTTGGAAAACTTTGCAGAGATCGACAAAATAAACCTTGCCGATTTTCTTGATAGCCACTCTTGTAAAAAGTGGGAAAACCTGACAATTTCAATTTATTAATCATAAAGGAAATTCCAAATTAAGAACTAGTTCAGCAACCAAAGTAAAATTGAGAATGGAAATGGGGAATGTGTCAAAAAGACAACAACCCGACCATAGAGCAGACAATAGCAGAAGGTCACCAACAGGTCTTCAATGCAACGAGAAATTCTCGCACCCATAGGCGTCATTCAGCTGGCCCCTAAACAAATATATTAGTTCATTGATAATGAACACCCTACTAAACTCCAAATTGTACACAAGAAACTAAAAGTTAAAATAATACAAGACTAACAAAGGCCAGAGGCTCCTGACTTGGGACAGGCGCAAAAATGCGGCGGGGTTAAACATGTTTGTGAGATCTCAACCCTCCCCCTATACCTCTAGCCAATGTAGAAAAGTAAACGCATAACAATACTCACATTAAAATTCAGTTCAAGAGAACTCCGAGTCTGATGTCAGAAGATGTAACCAAAGAAAATAAACAAAATGACAATAATACATTTATAAATAACATCCGACTACTAGAGTTAGCTGACATGCCAGCTCCAGACTTCAATTAAACTGATTAAAAAATTATGTCTTCATCATATGAAGATCAGGGACAATCCTCCCCGTGAGGGCTTTAGTATAATACCATCATAACATATATGAGAAGAACATAACCCTTGTAATGCCAACAACTGGTTTATTAATACATTTTTTGTAATAAGTGTGTTTAGTTCCGATGTAAAGACCCTATAAGTGAATCAATATTAACGCCAAAATATGCAATCTTTAATGACTTGACAATAGTATCGTAACTATATCCCTTCTTAATAAGTCTATGTAAAGGTTTTGTTAGTTTCTGAGGTGAAAATTGACATTTTTGTGCTTTATAAAGAATATTTCCATAAAATATTGGATGTGAAATACATGAACGGATAAGAAGTCTGCATGTTGAGCTATATTTACGAATGATGTCCTTATACTGATGATAATATTTAGTAAATAGTTTGACTAGTTTGTGATATCGAAAACCCTGGTGTAATAATTTTCAGTAATACATAAATTTATCGCGTTAAAATCTAAAACATTGTTACATACACGAGCGAATCGTACAAGTTGAGATATATAAACACCGTAAGATGGTGACAATGGAACATCAGTCACCATCTAAAAATGGATAATTAACGATAGGAAATGAGAAATCATCCTTTTTTGTCATAAATTTTAGTATAAAGCTTTTACATTGTTCGGACTTGGGAACCGTGATCAATCAAACGAAATAACAACACCTTTACAATACGTAACAACCGACTGTTAAGAACGTTTTGGGAAGCCTTATCTTTCTTGAAAACCTTTCTTCTACTGATAGAGATGCCATGCAGTACTTGAGAAAATACACCAAAGAAATAGTCCAGGCCAAATTAAAATTGTTTTTTATGCTTTTGTACAGCGTCTGACTTAATGTTGATAGACCTGGCAGATATTCCATTCAGTTTGTCATACACGATGGTCTGGGTCATGTGGGAAACTTTTGGAAGTAACGAAGAGCTACGAATATTATTCCTCATTCAGAACAGAATTTAACGGTTTCTTATCAATGATATTTGGGTAATGGACATCATTTAATTACCAAATTGAAGTCTTGATATATACATGTTTGTTTGCATATCAAAACGTGTTTTTTTTTTTAAATTATGTTGATCATGATTGACTCTTTTTATTCATAGCCTAGTTGACCTGTATCAGAAGCACGTACAAAATGCAGAACTGTTAATTATAAATTCTTTGTGTGTGGAAAATAATTTAAAAAAAAATACCCTAAACTTTTATATCTTACACACATATTTCCAAAATGTTTATACTGATGCAAGTATTTGATTTATTATCTTTAATACTAAAATAACGAGGTCCAATGTGTCAGCCGTCATCGGGTAAAATTAACAAATCAAAGAATTCAATTTTATATATAGCTTATTTAGGACAATGGTGTTGATAAAAATTTACACCACTATACAGACCCTTTTGTTTTCCACATAATTAATATCGCCAATAATTAACAATTTCCGGGTCGAATCCGATACCGATACCAATAGTATATTCACTTGTTACCTATTACTGTCTGTACGTTCCGCCTCTGACAGGCGCACCATTAAACGGTGTATTCGTGTTTTTATTTACAGATAATAATATGATTCGTAGCTGTGCCAAAGCCTGTAATCTTATTTTAAATAGACGTAGAAATGTTTTATACTGTAAATAATGTTAATGTCAATATGTTTTATAATAGATGCATTCTTTATATAATTTTTAATGTTATAGTCTCTTGTAATTCTGTACAGAATGGCTTTCCTTTTATATTTATATATTTTTACATTGAATGTAATGTTGTATTATATATTATTGAGAGATGAGACTTAAATAAAATATTGAATTGAATTGAATTGTATTAATGATTTGCTATATACACGGGTCATAATCAAAGGGTTGACACTCTTAAATTCAACCATTGTCAGATTGTTCACTATTGTAGTATTTTAATCCGTATGACTTTCTAAGATGTCAATACGAATACTAAAAAAATAGGACTTAAAATAAGGCGTACAGGTATAGTTTTCGATTTGTTAGCCGGCATGAATTGAAATAGCGAATCAAACTTTCAACCTTACTTTTAACTAATATAGGACAATGTTGTGATTAAAGAATACTCCATTGAGGTTTGTATAGGGTATATTGGGATACGGGATATTTGCCATTTTAATTTTAGGGATACGGGATATTTGTCCTAAAAGTAAATGGGATATGGGATATTGATGCATTTATAAGGATATTGAATTTTTAACATGAAAAACAATAAGTGGAATTTAAAAGTTAAGTACAGAAATATTTACATCTCACTTGATAAAATTGCCCCAAAAAGTTTAAAGGTCATTTTAGTGCTTTGTTGATTTTAATTGAGTTAATGGTCGTTTTATTTAAAAGTCATCCAAACCCAAGCGAAAAGTATTGATCTATTTTCGATATTTATATGCTAATTTTAAAAGTATTTGTTTTGCTTTCCATACTTCGTTCCTTATTGTTAATTTTCTTTTTTTGGGCGTATTGCATTTCCGCTAATTTTTCAAAGTCCCAATGCTACGTTTCCGCAAATTTAAAGTAAACGTTTCCGCAATTTGTATTTATTACTTTTCCGGAAATTTACCTGGTAAATTATAAATATTTGAATATATATTGACTTGAAAAATGTTGCTATGTCCTTATACAGAGACAGGCGAAAGCAGTTTCCAAAATTACCGGCTAAATGTAGATTAGACGAGACATTAAGACAAATAGATTTGAACACTAACAAAACTGAAACTTATTTTCACTTTAATCAGTCAATGATTTTGATTCGGGAATCGTTATTCTTTCATGTTTCACCAACTTGGTATGTCTATGTAATGAAATGACTGATATTTTCATAGATGGCACATTTAAATCCTGTCCGAAATTCTTCTACCAACTCAGTTTATTCGATACATGGATGTAAAATGGTAACTACATTCGTCTTGTATTTGCGTGACTTCCACTTAAATCCGAGGAATGTTACACGAAACTATTGGATCGGCTTATTGATGTATGCACTACCCGAAGAATAACTCTCCAGCCCGAGGTAGTTCGTAATGAATTTGAATGTGTAATGCATACTGCCGTTACGAAAACACGAATAGTGCCGAGTCTTTTCATGTCCACTTGAACGGGCAGTTTTACGCTAGCCATCCTAACATTTTTGTTTTTATCGATGTGTTATTGAAACTGCAAACAACATCTTGCATAAAGATGAGAACTCTAACTGTAAAAGCACCCGTTTGGAAATTTGAAAAGGAGAAGATGGACTTCCTTCTTGAACAAAATACAAAACTTGTAAACGGTGAATGTACTACTGTGGACTTTGTCATTCTTATTTTCGCCATACGGCCCCAGAGAATATTACATGGTGTCAGATAAATACGGGAAATGGATCTCAGATGATCTGGGATTCATCAAATCTAGTTGATACTTGGAAAAAAATCCAACAACACGTGGGACTTATCTGACCTCGATGGACCCCTCGCCGAAAAAGACGAGAAGGTAAAAATTACGTCTCTTGAAAAGGGAAGCGATATTTATAACACATGGCAATTAGATGAAGACGATGCTTAGAAACTTTCGGTCCATTTTGACAAAGGAGTAGGTCCGGTACCGTAAGGGACGATTTTGGCCTCAAATTTCAGGTTCGTATAACGAAAGATTTAAGACACTTTTTAAACACTTATTAAAGTGTCTATTTCAATTGATTCGATCAGTTTATGTGACAGATTTTAACTGAGTTATTCATTAAAAAAGCTCCGATTCAAGCTTAAATATGAAAAATCTATTAAATATGCCGAAAAACGTTACTTTTCAGAATGGTTTTTGTCAAAAATGAAAGTGGCCGCGTCCGTGTTCATCCTCAACCTTTATATATGTTATGTATTATCATTAAATACAACTTACATTTCAATATTATGAATGAACACGAATGCGGCCACTTCATTCAAGACGGAAATCGTCTAAAATCAAACTAAAATGCTAAAATTGTAAAGATTTCAGTAATTTAGCATAGCTTCATGATGCTAGTACCCTAAATATGTGCATTGTATTTTCAGAAACAGCCCATATTTATGTAGCAGAAGCATTCTATTTTCCAATAAATAGCTAAAAGATTACATTTTCACAATTTTGTAAAACTGCTATATTTTGGGGACAAAAAAGGGTCTTACTGAACTTACTCCTTTCTTACATATGTTCAACCAAAGCAGAACTCTACTTACTTGCAAGGTGTAAATTTAGACACGAAACACAAAGTAGTGACACTGTTGAGCAGTGTATTACTCGACTGAAGCTCATTGCTAAAGACAAATTCGCCGAAAGTGAAGGAGAAACTCTTAAACCAAGGGGACGCATTGACATTGGAGATGCTATTCAGATAGCGCAGACATTTGAGTATAGTCAAGGACAACTGCAGGAGATGAAAAATGTTGAACCGTCTACATTCGTACACGAAGTAAATCTTCCGAGACACTCACAGTATAACGTTGCCTCATCTAGGAAGAACCGCCAGACTTCTGACCGAATAAGGGCGGGTCCAGTCAACAAAGATCGAGTTAAAGTTGAATCCCATCGTTATTCTTCACAGCAAGGATGTGGAAATTGTGGGAGAAGACACTCCGAACAAGAAGAATGTCCGGCGAAGGGAAAGAAGTGCAACAGTTGCCAAAAGTGGAATCATTTTGCGCAAGTATGCAGATCCAACAAAGGGTTGACGAAGTAGTGCTAGACACAAACAGCGACAGTGACCAAGAGTTTTTTTTTTTTTTGTTTTTTTTTTTTTTGTAATGTGTTTATTGGCAAAGAACTACATGTATATTAACAATAGTAAATAAGTTCATAGTACATCAGCAAAATCGAGACAAGTACATAAAGTTGATATTTTGAATCCTTCTATAAACATATAATATTATTAATTATAATTTGAAAAAAAATAGAAAATCTTAATCTGAGGTAGCGTGGATTGGGTAGATATTTTTATACGTGAAAGTTAACTTATAAAATCATTCTATTAGTTGGAGCCAGGGGTTCCAGCAGGTGTACGCTCTTTGCAGTGGTTTATTTTTATAGAATATTATTTTTTCAATAAACAAATTTTCTTTAAGATAATTTTTTAAGGCTATACTATTTAATTGTCCACATTGCATTTTTGTTTTATATATATAGTATTTAGTTAATAGTATTATGAGATTTCTTATGTAGTTTTTTTCTGTTTTTTCTAATATCCCAAATAAGACAATATCTAAATTAAGTGGTAGTTCAATTTGGACTTTTGAATATATCCATTTATTAAGTTCTTCCCAAACATCAAAAACTTTTGGACATGTCCAGAATATGTGTTCAATAGTTTCTATTGAGTCCGAACAGAAAGTGCATTTATTGTTTTGTGAGACTTTAATTTTGTAGAGTAATTTATTAGTTCCCAAAATTCTGTGATTAATCCTGTATTGGAGCCACAGTGACTGTAATTTTGAGTTTTTAGTAATGTAAAACGGAAGTCTGTATATTTTATTCCAAATAATATTATGTCTATTTAAGATTAATGACCACTTTTCCTGTGATGTGATATTTGTTATTTTTTCATTTAAAACATTGTACATGTCTTTTGATCCTTTTGTAGATTTCATAAAAATAGAAATAGTAGTTGGTATAATTGGTCCATAAGGCTTGATAAGTTGATTACTTTTAATATTAAGACTTTTCATATAGGAATGAACAGCTGACATTACTCCTTGAAATATAAGAAAGTTTGTATCAATATCATATGTTTTTTTAAATTCCTGCCAATTCATTAAATGTCCATCATTATCAATTAAATCATTTATCTTTGCTTAAATCCACCAGCAAGCTAACATTTAGCAATGATTTCTTTTGGCTACTGCTTCTTAACTCCGGGTAATGTCTCTGTTCAAGATTTCCAAGATTTTTGTTTATTTGTACCGAACGTTGAACTTCCGGTTACGAACCTGGGTCCTTCGCCCCAAAGAGTACGTCCCTTTTACGTTCATATCCTTTCATGGAATATTTGCTGTATATGTGCTATAAAAGATCTAGATACACAATTACCGATGTATACCCTCTTAAGGAAAATTTACTTTTAATTCGGATGTTTTCGGGAGTTCATTAAATAACACCTGCCACAACACATAATCATTAAAGACACGTTACTAACCTGCATGATCTGTTACAGCGCAAAATACAATTTGTTAGGCTTACCCATAGGCAGTAGACGATCTGTCAATACTCAATTTCAATAGTATAAGATATGGGGAAAAAGTAATATATAAAAAAAATTAAACTAAAAACAAATTAAACTCGTCGTGCATCTAATTTATGTAGAAATATACAATGACGCATGGTAAACATGATTATAATCTGCAAATCTTAGGACAATGTTGCATCTAATTACTCACACTTGTAAAAATTAAATAATTATAAAAATGAAAACGAATAATCCATTCATGGGACCAATTTCTCATTCAGTCTTTGCATGTGCTCTCCACGTGGCGATGCAATATCATGGGTAAAAAATGACGATCTATAAAACGAATTCTTTCTAAGATTAGTACTTCTAATAAACATTAGAAGCATGAGTCAGGTTATAACCATACAAATTCTTACACTAGTTTACTTTATCATTTCAATTTTCAAGTTTACCGCTTACAAAATTTAAACAGCTTGCTTGCTGCGATGAAATTCTAAAAAGGACTAAATGACGTCACAGAATATATCGTCACACATGTTGGGTAAATCTAAAACATGAAACACAATCCGTGAGTGGCCCCGGCGATAACTAAATTTAAGTCTATTAACTTAAATTCCATTATTAGCCAGACGCCCTTTTCAGTCCATTTTTTATACAGAGGGATTTGATTCCCAATTTTAATTTCTTTATTATTCCAAAGATTAGATGTGATAAAATCATATTCGTTCTTAATAGCTACTTTGGTTTGTATTTCAGTCCAAGCATTAAAAACCTCCTGCCAAAAAGGATTTCTTACTTGTGTTCTTGGACCTACCAAGAATAATTCATTTAATTCAATTTTTTCAGTACAAGTTAGTAACTTACAATAATTATTAGTTTGTTTGATTAATCTTCTTATCCAAGTTAGTTTTAATCCTTTGATGTATTGTTTTAGATTTAACATGTTTAGTCCACCCAGTTCATATATTTGAGCAATTGTTTCTCTTTTAATTTTGTCTGGTTTACCATCCCAAATAAAATCAAATAATTTTTTTATGAATTGATTTTATATTAATCCATTATTAAGATTTGGTAAAGTTAGAAATAGGTGATTGAGCTTTGAAATTATAAGACTTTTAATTATAGTAATTTTTCCAATTGGGGATAAGTATTTGTTAGACCAGCTTTTCATTGTTCTTTCTATCTCTTTAAATTTGGGTTCAAAATTTAGCGTTTCCATTTCTTGTAAGTCTACTGAATATTTAATACCCAAGAGCGTACATCTGTTGGAACCCCACTCCAATCTCCACTTTACACACATTGTATCTTGGCTATATTTCTTTTTCCCAATCCAGACTACCTTTGTTTTCTCTAAATTCATCTTGAGACCAGACCATTCAGCATATAGTTCTAAAACACAAAGAGATGCATCTAAGGACTCTGGTGAACCATCTAAAATAAGTGCGGTGTCATCAGCATATTGTGATATCAAAAATTCTGAGTCTTCAATAGTAATACCTTTTATATTTTCTTTTTTTCTAAGTAATATTCCTAAAATTTCTGCACATAACAAGAAAATGTAAGGGGATAAAGGATCCCCTTGTCTGCAACCTCTTTCAATTGTAAAAAAATCTGATAGAAAATTATTCTGCGTTATTGCTGATTTGGTTTTTGTAAAAAAAGTTTTAACCCAATGTTTTATGGAATATCCAATGTTGAAAAATCAAGAACTTGTTCTATGAAAATCCAGGATATTGTATCAAAAGCTTTTTCAAAGTCAATGAGGAGGAGAATGCCTGGGATATCATTTTCTTCAGTGTAGTGTAGTAAATCGTATATTAGTCTGGTGTTTTCACCAATAAATCTACCAGGTATAAATCCTGTCTGGTCATTATTAATTAATATTATTAAAACTGACTTTATCCTTTCTGCAATACAACTTGATGCTAATTTATAAATATTATTTAAAAGACTAATTGGCCGCCAATTCTTCATGTATTGTTTTGGTTTGTCACCTTTTGGTATGCAAGTTATAATACCTTGTTTTTGGGTAATAGACATTTCCCCTTGATTATAGCCATATTTAATTGATCTATGTATAAATTTACCTATATCAATCCAAAAAAATTTTAGGAATTCATTTGTGTATCCATCCGTTTTTTTAATGATTGTTTAAATGAGCAAAATACCTTCATTGATGATAAGGATAAGGTAAAGAGAGATCAAGCTTTTGCTACAATTAATAATGGTTCAAAGCCTATTAAGTTTAAGCTTGGCACTGGTTCTCAAGTGAATATTTTGCTTTAACGTATATTTGAAAGTCTTAAATTCAGTGGCACTCTGAAAATGTCCCCTCATATCTTCAGGGCCGTAACTAGGGATCGATTTCAGGGGAGGCAGGGGTTTGGGACCGCCGATTAAGGCCCCTAGAAAGGGGGGGTTTGGGATGCAGCCTCCCGCCGATTTTTTTTCCCTCAGTAAAATGGCTTAAAATGACCCGTTTTCCTTCGACTTCGTTACTTTAAGACTCATCAGTTTTGCTTGAACCTGGAAGCATTTTTTTTGCAAAAACAAACTGAGATTGCTGTTCGGGGTGAGCCAAGGCTCCGTCTTGAAGGTCGTACTTTTAACTATAATTATTAACATTAAATACATTGTGACCGCCGATTTTTTTCTCTCAATAAAATGGCGAAAAAAAAGAACTGTTTTCCTTCGATTTCCTTACTTTAAGACTCATCAGTAATGCTTGAAACTCGGGAGCAATTTGTTTTGCAAACACTTATTATCTGTATTTAAAGATATTTTTGTTAGAAATCAAACTGGTAAGTTAATAAAAAAACATATCAAGTAAGATAATAGAACGCAAACGGAATATTTTTTTTTTATCGAGGACCTTGAATTTCAATATCATAGTTTGAAAGCTGAATAGACATATATAGAACTACAACGAATGGGAGTGTTAAACTACTAATTAAGGCATTGAGTCAATGACCATAATGTTCTCGTACGATCGGGAGACGTACTGTCTGACTAGACACGTTAAAAAAATTATCCAAAAGCTGATTCAGCCGGTAACGAATTTCCGATATCATAAAAGATTCACAAAAGTCGATTTGAAAAGCTCACTAGAGCTTGTATTTATGTAGTTTATTGAATTTCGACTCTAAATAAAACTTTGAATCTTGACAATAAAAAAGGAACTTCCTCTGCTTAATTGAGCCCCTAAACATGGTAAATAAATGTGATTAGTTAACTTTTAATCAAAATTGCCGATAACAAAGTTTCATATGCGTTCTCGTACGACATAGGAAATATTGAATAACAGATGGATGGCCACACGAAAAAAAAAAAAAAAACCAAATACTGAAATGGTTCACTTTCGACAAAAAAAATCCTAAAAATGACAGATATATATCACGTATCATGATAACACTGTTAAAACTGTAAACGTGTGTTGTACAAATTCAAGTTCTTCGTGTACATATTGTCACTTCCCTTTTATTACTTCAAAAACAAAAAAATGATGTAGAAAATTCAGGGGAGGCAACTGCCTCCCCTGCCTCATAGGTAGTTACGGCCCTGATCTTGACTGCTTATAATGGTAATGCCCTGCCCTCACTTGGCGTCTGTTGTCTCCCTTGTGAACATGGTTCTGTTAATAGTAAATTAGAATTCTACTGTCTAGATACTAATCCCCATACCAATATTAGGCATGCAGTCTTGCTTGAATTATGAGTTAATAAATTGGTTTAAAGCACCGAAACAACATGTACTTCTGACTCTGATCCAATGACTAAGTCGTCAGTGTTAAAAGATTATTCAGATATTTTCAAAGGTGTCGGCCTAGTTTCAGGCGAAGCAACAATACACATTAATCCGGAGGTACCCCCAGTCGTACACCCTACGGCGCGTTCCTGTTGCGCTACGTGGTCATTTAAAGTCCGAATTAGAACGCATGGCGAACATATTATTTGTAAGTAAACAGTCCCATACCTTGGGTTAATTCCCTCGTCGTTGTCAAAAAACCTAATGGTAAGCTAAGGGTATGCCTAGACCCGAAAGATCTGAATTCTGCGATTCAGCGTCCGCACTATCCGATGCGAACATTGGAGGATAGTCTGCCTCAATTGTTGACCGCGCATTGTTTTACCAAACTTGATGTTCGCTCAGGTTATTGGACAATTAGTCTTGACGAGCCGTCTTCATATTTTACTACCTTTAATACACCATACGGTCAGTATCGTTTCAAGCGTTTGCCATTTGGTATCAATTGCTCACAAGACCTTTTCCAAGCAAAGATTGACGAGTGCTACGCAGAACTTGACGGTGTGGTCGCGATTTTCGACGACATAGGTTTACGGATCAATTCAAACCTGAGGCGAGTATTACAAATCTCTCGCGAAAAAGACGTGAAACTTAACGACGATAAATAAGAGGTTGGGGTCACCGAGGTTTACTTATTTTGGTTATGTTATAACCTCATCTAGTCTAAGGGCAGATCCTCACAAGGTCAAGGTTATCTCGGATATGCCACCCCCTTCTCAGGGAGCTACCATTTGATTTTTATGGGGGGGGGGGCCTAGGATGAAAAATGTTGTCCTGCATTTTTTTTAGCTGTAATCTCTGTCCTGCCTTTTTATTTTTCACTCTGTTCGGTCCTGCCTTTTTTTTTTTAGTTTATCCTGACTTTTTTTTTACCTAAATTGTCGTCCTGACTTTTTTTTTGCAAGTGTCTCATCCTGCCTTTTTTTTTACTCAAAACTCCTGTCCTGCCTATTTTTTTCAAATTTCATCCTAGCCCCCCCCCCCCCCCCCCCCCCCCATAAAAATCAAATGGTAGCTCCCTAACAATTAAAGCTGAAGTGCAGACTATATTGGGTATGGTCAATTATCTTTCAAAATTTGCGCCCAACTTAGCGGAAATCACTAGCCCAAGGCGAGCAATATTCAACAAAGACGTTGAATTTGCATGGGACTGATCTCAAATTGCGGCATTTAAAAAAGTCAAGGCGGTTTTGACGAGCTCACCAGGTCCGATTCTTACTTATTATGACCCAACCAAAGACTCAACTTTACAAGTTGGCGAGTTCAAATACGGTCTAGGCGCAGTCTTACTGCAAAACGACAAACCGGTAGCTTACACTTCGAAATCCTTAACAACATCTGAAATAAACTATGCACAGATAGAAAAAGAAATGTACGCAATTGTTTTGGGGTGTACCAGATTTCACCAATACAATTACGGTCGTAGTATCAGGGTTGAAACGGACCATAAACCGCTCGTTTCAATTATTAAAAATCATTGTTTGACGCCCCTCCCATTCCCCCCCCCCTAAAAAAAAAATTGCAACGCATGATTTTACGGTTACAGCGTTATGAACTCGATGTTGTACATATGCCTGGAAAATGTATTCCCATGGCTGATACCCTGTCGCGCATATTTCTGTCAGACACTTACTCCGGTCTTTCTGATAGCCTCGAGGCACAAGTTCACATGGTGTTTTCTAGTCTACAAGTTAGTGATAAGAAGCTAGAGGAAATCTAAAAGGCCACGTTGTCAGCCCCCCAGTTTGATATTTTGAAATCTGTAGTTCTTGTGGGTTGGCCGAAATCTCGTAGTGAATGCCCAATACAAATTTTAGAATTTTGGAACCATAGGGATGAACTTTCTGTGAATAGTGGTATTATTTTTAAGGGACACAAAATTGTTATTCCAACTAGTTTGAGGGCTCTCATGTTAGAGAAAATTCATACTGGGCACATGGGAGTCGAGAAATGTATTCGCAGAGCTCGTGATGTTCTCTTTTGGCCTAAAATGTCATTTGATATCTCGGACATGGTGTTAAAGTGTTCAGTTTGTTTGGAACGCAGAAAGTCTAATGCTAAAGAACCATTAGAATCGCACAAAATTCCTCAATATGATTGGCAAGTTGTAGCTACTGATCTGTTTTATTGGAATAATGCTGATTACATTGTAATAGTTGATTATTATAGTGTCTATTTAGAAGTCCATAAATTACATGGTACACCAGGTATTAATAAGTTGAAGGGTACATTTTCTAGACTTGGTATCCCTGAGACCGTGGTTTCTGACAATGGTCCTCAGTATTCATCCCAAGAGTTCCATTATTGAGGGACTTATAAAAAAATCTTTATAACGAAGTTCAGAGTAAAATATATTGTAAAAAGTCTTGTCAGAAAAAGTACTATGACAAGGGCTCAAAACCATGAAAATCTTTAATTTCTAGAGATTCTGTCAGAATAAGGGGAAGTGATGGAAAAACTGTCCAATTAGTTATAAATAACATAATATCCAGCTAGATTATAACAATGGCACGTATTTCAGCATTTATTGGGTAGAACACAAATCTAGGGTGCTCGCATAAGGCAGTTTAACTGCCTAAAAACCCGAACATTAAGAAAACTGACGAACAAAAAACAAAACCCAAAAATAAACGAAGGTCAACGTAAAGAAAATCAATTTTACAAGAAACAACAATAAACACTTTAGACTGGCCATACGCACGGGTGTCATTCGGTTTATCGAGAGAAATGGGCGTAAAAGAATATCTAACGGCGGTCAAGTATTGAGAGACGATCGTGAAAGTTCTGGTAACGGATCGTGAAAGAAATTTAATCGAGAAGACATATGAAAGGTCAGTAAATATTCTAATTTAATTAATTACACAGACACATTTACGACAAAATAAAACTGTCTGTCAAAATGGTTCAACATTATGATCAGTATGTCAGAATATCCAGTTTCAAAAGTACACAGTTATTACAAAACGACAAAAGGCAGATTGCTTCTCGACATTTCAATGACATAAAAAATGTAAACAAACACGATTTTTTCACAAATTCGACTAGATAAACTACCTTTATCAAAATAAGGGCATTGTATTTGAATTAATTAAACGGTTCTCATAGTTATTTCGTATAAATATAATCTGAAACTTGGTTAATAAAGAACTATTCACACAAAATTGATTTTTTGGATCGTGAAAGATCACGTACCGCATTTTTGAAGATCGTGAAAAGGATCGTGAAAGATCTGATGCTAGTTTTATAAATTGACCATAAACCCACTTTTTCATCGTATCGTATCAATATTTCTGACCTGACACTACGTACTTTTTATTGCTTAATTCATTAGAATTTAATATGCAATGTTTCGGGTTTTTTCGGGAATAATCCCAGGTAAACCCTCATCAGAGGTCGACCTTTATATATTTATTTCGTATCTAGAGTCTGTAAAAAGACTAGCTACAACGTTCGTTAAGTTTAGGATAACTGTCTGTTGTTATGATTGTGAGTTGTATATTTTCGACTTGTGCAAGGTTTCAACTAACATTGAACTCATTATCATGCATCATTCGGCAATGTTTGTTTTATGTTGTTTGGCCTTTTGAATATATACATGTATGCAATAGCGACAATATGTTTCGTGTATGGTGTACATGTCTGTCTTCATGTTTCTTATATGACCATGATGACTTCAAATTTGTTTGATTTATTAAATGATAGAAAGATGTCTATGTCTGGCTGTCGGTCAGGGTTCATATACTTTTGACCTTATGTTTCGAATTAATTGGCTAAGCACAACTTTTACATTTGTCAGTTTCTAAGGCACTGTAAAGATCGGAACACATTAATTTGGTGTACGGGATATTTGTAGAGATCTGTATGGCATGGTTCATCTGACCTTGACCTTTTTTATGAAACATTGATAATCTTAAGCGCATTTGACACTTCTAGTAAAACCCTTTATATTATAGACGTTCAACAAATATACTATCATAAGTAAAGCAATCAAGACATTACAGCATTTGCGCTTTGGTATTCTATAATATGTACTATAAAGTTAAATCAATCCTTATCTGCGTTGTTTATAAAGAACTTTAAAAGTTCTGTTGCACAAAATGTTGGTTATCGTTCAATCCAATATTACACATGAAATGTGCTGTTTTTGCTATGATTTTTTGTTTGATGGATAACATTTTGGTTTAAACGTTGCATATCCATATTATTGGCTAACTAGTGTTTGTGTGCTTGAAGTGCACTAGACCGATTCAAAGAGAATCGTTCACACTTATTTAGACACGTTATTAGTTGTGGTTTTTTTTAACTTTCGAGGTTAAGTGTTGAATAGAAAAAAAAGATAATAGCTTTAATGTTCATCCTTATCAAAATAGTTACAGGCTTCAACCACTTGCAGATTTATTAAATGGTAAAAGAAATACTGATTTCTGATTACTAGTATAAAGTCTGGTCACGCATTTTCTTTCACGATCGAAAAAAAAGTTGCCTGATCTTTCACGATCAAGTTTGATGGAAATTCAAGAAATTCAAGGTTTTCATAAACAAATTAACGCTTTTAATGGAAGAGCATACTTTAATTTTATTGTACTATCAGATAGACCAAAGATTAAATTTCAAATATATCATGATATTCTGAAATATGACCATTATAGGTACACAAAGCGTGTTATTTGTAATTAATTTCATAGACACGCATTGCGCCTTTTGTGTTTTTTCAAAAAGTACTTCATATTTTCTTTATCTTCTTTCACAGTTATGTTGAGGAAGATATACCATTTTGACAGACACATTTTTTTGTTCGGATTTGTTCCGCGTTTTGAAAATTTAGCGATTTTTTCAAAGATTCTGAACTAAAATGTACATTAAATGCCTTTCACGATCCGTTACCAGAACTTTCACGATCGTCTCTCAATACTTGACCGCCGTTAGATATTCTTTCACGCCCATTTCTCTCGATAAACCGAATGACACCCGTGATACGTTAGTTACTACATCCTATTGAAAAAGATTATGGCAATACAAGAAATTTGGCTATATCCTTATTCTATCCCTTCATTTCCATTTACGGAAAAGAATGAAATGGCATATATATTTTGTTATATATCGTGTAGCGTGAAATTATGAATAAAGGAAAGATTGCACGGCCCATATTTGCCTGTTTTTCTTACATTATTAATAAAACGAAATAAACTTCAGTAATTACTGATTAAGGTCAAATCACTGATATCGTTTATTTCGTCATTAGAGTTATAACTTTTATTTCGAATAAACCAATAAATAGATTGTACTATATTAATTTAATGTCACGGTATGCATAATACGGCATAGAATGAGAATCAGTTTATACATGTATACAAACATATATTTAAAGACAAAAATTACGGATGTCAAGTTGGTTCAATATTCAACATTCAACATTCAACATTCAAATTTTTTTTTTTTTTTTTTTTCTCATTCAAATTTTTTTTTTTTTTTTTTCTCATTCAAATTTTTTTTTTTTTTTTTTTTTTCTCATTCAAAATTTTTTTTTTTTTTTTTCTCGTATCCATTTTCAACATTCAACATTTGATTTCAACATTCAACATTCGATTTCAATATTCAACATTCAACATTCAATTTTCAACATTCAACATTCAACATTCGATTTCAATATTCAACATTCAAAATTTTTTTTTTTTTTTTTTCTCATTCAAATTTTTTTTTCGTATCCATTTTTTTCAACATTCAACATTCGATTTCAACATTCAACATTCGATTGCAATATTCAACATTCGATTTCAACATTCAACATTCGATTTCAACATTCAACATTCGATTTTCAACTTTCAACATTCGTTTTCAACATTCAATATTCGTTTTCAACATTCGATTTTCCACTTTCAACATTCGTTTTCAACATTCAACATTCGTTTTCAACATTCGATTTTCAACTTTCAACATTCGTTTTCAACATTCAACATTCGTTTTCAATATTCAACATTCGTTTTCAACATTCAACATTCGTTTTCAACATTCAACATTCGTTTTCAACATTCGATTTTCAACTTTCAACATTCGATTTCAACATTCAACATTCGTTTTCAACATTCAACATTCGTTTTCAACATTCGATTTTCAACTTTCAACATTCATTTTCAACTTTCAACATTCGATTTCAACATTCAACATTCGTTTTCAACATTCAACATTCGTTTTCAACATTCAACATTCGTTTTCAACATTCGATTTTCAACTTTCAACATTCGTTTTCAACATTCAACATTCGTTTTCAACATTTAACATTCGTTTTCAACATTTGATTTTCAACTTTCAACATTTGATTTCAACATTCAACATTCGTTTTCAACATTCAACATTCGTTTTCAACATTCGATTTTCAACTTTCAACATTCGTTTTCAACATTCAACATTCGTTTTCAATATTCAACATTCGTTTTCAACATTCAACATTCGTTTTCAACATTCGATTTTCAACTTTCAACATTCGTTTTCAACATTCAATATTCGTTTTCAATATTCAACATTCAAAATTTTTTTTTTTTTTTTTTTCTCATTCAAATTTTTTTTTCTTTTTTTTCTCGTATCCATTTTTTTCAACATTCAACATTCGATTTCAACATTCAACATTCGATTGCAATATTCAACATTCGATTTCAACATTCAACATTCGATTTCAGCATTCAACATTCGATTTTCAACTTTCAACATTCGTTTTCAACATTCAATATTCGTTTTCAACATTCGATTTTCAACTTTCAACATTCGTTTTCAACATTCAACATTCGTTTTCAATATTCAACATTCGTTTTCAACATTCAACATTCGTTTTCAACATTCGATTTTCAACTTTCAACATTCGATTTCAACATTCAACATTCGTTTTCAACATTCAACATTCGTTTTCAACATTCGATTTTCAACTTTCAACATTCATTTTCAACTTTCAACATTCGATTTCAACATTCAACATTCGTTTTCAACATTCAACATTCGTTTTCAACATTCAACATTCGTTTTCAACATTCAACATTCGTTTTCAACATTCGATTTTCAACTTTCAACATTCGTTTTCAACATTTGATTTTCAACTTTCAACATTCGATTTCAACATTCAGCATTCGTTTTCAACATTCAACATTCGTTTTCAACATTCAACATTCGTTTTCAACATTTAACATTCGTTTTCAACATTCGATTTTCAACTTTCAACATTCGATTTCAACATTCAACATTCGTTTTCAACATTCAACATTCGTTTTCAACATTCGATTTTCAACTTTCAACATTCGTTTTCAACATTCAACATTCGTTTTCAATATTCAACATTCGTTTTCAACATTCAACATTCGTTTTCAACATTCGTTTTCAACATTCGATTTTCAACTTTCAACATTCGTTTTCAACATTCAACATTCGTTTTCAACATTCAACATTCGTTTTCAACATTCGATTTTCAACTTTCAACATTCGTTTTCAACATTCAACATTCGTTTTCAACATTCGATTTTCAACTTTCAAGATTTGTTTTCAACATTCAACATTCGTTTTCAATATTCAACATTCGTTTCCAACATTCGATTTTCAACTTTCAACATTCGTTTTCAACATTCAACATTCGTTTTCAACATTTAACATTCGTTTTCAACATTTAATTTCCAACTTTCAACATTCGATTTCAACATTCAACATTCGTTTTCAACATTCAACATTCGTTTTCAACATTCGATTTTCAACTTTCAACATTCGTTTTCAACATTCAACATTCGTTTTCAATATTCAACATTCGTTTTCAACATTCAACATTCGTTTTCAACATTCGATTTTCAACTTTCAACATTCGTTTTCAACATTCAATATTCGTTTTCAATATTCAACATTCAAAATTTTTTTTTTTTTTTTTTTCTCATTCAAATTTTTTTTTCTTTTTTTTCTCGTATCTATTTTTTTCAACATTCAACATTCGATTTCAACATTCAACATTCGATTGCAATATTCAACATTCGATTTCAACATTCAACATTCGATTTCAACATTCAACATTCGATTTTCAACTTTCAACATTCGTTTTCAACATTCAATATTCGTTTTCAACATTCGATTTTCAACTTTCAACATTCGTTTTCAACATTCAACATTCGTTTTCAATATTCAACATTCGTTTTCAACATTCAACATTCGTTTTCAACATTCGATTTTCAACTTTCAACATTCGATTTCAACATTCAACATTCGTTTTCAACATTCAACATTCGTTTTCAACATTCGATTTTCAACTTTCAACATTCATTTTCAACTTTCAACATTCGATTTCAACATTCAACATTCGTTTTCAACATTCAACATTCGTTTTCAACATTCGATTTTCAACTTTCAACATTCGTTTTCAACATTTGATTTTCAACTTTCAACATTCGATTTCAACATTCAGCATTCGTTTTCAACATTCAACATTCGTTTTCAACATTCAACATTCGTTTTCAACATTTAACATTCGTTTTCAACATTCGATTTTCAACTTTCAACATTCGTTTTCAACATTCAACATTCGTTTTCAACATTCGATTTTCAACTTTCAACATTCGTTTTCAACATTCAACATTCGTTTTCAATATTCAACATTCGTTTTCAACAGTCAACATTCGTTTTCAACATTCGATTTTCAACTTTCAACATTCGATTTCAACATTCAACATTTGTTTTCAACATTCGATTTTCAACTTTCAACATTCGTTTTCAACATTCAACATTCGTTTTCAATATTCAACATTCGTTTTCAACATTCAACATTTGTTTTCAATATTCGATTTTCAACTTTCAACATTCGTTTTCAACATTCAACATTCGTTTTCAACATTCGATTTAAAACATTCATCATTCGTTTTCAACATTCAACATTAGTTTTCAACATTCGATTTTCAACTTTCAACATTCGATTTTCAACTTTCAACATTTGATTTCAACATTCAACATTCGTTTTCAACATTCAATATTCAACATTCGTTTTCAACATTCAACATTCGATTTCAACATTCAACATTCGATTTCAACATTCGATTTTCAACTTTCAACCTTCGTTTTCAACATTCAACATTCGTTTTCAACATTCAACATTCGATTTCAACATTCGATTTTCAACTTTCAACATTCGTTTCCAACATTCAACATTCGTTTTCAACATTCAATTTTCAACTTTCAACATTCGTTTTCAACATTCGTTTTCAACATTCAACATTTGTTTTCAACAGTCAACATTCGTTTTCAACATTCGATTTTCAACTTTCAACATTTGTTTTCAACATTCAACATTCGTTTTCAATATTCAACATTCGTTTGCAACATTCAACATTCGATTTCAACATTCGATTTTCAACTTTCAACCTTCGTTTTCAACATTCAACATTCGTTTTCAACATTCAACATTCGATTTCAACATTCGATTTTCAACTTTCAACATTCGTTTTCAACATTCAACATTAGTTTTCAACATTCGATTTTCAACTTTCAACTTTCATTTTCAACATTCAACATTCGTTTTCAACATTCAACATTCGTTTTCAACATTCGATTTACAACTTTCAACATTCATTTTTCAACATTCGATTTTCAACTTTCAACATTCGTTTTCAATATTCAACGTTCGTTTTCAACATTCAACATTCGTTTTCATCATTCGATTTATTCAACATTCCAACATTTACAATTTGTTTTCAAATATTACCATTCTTAATATTGGATTTTGACATTTTTGTAATTGCATCATTCAACGCTTGATTTTAAGATTCAACATTTGTTTTGAACTACGGTGATAAAGTAATCTAAGACTTGCAAATAAAATTGTTTATATCTTTGATAAAGATTAATTTGTTACATTTAGATATTAAACAGATCACAAATTTAAATTGTACAATATAATATTACATAAAGATGGTACAAAAAATAGATTGATTACAACATAACACTAACAAGGGAGGTAATTACTTTTTTAAACTGACAAGCAAACTAGCACGTTAAACTTAGAGTATAGATTCACAGGTCAGAGATTGTCAGATCAAAAATTTTTTAATCGGAGATTATGTCGACGGATCATATGCAAAAGTCTTTTTCAATCTAAACAATAAGGGTGCGTGATCTTTAGTCTTAAGTTTGGAGATGATCTAAGATGATAAGACATAACAGTGACTATCCTCTATTACTATTGTGGCTATTGTAAAATGGGTATAAATGGTCCGGTTCCGCTTATTTATTTCCCCGCAAAAACAAATACAGGGCTGCCGGTTCCTTGCCGGTATTGTCGCAAAACGTTCGGCAAGTTCACATTTAAAACCGCGAGTAGCTTTCAATTTTTTTGCCATTCGGAGTCTATTCAGTATGAATATTGCTCATTTGTGAAGGCTATATGGTCACTTAAACTACAAGGTGTGGATGGCGTTTAAGGAATAGAGAATAGAGGGGATTGAATATTAGAGACAATGGAACAAAAATGAATAAAATAAAATAATGAGGTGTTCAAATATAAAGAGAATAAGTTAACTGGCAAAAAGTATGAAGAATAGAGAAAAATGGCTCACACCATAATTTAAAGAGTATATAGAGAAACATTCTTTAAGGGTTTCGCGGAACCCAGTGTCTAGCCTACTTATGCTGTTAATCGCAGGCTCAACAAAAGAGGAATAAAATCAATAAAAAATATTCCTCTTAATACTATCTTATGATTCTAAGAAGCTTCTGTCCACGTTTGGTAAAAATACAGAATGTTTTAAAAACCTTAACTGCAGACTGTCTGTAATATAGACTAGAAGAAATACTAATATATAAAAAAAGAAGATGTGGTATGATTGCCAATAAGACAAGTATCCACAAAAGACCAAAATGACACAAACATTATCAACTATAGGTCACCGTACGGCCTTCAACAATGAGCAAAGCCCATACCACGTAGTCAGCTATAAAAGCCGAAAAGACAAAGTAAAACAATTCAAACGAGAAAACTAACGGCCTTATTTATGTAAAAAAAATAAACGAAAAACAAATATGTAACACATAAACAAACGACAACGACTGAATTACAGGCTCCTGACTTGGGACAGGCACATACATAAATAATGTAAGTCCATTTATAAGTAAAATACAGATACACAGGTACAAAGTTTTAACAAAATTTTCTTTTAGATACATTTTGTTCTAGCTTTTGATCATAAAAAAGCTTCTGTCCAATTTTGGTACAGGTCCAAAATAGTATAAGAAAGATATTAAAATTTTAAACACTTTAACCACAGAGTGAATGTGATCTTTCCTGGCATAAAATCTAAGTCCATTTAAAAGTAAAATGCACACAAAAAATGGATTTATTTGTCAACAAAATTTACTTCTGTCTTAGTTTGGTACAAACCCAGGATAGTTTAAGAAAGTTATTAAAATTTCAAAAACTTTAACCACAGAGTGAATGTAATGTTTCCTGGCAGAAAGACTAAGTCCATTCTTTTAAAAGTAAAATATGGAAAAAAAGAATTTTATTTTTCCAAAATTTACTTCTGGATACTATCTTATGATCATAAACAAACTTCTGTCCAAGTTTAGTATAGTATAGTTTAAGAAATTTATTAAAATTTCAAAACCTTAAACCAAAGGGTGAATGCAATGTTTTCTGGCAGAAAAACTAAGTATATTTATAAGTAAAATACGGAAAAAATGGAATTTTATTTTTACAAAATTTACTTCTGCATACTATCTTATGAACATAAAAAAGCTTCTGTCCAAGTTTGGTAGAAATCCAGTTTAGTTTAAGAAAGTTATTGAAATTTCAAAAACTTTAACCACAGAGTGAGTATTTGTGGACGCCGCCGACGACACCGATGCAGACGCAGACGGAATGTAGGATCGCTATGTCTCGCTTTTTCGACTAAAGTCGAAGGCTCGACATAAATGGCCTAAAGTAAAACTATGGTTCTAGTATTACAGAATACAGAAACGAAAACCCTCACTTTGAGACAATTATACTAGTTGTCTAAAGCAACGACGTTGCGCACGATATTGGTGTTACTTTGGAAAAAAAATGCTCATTTCGATGCCTATAACGTCATTTTCAGGGTGTCCCGCTGTTACAATTTTGTTTTATGCGCGTCTTTGAAATCCAAGCGCGGATTCATTAGTAAGTAGAATGGTTTAAAATTTTACAACTATATTGTATACATTTAACCTTAAATGAAGTAATAGACGTTTTTAACTATAAGAGGAGGAAGATCGTCAGAAAGAATAAATAAAAAAGAGAAAAAATGTCCCAATTTGCTGCTCAACCCGTAAAAAAACTTTGGTATTAAAAGATTCGAAGCTTTACACATGAATGAAAATTCTCACAATAAATCTTTTGAGAAAAAGTACTCCTTAGTCGTGAAAATTTCAGTAAAATGTGCAATCATTTTTTTTTTGTGTCACATCGACTCATTTAACAAAAAGTTTTATCAGAGAAATACTCGTATGTCATAAAATTTCAGTATAGCTAACGATTATTTTTTTTACCTACTGTGAGTCGCCTCAGACTTGTCCTGCATTTGTTTCACTCAATAGTATCAAACTAAGTTTTAATGTTTTAAAACATTTTGAATATACAAAAACGCCAAAAAATATGTACAAAACAGACTCTTTCGTTCATTTCTTTTACAAAAATTAGGCAGTTAGTTTTCTCGTCTGAACTGTTATACGTTGTCATTTCGGGGCCTTTTATAGCAGACTATGCGATATGGGCTTTGCTTTTGAAGGCCGTACAGTGACCTATAGTTATTAATTTCTGTGTCATTTTGGTCTCTTGTAGAGAGATGTCTCATTGACAATCATACCACATCTTCTTTTTATATATTTCAATCATTTAACAAGAAATCAAATTTTTATTTTGTGTTATTCTTGCATCTATAATTCTTCTCAAACAATTAAAAATTTTTCAGTTCAAATTCAATGGAATTTTGTATTTGCACCGGCTTGAAAAAATAAAACCATATAAAGAAGCAACTTCGAAAATCTCTGTACTTAAAGCGGCATTTCACATGAGTAAAATATAAGATCAACGTTTGAAATTTTTCGTCAAACAACGTCAAAATCGTTGTTTTATTAGAAACGTCGTGTAACGCTAAGTGGCACCAATACCGTGCGTAACGTCCTCGTTATTTTGTCCCTGGTAGATTGTTATTGGTTTTCATACGTTTTTTTCTTTATTTATCTCTATTATAAATAAGTACGTGAGCTTTCATAATATGTTAACATATGGTTACTGAAGTTCTTTTGCGTCCTTGTTACAAAATGTATAAAGTTTATTAATAAACTCATCATAGATATTCATTGCGTCCGAAGCATTTTTCGGGCGGGGAAAACAACAGTATATTTCACCTATTGGTACTTTAGCGGAACTATTTCCTTGTGCGTGTTTTGTTTTCTATACATCAGGTAAGACTTTTCATTTTTAGAACCTGTCTATCCCCCGCCTTTCCCGCGCAAAATATCATAATAAAACACATAATCATAGCCAATAGTTTATTCTTAACCCAGACTAGAAAACATGCCTTTAAACATAGCCACTCACAAACAAAATATATTAAAAGCAATTTTTTTTACACTATTTTATTTTTATATTGTTTTAGAATATAAATTTGACTTGAATTTATATGAGTATAATACATATACATGTACATGTATATACCAATCTAAGTTAGTGTATATCTTGTTTCTCGTCTTACTTTACAGTAGAGCTACTTTGATAGATCAGGTTGACTGATAAGCTGTCTATATAAAGTAATGGGACAATGCATGGAATGAAGACATCACCAAGTCCCCGTATGCAACATTTAAAAAGACATCCTGAGCTTATCATATAGTCATCACGTACCCACCAACACGGTGTGAGCTCTGGTTTCCGCGTATTTATAGATTATAGATCGGTTACAAGTCCAACACGCAAGTTACGTAAAGGAAAGCTCTCTGACTCGCAACAATAGACCGGAATGACTTTACGATCATCCGCTGTAAAAGGGACAAAAAAAATACAGATCCGAAAGTAATCGCAGTTACTGACAGCTAGTTCAAAGCCAATAAAAACTAATACAAAAATCATGTATCTAAGACAAATATGTCAATCAGTGCCAATCCACATCCAGTGGTTTTAGTATAAAGACGTTGTTAACAATAAGAGAAGCATAGGTAACAACAGATTGTAGTACCTTGATGTGTAAAACATTTAAGTTACTGATAACAAAATTACTATTTATACCAATGAGAACAATATTCAAAAAATATTTTTATAGTGTTTGATTGGTATTGAAAGGACTGCTAAGTTTGCTGCCCTGATCATTTTTAATTTACATGCATTCAGTTTCTTTTACATTATTATTGATAAATACTACATTGCAGAAGAAGTGGCAATATATCTTTAAGTGAAAGATATTGTTTGTGACCTTAGGGAAATTTATTTGGATATGTCGATTATGGTCTCATTGAGATTTACCAGACCTTCATTCAATTTCAGCACATTTTTTACGTTCCATTTATGGACTTTATGCTGTTCGTTCTGTACGTCCGTTCGTTCTTCCGTTCATCGGCCTGTTTGGCTTCAGGTTAAAGTTTTTTGGTAAAGGTAGTTTTTGATGAAGTTGCAGTCTAATCAATTTGAAACACAGTACACATATTCCATATTACAAATTGTGACTTGGATGGAGAGTTGTCTCATTGGCACTCATAACACACCTTCTTATATATATATAATCTTTTGATCGGTTTTATTGGGGTCTTGAGCTGGCATGTCAGATACTGCTAGTAGTTTAATTTATTAATTAGTTTCATTTTGCGTAGTTTTTTTGTTGGTACCTATTCCGACATCGGACTAGGATTTCTTTTAAACTGAGTGTTACTGTGCAAATTGTTGTGTGTTTGTTTATTCTACATTGGCTAGCTATAGTTGTATAGTTGTATAGTAGGAGGATTTAGATCTCACAAAGTATGTTTAACCCCGCCGCAATTTTTGCGCATGTCCCAAGTCAGGAGACTCTGGCCTTTGTTAGTTGTTTTATGGTGGTTTTTTTTATTTTATTTTAGTTTAGTGTAGACCTATTGGTGGCCTTCGGTTGTTTTCTGTTTTCTGCTCTTTGGTTTGGCTGTTGTCTCTTTGCCACATTCTTTATTTCCATTCTCAATTGTATTAATTGAATAATTGATTAGTCGATTGCTTGATTTGTTAATTGATTGCTTGCTTGATTGATTGATTGATTGCGGGATTTGCTCATTGTACTACTAACAAAAGTAATGATCATTTGAGAATCCTTTATTTGTATTGTAGTCTTCATTTAACCAATGAAACTCTGCATTTATTTTTGCCTTAGAATTATATTAATGACTGTCTGGTAACTATATATAAGACACGCAAGAATGTGAAATATAAAAACTTATTTGGCCTTCAATATCTCAACCTTTTGAATGTATGTAACTTCTTTATTCAGTTATATTTCGAATTTGAAATTGTTTTTACAAACTACCATTATAAATTTCCGGGAAATGTTCTGCTTAAAACCCTTTGGGAAAGCACATTGACGTAATTTTCCAAACATTTATTGTAGCCCAATAATTTTATAAGGTGTTGCAACATGTAATTGTAAAGACGTTACAGCCGATTCAGTGAGTGTGTAGGCAAATGTGGTATTATTGGTTAGATTGCTTGCTACATTGTAGCTGTATGGTGAAGTCATTATTAGGTTAGGCAAACTACCATTAAGAGTAGACTGGTCCGACATATAACCAATTAAACTGCCTGTAGGACTAGGCTTCTTCCACAGAAGGGTAGTATACCTTACCTAAAAATGACTTCACGGTTTAACAAGAAAGGTAACCAATGATATTACCTTTGTCTACACACTCAATGCAATCGGCTGCAATGAAAATGCGGAGTTTGTAAGACTAGGCTTAACCAGCCCGTCGGCAGCATTCAGCTTTCAAAGATATATAAACACAAATTTTGCATAAGACTCAAACGTACTTCAAATGTTTTTATTACTAAATAACCACTATATCACCAGTTAAGTAGTCAAAGACACCATTTAATTTTTTTTTTTTAAATTTCATTTATGGTTCATTAGTTATATACAGGTAATATAAACCGCTTTCAGTATTTTATACAGCGTGCAGCACGCTTTATATTTTAAAGAGTCAACAATTTTGTGTGTTTACTTAAGAATTGAATGTTTCATTTTGTAAATTTATTGGGGTGTAAAAGCGTTGACCGAAGTACATTTTGTATGAAGCGCGGAAGCGCTTCATTCTAACAATGTACGCACGGTCAACGCTTTTACAACCCTATAAAGTTACAAAAAGAAGCATTCAATACTTATAATTACATTTTTTAGCTAGGATCATGAAAACACGATTTTTATCCAGTTTTATTTAATTCACAAGTACACTTTATTGTGGGACCTCGTGTCTTCATGCATGAAAATTTTTATTGTCTAATGCAATTGTTTACGGAATAACATGTGATGTGCAGTTAGCCAATCAGAATAACGTATTATAATGAAACTTACATCTAATGTAATTATAGAATCGTAAATAGTTATGATTATTTTTAAAAGATGACAAATTGCTCTATTCTATGAAATATATAGCTTTCGGAAATTCCATATTCTCGGCATCCTGTAAAATAGTTCATGAACAGTAATAATTGTTCTGCATTAAAAGAAAAGAAAGTTGCACTCTTGATTTTAACTTTTTTTTGGCCACACAAAACTGATTTTACAAAACATTCTACCTCGGAAATAATGGATTTCGCTTGATTATGATTAGACCAAAGGTTTATATTTTGTAATCACTTGTATGGTGGGCAAGGAAATTATTCATTAGCTTAAAAAGAATAATCCTAGCTATATCCAAACTTGTAATTTTGATCAAGTAGGCCCTATATCTCTAGCTTACGTTTTTGCCTAGTGCAGATAAAAGTATTTTGCCGCAGAATTGTTTTTATTAACTATCCGGTAATGGTTGGGTTTGGTATCCGACATCGAGTTGAGAACTACTTTAGAAGAAAAAATTAAGCAGAACAACACCCTGGATTTTTTCTACTGTAAACCTCTGCTATCAAGCTTCCCTTTGCACCTATAGTCGTGCAACTGACATCGAAAAAGACGCTTAGTTAACGAGTTTAATGGTCCGGAATAACACACAGCTGTAAATTGTTTTAAATGATAGAATAATATCTATATTTTAATTTCCGTCGGGTCGTAAAAAGTTTCCATGGTGTTATTTTTTTATTTTATCCCTTTAATGGGGGTACCCCTCAATTTACGGTTTTGAGTAGTTGCCTTAAAATCCAAAAATATTTTTTTTGGTTAAATTTCCCGCTATTTTCGTAAATATTTTCTTTGCACATATCATCAAGGATCATCCGACAGAAATATAATACCATCCCCAAGTAAAACTTTCAGACTTAAAGTTGGCTGTATTTAGATAGAAATGTAACGCTCCTTTTCTTTGAAAACGAGAAAACATATGATTCAAAAACAGTATTTGACATTTTAGAGGACAAAACATATTATTGCGATACTGCATGCAAATTTTGTTGGGCAAATTCCAAACAATTTTGTCAAAAACTCAAAAATAAAAACATCATTTGTACCTTTTTTAATTACGAAACTTGTCTATCCGTCAATCAGCTCCACAATTTATTTTTTCCTTCACAATCAATTTGATAGTTTCGATGTGATTATGAAGATTTTGTAGGATAAGTTTATTTATTTTTGAGTGATTTGAATATATATAGTAGTTCTTTCGTGTATTTTCTGTAAATAAGTTATATTTTTGTTAATAAAATTTTGACTTTTCATAAAAGTTAACCAAATCCTTCGGATAAGGGTTTTTCAGGATGATGACTATAGTTGATATTGTGTGAAAATACATTGTATGTAAATGTTTAACCTCAGAGCAATAAATATGCATGCAAGTGATCGGGGGAAAAGTACTATTGCAGTTTCGCAGAGATTTGGTGTGTGACAAGGTGATGCTAAAACCAACTTCTCTTGATATTCTGCTGTCCTTGGGCGAATCATCAGTGATGTTATGAGACTTGCACAAGAAGGCAAAATTGGTGCGTCTTTAAATTAGATTGATTGATTGATTGTTGGTTGCTTAACGTCCAGTGGCAAATATTTCGTGCATCTTCAGGACGAGAACAAGTTAATAATAAAAACAATAGGTAGGTTTTGTCATAATAGAGGTCATTCGGGAATTGGTAGGGAAAATTTAGACTGCCACTGGAAAATGATGGTATATTGGATTGGGACAGAATTTGCCGTTGCAACAGGCCACCTACGGACCCCTCAAAGAGTTGTTGCAAGGATTTTTAACGTGCAGAGAACGTGGCACTCCCTTTAAACGAGGCATCGGATTAAACGTCCCCATTCTGACCGGACGTGACTGCGAACTTGATACATCCCGCACAGCCAAACGGTCGTCCCACTTCGTTTAACTGTCGGTCGAGAGAAGACCAAGTGATCATATTTCGTTTCCCAAGTCACCCTTGGGGAACTTTAAAATAGAAACAACAGAAATCCATATACTGTATGTGATCAAACTGATCGACATGTATCCTCACAACCTGACACTTGTATACGATCTCGTAGTTTGGATAGGAAAAGAGGGTTTTTGTGTAAAAGAAAAACCTTAAAAAAAAACAGAAAACTACACAAAACTGAGTCCTTTAAACGTGTTGACAGTCTTTTAAGGTGTGCTGTGCTAATTAATGAGAGTAATCATTTATCCATGCATAACCAAGTAAATATACTTATTGAGGTCAACACCTGTGCAATTAAGTAAAACAGTTACTGAAAAATCAGAATTTGAACTTGCTGTCAGTTCATTAATAACGATTGTTAGTGATGTGATTTGTTCTTCCATAAGAAAAAGTCTTTCTCATGTAGCACGACCAAATACATATACCGATCACATTTACCCAAGATTGTCTCTGATGCTTAACAAACTGCCAAACCCCAGAACTAACTAGATATTGTGACACCTTACAATTCAGACACAGTGGGGCCAAGGGATATGAAATATAGAGTTTAGCTCTATATAGGGGATGCCATATATGCTGCAGGAAAATCAAAGTCTATGTTAAGACTTTCAGAATTACACCAAGGTGTGTCTGAAAATATCAAGGGTATATTAAAAGAAGAACAACTACTTCACCCTGGCACCAGTGCTCTTATGAGCTATGTCCTCGGTTTGGTATTTCTATGGAAATGATGTCCGCATATCTTCTTAATAGATATAAGAAGATGTGGTATGAGTGTCAATGATACAACACACCATCCAAGTCACAATTTATTAAGGTAAACCATTATAGGTCACGGTCCGGTTTTCAACACGGAGCCTATGCTCAAAAGTTCATTTGTTAGTTAATTTGTGAAAAATAACACAAAGGCGCTTCTGAACCGTATAGTGTCCCTAAAACACTAACAAAAATTCTTAAATGTATGGCTATTACAAATTCAATCGTTTCTGTAGCAACATTCGCCCAATTACATTTGGGATTGGCAGTGCAGATATATCATGCATATGCATATGGGAATATGGGTCATGAACATTGATCGAAACTTTGTACTCACATTGCTTTTATGTTTCCTATGCAAAGGTAAGACTATATCTGACGAGTTTGACAGAATCTTGACGGTATTTACGCTCCAGATGGCATTTGTACTGTGCTATGAACAAACTCTGTCCTGCGCCTAACTTGTTCTTATAAAAAAAGGGAAGTGTCTTGTTATGCTTATACGCGTACTTAATCCGCATATGATGACTGAGAGATTGATGCATGTCCCCATTTAAGAGTTCGCTTCTCTGTTTCAAAGTAATTAAATTTTCAAAACACTAGTTTCTATTGATAGGGAATCAATAAAGGAATCCAAAGAGCTGAAAAAATATATAGGTCACCGGGCTTGTTTTTGAGATATGAGCCATTGAAATTTTGGCGGGAAAATATTCTCTCTTGACTTTTCATAGCTATATCATTGACAATTGACGTTCTCAAAAACTGTTAAAAAGTAATTAAAATTTTATAAGGCTTTTGCAGATGACTTATCATTATACATGTAAAAGATTTTCAAAAGAAAAAATGGGGGTCACCGGGCATTTTTTTCCAAGGCAGTCCAATGGATAAAATCAGAGGACTCCGAAAATCTGACAAAAAATCAAAAACATGACAAACCAGCTTCCTTAATGAATACTTCAGGTATCGTGTGTCGATCGCTTTTAAAAGTTATATAAGGATCATGACTGATTTTGAATTACAACATTAGAAAATTGGCATTGCATTGTGTAATTTTTCATCCTTCCCTTAAAAAAATAATGAGTTAACTTTTTTTACCAGGATTAATCCACTAAAAAATGTTCATGCATCAAACTGACTTTGTTTTACACCCAATTTGTTTTCAACCTCGCATTCGCCTCGGATGACTATAGTATATTTTGTGTTATAACTGCTCTGTTTAGACTTTACAAATACACAATATGTATTTATCTATAACTAGATACTATTTTTTTACAAAATACACAACCTTTAAGATGCAAAATTAAAAACACTGTTTCAGCGCTTGAATTTTGTTTTTTTCAAAGATAGAAAAAAAATTGAAATAATTTAATAAACTGGTGTTTTATAGTTTAGAAAATAATTCTGTAATATACTTTAGTGAAACACTATACACAATATGAAAGTTTATGGATGTGAAAAGGACAAGGCCACTTCTTCTTTTAAAATTGCTATGCCTTAAATGGAAAAAATTTTGTAATGGCAGCTCTTCATATAAGTTGTCAAATTTGTCATTTGTAAGGGTTGGGTTGGGTGTCCGACCCCGACTTTGGTCATATCTTTTGAAAATAAAATAAGCCAAATAACAACCTTGATTTTTTTCTCCAGTAGACATCAGCTAGCCTACCCAGCTCCCCTTTACACATTGTGCGGACAAATGTATGGCCGTTGAAATGTGTTTTATAATCTTTTCGGTAATGGCAGGGTAGGGTGGTTAGCTGAAGTCCACTTGAAAAAAAAGTGGCCTCCAATGTGGTTTTATGCAGAACAGTAACCCGCAAATCTATGGTAGTTTGCAAAAAATAAAAGTATTTTTTGTTATAATGTGATATGTAATATAATGGCAAATAATGAAAGCTCGTATCTTAATTAATAGACATCGAAATAAAGAGAAACCGTATGATAACCAATACAAATCTCCCAGAGACAAACTAACATTGATTAAGGCAACTAGTATGATGGTCTGAATTCATGGTTCTTAATTTCTGTATTCTTTGATATTTTAGGCCATTTTTCTCTATTCTTTATACTTTTTGCCAATTATTCTCTTCTCTTTATATTTTACACCATTATTCTAGCTTTTTTATTTATTTCTTGGTCCATTGTCTCTATAATTTATATTTTTTGTCAACTATTCTCAATAACATAATACCCACACAACGCCCTCTAGTTCAGGTCACCATATATGTAGCCTTCACAAATAAGCAAAACAAAAACCCTATAGGCTTCGAATGCCAAAATAATTGAATGCTTGTCCAGGTTTGAATTGTGAAATTGCGGAAAATAGTTTTTTAATCAATCTATCAAGCAAAACATATTATCGTCCTCGATGTTCACGGTACTGACAATACTGGCAGATGGACGTTGGTCATCAATTCTAATAATCTTAGATCGACCTTTCTAAACTTAAAAGTAAAGTTCATGTACCCGGTTCCTGATTGTTATTAAAGACTTTTGATCTGACAACCGCTGTGCATGTATACTTTAACGACTTGGCTAGTTTTCTTGTCAGTTTTAAAAAGTAATTACCTCCCTTATAAGTGTCATGTTGTAACAAATCTATTTATTTGTACCATCTTTATGAATCTTAATATTATATTGTACAATTTAAATTTGTGATTCGTTTAATATTTAAATATGATAATTTATTATTTATCAAAGGCATGAACAAGGTAATTTGAAAGTCTTTGATTATTTTATCACCGTATGTCAATTCAGAAGTCATGCGGTTTATTTTGTCTACATTATGTTGTACCATCATGGGAGTGTTTACAATGCCCTCCTGTGGCAGAATTTACAAAGAATGTGAAACTAGAAAGGAAAACTGTTTCCATTATAAGTCGGCTAATAATTGAAATTGAATACTAATCTCTTTTTGAGTAAATTCGAAAACGAAAAATGGAAACTTGCACTTTAAAATTTATTTTCATTTTTAATTGGTTTTTAGTGAAATAAAAAACAAAAAATGAAAACACTTTCGTTTTCCGTTTTGGTTTTAGAAAAATAAAACACAAAAAACGAAAACACTTGTTTTTCATTTTGGTTTTCGAGAAATCAAAACCGAACAATGGAAACATTCTCGTTTTTTATTTTTTTTATTTTGATATTTCAAAATGAAAAACAAATGGACTCAAATATACACAGATATCGGATGTTGAATGTTGAAAATGAATGATGAATGCTGAAAACGAATGTTGAAAGTTGAAAATCGAATGTTGAAAACGAATGTTGAATGTTGAAAATCGAATGTTGAAAACGAATGTTGAATGTTGAATGTTGAAATCGAATGTTGAAAGTTGAAAATCGAATGTTGAAAACAAATGTTGAATGTTGAAAACGAATGTTGAATATTGAAAACGAATGTTGAATGTTGAAAACGAATGTTGAAAGTTGAAAATCGAATGTTGAAAACGAATGTTGAATGTTGAAAACGAATGTTGAATGTTGAAAACGAATGTTGAAAGTTGAAAATCGAATGTTGAAAACGAATGTTAAATGTTGAAAACGAATGTTGAATGTTGAAAACGAATGTTGAATGTTGAAAACGAATGTTGAATGTTGAAATCGAATGTTGAAAGTTGAAAATCAAATGACAGTTATGTTGAAAACGAATGTTGAAAGTTGAAAATCGAATGTTGAAAACGAATGTTAAATGTTGAAAACGAATGTTGAAAGTTGAAAATCGAATGTTGAAAACGAATGTTGAATGTTGAAAACGAATGTTGAATGTTGAAAACGAATGTTGAATGTTGAAATCGAATGTTGAAAGTTGAAAATGAATGTTGAAAGTTGAAAATCGAATGTTGAAAGTTGAAAATCGAATGTTGAAAACGAATGTTGAATGTTGAAAACGAATGTTGAATATTGAAAACGAATGTTGAATGTTGAAAACGAATGTTGAAAGTTGAAAATCGAATGTTGAAAACGAATGTTGAATGTTGAAAACGAATGTTGAAAGTGGAAAATCGAATGTTGAAAACGAATATTGAATGTTGAAAACGAATGTTGAAAGTTGAAAATCGAATGTTGAAATCGAATGTTGAATGTTGAAATCGAATGTTGAATGTTGAAATTGAATGTTGAAGGTTGAAATCGAATGTTGAATGTTGAATGTTGAAATCAAATGTTGAATGTTGAAAATGGGTACGAGAAAAAAAAAAAAAAAAATTTGAATGAGAAAAAAAAAAAAAAAAAATTTGAATGAGAAAAAAAAAAAAAAAAAAATTTTGAATGTTGAATGTTGAATATTGAAATCGAATGTTGAATGTTGAAATCGAATGTTAAATGTTGAAAATTGAATGTTGAATGTTGAATATTGAAATCGAATGTTGAATGTTGAAATCGAATGTTGAATGTTGAAAATGAATACGAAAAAAAAAAAAAAAAATTGAATGTTGAATGTTGAATAATGAAATCGAATGTTGAATGTTGAAATCGAATGTTGAATGTTGAATGTTGAAATCGAATGTTGAATGTTGAAATCAAATGTTGAATGTTGAAAATGGATACGAGAAAAAAAAAAAAAAAAATTTTGAATGAGAAAAAAAAAAAAAAAATTTGAATGAGAAAAAAAAAAAAAATTTGAATGTTGAATGTTGAATATTGAAATCGAATGTTGAATATTGAAATCGAATGTTGAATATTGAAATCGAATGTTGAATGTTGAATGTTGAAAATGGATACGAGAAAGAAAAAAAAAAAAAAATTTGAATGTTGAATGTTGAATATTGAACCAACTTGACATCCGTACATTCAACATTCGATTTCAATATTCAACATTCGATTTCAATATTCAACATTCGATTTCAATATTCAACATTCAACATTCAAATTTTTTTTTTTTTTCTCATTCAAATTTTTTTTTTTTCTCATTCAAAATTTTTTTTTTTTTTTTTCTCGTATCCATTTTCAACATTCAACATTTGATTTCAACATTCAACATTCGATTTCAATATTCAACCTTCAACATTCAATTTTCAACATTCAACATTCGATTTCAACATTCAACATTCAACATTCGATTTCAACATTCAACATTCGATTTCATTATTCAACATTCAACATTCAAATTTTTTTTTTTTTCGTATTCATTTTCAACATTCAACATTCGATTTCAACATTCAACATTCGATTTCAATATTCAACATTCAACATTCAATTTTCAACATTTAACATTCGATTTCAACATTCAACATTCGATTTCAATATTCAACATTCAACATTCAAAATTTTTTTTTTTTTCTCATTCAAATTTTTTTTTTTTTTCTCATTCAAATTTTTTTTTTTTTCTCGTACCCATTTTCAACATTCAACATTTGATTTCAACATTCAACATTCAACATTCGATTTCAACCTTCAACATTCAATTTCAACATTCAACATTCGATTTCAACATTCAACATTCGATTTCAACATTCGATTTTCAACTTTCAACATTCGTTTTCAACATTCAATATTCGTTTTCAACATTCGATTTTCCACTTTCAACATTCGTTTTCAACATTCAACATTCGTTTTCAACATTCGATTTTCAACTTTCAACATTCGTTTTCAACATTCAACATTCGTTTTCAATATTCAACATTCGTTTTCAACATTCAACATTCGTTTTCAACATTCGATTTTCAACTTTCAACATTCGATTTTCAACTTTCAACATTCATTTTCAACTTTCAACATTCGATTTCAACATTCAACATTCGTTTTCAACATTCAACATTCGTTTTCAACATTCAACATTCGTTTTCAACATTCGATTTTCAACTTTCAACATTCGTTTTCAACATTTAACATTCGTTTTCAACATTCGATTTTCAACTTTCAACATTCGTTTTCAACATAACTGTCATTTGATTTTCAACTTTCAACATTCGATTTCAACATTCAACATTCGTTTTCAACATTCAACATTCGTTTTCAACATTTAACATTCGTTTTCAACATTCGATTTTCAACTTTCAACATTCGTTTTCAACATTCAACATTCGTTTTCAACATTCAACATTCGTTTTCAACATTCGATTTTCAACTTTCAACATTCGTTTTCAACATTCAACATTTGTTTTCAACATTCGATTTTCAACTTTCAACATTCGATTTCAACATTCAACATTCAACATTTCGTAATTAGATTATCATAAACTTTATTACGAAATAACCCGATATATAGATCATACCATATTGATTGCATTTAGTCATACTATAATAATACGGCCGGGATAGTTTAAACCATCCCGTAGTTGGCATCACAAATTGAATGTTTATATTTTTCCCCTTTTTTTTTATTAAATCTCCCCAAAGAAAACCCTTTTATCAAAATATAAAATGACACTTTTTTAATATAAAAAGACACTTCTTCTTTATTGAAATCACCTTTTTATATACTGATCCTCATTCTATCCCGTATTTAATATAAAAAGACACTTTTTTAATATCAAAAGACACTTTTTTAATACAAAAAGACACTTTTTTTAATACAAAAAGACACTTTTTTAATATAAAAAGACACTTCTGTTTATTGAAATCGTCTTCTATATACTGATCCTCATTCTATCCCGTATTTAATATAAAATGACACTTTTTTAATATAAAAAGACACTTCTTCTTTATTGAAATCATCTTTTATATACTGATCCTCATTCTATCCCGTATTTAATATAAAAAGACACTTTTATAATATCAAAAGATACTTTTTTAATACAAAAAGACACTTTTTTTTAATACAAAAAGACACTTTTTTAATATAAAAAGACACTTCTGTTTATTGAAATCGTCTTCTATATATACTGTTCCTCATTCTATCCCGTATTTAATATAAAAAGACACTTGTTAAATATAAAAAGACAAATTTTAATATAAAAAGACACTTTTTTATTATGAAAAGACATTTCTTTATTCAAATCGTCGTATATTACGGGAGAAAATGAGGATCAGAATAATAGACATCTTATGGCATTTTTTTATGAAGATATAAAATAAAATCTTTCCTTTATTTATATAAAAAAAATAGCGTTTTATATATAAATATGTTGAAAATCTGCATTTTGTCTAACACGATATAGCCAGAAATTTTCTACAAAATTTCGAAATAAATCAGTCGGATTTTTTATTCGATCTGTTATAGGACACTCAAGTACGGTTATCTTGAGACATTGGAGTGCTGATCATAGTATCATTTAAAAAAACAATAGTTTCCGTAGACTTTTTCTATTTTATTGAGTTACAAGAGTGTAACCAATACACAATCGGTAATAAACCAATTAATAAAATATTCCAAAAACGTTGATTTAACTGACAACAGCCTAAAAAAACAAGTTTTGAAGCATTTCAACAACGCTAATTTCACTAACCTCTGGTTTTGGAAACATTTCCATTGGAGAGAAATATAATGTCATTAATAAACTACTGTTTTCAAAAAAACTCTCTCATGCTTTTTAAATCTGTTTTCCGGTTTCCAGTGAATGATACCGAAGTCTCGTTTAGGTGTCAGACCACCAAATAAAAGTAGCCCTACTCTGACACAAAATAGTGCATTTGATGTCCTTGTTTACTTAAACTAACCAACAAATTTGCAGAAATGAAACTTTTGGTGAAAGAGAATAATATCTAGATCATTTTGAGCCAGAATTTACTTGTCTATGAGTTTGCATTAAAAATTGAGGATTAATGCGCTCCATAGTATACTAATTTTATATTTCCAGAAAACCATTTTTTTTTTTTTTGGAGTACCTCTATTTGAAGGTCAGTTATTTTGTTAGAAGCTCTAAAGGTATGGTGAAAATTGGCATGTAGAAAGCTGATACATGTACAATTAATGATATACCTGGTTTCTATGAAGTTAAACTTAAGGTAAAATATTTAGAAAGCTGTGAAAATTGCAAATATTGGTTGAACAGATAGGGATTTTGAATTGGTGGTCTGACACCTTTAGTGGCAGGAACAGCCGGAGAAGGTAGTGGAGAACATCTTCAATGTCTTCACTGCTACATCAGAATTCTTCCTTTAACGTCTCAGAAACTGCACCATGTACACCGCCAATCTCCGGCGCAGAGCTCACATCCGTTCCGTACTTACTACGTATCACTACACTAAATATGTCATTGTATTGTAGTGTACTAAGTATACGGAAAGGAAACGAGCGCTGTACGGAGATTGGTACACCGCATCATCATCGTCAAACTGAAATGTTGTGTCAACAACTGCGGAATATAACTTCAAGCATATCATATGAATAATATTTCCATAAATTTTCGAACGGAGTTTAAACGTTGCTGGGACCGTCTCGTTGAGAGAAATGCTGTACGTGTCCTTGGTTGTAAACGCCATATTGATTTAAGATATTTTCAGGGAGAGTACCATATCCTCAGGCGATAAGAAAACAACTGGCAAAGAATCATCAATAACGTTGAAAATCACCATTTCTGTTCCCTGAACGCATTTCATATAAACAAGCAATTAAACCGGATTTATTGACATTTATTTGTTTCCTGGCAATATCACAAGAACCATAACTGATGAACAGTGAAAGTGAAAATCGTCAATATCAAATTTGACCTCCATTTTGTCATCAGTATCAACATATTAGAATTTGAAAGAGCTTAAGGTTGAATGGTTCATGAGTAAATGCCACAACATGAATGGAAACGCCATTTTTTTTTTAAATCTTTCAAGAACCATAACTCCTGAACGGTAAAAGTCAAAATCGACATTATTGAACTTATTTTAACTATACGCCCAAGTCACAATAACGTTGTGCACGATGTTCCTACAACTTAACGTTACACTGAAAATGCGACGTCAAAGAGGATTTTTCGAAATTTTAACGTCGAATTTGTAAGTTTCATTCGGGTTGTTTTGTGTTGCTGGTTATTTTTGTCTCTGTTATTATTTTTTTTAAGTCTTTTAACCACGAATTGCCTCAAGTTGTGGATATCGATTTAACACCTGCAAAATGCTGTATTGTAAGTCATGTAAGAAGGGAAAATAAGACGGAAAGTTTTTCCATAAATAAATTAAAACAAAACTACATGTATAGATGTACAAAACTTTTTAATCACATGCTGCTAAAATTTCATGGTGCATATCATCTGTCATTATAAATTTCCCATACCTTGATTCCACCCCAATACAAATATATCTGACACTGTTCAAGTAAATTAAAGACTTTTTTCCCTTGATTAATTTGAACTGAATATTGTTTCCATTAACACATAATTTATCAAAATACAACCCTTCAATTAATTGGACCCCAGCTTGAAAAGTGTTTCCCCAGTCATCAAAAGTTGATTGATTTAGTTTTTTAACGTCGGATAAACACTTTAAAATATAATAGTCCTCTCCTGGATCGTCCGTAAAAACGGCTTAAATAATTCCGGGTTGAATCAATTCAATGAAAGTATTTTCATCGCTATTTGCGATAAGTCTTTCGGTTAACTCTGTTTCATGACAAAGTTTATATTTACGAAAAATTCCGGCTTCGCTAGTACAAGCATTATATTCATCGGGACAGTTGGAACAGTCGTAGCAGGACAAGTCTCGAACTAAAACAGTTCGAGGACTCGTACTTCTGATTTGGTGAATACACCTTACTGACGGAACGACTTTAAAAGATCTTGTTCTATTTCGGGGAACTTCCTCAACATATCTAAAAATTCGACGTTTGCATATAGCGGACTGCCTTGGAGTCTCTAAATTGTCCTTACAAAAGTTATAAAAATCATTTGCATTTTGAATAAACAATTTTCCTCTCGCCACTGCAAAATCAGCTTGATTTTTTATTAACCCCCCTGCGGCATCTTGTACTCCTTTGGCATGGGATGTTTCAAAATAGTTTCTAACTATATTGAAACCAAAATCTTGTTTTGCATAGCTTAAATCTCCGAAACAGTGCCTTGATTTATATTGTGTAGCACACCCGTCTGTAAATTCGTGCATGGTATTCAAATCATAGTTAATACTCTTTAGGGCCTAAAGAGTATTAACTATGATTTAAATTAGGTAATCCACTATTTGCCGTTGCGCCTCATGTGAAAAATTATGATCATGAACTTGATCAGGACTTATAAAAAAAACTGTTCTTCAACTAATCCACCATTAACTTCAGGATCGGACGGACCGTCTAGATTTTTAATTGGATGCCTATAAATCACGGATACATGTATCGAAACTTCCGTTTTCTGAAAATAGCATGATTGGATTTCAATTTTATCTTTACACGAATAGTTTTCAGAAAAGTCATGAATGCAAATAGCTTCATTTTTTTTCAAGTTGCTCTTAATTGATTTCAGTTGTTCTGTTTGCCATTTTGCACGAAAAACGTGTGCTGAAAACTTTGATATCAATTCAAGAAAGTACTTGAACATTTCTCCCGGTTTTGTGTTCACCTTAACAAGGCACAGCTTTTTCTTTTCCCCGCTTTTTGTTGGAACGAAAACATACTCATAGCGCATCCATTCAACATTTGGTGATTCTGTAGTTAGGGAGAGTTCATCTTCCAATAAATGCAATTTGTTCACGCCACAATCATCGCACCTCCGCTCCACACACTTCAATTGGTGGTATTCTTGCCCGTCAGTTTTTGGACACAAAGTATGATTGGTCAGGTCAGTGAGATGGGTGAAAATTGGAAAATGTTCAGATAATGGTGTGATTTTTTTTCGAAAATCCATGCAACTTTTAAATAGATATCTAGCCTCTACATGATACCTACAACAACATGTTTCTCGGTCACATGGACGTACAGGTACAACAAAATATGGCTTTAACCGTTCAAATAATCTCTGTGAAATTTTCAAATCAGGGTATTTTTCTTTGAAACTAATATAGACTTCCGTCTGATTTTTTCAAGCACGTGCTTCATGTGACTGGTGTATACTTTAGGACCTAATCTTTCGCGTTTTATATCATTCTTGTTTGCAGTAGGTCGCGAATTGTCGGGAGATATCCAGTATTCATAGATTTTCCGTTTAATGTCTTCAGATAAAGCGTCACTTCTTGTTTTTCTTGATGTGAATGTCCACGCTGAGACTTCTGTTGTCAAAACTTTTGTCCTTATTCTTTTCCCTACAAAAGGACTTTTATTAAAACCAAGTAAAACAAAATAGTTCAATTAAAAATTTCAGTTAATCATCAAATCCAAATCTAGATGGTTTCTTAATTTCACGTGTAGAACGTCTAATAACGGGAGATGTTTCCATAGTGTTGTCCGTGTTGTTGGTATCTTCCTGTGTTGTATTTTCAACATGGGTTTCGGAAATTTCCAGAGTTCTATGATCGTTCAAAACTGAATGATCAAGATTGTCATTGCTTATTGATTGTCCTCTTGGTGCTAGATGTCGGACTGATACAGTAGTTTCGCGTCCATCAGGCAATCTTACATGGGCATAAGTTGGATTAGCTTCCAAAAGATCTACTTCCTCGACGAGAGGATCATATTTAGTCGCACGCACATGCTTTTTCATTAAAATTGGTCCAGGATTGGCTAACCACTACCGAATAGATTGGCCAGATGATGATCTTCTTGTAAAGTTGAAAAACCTTTCATGTGGAGTACAGTTTATTGATGTACATAACAAACTTCGAACAGAGTGCAGTGCATCTGGCAATACACTCTCCCACCGCGTCTCTTTAAGTCCCAAAGATTCTAATGCTAGTGTCACAGCTTTCCAGATGATACCGTTATAGCGTTTACATTGCCCATTGCTCTGTGGACTGTATGGCGTTGTCATGCTAGTAGCTACTCCATGCGATTGTAGAAAAGTTTTGAGTTCGGCACTCATGAAAGATTGACCACGGTCCGAGTGAATATAAGCAGGTATACCAAAAAGAGCAAATAACTGTCGTAAACACTGAATAACTGTTGCGCTTGTCATATCGGAACAAGGAAAGGCAAACGGGAATCTTGAGTATTCGTCAACAACGGTAAGCATATACTTCTTTGTACTAACAGACGGTAGTGGTCCTTTAAAATCAATGCTTAAGCGTTCAAATGGTTGTGTAGCTTTCACAAGAGGTGATGCATTCGGTTTAGCATACTGAGGTTTTACTTTTGCACAAATCTCACACTGTTTGATTGTTCTCTTGACGTCATCAACTGAGAAAGGTAAGTTCTTTGAACGGACGAAGTGAAGAAGTCGATTGATGCCCGGATGGCAAAGTGCACTATGTAGTTCAGAAAGAGAATCGGAGCTGATGGATGAGCAGTAAGCTCGAGAAAAACAATCGGCTGATGCATTGTCTTGTCCAGGACGATATTTTATATCATAGCTGTAACAGCTCAATTCAGTTCTCCATCGAATTATTTTGTCATTTTTCACTTTACCATGCTTCTTTGAATCAAACATATAAGAAACTGCTTCCTGATCAGTGACAAGAGTGAAATGTTTCCCACTAAGTAAGTGTCTCCATTTGCGAACCGCATCTATAATGGCACATGCTTCCTTTTCTACAGATGAGTGTCCTAATTCATGAGCATTTAAAGTTCTCGAAAAGAAAGCAACAGGCCTTCCACCCTGATTGAGACTTCCGGCTACTGCAGAATCCAAGGCATCGGTTTCTACGACAAAGGGAATAGCTTCATCAATTGCACTTATGCTTGCGTTTTCAAGGTCGGATTTCAAATCATCGAATGCTTTCACTGCAATAGAGTCTAACGGAAAAGAAGTAGCGTTAGCTAAAGGTTTGATTTTGTCTGAGAATCATGGTATCCATTGACTATAATACGAAAACATTCCCACGGATGGCTCTTTTCACCGATTTAGGACTATGGGGAACAGGGAGTTCCCTTAGCGGCTTCATTCGATCAGGGTCAGGTCGTAAAACACCTTGACTGATGGTATATCCAAGTAGATCAACTGACTCGACAGAGTACACACATTTGTCCTCATTAAACGTTAGCTGATGTTTGTCGGCAACATCAAGAAATCTACGTAAGTTTTCGTCATGTTCGGTTTGGTCCATTCCGCCTATTGTGATATTATCAATATACACAAATACTGCTTCTAATTTGTTTTCGGCCACTAGACGGTCAATTACCCTTTGAAAACAAGCAACTCCGTTCGTAACGCCAAAGGGGACTCGCCGAAATTGATACAAACTGCCATTGGCTTCAAAAGCTGTATACTTCTTTTCATGTTCACGTAACGGAATTTGGTGATAGGCACTACGTAAATCAAGCGTACTGTATACCTTGTATTTGGCGATATCTGAGACCATTTGATTAATGTTAGGAAACGGATAAGCATCAAGTTCCGTAAATCTGTTTATAGTTTGAGAGTAATCGATTACTAGTCTTTTCTTGTGCCTTTCATTTGAAGTTACTAAAACTTGAGCTCTCCATGGTGACATACTAGGCTCAATTATACCTTCGGTAAGTAATCTTGTTGTCTCCTTTTCTATGAATTCTCTATCGACTGCACTGTACTTCCTTGATTTTGTAGCAATAGGTCGGCATTCACTTGTCAAGGTGACAAATAATTCTGGGGGGATCAACACTTGAAGCAGCTAAACCACAAACTGTATTTGAGTCATTAATTTCTACGGCTGGTCTGCTTCCACCGAAACTTATTTTTATACTATCGTGTCTTTTCATGAAGTCCTGTCCCAAGATAATGTCACAACAGAGTTTATTGAGGACAGACAACTGCATATTCCGATAGAAATGTCCATCAATGTTTAAGTTTACTTTGCAAATTCCTACTATAGGACTACTGAGAGCACTGGATGCCATCGATACACTTCCGGTAGCGTCATTTATATTTACTGACATTAATTTTGCAAATTGTCTATCAATGAAACTTTCAGAACTACCCGTGTCTATCAAGGCTTTGCACGGACGTTCATTCACGCGCACATTTATTACCGCTTTCTTTAAACATTGCGGAGATGCAGCAGTCACGGTTGCTAATATGGGAGTACAAGAGGCAGATGTCCCAGTACTTGTTGTATTAGATTTACACACTTTCGAAAAGTGTCCTTTCTTACTACAGTTATGACAAGAGGCATCCTTTGCCGGACAAAAACGTCTCGCGTGAGCATTATTCCCACAAAAGAAGCACCTTTGTTTACTTCCGGGTCGTTGTGCAGCAGCTGCTGTAATCTTGTCTTCTTCAGTAACGAATTGAAGTTTTGTTGTGTTATCTGGAACACTTTCATCTGGTTTTTGTCCAATCGCGGCTGTCACAGAATATGGCTGAACATACACTTCATTACTGCGTTGAGCTAGATCTAATGTTCGCGCCTGATCAAACATTGTCTTAAGGTCAAGAGTTTTATTTTCCAACAGACGCTGTCGAACAATTTGTGAGCAAAGTCCATTTATAAAAGCGTCCCTTGTGTATTCTTCCTTATATTTATCGGCCGTCACTGGTTGAAAGTTACAATCCTTTGCCAATACTTTAAGTTCTTGTAGAAACTGGTCAAGTGTCTCACCTGTCTGTTGTCTGCGTGTTATCAACAAGTGCCTAGCCAGAACCTCGTTTTTTGGTCGAACATACACAGCTTCTAACAGTGATATAGCGGTATCGTAAGTTTCACATTCACCAATATACTCATATACACGCGGCGAAACAAAATTGATCAACATTATCAGTTTGTCTGGAGCTTCTTCTCCGGCAGAGGTTAAAAAGTTTGTAAAAGTTCGTTTCCAGTGAAACCATTCTTTTGCTGCTGTAGGTGAATCAGGATTGGCATCCAATCGTTCGGGTCTGAGGTATTTATGCATGATGATTTAAGTTGATAAAACTGTAGTGTAGTTAATAATCATTAAAAAGAGTTCTCAAGTAGATACATGATTTATTTATCAACTTAAATCCAAACCATCATTCATGATTACAGGAGTCTATAAAGGAAAGGGAAAGAAACTATTACAATGTCTATTACTAATGACTAACTACCACAAAACCAAATAAACATAATATACTACAGTGTTCTTGATTGAAATGCAGTTAAATTGTTTTCAAAATCTACACCTTCAATTTCATTCTGTTTCAATTTCATATTATTGCGGGAATCTTTTTTCTTTCTGCTCATTTCGACTCTTTTTTCTTTTTCCTTAATAAACTCGTCCTTCTTCTGTCGTCTATAAATCTGTTTCCTTAACACTGCTCTTGAAGGTTCTTCTGTCCGCCTCTCGCGTCGTTTCAGTTGTTATACAGGACTTTATTCTTATCATATTTTTTTAGTTGTCTTTCATTTTCCTTTTGTCGCTTTATATCCCTGTAGTACGCAGCCTTTTCTGGTCCAGATGCAAAAACTAAAAAAAATATAGTTCATGTAACGAGATATTTTTTTTTTATCATTTTATCTTTTATTAAATAAATCGCTTAAACAAATGAAGTTTATTTTCTTTTGGCAGAAAGCACCATTCCTTTTTCCGACTACCATCAATATCATGAATACGAGTTGTATAAAGATTATAAACTGACTTTATTTCCCGAAAGATATACAATTCGATTTTACCGAATATCAAACCATGCATACAAAATAAAAAGTCGAAAAAGGACAAATATGAGATCATGATTACCAAACATATATAAAGATATATATATGACGTATAAACCCGAATATGAGACAGCGTAGAATTTGAATATACATACACAAACACAAACTCATTGCAACATTTTGCGTTTTTATTAAAAGAATAAATTCACTGATTTTACTCTTATTTTCAGTTACCTCCCAGAATTGTTTGTTTATCAATATTTGCTCTAACTTTTCAGCCACGATTTCTGAGAGAAAAATTGGCCTTCAACACTAAATGCTTAATAGTACGTTTGCCCGCGACGATGCAGTTTAATAATACTTTTGACCGCGACGATGCAGTTTGTTTATAAATCACAATGGAAAACACGCTACAGTACATCAACGTATTGTCCTTTAAATAGCATTAATTTTGCTATGTGAAAAACAGACAAATGTCGTATTAATAATGAATAAGTATAAATGTACAGCTAAATTTTCTAATTTCTTTAAAAATGTCTTCAGTTAAGACAAACTGTTTAACGATTTGAAAAGCAGCGTCTTCTATGTAAAATAAGATTGCAGATTTTGGCACTTCTATCACATTCACTGCCAGGCTACCTATAAAACAATAGACAATTTTTCAAATTGGATTGTTTTTTTAAAGTTTGGATGTTCCGAAGTGACAAAGTTTTTCTATAAAAGATCAGTTTGCAGGTGATCTTAGAATGGACAGTATACCAATACATATTTCTCAGTTTCAACAATATTTATGCACGCTTCACATGTTCGTTGATGGATGGAAAGGTCTCTCACTTACAATAATGATATAGTCTTAGATTACTTTTTTTTATATAGATATAAGCCAATCGAAGCACATACTAATGAATTTATATACTGATATTCTCAAATTTTCCTAAAACCGTAAAGAAAGTCCCACAGAAAAAGTTTTTACAATAATGTTCCGAGTATAATATATAAAAAAAAGGGGGGGGGAATACCCTACCCGGAAAATAATATTATTGATATGTATAGGAAAGTTTAAACCACGGAACTGACTGAACTTGACAGTGTTATCTGAAATTCACAACAGGTGATCAAATGAATGATGAAATTTGTGAACTTCACACGGATATCTTTAGAAAACATGCTAATCGAAACAACAGGGGTCACAGGCATCTGTTTGCATGTACAATACTAAATTTTAACGATTCCAACTATCTCATTCATTCGATAAATAAAAAAAATAAAAAAATCTGCAAATACATGTACAATATAAATGCAAGAAGATTTCCGGGGGAGAGTTGGTATGAGTTCCAATGAGACAGCTCTCCGTAAACTTTACCTTAACAATACAAAAATTAAAATAAGTTTCCTTTTTAATACAAATTTTACATAAATGTTCAAGTATAAAATTAAATATATTTCCCGATAGAAACTTCTAAAAGGAGAGAGACAAATTAAAATTAATTATATATATATATAAAATTGATGAAAGAAAATTTGACGTTTAAGATTTCATTCCAAATCCATCTACTACAAAAGATCTTCTGAAAGTGTTACTGCATCTGAAAAATTTAAGATATAAATGACACTTTTCCTGTTTCATCAAAACTAATTGGTCTTTTTATAACATGAAAATAATATATATAAAATATGTATCTATTACTTCTATGTAAATCAGATGAGCATGTTTAAGTATCAAAATTGTTTAGTTACGGCCGCCTAATTATTTAAAAAAAAACCTTTTAAAAAGATATGTAAGAAAATTGCAACAAAAAAAAAATCATTTTAGATGGGATTTCAATTTTTTTAATACGCTTCACGAAAAACATCCAAAAGTCTGAGTTAATGTAGTAGTGAAAGATTTTATATTATCAAAAATAAAGAAAACTGACGGCTGGCCAAAAATATTCTTTTAAATTAAAATTAAAAGATAAAAAAGGCCCCGATTCATTAAATTTTCTAAAATATCAAATATATATCATTGGAAAGATTATAAAGCAAAGAATATATATTTATGCCAATGAATTTATTTCTAAAAATAGTGAAAGATGTAATCATATATGAAAACTCCTTTGCAAACGTTTTTGATTTTGAATTGTATGAAGTAATAGGGAATGAACCACTTTTTTTAAAATGAAAATGGCCGTAACTTCTGCTATCCCGATTCAATTATAAAATATGTCATTAGAAAGCTAAGAAAATGTATTTTCTAATGTGATGCCAATGAAAAAGATATTTATATTTGTTTACTGTCAGCTAACCAAAATTCAATATTTCCTTTAAGGGACTGTTCAATATTTACCAGATGGATGGTCCGGTGCATTCTTAATATTGTTTCATTAAAAAAGCTAACGCCCATCCTTTTAAATTCTGAAAAAAAGTCCTTGCCCATCTATAAAAATCTATAAAAAAAGTCCCTGCCCCTCTAAAACTATAAGACAATCAAAAATGATTTAGGTTCTTTTTCTATTTTAAAGTTTTTAAAATTTTATGTCTTGAAATCAAAGAATAAACTTTGGTGTTAATACAAAATTTAAAATGTGCTAGTTAATTCCATATATATGTATACATTTAGTTCAAATATGAATATTCTTTTATCTGTTCTACTTTTGGAAAAAGAAATTATGGTCCTTTTTAGCAAATATAGGCAGGCATGTTTTTGAATTTGATGCAGCATTTTTCGCCTATTAATTAATTCCCTCAATTTGACAACTAAACACCAAACTATCAAAAAACCTAGCATTCTGTAAGATTGATATATAAATGAGAAAGCTGTACAGTTATATGAAAATCTAAGTTGATTTGAAAAAGTTAAAAAAAAATTTAAAGGTGACCAGTCACCATCCAAATTTGGTCCAAACTTAAAATTGCAGCTTTTTTTTTAAGCTATTAACTAAATCCATAAAAATGACAGCAAAAAAACAAAGTACTAAACAGCCTGGCATTCAGTAAGATCAATATAAAAATGATTTAGCAGTAGAGTTTTATGAAAATGCAAGTTGATTTGAAAAAGTTATGAACAAATTTAAAGATGACTATCTTGAAATAACCTAAAACAGAAAATTTAGCTTTTTCTTAAACCTTTTTATTAAATCCATAAGAATGACAGCAGCACACCAAACTACCAAACAACTTGTAATTCTTTTAGATCAATATATAAATGAAATAGCTGTAAAGTTTTATGGAAATCCATGTTGATTTGAAAAAGTTATAAAAAAAATTAAAGATGACTATCTGGATTTAGCATAAACTGAAAATTTGAGCTTTTTCTTAAACCTTGTTATTAAATCCGTAAGAATTACAGACATACACCAAACTACCAATCAACGTGGCATTCTGTAAGTTCAATATATAAATGAAAAGGCTGTATAGTTTTATGAAAATCCAGGTTGATCTAAAAAAGTTATAAAAAAACATTAAAGATGACTATCAGGGCCGTAACTACCTATGAGGCAGGGGAGGCAGTTGCCTCCCCTGAATTTTCTACATCATTTTTTTGTTTTTGAAGTAATAAAAGGGAAGTGACAATATGTACACGAAGAACTTGAATTTGTACAACACACGTTTACAGTTTTAACAGTGTTATCATGATACGTGATATATATCTGTCATTTTTAGGATTTTTTTTGTCGAAAGTGAACCATTTCAGTATTTGGTTTTTTTTTTTTTTTCGTGTGGCCATCCATCTGTTATTCAATATTTCCTATGTCGTACGAGAACGCATATGAAACTTTGTTATCGGCAATTTTGATTAAAAGTTAACTAATCACATTTATTTACCATGTTTAGGGGCTCAATTAAGCAGAGGAAGTTCCTTTTTTATTGTCAAGATTCAAAGTTTTATTTAGAGTCGAAATTCAATAAACTACATAAATACAAGCTCTAGTGAGCTTTTCAAATCGACTTTTGTGAATCTTTTATGATATCGGAAATTCGTTACCGGCTGAATCAGCTTTTGGATAATTTTTTTAACGTGTCTAGTCAGACAGTACGTCTCCCGATCGTACGAGAACATTATGGTCATTGACTCAATGCCTTAATTAGTAGTTTAACACTCCCATTCGTTGTAGTTCTATATATGTCTATTCAGCTTTCAAACTATGATATTGAAATTCAAGGTCCTCGATAAAAAAAAAATATTCCGTTTGCGTTCTATTATCTTACTTGATATGTTTTTTTATTAACTTACCAGTTTGATTTCTAACAAAAATATCTTTAAATACAGATAATAAGTGTTTGCAAAACAAATTGCTCCCGAGTTTCAAGCATTACTGATGAGTCTTAAAGTAAGGAAATCGAAGGAAAACAGTTCTTTTTTTTCGCCATTTTATTGAGAGAAAAAAATCGGCGGTCACAATGTATTTAATGTTAATAATTATAGTTAAAAGTACGACCTTCAAGACGGAGCCTTGGCTCACCCCGAACAGCAATCTCAGTTTGTTTTTGCAAAAAAAATGCTTCCAGGTTCAAGCAAAACTGATGAGTCTTAAAGTAACGAAGTCGAAGGAAAACGGGTCATTTTAAGCCATTTTACTGAGGGAAAAAAAATCGGCGGGAGGCTGCATCCCAAACCCCCCCCTTTCTAGGGGCCTTAATCGGCGGTCCCAAACCCCTGCCTCCCCTGAAATCGATCCCTAGTTACGGCCCTGACCGTGCAGAATAAAGCATGTAAACTCTTCTTGGGTGTAGGAAAACACACTTCGAATACAGCGACGCGCGGAGATATGGGCTGGATCTCGACCAAGACTAAACTAAGAAAATCGTGTGTACGCTTACTATGTAAACTTTATAGACTTGATGAGAATCGTCTACTAGGTAAGATTTGGAGATGGTCATCCAGAAGAAGAAAAGGTTGGACTTTTGAGGTGAATAAAATTGTGGACAAGGTGGATAGTAATATTGTTGTACAGGACACATTGGCGTTTCTGTGAACAATGCAATGCAAGTGGTCCATGAAAAACTCATCAACTTGGACAATGTAGAATGGCGAAATGAACTTTTAAATGATAAAGGCAACCAAGTAAATGGAAACAAACTTCGTACCTATCGACTTTATAAAGACAATGTTAATGTTGAAACATATACCAGAATAAACATTCCAAAATATCAGAGACGATGCATGGCAATGTTTCGCGCTGGCTCGTTGCCGCTAGCCCTGGAGACCGGGCGTTACTCCAGGCCGCCTACTCCGCTTTAACAGACTTTGTAGATACTGTGAAAAAGATGAAATAGAAACAGAAAATCATTTTCTAATGACATGTCCATTATATTCAGATTTGAGATATGACTTTTTACTCGAATGCGTTAAATATATTGAAAATTTTAACAGTATGAGTTTAAATGATCAATTTGTTAATATCATGAACTGCGAAGAAATACAGCAATCTTTTTGTAATCTTGAGTCTGCATAAATTCTTTTTACGTCGAAAACTTTTCACTTTTAACTAGAGTTAAAACAAGATTAAGGTTAACCTGATTTTTATAACTCTATACTGAAGTATTTTTATTTAATGGATTGCTATTTTATTAACTGTGATAGATCTAGTAACATTATTTTACTTTATTTTTATTCATTACTTTTTAATCGCCAAGTGTATTTTGTTTTTACTTAACAGATAACGTATTTGTAAATTAGTGTTAATACAGATTTTTATAAGAATTTAGTGTAAATATCAGGGCCGTAACTAGGGATCGATTTCAGGGGAGGCAGGGGTTTGGGACCGCCGATTAAGGCCCCTAGAAAGGGGGGGTTTGGGATGCAGCCTCCCGCCGATTTTTTTTCCCTCAGTAAAATGGCTTAAAATGACCCGTTTTCCTTCGACTTCGTTACTTTAAGACTCATCAGTTTTGCTTGAACCTGGAAGCATTTTTTTTGCAAAAACAAACTGAGATTGCTGTTCGGGGTGAGCCAAGGCTCCGTCTTGAAGGTCGTACTTTTAACTATAATTATTAACATTAAATACATTGTGACCGCCGATTTTTTTCTCTCAATAAAATGGCGAAAAAAAAGAACTGTTTTCCTTCGATTTCCTTACTTTAAGACTCATCAGTAATGCTTGAAACTCGGGAGCAATTTGTTTTGCAAACACTTATTATCTGTATTTAAAGATATTTTTGTTAGAAATCAAACTGGTAAGTTAATAAAAAAACATATCAAGTAAGATAATAGAACGCAAACGGAATATTTTTTTTTTATCGAGGACCTTGAATTTCAATATCATAGTTTGAAAGCTGAATAGACATATATAGAACTACAACGAATGGGAGTGTTAAACTACTAATTAAGGCATTGAGTCAATGACCATAATGTTCTCGTACGATCGGGAGACGTACTGTCTGACTAGACACGTTAAAAAAATTATCCAAAAGCTGATTCAGCCGGTAACGAATTTCCGATATCATAAAAGATTCACAAAAGTCGATTTGAAAAGCTCACTAGAGCTTGTATTTATGTAGTTTATTGAATTTCGACTCTAAATAAAACTTTGAATCTTGACAATAAAAAAGGAACTTCCTCTGCTTAATTGAGCCCCTAAACATGGTAAATAAATGTGATGAGTTAACTTTTAATCAAAATTGCCGATAACAAAGTTTCATATGCGTTCTCGTACGACATAGGAAATATTGAATAACAGATGGATGGCCACACGAAAAAAAAAAAAAAACCAAATACTGAAATGGTTCACTTTCGACAAAAAAAATCCTAAAAATGACAGATATATATCACGTATCATGATAACACTGTTAAAACTGTAAACGTGTGTTGTACAAATTCAAGTTCTTCGTGTACATATTGTCACTTCCCTTTTATTACTTCAAAAACAAAAAAATGATGTAGAAAATTCAGGGGAGGCAACTGCCTCCCCTGCCTCATAGGTAGTTACGGCCCTGAATATAGAGTTTTAAAAGTGTCTCATAAGTCAATTTTATGGCTGGGTATTGATTGAATGTTTTATGTGATGATATGTATATTGTGTACTTTATTATGACAATCAATATGTGACACTATAATAAAATAAATTTATCTTATCTGTATAAAATGTATATATATATATATATATTTAGTTATAATACTATGAAACTACAACAAGTCTTTACTATTTATTGTTGAAATAAGCTTAACAAATCATATTGCCCAGTATTGCCCAGTATTACCCATTTCTGGGAGTTTTGCCCAGCCCGGGAAAACCCGGATTTCCCCGCCCAGTAAAACCCGGGAGGGTAATACTTTGCCAACCCTGTTGGCATTTCTTGGTAACATGATATTTCTTATTTACGTTTTGTTGGCCGACGCATTTTTCAAATGACAATTAATAGCGACATCTTAATGGGAACCAGTTGTGCTCCTCATGTCTTGTTTTTAGAAGGCAAATGACACAGTTATTCTCAAGAAAATGTAATGAGAACTTTGATGGATAGTTATCTCATGGCCGGATAGTTGTTTCATTAGCGATGATCATACCACGTATACTGTATCTCCGTACGTCTTTTTTTTTTTTTTTAGCTTTATCGTGTAACTTCACCATTTGTGTTCACGTTCAGCTATACAACTGATATGTCTGGTCACTAATTAATTCAAAACATTGGGATTATTTTGAACTCGAAATAAAGAATAATGTAGATCATCGGCAGCAAGTAAACTGTTTCACTGAGAACTTGGCAGAGTTACATCTTTTAAAGAGTTAATTTTCCATGTGAACTTTTATACAACTTGTAAAAGTGGAATATATTTTGAGAAACAGACGAAGGATAATCAAAAGTGAACGAACATTAACAGCATCATGCCGTGTTCTATGACCATTCTAGTTGCATCTGCACATCGTGAATATATTTTATATATTAAGTTGATACTATATTACTAGTATTGCGTTTCGTGATAGCTATCAATAATGAATGACGGGTTTTTAATGAAAAAGTTGGAGTCGTCTCTTCGGAAATGTCATAAGTTCACAATCAGTTTATATGGAGTTTCATTAGTGGCAAGTTTTCGGGTTTAACTTAATTAATTGCAGTGGTTTGTGATATAAGCTCTCTGTATGTTCGCCTTAAATTCTTCTTGCAAGTTTAAATTGCATTCTTATTACATGCATTATGTCAGGGACTTTCTATACTAGTTTATGTGTTTCTCTGTTTTATTTTCTAACTTTTTATTATCACACATCTGTAATTCAGTTTACTTGGGATCGGTTTACTTCATATGATAGGAAGACTGAAGATATGGGAAATACGTTCAGCTAGATGATGAACATGAGAAAACAATATATATATATAATCATAATGTTAAATGTTTCTCTTTGTAATTTTATTCGGATGTAGTATTTCAGAAAAGATGCTATGCTTATAATTATTTGGTATATCAGATAAAATAAGACTCATCGGATTGATTGATTGTCGGTTGCTTAACGTCCAGTGGCAAATATTTTATGCATGTTCAGGACGAAGACTCATAGGAAGCACTCGAGTAAAAAAAAAGCGTTTGACCCAAGCATCTGTTGCATAAAGTGTTTATATATTTGCATTAAAAATGTGCTCACGCTCAACGCTTTTACATTCCCTTAAAGGTTTTAAAGAGACGTTGTCAATTCAATGTGAAACCTGAAAATTACTAGAAAAAGCAAGATTTTATTAGCTTTGTTTCCAAATACTTATTTATTGTGGACATTATTTTGATGGGCATTGGCAGACATGGATGTTTTAAAACAGTACATGATCGTTATAGGCTAAGCAAATACATATAAAAACAGATTATAAAAAAGAAGATGTGGTATGATTGCCAATGAGACAACTCTCCACAAGAGACCAAATGACACAAAAATTAACAATTATAGGTCCCCACACGGCCTTCAACAATGAGAAAAGCCCATACCGATAGTTAGCTGAAAACGGCCGATGCTAAAGTATCGTAAATCCATTTTGGATTAAAATATCACTTTTATGAAGATAAAACAAAATGAGAGTACTGATTGGACTTAAAGGCAGTGATACTGTTCTCGTTGATTTGGTAAGTATTTCAAATAGTTGTATATTTATGGAATATCTATGTAAAATATAAAAGATAGTACTTGAATATAAGCATGCTGTCTGCACTTTGGTCATGTTGTTGTCTCTCTAACATATTTCCCATTTCCATTTTCAATTTAATACTGAGGACAGTGCAGGTAAAATTAAATTGATGTGATTGACTTTTTATACCGTAATTATCGAATTGATATTTGTGTTTAAAACGAGATTGAATAAAGATAGAAAAGTAAAACTATGTGTCTGAATTTTGTAACGTTAGTCAGTTGTGTTGTATATGTGTGTGATGTATGATTTCACAGTTTTGGCTGTTGAATCGATATCTAAATTATTGTCACTTCTGTTTGGGTAGATCAATCAATGTTGTCAATATGACGGAACTATATTAACAATTACCAAACAAGTGGTGGTTTAGTTAGCTCATACGCAACTATTATCAGCACCCGCAGTGCGCATGCGCTAAATTTGATCGCAATCGATATCGATAAATTTACTATAGATTATTAGGGACCGTTCAATATTTATCAGATGGATGGGCCGGTGCAAAATGGGGCAGGGCAAGCACTTTTTTTGTGGAAATATTTGGATGGGCGAGAACTTTTTTTAAAATATTTAGTGGATGGGCCAGAACATATTTTATAGGAAAATTTTTTATCCATTTTATCGGTGTGTAAGAAATTTCTTTTGCGGGCACTCAAAAACTGGTAGCTTGGTTCATTTCTGACAACTTTAAGGATTTAATTAAGGATTAAAAAAGCTATTAGCCTAAAATTTTCTGTTCGGACTATCTTATAAATTATTTTGACCTTATGGAATACCAAGTTTGGTGTATTGCTGTTAAATTTATGGATTTAATTAATAGGTAAGAAAAAAAGCTAAATTTTTTAGTTAGGGATAAATTCAGATAGTCAACTTTAATTTTTTTGTAAATTTTTCAAATCAACTTGGATTTTTAAAAACCTATACAGCTTATTCATTAATATATTGATCTTATAGGAAATCAGGTTGTTTGGTAGTTAGGTGTATTGCTGTTAAATTTATGGATTTTATTAATAGGTAAGAAAAAAAGCTCAAATTTTCATTTTAGGCTAAATTCAGATAGTCAACTTTAATTTTTCTTATAACTTTTTCAAATCAACTTGGATTTTCATAAAACTCAAGAGCTATCTCAATTATATATTGATCTTACAGAAAGCCAGTTTGTTTGGTACTTTGGTGTATTGCTGTCATTTTTATGGATTTTATAAATAGGTAAAAAAATCTAGAATTTTAAGTTTAGGCTGAATCTAGATAGTCAGGGCCGTAACTAGGGATCGATTTCAGGGGAGGCAGGGGTTTGGGACCGCCGATTAAGGCCCCTAGAAAGGGGGGGTTTGGGATGCAGCCTCCCGCCGATTTTTTTTCCCTCAGTAAAATGGCTTAAAATGACCCGTTTTCCTTCGACTTCGTTACTTTAAGACTCATCAGTTTTGCTTGAACCTGGAAGCATTTTTTTTGCAAAAACAAACTGAGATTGCTGTTCGGGGTGAGCCAAGGCTCCGTCTTGAAGGTCGTACTTTTAACTATAATTATTAACATTAAATACATTGTGACCGCCGATTTTTTTCTCTCAATAAAATGGCGAAAAAAAAGAACTGTTTTCCTTCGATTTCCTTACTTTAAGACTCATCAGTAATGCTTGAAACTCGGGAGCAATTTGTTTTGCAAACACTTATTATCTGTATTTAAAGATATTTTTGTTAGAAATCAAACTGGTAAGTTAATAAAAAAACATATCAAGTAAGATAATAGAACGCAAACGGAATATTTTTTTTTTTATCGAGGACCTTGAATTTCAATATCATAGTTTGAAAGCTGAATAGACATATATAGAACTACAACGAATGGGAGTGTTAAACTACTAATTAAGGCATTGAGTCAATGACCATAATGTTCTCGTACGATCGGGAGACGTACTGTCTGACTAGACACGTTAAAAAAATTATCCAAAAGCTGATTCAGCCGGTAACGAATTTCCGATATCATAAAAGATTCACAAAAGTCGATTTGAAAAGCTCACTAGAGCTTGTATTTATGTAGTTTATTGAATTTCGACTCTAAATAAAACTTTGAATCTTGACAATAAAAAAGGAACTTCCTCTGCTTAATTGAGCCCCTAAACATGGTAAATAAATGTGATGAGTTAACTTTTAATCAAAATTGCCGATAACAAAGTTTCATATGCGTTCTCGTACGACATAGGAAATATTGAATAACAGATGGATGGCCACACGAAAAAAAAAAAAAAACCAAATACTGAAATGGTTCACTTTCGACAAAAAAAATCCTAAAAATGACAGATATATATCACGTATCATGATAACACTGTTAAAACTGTAAACGTGTGTTGTACAAATTCAAGTTCTTCGTGTACATATTGTCACTTCCCTTTTATTACTTCAAAAACAAAAAAATGATGTAGAAAATTCAGGGGAGGCAACTGCCTCCCCTGCCTCATAGGTAGTTACGGCCCTGACGGTCGAGATTTGGCTAAAGTTTTTAAAGCCCCAAATTCCACTTCCGTAGAGGAGTATAGGCTCTACCATAGTTGAATAAAGTTTGCTAAATACACTGTGGGTCACACCACCGGCTGATATCACTTTTCCATATACCACTCCAAGAGCTCGACTAGCTGACTTTGCGAGCTCTTTTGCATTCTTTTGAAACGTTATATGCTCATCAAGCCACACACCTAGATATTAATTTTTGTACGAGTCTGTGAACTGTATCGATTGACCACCACAAGAAAATTGTACTTCGTGAGATTGTCATTGTAGAAGGTCTGAAATGGATAACTTTTGTCTTATCACCATTTATAGTTAACTTCCAATTTTCACACCATTCGGTAACCGTATCCATCATTCGCTGTAAACTAATTTCATCAGGAGCCAGCAACACTATGTCGTCTGCATATAATAAAACACTGAGCATAGAGTTGTCATCTGTAAACCACATTTTAGATCGTTGATTTTGCTGGCTAAATCGTTTATAAAAACAGAAAACAACGTGGGAGACAGTATACAGCCCTGTTTCACACCGCTAGAAACGTCAAACCACGGGGTATTGTCACTGTTAACCCGTACAGTACATTGTACGTCTGTATAAAGAGATTGAACTGCACTTAAGAATTCACCACAGATGCCCAACGCTTGTAACTTATACCAGAGTAATTAATATACGGTCTACCGTGTCGAAAGCCTTTTTCATGTCTATACAGATAACCATTGAGAGTCATTTCTAGAAGATAAAAAATTCAATTTCATTATCTTCTCTACTTAAATTTCTTGTAGGCAAAATACAAGATTTACACATTTTAGGATTCCTTGTTAATTTCCAAGCATTGTTTCAATAATCTATACATTTTATTACAGTGTTTTTGTGGATTGTAAATTAAATTGCTATATATGCAATCATGATTGCTAAATAAACACCCTACAGGGTCTTATCATTAACTCTTATAGAAATGAAAAGGCTGATTATTGTTATATAAACATATCTATGTTCTAATCTGAATAATTACTTGTTAATTAGTAAGTAATTTTTATTACATGTAATTGGTCAATTCTTTATATTTATAGCTATATATATATAGTTGAAAAAAAATAATCTCAGAGTTGTTAGAATAATTCTTTCTCAAATGTATAGTATACACTTGTACATTTGTACATGTATGTCTTATAGGACTCTCAAACAAGTAAACGTACATGTAGTTATAAATAAAAATAGGTTTATATATATCTTAAATGTATTGCATTTTGTGTTTGATAAATGAATCCTCTTTAAAATTCAGGCCAGTATTCTATATTACCCATTATTGCCCAGTATTACCCAGTAAAACCCGGCTTTTACCATTATTTCCCACTGGGCTGGGCAATACTCATAAAACCCGGGTTTTCCCAGTATTTCCCACTGGGCTGGGCAATACTCATAAAACCCGGGTTTTTGCCAACCCTGAATGCCAACCAAAATATTGTTTTCAACTAAGTACTAAATTTGTTTCTCAATACATTTGTATAATGTATTCAATAATAAATAATCATATCGTTATTGTAAGATTATCTACGATCAGTTTTGATCTATTTGGAGGTCTATACTCTATATGGTAGATTTCTAAACTGCATGGACTTATATACACCCTGCAGGATCCTGCAGGTGCGCTTTACAATTTTCTGGGCCAAACTCAATATCGAATAATTGAAAGTTTTCAGCAGAAAAAAAATCAACGTTTTATTGCATAAGAGTGCATTTGTTTGTGTTCTTGTGAATTATTCGTGCATACATTGTAGTTCTAGTTCTAAGTAGCAGAAACTATCCCTACAGAGCTGGTATCGCACCGTTTCTAAAAATGGAACAAAGATAGGACCAATGAAATTAGCTGTTCTTTTGAAAATGACTTCCGTTATTGTTTAAACGGAATTTAATTGGATATCCTTCAACCGGAAGAGTGTTCCATGTGATATTCTCTACGTCATTAGGAATCCCTCGCCTTAGTTCCTAACGTCGTTGTCTGAATGAATGTAAAACAATCCTAATTTACTACACAGACATATACAGATTTATCCAAATGTAGTATTATGGCTGGTGTTTTTGACCTAGAGCTTCATGATACCCCTGAAGGGGAGGAGGATATTTCAGACGACGATTATTTTGAGCCTGATGACGAACCAGTACGTATGGTGCCTTTATTAAACAGTTTAAAAAATTATATGACACACCGATGATGCAACTTTTAATATCTTAACCAAGTGTGTATTTTCAAAGATAAAAGCTTCTTTAAAAAAATCTATGATGGTGTTCACAGTCTTTTTCTTTAACCTCACCATGCTTACCTGTTGATCTACCATCCACCTAAATATGAATTCCTTTCAGTTAAAAAACCATACAAAACATAGTGGGTCTCATTGGGGTCTAAGCGTGACACAGAATTGCCTATTTTGTGGTTAGCGTGACAAGTAAAAGTCAAATATTATTGTGCCGTGAAAAGGGGAAATGAAGTCTAGCGAGACACGGGTAATTACAAAAAAGTGAGAATTGCTTACAAACATTGGGTCATTGTACATAGTGTAAGTGGGATACAGGCATCTGATAAAACAGTAACCTGGATCTGGGATCAGAACCCCCAATAAGACCCCCAACATATATACATGTAGTAGTCTAAACATATTTTTTGGGATTCTTGGCCAATTGACCTATTCGGCTGTTGACCTATTGGTGTCATACAAAATCTCTCTGTCAAATGTCTGTGTTGTGGCTTCCAACATTTTCTTGTGTGTTGTTATATAGACCTTTAATATTGCATTTTGGAAATATGTGCCTCCTGAACCGAGAACCAAAATCTCTTGAATTATTGCATTTGTATTGAAGTTATAAACATGATTAAACAATCACTTTTGCATTTTCTATTATTACCTCAAAATTTTATAAGAACCTTGGTGATGTCCAGTTATGGCGGACATCTAGCATCGATTAGATAGTCTCCTTTATTTAATATACAATCAATACAATAAAATCATTCAATGCCATTGTGTTTGAATAGGTAAAATAATGAAATGTTAACATGGTTAAAGGTACTACATGTAGTTGTTAAGATTGAGTACAAATTGACAGAGGTACAAGTTTACATCTATTTAATAAGGATAATTGCCCCTTTTAGCATATAACATGTATAAGGTATTCATGAATTGATTGATGATAAACACCCCTTCAAGCTCTTCATGTAATGTGCAATTATTTGTTGCCATGGGTTTATATTGGTAGAGGAAGCTGAACAGAACCAAACATTTACTATGGTCTATACAGAAAAACGGGCAATCATAGTCGAGTTTAAGAGTCAAACGCACCTTCCATGTGCAGGATTTGAAATCACAACCTTGAGTGTTGACAGGGTAGATAAAAAGTAGTTCAACTTCATTTTGTACTTGGACAACTTGGCAATCAAGGCCCTGTGTAAGGTGTTAAAATAAACTCATTTGGGATTCTGAGTCTGGACTACAAGACAGCGCTCCAATCTAGAAATAAAAAAAAAAGGATTAGTATTGAAGGCCTTAATGATTTCAGTGTCTTGCGGTAGATCCTACCAAGTAGAATATTACAAATACAATGTAAGACACATTTTGTGGTTTGATCTGTCAGACATTGCCTTAAACCACCATGAATCCACAGGTTGTATCCTCTGTTTCTTTGCAATATTGTATTTTAGTTTATACATGTAGATTTAATCTAGAGTGCTTTTGTATAGTATAATCTGAATCACTACAATGTATGAGTATAGTGTAAGAGTAATCTTTTAAGTTACAAAAAATGTAAAATTAAAAAACACTCACATGTACATCATCATGATCATGATGTACATTTTGTACATGAATAACCTAGCTGGAATGATTTTTAACCCAAATTCAAATTTGGGCTTCATCTGTTGGACATGTTCGATGTGTAAATTTGTCTTTTAATAATCATGATAATCAAGAATCAGGAGTTTAAAAAGATCAAGATGCTCCATCTTAAGAATATCCCAACTCCTTTGCTATGTCAGTGTCTTTAGTAATGTTTTGGATTTCAATGAGCGTTCTATGTACATGTATTATACAATGTAAGTATGACTGGTAAATTATAAATTTAAGTCGAGGAAGTTACCACAAATAACTTACATTGTAAAACCTTTTGTAAATGTAGATTTGGTTTGGGAATTTGACTGTACATGTATTTAGAAAACTTGAGAGTTCGGGAAAATTGGTGGTCCTCAGGATTTTACCACCAAAATTTTGCATAGGACTGACACAATTTTAGTATTTTTCAATAGAATTCATAGTGAGGACCAGTAGATTTTCTTCAAGGACCACCAGGGAAAAAAAGATTTTGCGAACTCTGAAACTTATTATAAATATGATCTATGTTAACTTATATATTGGATCTTTTAAATGAGCTTATTAAAAGGTTGCCAATTCCACATTGTAGTACAATGTATAATTAAGTGACAGTGCAATATAAATTATTTTTGATTTTGTTATAATAGAAACTAAAATGCAGCATAATGTTATTGTTATACTCCTATGAACATTTGTTGATACCTTTATTTTCACATTCCACAAGGTCATGTTTATCCCTGACTGTTTATCATTTCTGAAGTAGTACACTAAATCCATAGGATGTTCTATACATGATTTTTATACGACCGCAAAATTTGAAAAATTTTTCGTCGTATATTGCTATCACGTTGGCGTCGGCGTCGTCGTCCGGCGTCCGAATACTTTTAGTTTTCGCACTCTAACTTTAGTAAAAGTGAATGGAAATCTATGAAATTTTAACACAAGGTTTATGACCACAAAAGGAAGGTTGGTATTGATTTTGGGAGTTTTGGTCCCAACATTTTAGGAATTAGGGGCCAAAAAGGGCCCAAATAAGCATTTTCTTGGTTTTCGCACTATAACTTTAGTTTAAGTTAATAGAAATCTATGAAATTTTGACACAAGGTTTATGACCACAAAAGAAAGGTTGGGATAGATTTTGGGAGTTTAGGTTTCAACAGTTTAGGAATTAGGGGCCAAAAAAGGGCCCAAATAAGCATTATTCTTGGTTTTCGCACAATAACTTTAGTTTAAGTAAATAGAAATCAATGAAATTTAAACACAATGTTAATGACTACAAAAGGAAGGTTGGTATTGATTTTGGGAGTTTAGGTCCCAACAGTTTAGGAATTAGGGGCCAAAAAGGGACCCAAATAAGCATTTTTCTTGGTTTTCGCACCATAACTTTAGTATAAGTAAATAGAAATCTATGAAATTTAAACACAAGGTTTATGACCATAAAAGGAAGGTTGGTATTGATTTTGGGAGTTTTGGTCCCAACAGAATAAGGGGCCCAAAGGGTCCAAAATTAAACTTTGTTTGATTTCATCAAAATTGAATAATTGGGGTTCTTTGATATGCCGAATCTAACTGTCATGACTGTGTATGTAGATTCTTAACTTTTGGTGCCGTTTTCAAATTGGTCTACATTAAGGTCCAAAGGGTCCAAAATTAAACTTAGTTTGATTTTGACAAAAAATGAATCAGTTAGGTTCTTTGATATGCTGAATCTAAAAATGTACTTAGATTCTTGGATTATTGGCCCAGATTTCAAGTTGGTCCAAATCGGGGTCCAAAATTAAACTTTGTTTGATTTCATAAAAAATTGAATAAATGGGGTTCTTTGATATACCAAATCTAACTGTGTATGTAGATTCTTCATTTTTGGTCCTGTTTTCAAATTGGTCTACACTAAAGTCCAAAGGGTCCAAAATTAAACCTAGTCTGATTTCAACAAAAATTGAAATCTTGGGGTTCTTTGATATGCTGAATCCAAAAATGTACTTAGATTTTTATACGACCGCAAATTTTGAAAAAATTTTCGTCGTATATTGCTATCACGTTGGCGTCTGCGTCGTCATCGTCGTCGTCGTCGTCGTCGTCCGTCGTCCGAATACTTTTAGTTTTCGCACTCTAACTTTAGTAAAAGTGAATAGAAATCTATGAAATTTTAACAGAAGGTTTATGACCATAAAAGGAAGGTTGGTATTGATTTTGGGAGTTTTGGTCCCAACATTTTAGGAATAAGGGGCCAAAAAGGGCCCAAATAAGCATTTTCTTGGTTTTCGCACCATAACTTTAGTTTAAGTTAATAGAAATCTATGAAATTTTGACACAAGGTTTATGACCACAAAAGAAAGATTGGGATTGATTTTGGGAGTTTTGGTTTCAATAGTTTAGGAATAAGGGGCCAATAAAGGGCCCAAATAAGCATTTTTCTTGGTTTTTGCACAATAACCTTAGGTTAAGTAAATGGAAATCTATGAAATTTAAACACAATGTTTATGACCACAAAAGGAAGGTTGGTATTTATTTTGGGAGTTTAGGACCCAACAGATTAGGAATTAGGGGCCAAAAAGGGACCCAAATAAGCATTTTTCTTGGTTTTCGCACTATAATGTTAGTATAAGTAAATACAAATCTATGAAATTTAAACACAAGGCTTAAGACCATAAAAGGAAGGTTGGTATTGATTTTGGGAGTTTTGGTCCCAACAGTTTAGGAAAAAGGGGCCCAAAGGGTCCAAAATTAAACTTTGTTTGATTTCATCAAAATTGAATAATTGGGGTTCTTTGATATGCCGAATCTAACTGTATATGTAGATTCTCAACTTTTGGTCCCGTTTTCAAATTGGTCTACATTAAGGTCCAAAGGGTCCAAAATTAAACTTAGTTTGATTTTGACAAAAAATGAATCGGTTGGGTTCTTTGATATGTTGAATCTAAAAATGTACTTAGATTCTTGATTATTGAAGTTTTTTTGGTCCAGTTTTCAAATTGGTCTACATTAAGGTCCAAAGGGTCCAAAATTAAACTTTGTTTGATTTCATCAAAAATTGAATCCTTGGGGTTCTTTGATATGCCAAATCTAACTGTGTATGTAGATTCTTCATTTTTGGTCCTGTTTTCAAATTTCAAATTCTACATTAAAGTCCAAAGGGTCCAAAATTAAACTAAGTTTGATTTTAACAAAAATTGAATTCTTGGGCCTCTTTGATATGCTGAATCTAAACATGTACTTAGATTTTTGATTATGGGCCCAGTTTTCAAGTTGGTCCAAATCAGGATCTAAAATTATTATATTAAGTATTGTGCAATAGCAAGTCTTTTCAATTGCACAGTATTGTGCAATGGCAAGAAATATTTAATTGCACAATATTGTGAAATAGCAAATTTTTTTTTAATTAGAGTTATCTTTCTTTGTCCAGAATAGTAAGCAAGAAATATCCTATTTGTGCAATAGCAAGAATTTTTTTTATTTGGAGTTATCTTTCTTTGTCCAGAATCAACTTAAATCTTTGTTATATACAATATACAATGTATATACACTTTTTACTACCAACTGATAAATTTAAATAATCTTTACCATTCAGTGATAACAAGCAGTTTTTTTACATCTTAATATTTTATGATGTATTTAAATGAGTAGTTATTGTTGCAAACTCCATTAGAAATTTGAATTGATATCAGTTTTGAAAAAGGGAAACGGGGATGTGAAAAAAAGGGGGGGGGGGGGTAAATTTTTCTCATTTCAGATTTCATAAATAAAAAGAAAATTTCTTCAAACATTTTTTTGAGAGGATTAATATTCAACAGCATAGTGATTTGCTCAAAGGCAAAAAAAACCTTTTAAGTTTATTAGACCACATTCATTCTGTGTCAGAAACCTATGCTGTGTCAACTATTTAATTTTAGATTTAAAAAGTTTGAAGAAGAAATCTTTAATTGATTTGTAAAATCTTGGCATTTGTTTTGTGTAAAAAAAAACCATGTAATGTCAAAAATTTGATCACAATCCAAATTCAGAGCTGTATCATGCTTGAATGTTTTGTCCATACTTGCCCCAACTGTTCAGGGTTCGACCTCTGCGGTCGTATAAAGCTGCGCCCTGCGGAGCACCTGGTTTATTATGGGCCCAGTTTTCAAGTTGGTCCAAATCAGGATCTAAAATTATTATATTAAGTATTGTGCAATAGCAAGTCTTTTCAATTGCACAGTATTGCGCAATGGCAAGAAATATCTAATTGCACAATATTGTGAAATAGCAAATTTTTTTTTAATTAGAGTTATCTTTCTTTGTCCAGAATAGTAAGCAAGAAATATCTAATTGCAAAATATTGTGCAATAAAAAGATTTTTTTTTAATTGGAGTTATATATCTTTCTTTGTCCAGAATCAACTTAAATCTTTGTTATATACAATATACAATGTATATTCACTTTTTACTACCAACTGATAAATTATAATAAATAACATTCAGTGATAACAAGCAGTTTTTTTTACATCTTAATATTTTATGATGTATTTAAATGAGTAGTTATTGATGCAAACTCCATTAGAAATTTTAATTGAGATTAGTTTTGGAATAAGGGAAAGGGGGATGTGATTAAAAAAAATGGGTTCAATTTTTCTCATTTGAAATTTCATAAATAAAAAAGAAAATTTCTTCAAACATTTTTATGCCCCACCTACGATAGTAGAGGGGCATTATGTTTTCTGGTCTGTGCGTCCGTCCATCAGGGTTTGACACTAACATTAGTGGTGATGTAGTCCACAGGACTACCAAGAAAAAATTTGGGGTAGTCCTGGTAGTCCACCTCTATCACCGGTGAGGGCCGCAACGCGGCCCGAACTAGCTAGGGGGGTTTGGGGGCATGCCCCCCCAAGAAAATTTTTCGAAATAAGATGCAATTTCCTGCCATCTGAGCACCTCAAAAGCACACAAATGTTCATTTGAGTTTTGAAAATATTTTGTTTTTTTTTCAGATAAATTAAAGTTGACATTCAGTGAATAAATTTTATTACTCCTGAACTTTTACCGTCAGAAAATTTTGAAAAATGAAATGCAAAATCTGCAATCTGAGACAATTTCTAAGGCCTTGTTAGGTGGAGTTATTTGACCTTTTATTCCAGGATTATTTAGAAAAAAAAGGATAAAAATAAGTCAAAGTTTTCATTAATTCTTCAAACAGTTTATAAGATTTTTCTTGTAGTGATACAATGTCTTTGTTTGTGAACTAGAGGTTAACTTCATCATCACTGTTAAAAGCAATTCAGTGGATATGTTGCTATTATTTTATAATGGTTATATTCTCCCACTGATAGATTATTGTTGTATTATTTGGAATGGTTGTGCTAAAAATGAGCTAGTCAGAATAATAAAATTGCAGAAAAGGGCTGCAAGACTTATTTTAGATGCTGATCCACTTTTATCATCAGCTCCACTGTTTAAACAGCTTGGATGGATGACAGTAGAGAACAGAATCTCATACCACAAATCAGTTTTGATGCATAAATGCCTTAAGAATGAAGCCCCGGTATATATCCCTGAAAAGTTTAAAGAAATGCCAGAAATAAACCAATATAATTGTTTGAGAAATGCCTCTTGCAAAAATTTACAAGTTCCAAAAGCCAAAACAGAGCTTTTAAGAAATCTTTTATATATTCAGGATCTATTTTATGGAGTAACTTACCAATATCCCTGAAAAAATCAACCTCAAGTACAAGCTCATTCAAAAAAGATTTAAAAAAATTACTTGATGGAACATTAAGAAGCTGTGCATTTTTTATATGCATAATAATTTTCACACATTTACTCAAACTTATGATATTGTTGATGCCAATACTATACATGTCATATATGAATTTGTAACTTTTACCTGTTTTGAAAATTGTATATTTCATAACAATTTTTTATTTCATTATTCATGTATGTGTGTCTGTTTGATATTTTGTAATTGTTTGTTATATTTCATTGTATTTCATGAGGGCCTCAGGGAAGATTAGCTTTACAGCTAACTGTTTAAACCCTCTTTAAATAAATAATTTTTATTATAATCATTATTATTAAATCAAAATGCCTTTAATACCATTTTGAATGACATGCATATATGGGTTTTTTTAATAAGAAAGCCACCAAAAAATATTGTTGGCTTTTTTTTCAAACTACCTCTTCCTGTTTCTTTTTTTAGGGGTAATAATTTTTTTTCCAAATTTGGGAAGTATTTTTTTTTAACTCTGACATCTACGTTTTTATTGCTGACCTTTGCTGTCTAATCTGCAGTTTCTTCACATTTTGGTTATCAGACATTTTCATTTTACATTGAAAATCCCATGTGTTACAAACACTGTGAAGATTTTGATCAGAAATCTTGATCTCAAAAGTGCTTTCATAATAACAATATAAAATTTACGTTCTTCCAAATGCCATCACTGTCTTTGAAAAATGTAAACATAATTGGGAGGACTTTTATGCCAATTTTTAGCATTGAAATAGCCAGACCATATACAAATTTCCAGGTGGTCCACAGGACTACTGATTAACCATGTTTTGGTAGTCCTCCTAGATTTTAGGGGGGCACCGGACTACCGGACTACCGTTAGTGTCGAACCCTGTCCATCCGTCTGTTCGTTCGTCCGTCCGTTCGTCCGTCCGTCTGTCCCGCTTCAGGTTAAAGTTTTTGGTCAAGGTAGTTTTTGATGAAGTTGAAGTCCAATCGACTTCAAACTTAGTACACATGTCCCCTATGATATGATCTTTCTAATTTTAATGCCAAATTAGAGTTTTTACCCCAATTTCACGGTCCACTGAACATGGAAAATGATAGTGCGAGTGGGGCATTCGTGTACTGAGGACACATTCTTGTTTTGAGAGGATTAATATTCAACAGCATAGTGAATTGCTCTAAGAGAAAACAAAAATTTTAAGTTCATTAGAACACATTCATTCTGTGTCAGAAACCTATGCTGTGTCAACTATTTAATCACAATCCAAATTTAGAGCTGAATCCAGCTTGAATGTTGTGTCCATACTTGCCCCAACCGTTCAGGGTTCAACCTCTGCGGTCGTATAAAGCTACGCCCTGCGGAGCATCTGGTTCCTTTAGTTGAACTTTCAATGGTTATAAGCATTCAACTAGCTTTATGTGGCTGCTAGTATTTTGTGTCCTTTCAACTCCTTCATGATTTTATTTGTTGTTTTTGTGCTTTGTATATATCGCTCTGATGAGTTATGGTGAGGGTTTGACACCCTCAAACACAATTAAACAGTCATGTTTAACCCTGCAAATTTCTGCATTTTCCAGTCCCAAGTCAGTAGCAGTCTACGTTGTAGCTGTATATACATGTACGTGTAATGTCTAATGATGTATCACATATGTTTTATGTTGTGTACATAAATCAGGTCATTATTAGTCTTTTTTCCTTTACATTTTATTTTACATTTTTTATTAAATGGTCTTTTATAAATTTTATAGCTTATTTGCTGTGCTTTTGGTTTTGCTAATTTTTCAAGGTCGTACAATTACCATCATGATTGTAGTTGACTATATTTGCTTACAGTTATGTCCTTCAGTCTGGTGTCTTTTAAGATATACTAAAATAAAATATTCTTATATAACCATATAACATACCAGTATATATTGTTATTTTTTTTCTCAAAACAGACATATTGTGGTATTCTTCAATTATGAAGTTATAGATTTTAGTTCAGATCAAACAGTAGAAGAAACATAGTCAAAAAGCAAATTTGTCATGTTAAATAGGAAGAAGCAAGCAAATTGTTTTTATACAACCGCAAAATTTAAAAAAATTTTGGTCGTATATTGGTATCACGTTGGCGTCGTCGTCCGAATACTTTTAGTTTTCGCACTCTAACTTTAGTAAAAGTTAATAGAAATCTATGAAATTTTAACACAAGGTTTATGACCACAAAAGGAAGGTTGGGATTGATTTTGGGAGTTTTGGTCCCAGTATTTTAGGAATTAGGGGCCAAAAAGGGCCCAAATAAGCATTTTCTTGGTTTTTGCACTATAATTTTAGTTTAAGTAAATAGAAATCTATGAAATTTTGACACAAGGTTTATGACCACAAAAGGAAGGTTGGGATTCACTTGATTTTGGGAGTTTTAGTTCAAACAGTTTAGGAATTAAGGGCCCAAATAAGCATTATTCTTGGTTTTCGCACAATAACTTTAGTAAAAGTAAATAGAAACCAATAAAATTTAAACACAAGGTTTATGACCACAAAAGAAAGGTTGGGATTGATTTTGGGAGTTGAGGGCTGAACAGTTTAGGAATTAAGGGCCAAAAAGGGTCCCAGTAAGCATAATTCTTGGTTTTCGCACCATAACTTTAGTATAAGTAAATAGAAATCTATGAAATTTAAACACAAGGTTTATGATCACTAAAGGAAGGTTGGGTTTGATTTTGGGAGTTTCGGTCCAAACAGTTTAGGAATAAGGGGCCCAAAATTGAACTTTGTTTGATTTCATCAAAAATTGAATAATTGGGGTTCTTTGATATATGCCGAATCTAACTGTGTATGTAGATTCTTAATTTTTGGTCCCGTTTTCAAATTGGTCTATATTAAGGTCCAAAGGGTCCAAAATTAAACTTAGTTTGATTTTAACAAAAATTGAATCCTTGGGGTTCTTTGATATGCTGAATCTAAAAATGTACTTTGATTTTTGATTATTGACCCAGTTTTCAAGTTGGTCCAAATCAGGGTCCAAAATTAAACTTTGTTTAATTTCATCAAAGATTTAATAATTGGGGTTCTTTGATATGCCAAATCTAACTGTGTATGTAGTTTCTTTAATTTTTAGTCCCGTTTCAAATTGGTCTACATTAAAGTCCAAAGGGTTCAAATTAAACTAAGTTTGATTTTAACAAAAAATTGAATTCTTTTGCTTTTTTGATATGCTGAATCTAAACATGTACTTAGATTTTTGATTATGGGCCCAGTTTTTCAGTTGGTTCAAAACAGGATCCAAAATTATTATATTAAGTATTGTGCAATAGCAAGAAATGTTCAATTGCACAGTATTGTGCAATAGCAAGAAATCTTCAATTGCACAGTATTGTGCAATAGCAAATATTTTCAATAGCACAGTATTGCGCAATAGCAAGAAATATCTAATTGCACAATATTGTACAATAGCAAGAAATTTTCAATTGATTGGAGTTATCTTTCTTTGTCCAGAATAGTAGTTGAATCAACTTAAATCATTGTTTTATACAATAAACAATGTATATTCACTTTTACTACCAACTGATAAATTAAAACAATCTTTACCATTCAGTGATAACAAGCACCTTTTGTTACATTTTAATATTTTATGATGTATTTAAATGAGTAGTTATTGTTTCAAACTCATTTCAGATTTCATAAAAAAAAATTAATTCTTCAAACATTTTTTTTGAGAGGATTAATATTCAACAGCATAGTGAATTGCTCAAAGGCAAACAAAATATTTTAAGTTCATTAGACCACATACATTCTGTGTCCGCAACCTATGCTGTGTCAACTATTTAATCACAATCCAAATTTAGAGCTGAATCCAGCTTGAATGTTGTGTCCATACTTGCCCCAACCGTTCAGGGTTCAACCTCTGCGGTCGTATAAAGCTGCGCCCTGGGGAGCATCTGGTTCAATTTGTAAAACTGTCACTTTTCAAATGCCTATGTTATTGCTGTTCTTCATCTTAACAGTATAGTGGGAAGTATTGATACACTGTACACATGGCTGTTTAAATAGTTTATTAATAGAGATCATATTCTTTCTATATATCAAGAACACATACATGTAGTGATATTGATTTTATACTGAATTATTTTGTTTGACACAGTGAGAAAATAAGTTTTAATAACTGTCAGATACTCTGATACTATCATGACTATAGACATGATAGAGATGTCATTCGGTTGATGTATTTCCCATGATAATTTTTAAGAAAGGTAAACTGTCTCTTATATTTACTTTATGCAGTAAATAGATTTTCTATGAATGTTGACTGACATACTGACCAAAATTTGTGATATAGTTATACATGTACACAGTAACATGTCTATCTGCATAACACTCCCAATTCAGACAAACATGTAAATATAATCATGATAATACATGTTAAAGTGCAGGCATTGTCAGATTAAGATTAGATGACTGAATTGACTTTTTAAACATGTTAAATACTCCAGAAAATTCCAGGTAGTGAAGGTGATTTATCATCTGTTAATATTTACTCTAATGTTACATTCAAAGTATGTGGTAATGTGTGCCATGTGTTGTTTATCCTCAAGACCATGTGAACATGAAAGATATATTCTTATTGGGCATAGAAAAAAATGTGAAACAGCAGTAGCAAACTGCATTGAGTGTGTAGCTAACGTGACGGTACCCAAATTGCACCTATTTTGACTGTTTTTTCACCTACGTTTTTTTATGATCAAGAAAAAAATGCCCATACTGTGTGTATTTTGTAGCCCTATCCTTCTTTATTGTATAGGTACACCAATTTAATTTTGAATCCATATTGAGTCATAAAAAATGGGTTTGAATCAACCTCCAAACTGTCCATGATTCTGTAATGAGGAGTACCCAAATTGCATCCATGCTTAAATTCACATCGTCAAAAGTCTGATAACCGAGCTTTTGTTTAATTTCTTCAAATATTTTGAACAATTGGATATTAGTCCATGGTTACTCTTCATATTTTACGAAATGGATACTTATAATATATTGTATTTGCTAATTTTAAGAAGATGATGCTTTGATGACGTCGCATGATGACGTTTTCGTACATTTTGCTTTTTCAGTAAACAGTCCATCTGTTGATTATCACTGTGAACGTTTTGGGTATATATCTAAATATGTTGACCTATGTTTAAAGACGTGCATAGTATCAAATCATGAAAATACAAAGTGATTAGTCCCTAGGAAATCGTGTAGGATTTCTGTTGCTATTTTTTCTAAATAGGTGCAATTTAGGTACTCGGTGCAATTTGGGTACCCTTACGTTAAATGTATTAAATTAATAAATAATAATGCTACCTGAGCTGTCATTATTAGTTAAGGTTTACTACCCTCCTTTCGAAGTACCCTAGTTCTACAGACATGAATTAGTTATTTGTGGGACTAGTCCTTACCTTACCTAATAATTATTACTTCACTGTTCAGCTAGTAAGCAAGCTAAACCAAAGATATAATCTTTGCCTACACACTCAATGCAATCAGCTGTGTATATTGCTTTAAAAATGAAACTTAATTAACAGCAAACTTTGTCTACATTTTATGATAAAACCTTGAATTTTGTATCTCAAATTCTTTCTGGTTGATTGATAAGAGTTAAGAGGATTATAACTGAATGTAATCATACAAATAACAATCCAGGGGGGCACTTAGATATGATGATTTTCTACCTTGGAAATTGGGTCCTAGAGTGATATAAGGCTGACGAATAGTTAGGTGGCAGCTTCATGTAGCGAAGTAAAAAGTGTGATGGACAATGAGTCTGATTGTAAACAGAGTTAGGTTGAGACTTATTGAAATGTTCAGAGAAATACATGTACATGTACATAGAATGAAATTGAATATAAAGTCAGTTGATGTTCAAATAAAAATCAAAATGTAACATCAGTTAATGCAGCAAATTTACAATACAAATTGCATGTTATAGGAATTTTTAAGTACACTGTAACATCTTGTTTCTAAACAATGCTAAAAAATTAAAGCACCACATTTTTATCATAATCCATAAGTAAAACATTTCAGATAGGGTCCAATAAATTCAAGCAATAAACATTTTGTACCAGCACACAACAATGATGCTAATGGAGAACAATGATATTACAAAATCTGGTTAAAACACTTATGATATACATGTACAGTGTATGAACAAGTGTGGTCCCCTTGTTGATAAAACCTAATACGGAGATTTGGAAAATATTAGCCGACAACCAAATATATAACATCTGGAATTTTCTATAAATGATGTTGATTAGTCTTAAACAGTTCATTGACCATTTGTTAAAGAACTATAATCAATAGGTCAATGACGTTTTTCGAATAAATATACTTTCAGCAGGTTGTATAATTCTAACAGAAGAAATAAATTTTGATGCTATTTCCATAGCAGTATAGTTGAATAGATAATTTTAATTTACTTCAGCCGATCCTTTCCATTTGTTTTTGTTATTCAAAACCTCATTAAGTAATGTAAGAGGTTTACACCAAATTTTACATTAGTCTGTGTAGGAAGAATTGATATAATAAATGGCTTACCTAGGATTACTTTTGTATCAGAGGTAAGCCAATTAAGTAAGAAGAGGAAATGTCTACATAAGATAATGTATAGCAGTCTGACTTACTCACTACATGCATAATATGTTAAGGATTTTTTTATCGTTTACTATATACTGTAGCATATATAAAGACCTTGATATTTTAAGATCAACTTTCTATGATTAAAGGGAAATGTGGGGGGTCTCTTACTGTCCATGACGCAGTTACCCCAAACTATTAAAATAGAATATATATATATCTTAAGACATGCTAGAGTTGCAGGTAGATGTCTGTTTAGTTTGGTCTACCTCTTGAATATACATGAATATTTCATTTCACTGTCTATTATTTGAGATACTGAGTCTATGAATGTGTGGAACATTGCAAGAATTGTAAACTAACATTATGACAATTCTGAAAAATTGAAAAAAAAAAAGATCTATAGGAGCATCATTATTAAACATGTATAATAATTTTTTCAATTGCAATTCTAAATTTAATGATTTTATTTTTCAGGGAAACAGTTTTGGTCGAGGAGAGCTGTAAGTATACAGAATTGTTACTTAACACTGACTGAGCATACATTTCTAAATCTTGAGTAGTTATACATTTTGTGATGAAACGAAAATAGAGTGATTCAGATTAATCTGTCATATGCAGAGAAAAACATATAATATCATGAATATCAATTTTATACAAGCACATATATATACACCGTCCGTCAATTGAATCCCATGAATATTTTTCATCACATCTTTCTCAGGAACTAAATTACAGGGATTTCTGAAAATAAATTTGTATATAAAATAAACAGGATAGACGGTATCAATCCATGACACACAATCAGTACATTATACATGCACTATCACATTAAAAACAAAAACACACTCAAAAGCACAGGTATAGTGCCTGTATTGCTGCTCTTCATCTCAAAGTCACAGTGAGGCTTTCGACAGAGCAAAAAAAAACCAACCCTCACCTCACTGCAAGATTAAGATTAACTATACTAGTTGTCGTCCTTATGATTCTAAAATTAGATAATTAAATCATAGGCGGATCCAGGGGGGCCCTGGGGGGCACGGGCCCCCCTTTCGTGGGAAAAATTTGGTTGATTATATAGGGAATCACTGAAGCATGACTGGAGCGGGCCCCCCCTTATGAAAAGTTCTGGATCCGCCACTGTAAATGGTATTTAAATCTACCTGTTGATACACATCAAGTATTGACATCCTCAATAGTTTAAATATTTTCATGTTTATTTTTATCATTGATATCAGTTGTTAGATGTAGATGTTTAAAATCAATATCAAATTATTTAAATCTATGATTTGTATATCATTATATCTCATTGGTTGTAGTTACATAAAAAAAATATTCTGTATTGTATACAAAATAAATTACAAATATCCAAATTATGTTATGTGGTTTTGCAATACATGCAATATGAAAGAAGACTCATAGGAAATAAGTCTTCTTTGAATGATAAAAGGAAACATTAGATTTATTACAAATTTTAAGTATTGATTTAAAAAACTTAATTGTAATTTGTAAATGTGTATTTTGGAATAAAACTTTTTTCTCAGAATTAACTTTATAAATATTATACAATAGACAAGTACTAGGAAGCTGAATATCAATAGATTTTTACTTGGAACTTTTGCAGTCCAAAGGAATTTAAATTCACAAAGATAAATACTGCAATGTCATGAATGTTATGTTCATAATAGTTAAAGAATAACTAATCTAAGAATTCAAATAGAGAAAAAAATCGGTTTTTATTTAACTGGGAAATCAATGTAATTTATTGCAACCAATGTAATAATAAATTATATTAAGTTGTATCCTTATAAAAAATATTTATAAATTATGGACTTTTATCTAAATTAATAAGTATTGGATCTTTTATTACCCATTTGTATTACAATTTTGATTTATAAAACAAAAATGCAACAAGATTGACACATTCAAATTCTTGACGAAGAATTTCAACAAATTCAAAAGGGACATTATATAATATTGATTGCAAATTCTTTTTAACCAAAGTTAGTAACTTAGTACATACCGTACATATTTAAAGTTGATAGTGTATCATTTATCATTATGTACAAGTTTATATATGCATTTGACCATTTAGGTCTGACATGGTTCATTAAATTTTTTATGTTATAATATTAACATGATTAAGTAAATTTTAATTATTTGCAATCTTTAGCAAATATGACAGAAAGGGGGAGATTTCAGATGAATATAATGCATAGGAATACCTTGGTAGATATAAAGGGTTTAAGATACATTGTACCAATTATTGACCTGTTAAATGCAGGCCAGCAAAGATAACATATCTCACCAACACTTTAATTACATTTTTGAGGGGATTTTATCATGTTTACATTGACTAAATAATTGGATCAAGAAAAGGGGAAGATACATGTATATTTAAACATGATTTTTAGCTCACCTGGCCTAAAAGGCCATGTGAGCTTTTCTTATCACTTGGCGTCCGTCGTCGTCGACGTCGTCGTCGTCGTCGTCGTCGTCGTCGTCTGTCGTCGTTAACAATTTTTCAAACATCTTCTCCTCTGAAACTACTGAATGGATTTGAATGAAACTTAGCATGATTGTTCCTTAGAGTATCCTGCACAAAGTGTGCGCTTCGATTTTTGATCCGTCAAAAAACATGGCCGCCGTTACCTAAAATAGAACATAGGGGTCAAATGCAGTTTTTGGCTTATATCTCGAAAACGAAAGCATTTAGAGCAAATCTGACAGGGGGTAAAAATGTTCATTAGGTCAAGATCTATCAGCCCTGAAATTTTCAGATGAATCAAACAAACCATTGTTGGGTTGCTGCCACTTAATTGGTAATTTTAAGGAAATTTTGCAGTTTTTGGTCATTATCTTGAATATTATTATAGATAAAGATAAACTGTAAACAGCAAAAATGATCAGCAAAGTAAGATCTACAAATAAGTTATTATGACCAAAATTGTCAATTGACCCCTTAAGGGGTTATTGTCCTTTAATGGCAATTTTTCACAATTTGTTCATCATATTTGCTAACTTTAAAAAATCTTCTCCTCTGAAACTGCTGAATGGATTTGAATGAAACTTAGCATGATTGTTCCTTAGAGTATCCTGCACAAAGTGTGCGCTTCGATTTTTGATCCGTCAAAAAACATGGCCGCCGTTACCTAAAATAGAACATAGGGGTCAAATGCAGTTTTTGGCTTATATCTCGAAAACGAAAGCATTTAGAGCAAATCTGACATGGGGTAAAAATGTTCATTAGGTCAAGATCTATCAGCCCTGAAATTTTCAGATGAATCAAACAAACCATTGTTGGGTTGCTGCCACTTAATTGGTAATTTTAAGGAAATTTTGCAGTTTTTGGTCATTATCTTGAATATTATTATAGATAAAGATAAACTGTAAACAGCAAAAATGATCAGCAAAGTAAGATCTACAAATAAGTTAATATGACCAAAATTGTCAATTGACCCCTTAAGGGGTTATTGTCCTTTAATGGCAATTTTTCACAATTTGTTCATCATATTTGCTAACTTTAAAAAATCTTCTCCTCTGAAACTGCTGAATGGATTTGAATGAAACTTAGCATGATTGTTCCTTAGAGTATCCTGCACAAAGTGTGCGCTTCGATTTTTGATCCGTCAAAAAACATGGCCGCCGTTACCTAAAATAGAACATAGGGGTCAAATGCAGTTTTTGGCTTATATCTCGAAAACGAAAGCATTTAGAGCAAATCTGACATGGGGTAAAAATGTTCATTAGGTCAAGATCTATCAGCCCTGAAATTTTCAGATGAATCAAACAAACCATTGTTGGGTTGCTGCCACTTAATTGGTAATTTTAAGGAAATTTTGCAGTTTTTGGTCATTATCTTGAATATTATTATAGATAAAGATAAACTGTAAACAGCAAAAATGATCAGCAAAGTAAGATCTACAAATAAGTTAATATGACCAAAATTGTCAATTGACCCCTTAAGGGGTTATTGTCCTTTAATGGCAATTTTTCACAATTTGTTCATCATATTTGCTAACTTTAAAAAATCTTCTCCTCTGAAACTGCTGAATGGATTTGAATGAAACTTAGCATGATTGTTCCTTAGAGTATCCTGCACAAAGTGTGCGCTTCGATTTTTGATCCGTCAAAAAACATGGCCGCCGTTACCTAAAATAGAACATAGGGGTCAAATGCAGTTTTTGGCTTATATCTCGAAAACGAAAGCATTTAGAGCAAATCTGACATGGGGTAAAAATGTTCATTAGGTCAAGATCTATCAGCCCTGAAATTTTCAGATGAATCAAACAAACCATTGTTGGGTTGCTGCCACTTAATTGGTAATTTTAAGGAAATTTTGCAGTTTTTGGTCATTATCTTGAATATTATTATAGATAAAGATAAACTGTAAACAGCAAAAATGATCAGCAAAGTAAGATCTACAAATAAGTTAATATGACCAAAATTGTCAATTGACCCCTTAAGGGGTTATTGTCCTTTAATGGCAATTTTTCACAATTTGTTCATCATATTTGCTAACTTTAAAAAATCTTCTCCTCTGAAACTACTGAATGGATTTGGATGAAACTTAGCATGATTGTTCTTTAGATTATCCTGCACAAAGTGTGTGCTTAGATTTTTGATTCGTCAAAAAACATGGCCACCGTTACTTAAAATAGAACATAGGGGTCAAATGCAGTTTTTGGCTTATATCTCAAAAACGAAAGCATTTAGAGCAAATCTGACATGGGGTAAAAATGTTCATTAGGTCAAGATCTATCAGCCCTGAAATTTTCAGATGAATCAAACAAACCATTGTTGGGTTGCTGCCACTTAAGGTGGTACCTAACACTACAGGGAGATAACTCTGTAAAATCAGCTAAACGTTTTAATTACGTTGTGTTGTAAAAGGAATATTAAGCTTCTCATTGATCAAAATTGGTGTTTGTCAAATTGCTATATAACCAGTGTAATTTTTCTGACAAAACGGTTGGTTCAAATTTTTTTTAATTTTTATCTTTTTGTCAAAGAGTCAAAGTAAATACTTTGTCAAAATTTTATGAAAATTAAACGAGCCAAATTAATTTAAGTGAAAGTGTTGGGTACCACCTTAATTGGTAATTTTAAGGAAATTTTGCAGTTTTTGGTCATTATCTTGAATATTATTATAGATAAAGATAAACTGTAAACAGCAAAAATGATCAGCAAAGTAAGATCTACAAATAAGTCAATTTGACCAAAATTGTCAATTGACCTCTTAAGGAGTTATTGCCCTTTAAAAACTTTTTTCACAATTTGTTCATCATGTTGACTTACTTTAAAAAATCTTCTCCTTTGAAACTGCTGTATCAATTTCAGCCAAACTTAGGCTAAATGAGTTTCAGAGTTTCAGAGTATCTAGTATAAATTTTATATTTCATTTCCTTGTATGTCAAGAAACATAGCTCCTATGGCTAAAATAGAACATAGGAGAAATTGATTTTTTTTTTGGCTTTTGAAGAGAATAGGACGATTTCAAGAACATTTAAATAAATTGAAAAGCCAAAATAATCATTGATGAGAGATTAAATCAAAAAAATTCAGGTGAGCGATTCAGGCTCTTGAGAGCCTCTTGTTCATATTCTTATCATGGTGAAAGATTCAGACAGCAAGCCAACGACAAAAAATAAGTGAGACATCTAGGTCAATATCCCTAATGTGCGCCAAACTATAAATAGAAATTAAGAAAACATCTATGCAATAATATTCTATGATATTTGACATGATTCTATTTATAGTAATTGATTTAGCTTAATCATTTGTGCATTTTTGAAGAGCAGAAGAATATACAAATGAAAAAAAGTTGTGAAAACTTTAAAAAGTTATTAAATACTTGTACAAAATGAAGCTTCCAGAAAATTAACATCACATTTGCTGCCTGTCAGGGTTTCTTAATTTGTGAAAACTTTAATCAGACCCTCAGAAATTAACCATATCTGTGAAAATGTCTCGGCTTCATACCAAAAAATCAAAGTTTATGATAAGGAACAAGGAATGGAAAAACCCTGCTACCATTTATGTATATTGTCACCTATATATCGGAAAGCTTATTATTGTCCACAATGATGTAGACTTCCCCAAATGCTAAATAAAAACAGAAAAATTAAATGATACCAGAATTCTTACTTATACACTTTATTCTTACATCTCCCTATATTCATGTATATTCAGATTTGTTTTATTCTCTTTTCAGTGAAGATGGAATGGAAATGGTCGAATTAACGGAGAACAATGTTAACCCAGGACAGAATAAAACTGGACCACAAGATTTTGAACTGCTTAAAGTTCTTGGGAAAGGGGGTTATGGAAAAGTTAGTATTCAAATTTTTCTCTGGATTATTATTATCTGAGAGAGACACGTTTTATAGGAGTTGTTGGTATAAATGGACCCTAAATTCAAGTGTTCAAACTTAAAGAAATACAAATTTCATCTTATATATGAAAATACTTTTGTTGAATAATTCAAAAAAGCACAAATTCATATATGCAAGAAAACACAATCTCTCCGCAATTCACAAAAAAGAACTTGAATTCATCTTACACAGATATTTGTTGTTTTAAAAAGTTTTATTCAAAATGTATAGAATTCAGTCTTTACGAATATGTGGATTAAAGTAATTGTGAATTTGATAAAAAGAAATGTTGTGTGTGTTTTTTTTTGATTGAATCATCTGTCTTTAGAGGATTTCACAGTATGTTAATCTCCGTGGTTTACACATACTTTGGGTTTGGTGAAAAAAATGAAATACAGACAAAATAAAATATAATTAGATTTTAAAATTCTCTGATCATCAGACAGAAAATAATATATAATTAAGAGAACAACTTTATTGTGACAGATCATGCAGTTAAAAGCGAAAAAGTGCACAACTATACTTGTAATGGGCAATTTTATAGTTTTCCTGTGAAATGAAATTGAAGAACAGCCGTGTATTCAATGTAAATGAATGAATTGTAACACTATAAACAGACTGATTTACAGATTAAAAAAAATAATCTTTTACAAATATCTATTACCAGTACGGTATAAGATGGGGTTTTTTTATGAGAAAAAGGAAAGTATGAAAAGAAACTTAACTTTATTAATCACAAACATTATTCTGTTTACCAACATGTAATTAATCCTTATTATTATTTACAGGTCTTTCAAGTTAGAAAAATATCAGGGTCTGATAATGGAAAAATATTTGCTATGAAAGTGTTAAAGAAGGTGAGTGATGTTTATATCAAAACAAAATTGAGAACGGAAATGGGTCAAAGAGACAACAACCCAACCATAGAGCAGATAACAGCAGAAGGTCACCAACAGGTCTTCAATGCAGCGAGAAATTCCCGCACCCGGAGGCCTCCTTCAACTGGCCCCTAAACAAATATATATACTAGTTCAGTGATAACGAACGCCATACTAAACTTCAAATTGTAAACAAGAAACTAAAATTAAAAATAATTCAAGACTAACAAAGGCCAGAGGCTCCTGACTTGGGACAGGCGCAAAATTGTGGTGAGGTTAACATATTGACACATAATAAAACCTATTATAGAGTTATCTCATCTTGGTCAATGTATTTAAACTCTAGCACATTCATTCTTTTTGTCATGCAATCCAATAGAAATATATCATTTCAATTTTGTTTTTATTTAATTTGAATGTTGAAACAGTGAAGTCGTCATCATGTTTGCAAAAAGGTTACAATACATACTTATTTACATGGTATGTAAACTGTAACAGCCATAAATAAGTACGATCTGTATTATATATAAAGTCTGTACTTATTATAGAGAATTTTATTACACTTTAGTATTCAATATAGGGCAGCACATCATAAATGTATTAGAATTAATGATTGAACTCTAAAAATATTGTATATATGTTGTAGTATAACAGATAATATATAATTATGTTGTAGTATAACAGATAATATATAATTATGTTGTAGTATAACAGATAATATATTATCTTATGATTGTAGGCCTCAATAGCCAGAAATGCTAAGGATCAGGCACACACAAAGGCAGAAAGAAATATTCTGGAATGTGTTAAGGTAAGTTATATGCTGATTTTCATTTCTTGTTCTCTTGTTTTTTTGGGGGTTACATCCCCCCCATCCCCAACAAAAAAAAACCACCTAAAACAATCTTTCTTAAGTATTTGTTACACCCAGAGATTAATATTGGTTTACATGGTTTAGGTACAACATTTATTTGTGATAAATTGGCTTACATAGCACAGTCTTTTAGTACTCACACCTCACAACCATTATCCACCATAGCCTACAGCTAGTACATAAGTAACACTGAAACAAATGACTAGGGTTCCTAATGATACACACATTACATGTTACATGCATGTACTGTAGATTCATTATATTTCATTGTATACCAGTTGTCATGGGTACAGGCTAACCACAAGTTCAAATATTGAATGAATAACTTATTTTCAATAGTCTATGCATACAGAGATTAGCAAAACCACGAAATTAACTATCCATGAATATTCACGTTTTCAGAAATCTACAAAAATTGATACCCACAAAAATAAAATTACTCTATACTTCTCAGTTATATATTCATACATTTTATCTTATATAAAGATTTATATATTAGACTAATAATAATTGTATTATTGTATTTTTCAGCATTCTTTTATAGTTGATTTAATGTATGCATTTCAAACTGGTGGAAAACTATACCTAATATTAGAATATCTCCCTGGTGGAGAGCTGTTTATGCAGTTAGAAAGGGAAGGAATATTCATGGAGGACACAGCTTGGTAAGTTGACACCTTCATGTAGGACTAGAAAACATAATTTATGATAAAACCTCATATTCAATTCTATTGGCCTGTTTTGGAACTGGCTAGCCATTGGTCTGAAAATTGCACAGAGCTTTCAATACAAAAAATAATGTTATTGAATATCTTCATCTGATCATGTGGCAAAACTATGTTTATAGTTATGCAACTATAGTTTTTCAAGGAATGGTGGTATTACAAGAGTTATTATCTGGCTTAAGGCTTTGCAAATATACTAATCTATTATCTGGCTTAAGGCTTTGCAAATATACTAATCTATTATCTGGCAGGCTTACAGATTGTGGACATCTCAAGACTATTGATGAATTAAGTTCAGGAGGGTTATATTTGAAGGGTTAACTATTTGTGGACATCTTGAGAATATTGATATATAACGTTCAGAGGTAAAAAAAAATTGAAAAGTGAACAAAAACATCATTATGCTTATACCCTGACTATGATGAAATATGATAGCAGAAAATACATGAAAATATGCTAGGTACACAGTACATATCTGGAATTTAATATCTTCACAGGAGGTGAATACTTAATTATGTAATATGATTTAAAAGTTGTATTTTGTAGGAAACATAGAAAAAAGTAAAATCACAAAAATACTGAACTTAGAGGAAAATCAATTCGGAAAGTCCATAATCACATGGCAAAATCAAATAACAAAATGCATCAAAAACGAATGGACAAGAACTGTCATATTCCTGACTTGGTACAGGCATTTTCAAATGTAGAAAATGGTGGATTAAACCTGGTTCTATAGCGCTAACCCTCTAACTTTAATGACAGTCTCATCAAATTCCGTTATATTTACATAACATGTAAATACGCATTCAAATTATTCATTCAAATTATTTTAATTGAATATTTAAAATCTTATGCTTTACAATATTACTTCTCATGTTTTTCATCATTTTCAGAAGAATATTAAGTGAAGGGATTACTATCTTTTATCTTTTTCAGTTTCTACCTGGCAGAAATATTAATAGCTATAGAACACTTGCATTCTCAGGGTATTATATATAGAGATCTGAAACCAGAAAATATTCTTTTAGACGCACATGGTAGGTTTATTTACCATATACAAAAAGGAGATGTTGTATGATTGCCAATGAGAGACAGATATCCACCAGAGACCAAAGTAAGAGGATGGAAGCAATTATAGCAGACTGTATTGCCTCAACCAATAATCAATCCATACAGTTTTATGTTTTTAATTGCCAAAGGCTTAAGCAAGACAAAATATAACACAATTCAAAAGAGAAAACAAATGGCCTGATGCCTTTAGCTAGCAATTTACATACCAATCTTATATAATGCAGAAACTAGGATAATATTCAGCATCATTTGTTGTAGCGGTGGCGATCCGAAAGGAAACATATGATCCCCCTTTTAAAAAAGGCTGGATCCTCCCTTGTGTACAATGTATAAGAAAAAAAATGATTTGCTGTTAACCTGTTAAATACATTTACATAAGAAATAAAAAGATGTGGTGTGATTGACAATTAGACAACTCTTCACAAGGGACAAAATGAAATGTAAGTTATCAACTATAGTATACCGTAAAACCTTCAACAATGTTCAAAACCTATACCATATGATATTGAAGGTTCAAAAGGCACTGAAATGAGAAATATAAAACAATTCAAACAAGTACTGATGGTACTTATTTACAAAGCAATAAACCAAAAAAAAAAACAGTCCATTACAATCTTTCAGTTATATTGAAATAGCAAGGAACTTATTTTACAAAATAATTTATATAATAATTTGCATCATAATTGTGTATTTTCAGGTCATGTAAAATTGACAGATTTTGGTTTATGTAAGGAATCTATAAATGATGGAAATGTAACTCATACATTCTGTGGGACCATAGAATACATGTAAGTCTATATACAATTCTTTTCCTAATTCTTATGCCCCCACCTTAGCAGATGAGTTATTTACCCTTGTTTTATCTGTACAACTTTTTGTACATTCCAAAGTCGGTTTCTGTTCTTTTAACTTTAGTTTGCCTCAACCAAATGTTATGAAACTAACACAATACTTATTATGACAAAACTCAGATCAAGTACACATTTTGGTAATGTCTCTTTAACAGTTCTTGAGTAATGTCTACTTAATTGAAACATGGGTAAATGCAAACCTGATCAGATTTCTGGAACCAAATAAGGCTATTTCTGGGTTTGCTGATCAAATAAAAAAAGAGTTCATAAGTAAAGTTTACCTAACCCACTGACCCCATTTTATTGCAGCAAGATCCAGTTAACTCAATTTTTCAGGGCCTTATTTCTCTTACAACTTTATTAGATAATTGTGTAGGAAAGATATTATCACCACATTATTGTATCATATAAATATTTATCATGATTTGATTTCAGTTTAAGTTAACACATATAACATTGAGAATGAAAATGGGGAATGTGTCAAAGAAACAACAACCCGACCACAGAACAGACAACAACCAGGGATGGGCACGATTACTGACAAATGTAATCGATTAATAATCGATTACATGAAGGATTTTTGTCCAATCGATTAATAATCGATTACTCAAATTTTAGTATGTAATCGATTACAATCGATTACTTTATCAAAAGTAATTACATTACTTTTCGATTACTGTCAATTACATACTTCAACATTTCAACAAAAAATAACATGAATAAAACACAATTATATTGCTCAACATTTGTATATATAGTTGAAATTAAGATCTTTACCTAATGCAACATTCAAAGCATTGTTTCTAAATTATAAGTTAATAGCTGCTTTTTAGATCAAGTCTCTTGATGAAAATTAGAAATATTTAAAAAATCTCGTAATTTTGACTTTCAACATATATGAAAGATGTCATCGCATTGCAATAATTACTTATTGTTTTTCAAAACATTAGCTTTCTTACTGACACGTTAGCTTTTTTGTTTTTACTCTTTAAAAAAAAATATTTTAGCATAGTTAATTACAATGTTTAAGGAAATATAAAAAAAAGTAGAATAATTAATTAGTTCAGCTAATTTTTAAGATCAAAATTTATTTTTATAATGACATGCATGTTTTAAAACTTTTGTTTGGATAACCACCCTAATTACAGATTATTTAACTGACACTGGAGTACAATTTATAACCTGGGGCTAAATATTGTACTGTATTGAAATAAAAACAAAGTATGTTTGTAATTGATTAGAAGACTTTGATCATCTCATTAGTAAAGGCAAGAATGTTGTTAACTTCTCCAATCAAATTATATACAAAATATATTTATAGTGTCAAAGGGATACATGTATCTATTTCTAAAAAGAATTGCTATGCATTGCCATTGGTTCATTGTTAAAAGGATTTTGTGTTCTTTTTTAATTTAATTTATATACATGTATATATATCATAACATTTAAGAAATCAACTGTTTATGTATTCTAAGCTTTAATTTCAACTCTGATTGAAAATGATGTTTTCAGGAAATTTAATACAAATAAGCTTACTACTTTCAAAAAATGTAGTACAGAACTTAACGAAAGACAGACACATTTCTTATTTAAGATCTATTTTATTTTTTCAAATCTATTTTCTTATTTAAATATTAAAGCTCTTGAATTATTGACAAGCACATACATCCATTTGTTTCAAAAGCTAGATATAAAGATTTAGGTAGGGGAGGTATCCGGTTCCTCATAATGCAGCTAGAGACAATAGATAGAAATAAGGCAGTTGCTTAAATCTCAAGTATTGTTAATGCATAATATTTTATCTGTACTACAAAGTGATAAAATACATATTTTCCTCTGAAATAGGTTATTTTTCATCAAACTATTTTACTAAAGTAATCGAAATGTAATCGAAAAGTAATCGATGATTACATCCAAATTTTTGCTGTAATCGATTAAATTACGATTACATGTAATCGAAAATGTCTTCGATTACAGATTACTGTCGATTACTTGAAAAAATGTAATCAATTACAATCAATTACGATTACAGATTACGATTACCCCATCCCTGACAACAACAGAAGGTCACCAATAGGTCTTCAATATATGACTATACATAAAGTATCAGTGATAAAAATACATTCAGTTTCTCAGAAATTGTTATCAATTATTCAAAAAATTTTAATATGTAGCTTAGCTGCCTCAAAACAGATGGATTTTCTACAAAGATTGATATTTGCATGTTTTGTTTCAGGGCACCTGAAATCTTAACGCGGAGTGGTCATGGTAAAGCTGTTGATTGGTGGAGTTTAGGAGCTTTAATGTACGACATGTTAACTGGTGCTGTGAGTAGATATTTGTTTGTCAAATTAATAAATTATGGAGCTCAAACGTTGAAAAAAAACCATTCTGTTAACTTTTAAGATTTATTATTTTTATTTATTCAGAAACTTTTTTTGGGGATGGGGATCTTCATTTTCATTAGGTCAGGAAGTGGTCAAATATATATTAAAGAAATGAATAAAAAAGATGTTAGCAATTGCTTGATAAAAAATTTGATATTTAGGAACCAAAAATATACTTTTGAAGTAAATTAAATACTTTTTTAATATTGTTCATATATTTTCTTACAGTTTGTACCAGTTATGAGCAAATGTCTTGTGCATATTACAAGTAAATTCACTTGTATAAGATAAAACTGAGGAATGATAAGCTTTGAAGTGTTTTTGTAAGATTTACATTTTATTTTTAATTATTTTTTGTAGCCTCCATTTACAGCAGAAAATAGGAAGAAAACAATTGACAAGGTATATTGATTTTCACATAGAAGATATTAATAGATATAAGAAGATGTGGTATGAGCGCCAATGAGACAACTCTCCATGGAAGTCACAATTTATAATAGTAAACCATTATAGGTCAAAGTACAGACTTCAAAACGGAGCCATGGTTCACATCGAACAGCAAGCTATATAAGCATGAATCATTTTATCTGTTAGTCTGTTCATAAATAAATGAATTTTTTCAGTAAAGAATAAAATGAAAATAGATAAAATGTTACTCATGCCAAAGAAACATCAATTAAATAATTAAATTAGAAAAAAAGACTGGTTACTGATTTGGCTTAAATCTGAACCACTTTCAACATGATATTAAAACCTCTTAATCTTTATGGTGTAAAAAGGAGTGAATTAATTCGGTAGAGGTGATAAAAGACTTTCATCAACACAAAAAACATAGACTTTAAAAGATAAAACTTAGAACATTTATTTTTTATGTGTTGTACAAGTTATATATATCTTGAACAGAATTAAAAATACTATGTTTTCATTATTATTTGTTGGATACCAATTTTCATGGATTTCATGGGTACATGTGATCAACGAAATTAAATTTACCACAAATATTAAATTTTCTATTGGCTTGTATGCAGACTTTGGTAAAACCACGAAATCAAATATCCACAAACATGCATGTTTTCCTTAATCCACGATAGCTGGTACCCATGAAAATAAATCAATCCATTGTAATAACTCCAAAGATTTATTGTGTTATTTAAGTATAATGAATTATCGCATTTGCATATGTTGTTTTAGATTTTAAAAGCCAAACTGAGTTTACCTCCATACCTTACAAATGAAGCTAGAAATCTAATTAAGAAGGTAAGTCAGCAATGCTATTTGTTTGTTGTATGAAAGTAAGATGCACTATTTCAATTGTAAACATGATGTACTATAAGATTGAAAATTAAGGGAAAACTTCATGATAACAAAATCGTCAAATACTTCATGGCATTATGCATCTCCTATCAATATCTCAACTGACCCTTTGAAATTTCCTCATGACTTTGTGTCAGTTGTCTTGTAAAATAGAACAAAGAGATAAAATGTAAATTTTGTCTATTATCTTACAGTGAGTTGCTTATAGGTGTTACTGTAAAACTTTACCTATAGCTCAACCTGTTTTTTAAATTGACAACACAATAGGGACATTTAAATTGACCAGTTGTTATTGTTAGATTTAAATCTACCTTGATGCTACCTGTAAAGATTTTTATTCACCTAACCCAAAGTTTCAGCATGCTTTTTTCCTGAACTTTTTCTAACCTAGGATTATTCTATTAAAAAATTGATAGGGAAGAAAATAGCTTTGGTTTTCATTGTTTTAAATCCCTGATATATATAATTTATCTATTTTTTACCTAAAATTCTAAATCAGTAAAAGATTAAATTAAATATGTATTACTATGTTTGAAAATTAAACTGTTTTTACACACTAAATGCTTCTTTAAAATTCTAACCCTTATATATAGTATTGTCCAGCTGCCAGTGAAACAAGAAATAGCTGTTCAGGTGTTTACAGTTTAAATTTTCAGATGGATATGTTGTTCATTTCTTCACATGTCCCTTCAAGATTCTCATTTTGGATTATTATTTGCAATGTTTGAAATCTTTTGGTGTCATTGTGCATACAATATTGGATTTATTTTATTTGAATTCACTTCTTAGATTTTTTATAGCAATTTTGCTTCTTAAAATGTGATGTGTTTTTTTCAAGATTTTATTGTCATGAAGGACATCAAGGAGGAAATAATTCATTCAAACTGTTTTGTGGGGCTTACATATGATGTTGTACATGTAAAATTCGAAAAAAAGTTTGGAGTATACCTTGCTGTGTTTTTTCTTTGAAATCTATTATAATATTAGTGGGACTTTTGTGCATAAAATGCTGTGTTTGCTCAAGGAAATTCAAATTTTCATACGATGGGATTTAGTTATGTTAAAGATTAAAAAATTTCAAAACTGGAATTCAAGTAGGAGATATAGTGTGAGTTCACCCAACATGTTTCTGTGGCTTTAAATGTGATTTTAAAAACATTCATTATTAATTTGGGATCTATTACAAACTTAAGATGATTTACCATTTAAATGGGATCTTGGAAATGAAATAAAATGTTGAATTAATGCAGTGGATATAGTCTAATCTAGTGATAAAGTGAAAAATGAAAGTAAAATATTCTAAAATATTCCTAACGTGGGGAAATGTTTTAAGTGAATGTGAAATTGGAAATAGTCATTATAAAATTCTGGATCAAATATTGTTTGATTTGGAAATTTATAATAGGAAATGAAATAAAATGTTTACTGTGGATATAGAAAAATCAAGTGATATATAGTTAAAATATAAATAAAATATTACAAAATATTTGTAAAGTGAGGATAACTATTTGGAATATAGTAATGGAAATGATAAAAAAAATTTACAAGATTCTGAATTATGTATAGATTCTGCACCTGTTAAATTAGGATGTATATCATGGGAAGTTAATCAGAATTTATACTATGGATTTAGAAAAAAATCTGGTGAAGTAGTGAAAAATGAATAAAATTGGGAATTATTTAAAAACTTTGGAATTCTGGATGAGATGTCAAATATTAGTGTAAAAAAATAAATGAAATTGTTTATTCAAATATGATTTTGATGTTTCATAAAGTGAGTGAAATATTACAACTGGATTATTTAGGGTATTAAACACTGCTAGTAGTGGCTATATGCAAACATTAAGATGAAATGTAGTGCATTTTAGGCCATGCAATTTTAAATAAACTGCAAGAAAATAACATATATGATATAGTCATTCTTGTTTGGCTTGATAACTCCTAATATTTTGAATGACAGTAAAATAAAAATCTCTCAATAGAATAATCCTAGGTACGAAAAAGTTCAGGAAAAAAGCATGCTGAAACTTTGGGTTAGGTGAATAAAATTTTTTACAGGTAGCATCAAGGTAGATTTAAATCTAACAATACCAACTGGTCAATTTAAATGTCCCTATTGTATTGTCAATTTTAAAAACAGGTTGAGCTATAGGTAAAGTTTTACAGTAACACCTATAAGCAACTCACTGTAACCTTTATTGTGATTTGTGCAAAAACTAAAGGGGATTGAGAGGAACTGTAAACAATAAAATATTAGATACAAATCTGAATAATCTCATCATAGCTACCAGGATTGAAATTTTGTATTTACCCCCAGACGCATGTTTTGTCAAATGAATGGAGTAAATTATACAGAGAAAGCAAAATAGTTGTACATAAGAAATTTTGTAGAATTAAAAAGAAAACACTAAAATCTTAATATTATTTCTTAAAAGTTTTGATTTGTGTTTGCTTTTAGTAGTGATCATAAATGTAAATGTTGTTATTGACAAATTGTTTTTAAAAGAACAGATTACACTTGCAGAGAAGGAAGAAATCAAACTGTTCAATAAAGTGTCTGTTTTGTTGTTTTATTTTGTCATATTTTTGTTACAATGTCTTTCATGTATAATTTTATTAATTTACAGTGTCATATATTTGTAGTTACTAAAGAAGAATATAACCGAGAGATTAGGGGGAGGTCCTGAGGATGCCAAGCCTATAAGAGTAAGTAGTACTGATTGGTCAAGAGGATTCTGATACATGTGCTATTGTATTAAGTTAAGCCATTTTTGTCGAGCCTGCAACTTTTGTTGCAGAAAGCTCGACATAGGGATAGTGATCCGGCGGCGGCGGCGGCGGCGGCGGCGCTGTTAGCTAACTTCTTAAAAGCTTTCTATTTTAGAAGGTGGAAGACCTGGATGCTTCATACTTTGTATATAGATGCCTCATGTTACGAAGTTTCCGTCAGTCACATGTCCAATGTCCTTGACCTCATTTTCATGGTTCAGTGACCACTTGAAAAAAAGTTCAAATTTTTTGTAATGTTGAATTCTCTCTTATTATAAGTAATAGGATAACTATATTTGATATGTGCGTACCTTGCAAGGTCCTCATGTCTGTCAGACAGTTTTCCCTCGACCTCGACCTCATTTCATGGATCAGTGAACAAGGTTAAGTTTTGGTGGTCAAGTCCATATCTCAGATACTATAAGCAATAGGGCTAGTATATTCAGTGTATGGAAGGACTGTAAGGTGTACATGACCTTGACCTCATTTTCATGGTTCAGTGGATATTGTTAAATTTTTGTGTTTTGGTCTGTTTTTTTCGTACTATATGCAATAGGTCTACTATATTTGTTATATGGAATGATTGTAAGGTGTACATGTCTAGCGGGCAGATGTCATCTGACCTTGACCTCATTTTCATGGTTCAGTGGTTATAGTTAAATTTTTGTGTTTTGGTCTGGTTTTTTTTATACTATATGCAATAGGTCTACTATATTTGTTGTATGGAATGATTGTAAGGTGTACATGTCTAGCGGGCAGATGTCATGTGACCTTGACCTCATTTTCATGGTTCAGTGGTCAAAGTTAAGTTTTTGAGTTTTCGTCTTTTTATCTAATACTATATGCCATAGGTCAACTATATTTGGTGTATGGAAATACTTTATGATCTTTATGTCAGTAGCGCAGGTTTCTTTTGACCCTGACCTCATTTTCACGGTTCATTGCACAGTGTTCAGTTTTTGTGTTTTGGTCTATTATTCTTAAACTATAAGTAATAGGTCAACTATATATGTTGTATAGAAGCATTGTTAGCTGTACATGTCTGCCTGGCATGGTTCATCTGACCTTGACCTCATTTTCATGGTTCATTGGTCTTTGTTTAGTTATCTTGGTTAATGTTAAGTTTATGAGACAGTTGTAATAAAGCTTTATACTTAGGACTATCTACATAATATCAATGATTAGTATAGAAGGCGAGACATTTCAGCGTGTGCACTCTTGTTTAAGTAAAGAAGTAGAAGATGTGGTATGAGTATCAATGAGACAGCTCTCCATCAAAGTCTCAATTTGTAAAAGTAAACCATTATAGGTCAAAGTAAGGTCTTCATTACAGAGTCTTGGCATGCTTTATGGTCATTTTGTCTTTCCTGCTAAAAATAAGGAGATGTGGTATGATCCAAAAAGAGAACTATCCACCGGGGTCAAATTTATATGGATGTAAGCAACTATAGGTGACTGTACAGCTTCTAACAAGTTTATTAAGGTAATAAATAAATAGGATTCTTTAGTAAACAAATGAACATAATTGACATTGTTGTGACTGGACTCGAGTCACTAGAGGGATTTTTTGATTTTAAAAATCAGCAGTAAATTTTGAAAGCATCAACTCATAAGAAGAGTACTAGTGGTACAAACAGCAAATGACAAATGATTGTGACATGTGTGGGTTTTTTTTTAGATTTATAACATGTTGGTCAGAAATTTATCTTAATGCTATTTTATGTATTTTTTTTTTTAGGTCCATCCATTTTTCAGACATATAGATTGGACAGTGTTAGTTAATAGAAAAGTAGAACCTCCATTTAAACCCTCAGTTGTAAGTAATAGTAAATATTAGATTGATATTTTAGATAGTTTGTAGGATGTTCATGTAATTTTATTTTATTTTAATTGCCTAATAAAAATGTATTGACAATGAAAATCACACATTAAAAATAACAGAAATTATCTTAATATTGAACAGTACAACATACCATGCTAGCTCATAGAGTAAGATTGATTAATTTGGTTTGTATGATAAACCAACATGCTTTATCATGTTTATTGAAAATTAAAAAAAAATTGTTTACTTTCAAACCTCAAATTTTAATTTGTTAAATGATGGATAAGTTTTCTACAGGCCTGTATTCAGACCGGCTAATCACAATATCAAATATTTCATATATTTCATATATTTTATTTTTCCGAGATCCATTAAATTTGATATCTACAATAAAAAAGAATCAGAAATTTAATAAATGATACCCACAAAATAAAATGAATCCGAAATGTACTGAATGAGAATAAAATTTAACTATTCCATCTTTTGTATTTCAGACAAGTGAGTTAGATGTCAGCCAGTTTGATACAAAGTTTACCAAACAGACGCCTGTAGATTCACCTGACGACACCATCCTTAGTGAAAGTGCAAATCAAGTATTTGTAGTAAGTTAAACATACTGCTTTTTGTTTTCTGCTCGTCTAAATACAGTCAAACCTGCTGAAGAGACCACCTGTGTTTAAGGACCATCACTTTTAGATTCCTCTGTAGTACATTTCATATAAATTGAACCTGTATTAAATGACCACCTGTCTTAAGGTGGTACCTAACACTACAGGGAGATAACTTTGCAAAATCAGTTAAATGTTTTAATCGCATTGTATTGTTAAGGAAATATTTAGCTTCTCAATGATCAAAATTAGTGTTTGTCAAACTGCTATATATCCAACCAATTTTTCCGAGGAAAGTGATTGGTTCATTTTTTTTTTTGAAATTTTTTTATTTTATTCAAGTGGTCAAAGTAAATATTTTGTCAAAATTTTATAAAAATTAAACGAGCCAAATTAATTTTAATCATGGTGTTGGGTACCACCTTAAGAGACCTCTTTTATGCTCTCCTTTAAGTGGTCTCTTAAAACATGTTTGACTGTATACTGTGGATTCATTTATTTTCGTGGGTACCAATTTTCGTGGATTATAGAAATCTTATATGTTCGAGGATATTTAATTTCATGGTTTTGCTGAAGTCTGCATACAATCCTATAGAAAGTTTGTTATTCGTTGAACATTTAATCTCGTGGTTCACCTGTACCTACAAATTCCACGAAAATTGGTATCCAACGAATAATAATGAATCCACAGTATATAAAATAACCAAATGTATTTAACATGAGAATGTGTTAATGTTTTCCTATGACAAGATAGGGATGGAGCTGTAAACAGTAAGGGCAAGCAAGGAGAATGTTCTTACAGAAAAGATAATGAATGTGTTATAAATAAGAACTGTTCCGTGTGGTAATTAAACATGCTCTAGGTTATATTTTGATTAGGTTTATGGTTGTAAACAGGTGCTTTATACCAAATAATGAATGTTAAAATGATTAAAATTATTAGTGAATTAAAGACTATATTATTACTGGGTTCCTTTGCTTATATCTAATATTGATTTTTGCTATAACTCAGATGTTTTATTAATTTCAAGTTAAAAATTCGAAAGAGTCTATAAATCCCATTTGCTAGACATATTTGAACATAATTGCATGAACTACGATTACACATATGATGGTACTTTTGTGTTGAATAATGATGAAAAGTCTTGCTAAATGACGTTTTTGGTACATAATGATTTAATGACCATAAAGAAATCAACTGATTTTGACTAATCATGTTTAATGATTTACAAAAATAACAGTAACAGTCAATTATTCTAGGACCTCTGAGGAATCATGATAATTATTTAAGGATGAATTGACATACCATTATAAGATTTTAACTAATTTCATGCTAAGGGTAACGGAAAACAACTGTTTGAAGCCTGACTGAAAATGGCTTTCTTCCATCATCTATATATATATATATATATATTACTAGTTCATGTTATCAATCTGAATGTCAATCTTGAATTACTTTTCCAACATTTCAGGGATTTACTTATGTCGCACCATCAGTATTAGAAGAGTTAAATAAGCCATGGATATCTGAGAAAGAACCAAGATCGCCCAGAAAGATCGGGAACAGCTTTACTAGAGGAGACATGAGGTAAGATACACATGGAACAGATGTCATTATTGGTAATTGTATGGGTCAGTGATAAAAGAGAAGAGATAATTGTACTGAGCTTATAATTGCGTTTGAGATCACCGTGTACATGTGTTGTTTGATAGCAATGTAAATAACACCAAATGAAAAAAAAGATATATAGATATCCTTTGGAAGGCTTTTGATTTATGAGATGGGGAAGGCTTCAAAACAGGGTTTCCATGTATAAAAGTAAATCCGAATTTTTATTACAATTAAAACTTCTGGCATGCAAAGTACTCAAGGATATACCAGTATCTAATTAGAGAACAAATAAAAGAGTGTGTGATATCATTTATTGGATGCAGGGCCTATTGAGGAACAATACTCTATTAAAAACTTCTTTTAGCCACTTCATTCTAAATGATTAATTGTATTACACACCATGTGATAATTTTCAGTAAAGGTTACCAAGATTATCATATAAAGAATTTTCAATATTAACAGTAGAAAGGAAACAAACTTAATTTTTACATTTTTACTTCCAGTCCTGAACAGAATGCATTGGTGGAAGGATTCCGTGTGGCTGGGCAACCTAATGGCTCTGAAGGAGCTGAAGCAATGGATACCACAATAACTATACCTAAACGATCCACATCACCGGCTATAGCAACCAAAAATACAGCTTTCAAATCTGTTGCATTCCCAGGAACTTCAAATAGGCCGCCTCATCTACGTATGAATTGACATAGGGGCAAATTAGGACAATTTTTCAAATTTTTAAATAAATGATTTTATTGATGTAAATGACTGATGTTTCAATTTGTAATTTATTTCAAATGTACATATTTAAGAATCAATTGTCCATTTTAAGTTATTATTTGCAAATATTAGAGTAATTCTGGATTTCAAATGAATCATTTTTGACGCAGCAGTAATTAGACCATGAAAATTTCTGGTGGTATATATATAAATGTTAACATTGAGACATTGAATTCCAGTATAAGGAAATTTGCTTTAATGGGAGTATTATGGATTCAAGGGAGGACAATCTTGTAAATTATCATGTTTTTTGTACAGTATTATGAACTTAAAGCATATCAGCCATATTGGATAAATTTCAACAAATGTTAAAAAAGCTTTTGGATATTTTCATTTGGAAAAATGATGATCAATTTATTTTATGAATAATTTGGATTTTTCAGTTAAACTATTTTGTTTTTAAAATTTAAGAAAATAAAAAAAATAACCAATATCTCATTTTCTTGCAAAAATGCTGGAGTATCATTTAAATTATTTCTTTCCTTTCAAGAAATAATGAATTTTAAAGCAGTGAAAAGTAAAATGAATGTTAAGGCCAACTAAAATTAATTAGTAGATTTTCATCCAAATTTTTTTTTTAAATGGGGCGGGTGGGAGGATTTTATTTTTTAAATTTTATTTCATATGAAACCCTCGTCACGAGTTCTTCATACCGTGGAGTATATGCTAGTGGAAAACAAGTTGTATAATGTATATACATGCTGTATAAGGAATCCTACACTATTTTTTAAACTCTTAAATAAAAATCCCTGATTGGCAACAACTGTTATACATGTAAGGGCCACTTTAGAAACCTATTTATAGTATACATCAAAAAGAAGAGAAATGCTCTCTTCAGTTGGACTATATATACCTACACCAAATTTATTTTGTTTTCTAAGCAATGGTTTGTAGTTCCCATAAAATCAATAAAATGTATTGGTACAATTGTATGCAACACAAGTATTATGAGTACAGAATAAAATTTTAACTCAGTGTTGAAAGTAATTTATATGATGTAAAACATGAACTTAATCAAAAAGTAGTTGTTGTTTAAGACTAAATTGAGGGTATTGGGACAGTAACAGAGGGTGTTTGCTGTTTGTCAACAAAAACAACAGCCATGGGTAAATACAAGGGCTTGTTATAATTAAAATGCGTGTTTGTCGACTTTTTTTTCTCAATATACGGTCATTAATCAAACAAGTTCGTGCTTGTGTCAATTTCTTTAATCCAGTCATGTTTTTTGTACCTATTTGTTCTACAATTCTTGCGCTTTGGATATCATTCAGTCCAAATTTCCTGACACAAAGTCATTGTATAAATAAAGTAAAACACACTGTTTTCGATTCACTTGTGACTACCGCAATTTGCGTTCAAGGACAAAGCGTTTTACTCGTAACTCGAATATTTCATGCCCTTCTCGATATCAATCTCTATTCTCAGTAGATGATATTGTCATCATAGAGCAGCACAATATGTCGACTTAATCATTTTCGTTAGATTACTCGAAGAAATACAAAAACGAAATTTGAAACAGGAAGTATTAAATGGAACGAAATTATCGATAGTTCCCGGTAACGGACATGAACAAAATCCGGAAATCGTATTTTTGTTAAATAAAAAAAATCGGGGCGGGACGATTTCAGAGGGGCGGGCGGGGATGAAAATCTAGCTATTAATTTTAATTGGCCTAAGAGCCAGTATTAATGTGCCATAATTTAATCTTAATCTTTTAAGGTCATCATATATATTTGTCCAGTTCATGCCAGAAGAAACTCCACTTCCATACCCCCTAGAAGTTGTGCCCATTGTCTTTCAATAAGCACCTGGAATCTAGTTTGTTCCAGATGACCTTGTAGTATTTAGAGGTCAGCAATGTTTAATGGCAGGACAGTTTCTAAAATTCAGTGATGAAAGTTCAAAATTTACCGCTTTCAGTTAACAATTGCAGTTTATCTTTTATCAGATTCTGTTTTACTAATGTGCAAAAATGATATTGTGTATATTGATTAATATCTGTTCAAATAAAATTAATTGTGAAAATTAAACAGAGGGTGCACTGATATTATAAGTAAGAGTTCATGTTTACATTTCTGCAATATAATTCATTTATCCAGAATTACTTATAGATTGTGTTCAGCACACCATGTTTTATTTGTATGTATCTCTTTTATCAGATCTATGTTGAAAAATTCACCAGTCTTTGTTTTGTAAATGTAACTACAGTGTAACTTGTCTAATTCGACACACAGGGGGACCAGAAAAAAATGTCAGATTAAGCAGGATGTCGTAATACTTAGGTTTTTTCTGCAAGGATAGGCATACTTTGGGACCAGGATAATGTGTCGGTTAAAGTAGGATGTTTGAATACTCAGGTGTTGGATAAGACAGGTTACACTGTATTTGTTGTTTTATTACTGTGACAAAGCCTTTCATGTTATTGCGTCATACGTTTTATGTTTTATGTTTTTTATTATGATTCAGACTGAAAATTTAATTCTAAAACTTATTGCAGATCGTGTAGAGAGTTTGTTCAGATACCCAATTTGAATTGGTTTTTTTTAGCACAAACGGGCATAAGTTTTATTGATTTTCTATTTTAAGTGTTATAGAGTGTTGCTGTAAACTCATAAGAATATGTACAAAACTATCAGGAAAAAAACCTTACAAACATTAACAGTTTTTTCATGTACCATTTTCCTGGTTAAACATGTCAGTTTTGACAAAATACATAGCCTTCATGCATGTTGTCTCCCTTATCGGTTAATTTAATTCGATTGCTTCTGTCTCAAAGAAAATGTCTTGCCAGAAATAAAGTTATAAGTAGCATGTGCTCTTTGAAGAAGGATGGATAAAGATAAAACAAGTTTTATATATCTTATATAAATATTCCATTGAAATATTTCCATATAAATGTTTTAGAATTATTTCTATTATACCAAGAAAATTCTCAAATGTACAAGAGTATGAAGTTTGTATGTTTTCTATTGCAGTATTCAAACAATAACATTATACAGAGCCCTAAAAACTTCCATTACGGGGAAAAAATGTGAAAATTTTGCATTAGTAATTATTGCTCAATGCATTTGCAGTCCCATTTATAAGTTTGAACTATGTTTAATGTAAATAAGATACACTGTATATTATAATTTAACTGTGATAATTAACATTTTTGACAAAAGATATTAAAAAAAATTGATAATCGGTAGTGAAATGTCAAATATTTTGTAGATATTTAATCAGTTTGATTTACAAAATGAGTTTATATTGATATTGCTCTTCAGTCCATAGTTGTGATACCTGTTTGAAATACAATGATTTTATAATCCTATCATATATGAAAAAAATATCTTTCTGACAAAATGTGTTTCAGATATTTTGTTTAAAGGGTATTTTGGTCGAATTAAATTTTGGACCCCCAAGAACCAAAATTTTCATTTCAAAAGTTAAAAAAAGGTTTATGACAAGCTGAAATGGTAGTGCCAAAAAGCTCTGAAATATAGGGAATCAAGAAATTTATTTATAAAAAAACCCACAAACAATACATATTGAGGTTTAATGTATTTTAGTGCCATTTTTGTTGCATTCATTGCAGTCATTTATATATTAGATTAGGAGAGTTTCTAAAACCTATAATAGCAGTGTTTTAATTTTCATATGTAAACATAGACTTCTTGTTTAAGCTGCATTAACATAAATATTCTAATTAATAGAATTAATCGATTTCTGCAAAAAGTTTTTATCAGATTTATAAAATATATTTTGTAAGATATGAGTAGACTGTTGAAGACCATTCATTGTGTTAGATCTTTTTATTTATAGTAATGTATAGTTTAGAAAAAAAGTTTTATCATTAACATTTTACAGGGTCAAAACTTAAGCTTGTTCTTTAATATGTGAAAAGTTGCATTGCTAGGCTTATGAAGGGGAAAAAAATAAAAATAAAAATGCATTTCCAGAATTTATTTAGTTATTAGCAAAGCTTGAATTGCTAGTTTTATTTTATTTACTGTGTCACATTATATATAAGTCATAATATAGTACTATGTTTCAAAAGAGTGAAAACAAAAATTCTAAAAAATTCAGCAAGATTTTATTATCCCACTAAGTATGAGAGGTAGATTGTATATTCAGATTTTGTTTCCGTCTTTTGATTGTAATTTGTTTTTAAAGTAATTCAGTCTTGATTTAATATAGACTTTGTACAATAATTTTGATTGTCAATTATTAGCCACATATGTAATAAATCCTGCATATATTTCATACTAAATGTTTGCTGTTATTTATGTTACACTATTATCTTTATTTGATAGTTTTAGTACCTCACAGAAGAAAAATTATTTTGAAACATATCTTAGCTAATACATGTTAATCAATTTTGTTATTAAGAGATACAACAAGGAGTAATTGTTTAAACTTATTTAAATTTGCATTCTTGTTGAAAAGTCATTGTATATATTTTCATTATATTAGTTCAAATCTTAAGCAAATTTTATTTTTATGATGACCAGTAAGTTAGATTTTTCGTTATGGTCAGGAAAGAGAAAACAACTTTTAGAGAATATTTATTAGCCATTTCTGAATCTGAAGCTATGTGGGTAATAATTTAAAAATCTTCAACTTAACATTGTGATTGGCTAATAATGTCTGAAACTAAACATTGTGATTGGCTAATAATTTCTGAAACTCAACATTGTGATTGGCTAATAATGTCTGAAACTCAACATTGTGATTGGCTAATAATGTCTGAAACTAAACATTGTGATTGGCTAACAATGTCTGAAACTAAACATTGTGATTGGCTAACAATGTCTGAAACAATGGAAATAACTAATGACATGACATTGCTTTCATTTTAGGTTATCTCTTAGCCAATGAATTTACCCATAGAACTTCTGGACTGGCAGATTCCTATACCATACATGTACCTAACAAACAAGTTTGAAAAATCTTGTTTTGCTTTTGTTCAACTACACAAATTAATCATTCACCCTGATAACATAATATAATGCTATGCTATGTTTTAGAATTTTTCTGCCACAATGAATATAAATTGTTTTTCTGCAGTTAAAATTAGGCAATCCAGGTTAAGCGCTTATTTGCTACAGGTGAACATGTGGAAATATAAGCTTTTGTTTGTGATTTATTCTCCCTTTAATATAAATTCTTTGCACAAAAGTATATTTTGGAGCAAAAGAAAAGAACAGCTTAATGTAGTGTGGTAATGCCAATACATGTAATAGCTTCTATAAAACATGTTATAGGAACAGAGAAATGACACAACTTTTAACTCTGCTTCTAAATACAAGTTTTAAATCATATTGTACTATTGTGTCATACAAAACAACTCTTGAAGTAGATTAAACAAAATAATTGATATTAGAATATTTAAAATGTATGTTTCTGGTTATTTGAAAATTTTACAACTATGTATGGAATGTTAACATTCCTTTCAAAGTGAATAAAGCGTTGAGACATTTATATATATTGTTTTCTATCACACCATCCAGCTGCAACGTACAGTATGTTTAGTGGAATTGTATGACGTACAGAAAACTGGCATGAAGTATGATGATTTCAGGTGGGATGGAAAGACTGGTGACCTCTTTTGTGTAACCAACTGAGAGATTATTCACTTGCTAAAGAGCCATGGCCATTTTCCCCTGGATTCTTTTCATTCGATAAGATAGGCAAATCATGTTTTAAATAGCCCGATAGATGCTAATTATAGTACATGAAAATACGTCACATTATCTATTCTCACACCTTGAACAGGTATTCCTATAAAAAACAAGGCTAAGACAATTGATTTTTATGGCCCCGCAACAAAGTTGTCTGTGCCATATAGTTTTACCCTATTCCGAAATTCCATCATTTCGCAACAAACCATATACATAGTTTTTTTCTAAACGCCTTCAGATATTGCTGAATTTTGTTATGTGAGTTAACCATGATGAGTTACAGATCAAGTTTAAATTTTGTTCCGCTACGGGCTTTGGACTTGTTGATAATCACAGCTGTTATACAGACTTTTGTTCTAAACTCTTTCAGATATTGGGATGATTTTTGTCATGTGAGTTAACCAAGATAAGTTACTGATCTAGTTTTATATTGATTTTGTTTAATTGTGAAACACCCTTTATGCGCATAAGGTACCATGCCACGTAACTTATCAAGAAGCCAAATAAAATCGAAAATAAATTCAAATGGAATGTTATTTTTCTCATTTTGAATACATGTATATCTGTATTTGTCCTGGTCTTTTAAGGTTTTATCGTCTAGAAGATAAGATAAGATTATATATATTTTAACCGGAGAACATCTACCATCAGTTGGTCATAGAACACCTTGTGTTACTAACACATGTTATATGGCCTTTTCTGGCATTTAACAAATCGGCCCTTTGTTGTGATACAGATGCAACAGTTTCTTGATGTTTTACCTACAATCACGATTTGCAGTGTAATTGATTTGTTCTGTGATTTTGTCTTATTTTCTGATGACTTAGGTACCGGTGCAGGGACGGTGGTAAAAATTTCAGTACTAGTATCTACACAGTTAGTGAATTGGCAATAAAACTGATTGCTGTTGACTGCATTTGTTACATATTATACCATGTTCAAAAAAGGTTTCGAACAATTGTTTGTGTTGTTTTGAAACTTGTATACAATGGCCTTATTTTATGTTATATATGTATATTACACACGTAACAGTTGGGATTTATTGCTTTAGAATCAATTGTCGTGTTATTGGTTATGTACAGGCACCAACTTCAGTTCGATGGCAGTTGTTCCTTGCATATATGTTATAAATTTAAACACATGAATAGAAAGTAAGTCAAGAGTATGGACAGTCATAGGAATGCACATAATAAGCAATACAGTATTTTTTTCTTTAATAAAATCATTTATACTATATAGTCAAAATTAACCAGAATGACTCTATGAATTAAGCAAACATCTGAAAAAATTTGATAGAAACATTAAATAAAGGGCTGCGCTTTAGCGCATGATACGCCCGTTGCTCTTTTAACTTGTCTTTTATGCTTTAAATGAATTTATATGATCAACTAGAAATATATATACAAATCAAAAGGGATGTTACATTAATATATTCACCAAAGTTTCATAAAATCCCCCTTTTTTCAGTATAAAAATTCATTACTTTTTTTATGAATAAAGCCCCATAAATCCAAAACTTAAAATCTGAAATTTTTAAAAATTGAAAGAGAGCTTACATCAATAGATATAAACAATTCACCAAAGTTTCATGGACATTGGTGAAAGCCTTTTTGAGTTATTGTCTGAAGTGTTGAAAATCCCCCTTTTTTTATGAATAAAGCCCCATAAATCCAAAACTTAAAATCTGAAATTTATAAAAATTGAAAGGGAGCTTACATCAATAGATATAAACAATTCACCAAAGTTTCATGGACATTGGTGAAAGCCTTTTTGAGTAATTGTCCGAAGTGTTGAAAATCCCCCTTTTTTTATGAATAAAGCCCCATAAATCCAAAACTTAAAATCTGAAATTTATAAAAATTAAAATGGAGCTTACATCAATAGATATAAACAATTCACCAAAGTTTCATGGACATTGGTGAAAGCCTTTTTGAGTTATTGTCCGAAGTGTTGAAAATCCCCCCTTTTTTATGAATAAAGCCCCATAAATCCAAAACTTTAAATCTGAAATTAAAAAAAAACGAAAGGGAGCTTACGTCAATAGATATAAACAATTCACTTAAGTTTCATGGAAATTGGTGAAAGTGTTTTTGAGTTATTGTCCGAAGTGTTGAAAATCCCCCCTTTTTTATGAATAAAGCCCCATAAATCCAAAACTTAAAATCTGAAATTAAAAAAAAAAGAAAGGGAGCTTACGTCAATAGATATAAACAATTCACCTAAGTTTCATGGAAATTGGTGAAAGTGTTTTTGAGTTATTGTCCGAAGTGTTGAAAATCCCCCCTTTTTTATGAATAAAGCCCCATAAATCCAAAACTTAAAATCTGAAATTAAAAAAAAACGAAAGGGAGCTTACGTCAATAGATATAAACAATTCACTTAAGTTTCATGGAAATTGGTGAAAGTGTTTTCGAGTTATTGTCCGAAGTGTGGACGACGGACGGACGGACAACGGTATACCATAATACGTCCCGTCTAAAAGACGACGGGCGTATAAAAATTTAATATAACACAAAAAATGCAATAAAGACTGGGCTAGATTCGAACCCGATCTTGAAAACAATCTTTCTTTTGAAGTTCTATGCTCTACTGATTGAGCCACAGCGATGCTTGACCATAATGTTCTTATTTAGGAGCTATATCTGTACAATTTAGCGATGTTACAATTTTTTCATTAAAAAGTTGGTTTTTATATAATAAGGACACACTAAACCAATTTCATTCTTGAGGGAAGAGGTAGTATAAATTGCCACAGTCACGAAAAACATAACTTTTTTTGGTTTGAAATGTTTTTCTTAGGGGATTCCATGTTTTTATACGACCACAAAAATTAAAAAAGATTTTTGGTCGTATATTGGTATGACTTTGGCGTCGTCGTCGTCCGAAGACATTTGGTTTTCACACTCTAACTTTAGTGTTTAAGTAAATAGAAATCTATGAAATTTAAACACAAGGTTTATGACCACAAAAGGAAGGTAGGGATTGATTTTGGGAATTTAAGTCCCAACAGTTTAGGAATTAGGGGCCAAAAAGGGCCCAAACAAGCAATTTTCTTGGTTTTCGCACTCTAACATTAGAAGTAAATAGAAATCTATGAAATTTATACACAAGGTTTATGACCACAAAAGGAAGGTAGTGATTGATTTTGGGAGTTTTGGTCCCAAAATTTAAAGGAATTAGGGGCCAAAAAAGGCCTAAATAAGCAATTTTCTTGGTTATCGCACAATAACTTTAGAAATCTATGAAATTTTAACACAAGGTTTATGACAACAAAGGGAAAGTTGGGATTGATTTTGGGAGTTTTGGTCCCAACAGTTTAGGAATTAGGGGCCAAAAGGGTCCAAAATTAAACTTTGTTTGATTTCATCAAAAATTGAATTATTGGGGTTCTTTGATATGCCAAATCTAACCGTGTATTAAGATTCTTAAGATTTGGTCCTGTTTTCAAATTGGTCTACATTAAGGTCAAAAGGGTCCAAAATTGAACATTATTTGATTTCATCAAAAATTGAATTCTTGGGGTTCTTTGATATGCTGAATATAACCATGTATTTAGATTTTGGATATTGGACCATAATAGGTAAATGTTCAATTTAAAATTTTTAAGTTTTTAAGTTTGTTCTTAGACCACATTCGTTCTGCATCAGAAACCTATGTTGTGTCAACTATATAATCACAATCCAAATTCAGAGCTGTATCAAGCTTAAATGTTGTGTCCATACTTGCCCCAACTGTTCAGGGTTCGACCTCTGCAGTCGTATAAAGCTGCGCCCTGTGGAGCATCTGGTTCCCACCTAAAAACACCCTAAATTCTGCATATTGGACTTTCATCATTTGAGGGTTAAATTAAATATTTATCACACATATAGTATCATAATAGTAGTATATGTAAATAGAGATATTGATCAAAAAGCATTTTTATTTTTTGTTTTTAAAGTAAATTTTATTGTCGGCACTTTTTGAAATTGGCCTTCTGTGAAAAAAAATCACAACATTTGGCCCTACCTCTTTGCATTGCAATGACATGTATGGATTTAGTTTTCAATAATTTTTTCTAATTTTTCAAGACTTTGGTATAATTTTACCCACATAAAAACCTTGAATAGCAAAAATTATCAGCAATATTTTGGTCTTCATAAATTCTATCCAACTGAAATATTCTTGTTGAGAAGAGGGCACATGAGCAATTGTCTGGCTCTTGTTCTTGTGATTGAATTAATGTTGAAAGTCTGTAAGATGAAGCCTTTACTTCAAGTTAGTATCACACAAGTATAACATAAATAATTTCTAACAAGAGGCTGTCACAACGACAGCAAACCTGATTTACTAATATTTATTTGTGTCCTGGCAATATCACAAGAACCATTACTGATGAATGGTGAAAGTGAAAATCGTCAATATCAAATTTGACCTCCATTTTGTCATCAGTATCAACATATTAAAATTTGAAAAGCTTAGACTGAATGGTTCATGAGTAAATGCAACAACTTGAATGGAAACGCCATTTTACAATCTTTCAAGAACCATAACTCCTGAACGGTAAAAGTCAAAATCGTCATTATTGAACTTGACCTCTATTTTGCCATCAGTAACAACATATAAAAATTTCAAAAGCTTTGGTTGAATGGTTCATGAGAAAATGCACGGACACGACTGGAATCACCATTTTTCAATCTTTCAAGAACCATAACTCCTGAACAGTAAAAGTCAAAATCGTCTTTATTGAAGTTGACCTCTATTTTGTCATCAGTAACAACATATTAAAATTTGGGAAGCTTTGGTAGAACAGTTCATGCGTAAATGCACGGGCACGACTGGAAACTCCATTTTTCAATCTTTCAAGAACCATAACTCCTGAACGGTAAAAGTCAAAATCGTCATTATTAAACTTGACCTCCATTTTGTCATCAGTAACAACATATTAAAATTTGGGAAGCTTTGGTAGAACAGTTCATGCGTAAATGCACGGACACGACTGGAAACTTCATTTTTCAATCTTTCAAGAACCATAACTCCTGAACGGTAAAAGTCAAAATCGTCATTATTAAACTTGACCTCCATTTTGTCATCAGTAACAACATATTAAAATTTGGGAAGCTTTGGTAGAACAGTTCATGCGTAAATGCACGGACACGACTGGAAACTTCATTTTTCAATCTTTCAAGAACCATAACTCCTGAACGGTAAAAGTCAAAATCGCCATTATTGAACTTGACCTTCATTTAGTTGTCAGTAACAACATATTAAAATTTTAAAAGCTTTGGTTGAACGGTTCATGAGTTAATGCACGGACAACATTTGATTGCCGCCCGCCCGCCCGCCCGCCGTACATCCTCAAATCAATAACCGACATTTTTGTCACAAAAATCCGGTTAAAAATTAGGTTAAGGTCAGATGAACTATGCAGTCCTGTTGCTCATAGAATCCGAAAACACACCAAAGCACAAAAACTTAACATTGACCAAGGAACCAGGAAAATGCGAAAGTTTATATGAACCCTGCCAGATATACATGTACACCCTACAATTATACCATACATCTAATATAATTGACATATTGCTTATGGTATCTGATAAACTAACAAAACCTAGAAACTTTTAAACATGACCATGAAAATGAGATAAGGTCATATGAAACTGGCTAGACAAGACATATACACCTTACAATCCTTCAATACACAAAATATAGTGGCTCTTTTGCTTAATATTAAATATGAGAATTAGACCAACACCAAAAAACTAAACATTTTCCAATGAAGCATGAAAACTAGATCAAGGTCAGAAGAAATTGTGTTGGACATGCTAACCTTACAATCATTTCATATGCCTAATATAAGAGGCTCTCTTTTTGTTATATTATTTGAGAAATAAACCAAACCACAAAATTAAACATTGTTCACTGAACTATAAAAAGTAGGTCAAAATAATATGAAACCTGTAAGTTGGACATGTACACTTATAATCATTCAATACACCTAGTATAGTTGGCCTATTCCTTCTAGCATCTAATATTCAAATAGACTTGACCATATATAATTAACCTTGATCAACAATCCATAATTAGACAGGCAAAGGAAAGTTTGTGTGATTATAAAACCACTTTAACGCAAACAAGTTTTAGTCTTGTTCTAAGTCAGGCTATCTGGAACATACATTGTCAATGGTTAATGTTTATCTTTTGATTGTAGATATAAAAATCCTAAAATGTGGTAGGCATACCTGTCAACTGACCCGTATTCTGCGGGTGTGACCCGAGATTTTCACAATTTTGAGGGATCACACAGGACACCCGACGGGTCATTGAAATAACCCGGGAATTCCGAAAATGACCCGATTTCACCCGTATTTCTTAGCCTTGAGATTGATTTTCATAAATATATTCCTTTGAAATACTGGCAAATTCGTAATTCTTCCATGAACAGGCAGTTCATCTAGCTATGTAAACTGTCAAGTTAAGTGACCCATTAAGTGCATGGCTTCACTTGACAGCTTTGGTGTCAAACACACTGTTAATTAACACCAATTACCTTAGCTTTAGGTCGTAAATAAATTGCACTACTGGTTTACAAACATATTTGAACTAGAGTTACTTCCCCTTATTTGTCACCATTCAAAATTATTCCTTATATTTATGTTTTATGGGTGAAAAAGATTAAATCATTAAAATATAAAATTCAAATACATATTGAAAAATAACTTTTCATTATTATCATACCTTTATACAATTCTTAAAAAAAAGTTGAAAATTATTTTTTTACATTTATACTTCCTTTAACTGTATTACTATATTTTATCATAGTCTAATTTCCTTGTCAATTGAGAGATGAATGTTCATATATAGATGTAATAACTCTACATGGTATGTGTAAAGGCTACATAGCCAGTAGTCTCATTTTAAAATTACATTTGAAAAATAAATTTTAGATGATGACAAAAAGTAAAGAACATAAGACTGTATTACACAAATTTATAAAAATCTTTAAAAGTGCAATGAAATAATAATAAATAAGATTTAAAATGACTTAACCAAGTGAACATGCATTGATGTTTTGGTATCTTTGATATACATTATAAGAAAATGTACCATAAATACTGAAATTCAGCTCGAAAAAGTTCGTACGCGTTATGAACTGAGATTTGATTCTTCAATGCAGGTCATGACCTGCATTTTCATCGTCACAGGTTGACAGGTATGGTGGTAGGAATGTTAATATGACAATTAAAATAAAGTAGTAGAATGCAATTATCTTTTTTTCCAGAGAAGTATGGTGTTTGCAATTTGTTTAGTCTGCTGTTCTGCCTTATATCTTTTGTGTTTCCTGTTATCTTTCTGTGTAATTAAAAGATTAACTATATCAACATAACAATTTATTTACAATCACGTTCATGTACCTGCACACAAACATAGAATACTTTATTATCACAACTAATGTATTTTTACACATTCTCCATGTGAACACAGATTAAGCACTTGTTCAGCACACAACAGCTTTCTAAAACACAAGAACCTCTCGAGTTATTTTGCTTCTTAATTCCAAACATAGAAAACATTTGGAGAAGTCAGTGCCTACAATAATATATCCTTCTGGTATTTGACTATGTCTTCAATCCAGTTACTTCTGGTCTAAATCACAATATACATCCATTCACAATTACTTCTGGTCTAAATCACAATATACATCCATTCACAATTACTTCTGGTCTAAATCACAATATACATCCATTCACAATTACTTCTGGTCTAAATCACAATATACATCCATTCACAATTACTTCTGGTCTAAATCACAATATACATCCAATCACAAGTCTGAAAGAACAAGATAAAATAAATGATAGATTCTGATGCAATATCGTTTATAATGTTCATTTTGATTGGATAAAGTCATTAACTTTCATAGCATGCTATGAAAACATATGCCAAGCACAGACAACGTATGGCAGTTGTTAAATGTATGTTTTAAAGTTGTTATCTATCAGTTTCATTAGGATGGAGATATTTGTATTGTATTTTAAGCTTTGACGGCATCAATTAGGGATTTGATGGTGGCAAATGAAGTTTACTGGCTCCCAACTTAAATGTTTTTTCAACAGATACATTGATTGGTTGCTTTGTTGAAGTTTAATGCCACTTTCAGCTCTCTTAACTAGACCGTGGGAACCAGTCTTTATTGAAGTAGAAAACAGTGTATACCAAGATAACAAGCAAGTCAATATTTAAATCAGAGTAAAATTTGCCTTGCAAGAAGCAGGGTTCAAACTCACAACTTCAGAGTTGACAGGCTAGCGATCACTACAGACTCACTACTCACTTCATTTTACATGATTATAAAGCAGAAAAATGTTTTTATTTTTTAGTATAAATTTGCTATTTGGTATGTAAGGAAATAATTGATAACTTGTTTTTTAATTTCGAATTTACATAGGACCTTCAAATTTTCAAACATTTCAGTTTTGGCAGTCCTAATGGCACAGAATTTGGGGGAAAAAAACTTTTCAACTATGGAAATTATTATATACTCCTGGTAAACTTGTTAGGTTGCAGTTGCCTGTAAAACATGTTTTTTTATGACAAAAATCAGCAAAGACCCATCGAAACAACATCTGATACACAAATTTAATAATACTTTTAGATATTTGGATGATAGTTTAGCTCTCAATAAAGACGACTTCAGTATGTATACTAAAGAAATTTATCCTGTTGAACTTACTTTAAATAAAGCTAATACTAACAATGACCACTGCCCTTTCCTTGATCTTGATATATATATATCATTAACCGAAAGCTTAATACTAAAATTTATGATAAAAGAGATGATTTCTCATTTCCTATCGTTAATTATCCATTTTTAGATGGTGACGTTCCCTTGTCACCATCTTACGGTGTTTATATATCTCAACTTGTAAGATTCGCTCGTGTATGTAACAATGTTTTAGATTTTAACGAGAGAAATTTATGTATTACTGAAAAATTATGACACCAGGGTTTTCGATATCACAAACTAGTCAAAACATTTACTAAATTTTATCATCGGTATAAGGCCATCATTCATAAATAAAGCTCAACATGCAGACTTCTTATACGTTCAGGTATTTCACATCCAATATTTTATGAAAATATTCTTTATAAAGCACAAAAATGTCAGTATTCACCTCAGAAGCTAACAAAACCTTTAAATAGACTTATTAAAAAGGGATATAGTTACGATACTGTTGTCAGGTCATTAAAGATTGCATATTTTGGCGTTAATATTGATTCACTTATAGGGTCTTTGCTTCAGAACTAAACACATTTATTATTAATAAACCAGTTGTTGACATGACACGGGTTATGTTCTTCTCATATATGTTATGATGGTATGATACTAAACCCCTCACCGGGAGGATTGTGCCTGATATTCATATGATGAAGACATAATTTTTCAATCAGTTTAATTGAAGTCCAGAGCTGGCATGTCAGTTAACTGCTAGTAGTCTGATGCTATTTATGTATTATTGTCATTTTGCTTATTTTCTTTGGTTACATCTTCTGACATCAGACTCGGACTTCTCTTGAACTGAATTTTAATGTGCATATTGTTATGCGTTTACTTTTCTGCATTGGCTAGAGGTATAGCGGGAGGGTTGAGATCTCACAAACATGTTTAACCCCACCACATTTTTGCGCCTGTCCCAAGTCAGGAGCCTCTGGCCTTTGTTAGTCTTGTATTATTTTAACTTTTAGTTTCTTGTGTACAATTTGAAATTAGTATGGCGTTCATTATCACTGAACCAGTATATATTTGTTTAGGGGCCAGCTGAAGGAGGCCTCCGGGTGCAAGAATTTCTCGTTGCATTGAAGACCTGTTGGTGACCTTCTGCTGTTGTCTGCTCTATGGTCGGGCTGTTGTCTCTTTGGAACATTCCATATTTCCATTCTCAATTTTATTAAATTCTTAGAATTCTGTTGTATATTGTATATTAATAGTGTGTGGCCATAGGATACAATGCTCCAACAGCAATATTACACTTTCTTGTACAGATTTAAGAAGGTACATGTAATCAAATTAAACAAAGGTACCAACCTTACAGGACATGAGTAAGTTGTTACTGCCGTAGTCCTGAACAGAAGAAAACACAGCCTCTCCTTCACAGGTAGTGCCATGCTGATTTATACCTTCTTCTAAAGAAGATTTAACATTGGCTAAGGTTATGCAGTCTTGCTACAAAAGAATACACAGCATATAATTATTACATCACCAGAGAAATAATAAAAAGTTTATTTCACATCCTGTTCAAACCAGCGTAAGTAGGACTTATAGTGCATCTAGAATCTGTTAAGTAAGCAAACATTGTTGAACAGTCGCACACAAAAATGATAACCTGCATTACAAATACTTGCAGACTAGAATCTTTAGCATTTTAATGGGACACATGTTACTTGTGGAAAAGGACATTTTTATCCTTTATGTGTCCTTTCATATCATTTAAACATATCATATAAGGTCATCCCTTATAATATATGTAGTAAGGTTTGTGTTGCACAATCTTAGGTTTTCTGTGTTATTTTTTGTGGACTGAAAATAATTCTTTCTCATAACTTTTAATGAGATGATACAATTGAACCTGCCTGGATTTATGATATATGGTATCTTCAAATTTTTTTTGCAACTGTTTTATGTCTTTTTGACTGAGTTCAGTCATTTCAATTGATATTGTATAGTGTGTCTTTTTATGTTGTAATGTCAAAACATTCAAACCAGCTGCAATTGTATTTTTATTTTATTTTGGGACTCTTTACAGGTAGCTGTTCTGTGTGAGCAAAGTCATTGTGTTGAAGGCTGTACTTTGACCTGTAGTTGTTTAGTTTTTTCACATTGCGACATGAATGGACAGTTGTCTCATTGTAACTCATACCACATCTTTATACTGATTTACAAATTCTAATAACTCAGAAGTTTTGCCTACCTCTGTATCTATTCTCAACCCACATCGGCAAAATATTATACCCTTGTTCTGTAACAACTGACTTCTGGAGAGAAAAATGTACTTCATTCAGTTTACAGAAATTTTATTAAACATTTTATAAAGTTTGGCTATAATTATTATGTATAACAATATATATAGACTACACTCTCTGGACATCTTTTGGGTAGTTGTGTTGTTCTTTTGCCACCTATTGATCCTTATTTTAGGGTTCATAATTCTAAATTTATGGAACTAAATTAAATGAATCAATGCCATTTAAAATGAAATGTATTGTATCTTTATCACAACGAGGTCCCTACACTCATCATGAATCATGAAAAATCTCGAGTCATAAAGCTTAAATCACATGGAATCATTTCATAATGGTTTGAGAGCTAAAGACTCTTAAATTATTACTTGTAAGTGGAATATTGTATTTATCAAAGCAAGATCAAAACCTAGATGTGTCTAAGCAACACAATTGGCCCCGTCTCATAAAAGTTGAAAAATCTGCAATTTCTATAATACATGTGGACACAAACATGATGGTAGTCTCACATATCATAAATCAGCTCATAATCTGGAGGCGATAGAAAAAAAGTCTGTTTAACTGTGATTTTTCACAATTTATCAAAGTCTGTAGCCCTTAATTTTGGCAAAAAATAGTGGAGTAGAACGAAACTTAAACTTGATCTGTAACTTATCATGAGTAACTCACATACCAAAAATCAGCCCAATATCTGAAAGCGTTTTGAAACAAGAGGCTCTCAAGAGCCTGAATCGCTCACCTTAATTTTTTTGGTTAAATCTCTCATCAATGATTATTTTGGCTTTTCAATTTATTTAAATGTTCTTTGAATCGTCCTATTTTCTTCAAAAGCAAAAAAAAAATCATTTTCTCCTATGTTCTATTTTAGCCATAGGAGCTATGCTTCTGACATACAAGGAAATGAAATATAAAATTTATACTAGATACTCTGAAACTCATTTAGCCTAAGTTTGGCTGAAATTGATACAGCAGTTTCAAAGGAGAAGATTTTTTAAAGTAGGTCAACATGATGAACAAATTGTGAAAAAAGTCTTTAAAGGGCAATAACTCCTTAAGGGGTCAATTGACAATTTTGGTCAAATTGACTTATTTGTAGATCTTACTTTGCTTAACATTTTTGCTATTAAAAGTTTATCTGTATCTATAATAATATTCAAGATAATAACCAAAAACTGCAAAATTTCTTTAAAATCATCAATTCAGGGGCATTATACCTGGAAAACCAGTTACCCAATTCGGCTGAAAATTTCAGGACAGGTAGAATAATAAATACTTTAACTTCTTGTCTTATTTGCTCTAAATGCTTGAGTTTTTGAGATATAAGCCAAAAACTGCATTTTACCCTGTGTTCTATTTTTAGCCATGACAGCCATGTTTTTTGACGAAATAAAAAATAAAGCACAAACCTATTTTATACACCCTACTGATCATTCAGTTGAAGTTCGGTTGAATTTGGTTTAGTAGTTTTAGAGGAGAAGATTTTTTAAAGTTAGCAAATATGATGAACAAATTGTGAAAAATTGTCATTAAAGGACAATAACCCCTTAAGGGGTCAATTGCCAATTTTGGTCATATTAACTTATTTGTAGATCTTACTTTGCTGATCATTTTTGCTGTTTACAGTTTATCTTTATCTATAATAATATTCAAGATAATGACCAAAAACTGCAAAATTTCCTTAAAATTACCAATTAAGTGGCAGCAACCCAACAATGGTTTGTTTGATTCATCTGAAAATTTCAGGGCTGATAGATCTTGACCTAATGAACATTTTTACCCCATGTCAGATTGCTCTAAATGCTTTCGTTTTTGAGATATAAGCCAAAAACTGCATTTGACCCCTATGTTCTATTTTAAGTAACGGCGGCCATGTTTTTTGACGGATCAAAAATCGAAGCACACACTTTGTGCATGATAATCTAAGGAACAATCATGCTAAGTTTCATCCAAATCCATTCAGTAGTTTCAGAGGAGAAGATTTTTTAAAGTTAGCAAATGTGATGAACAAATTGTGAAAAATTGTCATTAAAGGACAATAACCCCTTAAGGGGTCAATTGACAATTTTGGTCATATTAACTTATTTGTAGATCTTACTTTGCTGATCATTTTTGCTGTTTACAGTTTATCTTTACCTATAATAATATTCAAGATAATGACCAAAAACTGCAAAATTTCCTTAAAATTACCAATTAAGTGGCAGCAACCCAACAATGGTTTGTTTGATTCATCTGAAAATTTCAGGGCTGATAGATCTTGACCTAATGAACATTTTTACCCCGTCAGATTTGCTCTAAATGCTTTTGTTTTTGAGATATAAGCCAAAAACTGCATTTGACCCCTATGTTCTATTTTAAGTAACGGCGGCCATGTTTTTTGACGGATCAAAAATCGAAGCACACACTTTGTGCAGGATAATCTAAGGAACAATCATGCTAAGTTTCATTCAAATCCATTCAGTAGTTTCAGAGGAGAAGATGTTTGAAAAATTGTTAACGACGACGACGTCGACGACGGACGCCAAGTGATGAGAAAAGCTCATATGGCCTTTTAGGCCAGGTGAGCTAAAAAGTCTGTTTAACTGTGATTTTTAACAATTTATCAAAGTCCGTAGCCCTTAATTTTGGCAAAAATTAGCGGAGCAGAACGAAACTTAAACTTGATCTGTAACTCATCATGGTAACTCACATACCAAAAATCATCCCTATATATGAAGGCGTTTAGAACAAAACTCCCTATAATGGTTTGTTGCGGAATGACAGAATTACAGAATTTTGGAATTACAGACAAGTGTAAAATTATATGGCACTGACAACTTTGTTGTGGGGCCATAAAAACATGGACTTTTAATTACTGTGGATTCATTAATATTGGTTTTTTTCATGGATTTCGGGAATACAGGGGAACCACGAATTTAAATGTTCAAAAAATTACAAATTTCCTGAAGGAATATTTGCAGACTTTGCCAAAACCACGAAATTAAATATCCACGAAAATGCAAGTTTTCCTCAATCCACGAAAATTGATACCCATGAAAATAAATGAATCCACAGTATTAATTAAATTTTGACCAATGAAGAACTGAGATGAAAAAAAACCACATGCTGATTAAATTAAAATAATCAACAGGTCATGCAGGTGATCAGGAAAGGGATAAATCTGGTAAAATTAAAAAAAAATATGTGTGTCAAAGTATTTAAAACAGGCATGTGTCTCCAGTACAAGGATGCCCCATCCACAATATAATTTTCTATGTTCAGTGGACTGTGAAAATGGAATAAAATCTATAATTTGGCATTACAATTAGAAAGATCATATCATAGCGAACATGTGTACTAAGTTTCAAGTTGATTGGACTTCAACTTCATCAAAAACTACCTCGACCAAAAACTTTAACCGGAAGCTCGACGGACTGTACAAAGGACGTACAAACAGACGGGCGGACTGACGCACAGACCAGAAAACATAATGTCCATAAATGGGGCATAATGACTAACTTACTTTTGACAAACAGGACATATAACTTCATCTGTACAAAGTCTTTCTATGGCTGTACATAATGATTTCTCTTCTTGTTGTAAACTGTTTTCATATTCATCAATCATTCTTTTCTCTGCAAAACAAAATAGAAGAAACTATGTAATTTTTCAAGAGATATATTACTGTTGGGGTATAGCATAAGGAATTACAAAAATTGGTAAGTTCTGTAATCAACCAAGCAGAATAATTTTGATTGTTTGCCGGTTGTTTAGAGAATGTGTGTGTACCGGTAATCTATATAACAAGTGAATACTTACGTTTCAACATACTTTTGATACACAGTTTTGAAGTATATACATGATATATGTACAAAACTTTAAAAATATCATTTTTTCCTTTCACATTTAATACAAAAAATAACAGTGATTAGCTGGACTTTATATCAACCACCATTTAAATTTCTGATAAACAATGCTCTGTTAACAATGAATGTGTTCATAGTACACGGATGCCCTATCCACACTATAATTTTCTATGTTCAATGGACCATGAAAATGGGAGAAAATCTCTAATTTGGCATTAAAATTAGAAAGATCACATCATAAGGAACATGTGTACTAAGTTTCAAGTTGATTGAACTTCAACTTCATAAAAAACTACCTCAACCAAAAAATATAACTTGAAGTGGGAAGAATGGATGGACGGAAGGACCAAAGAACGTACGGATGAACGAATCCACAAATCTGAAAACATAATGCCCATAAATGGGGCATAATAAATGAGACATTCCTTGATCATATTGATACTTAGCTCTAATAACCTGTAAACTTTGTAATAATTTAACCAATTTAATATCTAATCAAATTAATCAAATGAAGTTAACTTCTATTTCAGTTTTAAGAAAACCCTGGATACAAGAATTTCACACTTACATCATTTGTATATTAATGCCACAATACTCCACATACCTTCTTGGATCAGCTCTTGTTGAATGTCATCAAAATATGTTACATATTCATCAACATCGAAGTCTAATTTGTCTGTTTCCATCTAGAAAGAAGTAAATGAGTTTGAATCTAGCATATATATTTAACACACATATTTGTAATTACACAAACAGAAGAAAAATTTTGTGTTATGTTTCTATGTACGGGTATATGTTCTTATACAGGCAATAATCAGTACTAAGTATAAATGTGCACATCCCATATCAGGCATATCATTAACGCTGTTATGGATAGTTTGTTGTAATTATTTCATGTTTTTTGTTGTTCGTTAATTTAAAATTTTTCTTAGTTTCTATTATTTTTGTCTGGAACTTTTTGTATAATTAATAGATTAACATATTTAATGACTACAGCATGTTGACATCTGTCTTTTGATCATTTGTGTTCAATTGCTATCCTAATATTCACATCTCTAATTGTTCCTCAACCATTACTTAAAAAGAAAAAAATCAAGAAAAACTTAGTAAAAGGTTATTCAACGAACATCTGTTAAAGAATGTGTTAAATATGTGATTCATTTAATTTGTAGCCATTTGTAATTCATGTTATTCAATGAAATGCTTGATATAAATACTTTTACCTCAATATCATCAAAAGTAGGTGACCCCTGAAATGACCTTTGTATTATCTTCAGTTCCTCTCTCATTAACTCATGTATAAAGTTATCATTAGCATCCTTCTCCATTTCTTTACTGTTTATACCACGGAATCGGTCCTGGAACTTCGACCTGCTTTGTCTCAATCTGTCCAAACATCTCTGAATTAAGAATAATATGTAATTATCTCCCTTACAAAATATCAGAAAACGGCCAGTGCTTACTGGCATAAAACTATCTTGTTCAATTATCATACCAAGACTGAGAAATCCAATATTGGATTAAGTGTTTTGAGCACCAATTTTTCTGTGTTCTGAGCTAATCAAGCTTTTATAACAGAGAGACAAAGCCTTCATAGTCAATTAAGAGTATAGTCATCGATTCATTTTTTAGTTTTGTGAGACAATAATGGTACAAAATAGTTTTATGATTGTCTGTTCTTTTCTTCAATGTTTATTTGTTATGCTGTAGGCAAATTAAAGCAACTTAACATTAAGAAAGCTTCAGCTGTTGTCTGCTCTTTGCCTTTGGTTGGGTTGTTGTCTCTTTGACACATTCCCCATTTTCATTCTCAATTTATTGTACTCAAAATGTACATGTGAAAGAATTATAAAGTAGTGAAAACTTTATGGATAATATCCTGATAATATAAGGTTTTATAATCATGATAATGCCTATTATTTCTGGGGGTTTTCCTTTGGTATTGCACTTCTAACTTCTTCAAAGCATTTAGATGCTTGACATTTTTTACTTTGACCTAGCTTTCAATAATTTCTTTACTCTTAAAGTGTGACTTTGAGTCTATTGTTTGTTGTTACTTGTTTGTATTTTACTATCAATCTTGCAAATAAATTGTAATTCTGCTGTCTATTTATTTAGTTTCTTTTTATACTGTGCTGAAACATAACTGTCCAAGTAAGAGAGTTGTCACGATTCACAAAAAAAAGATGCCAAAAAACATTAGGGGAGAGGTTAAAAAAACAGTAGGTAAGGAAACCCTAAACACAAGTATTTATTTTATTTAAGCCAAACCCATTAAATGGAATGAGCAATGGTCTTGAAACTGCCTGCCTTTCTATATGCATGTCAGGCATTTATGTTGGTATGGTCAGATAGGCTTTGATGTGTTTCTAACAAACCAAACATGACTAACGTATTTAGTCTTTTTGCCTTACAATCATGACAATATCAATTTTTTCATACATGTAGGCATTTATAGCTTGCTGTTCAGTGTGAGCCAATGCTCTGTGTTGAAGACCATACTTATTAAGAAGGGATATAATTACGATACTGTTGTCAAGTCATTAAAGATTGCATATTTTGGCGTTAATATTGAGTCACTGATAAGGTCTTTGCATCAGAACTAAACACATTTATTCTAAAAACAGTTGTTGGCATGACACGGGTTATGTTCTTCTCATATATGTTATGATGGTATGATACTAAACCCCTAACGGGAAGGATTGTGCCTGATGTTCATATGATGAAATCATAATCTTTCAGTCAGTTTAATTGAAGTCTGGAGCTGGCGTGTCAGTTAACTGCTAGTAGTCTGTTGTTATTTATGTATTATTGTCATTTTGTTTATTTTCTTTGGTTACATCTTCTGACATCAGACTCGGACTTCTCTTGAACTGAATTTTAATGTGCGTATTGTTATGCGTTTACTTTTCTACATTGGTTAGAGGTATAGGGGGAGGGTTGAGATCTCACAAACATGTTTAACCCCACCGCATTTTTGCGCCTGTCCCAAGTCAGGAGCCTCTGGCCTTTGTTAGTCTTGTATTATTTTGGTTTTAGTTTCTTGTGTATAATGTGGAAATTAGTATGGCGTTCATTATCACTGGACTAGTATATATTTGTTTAGGGGCCAGCTGAAGGACGCCTCCGGGTGCGGGAATTTCTCGCTACATTGAAGACCTGTTGGTGACCCTCTGCTGTTGTTTTTTATTTGGTCGGGTTGTTGTCTCTTTGACACATTCCCCATTTCCATTCTCAATTTTATTTGACCTACAAAATGTATAATGAGATATAGGAAGATGTGGTGTGAGTGCCAATGAGACAACTCTCCATACAAATAACAATTTAAAAAGTAAACCATTATAGGTTAAAGTACGGCCTTCAACACGGAGCCTTAGCTCACACCGAACAACAAGCTATAAAGGGCCCCAAAATTACTAGTGTAAAACCATTCAAACGGGAAAACCAACGGTCTAATCTATATAAACAAAACGAGAAACGAGATAATGGTTTACTTTTACAAATTGTGACTTGGATGGAGAGTTGTCTCATTGGCACTCATACCATATCTTCTTATAGCTATTTAAATCAGAGAGTTATTTAAGTACCTTTCTATAAGTCTCTTTCCATGGTGGCGTTTTAGCTTTGTACATGTCCCTGTGGTTCTTTTTTGTCTTTTCACTTCCAGACATACTTCTTTATCTGGCAAAATAAATAAAACACATTTAAGCTGTATATATTTACAACATATATCATAAGGCATCTTTTAAGTGTGTGTGTATATATGTGTTTGAAACTTAACATGGATTTAATACCAATTAATGGAGGAATATACCCATTCAAGAGAATCTTCTCCAACCTGTTAATGCTGAAAGCATTGACATTACATTAATGTGTGCCCATGACAATCATGACAATGCTTACAAAGATACAATATTTGTTTTTATTGCTGTAAATTGAAACCTGATATGTCATGTATGTCATTTGAACAGGGCTTTCAAAATGGTCATATTGTCCAGACTTGACTGATACATTCTTATCTTGATTTGTTGAGCAGAGCCTTGCATGATCATGACATAAAATGTATATGTAGGTTTGCCATTTCAATATAATTAAGATTTGATTTTTACTGATCATGTTAATGCAATCTCTAGTACTGTATACGTACTATCAAAACAATCCCTACTATAATATGCCCTCATTACAATCAAGGTTAGTAAGTTGTCTTGAAATTTAACTGTTCAAGTGACAGGTAATCTATTTTTTACCTGACATTGCTGTTCTATCTAATGTTGATGTCTTAAATTAAAATAATTTCCACATAATTAATAATTATATTATCAAAACGAATTATACCATCAGAAATACGTGTTAAAATATATGATTTGAAGCAAAGAAAAAGGTAGTAATCATGGTAATAAAAGTTTTAAGCAAAATTGTATATTGTATATACATGATATATTAAATATTTCGTATACCGTATATATATTACCAGAATTGCCTTCAAGCAAATGTTAAGGGAATTCATTCAAGATTAGAAAAAAATGTCCAGCCAGGGTAACTTTCTCAGCATGCTTAGAGGGCACTCTTCGCGCAATTGGCTACATTTTAAGGGAAACCTTTGCACGGAGGACAACACAATATTAAGGCACTCTCTACATAGATATTAAGGCAGGGGTAATGAAAACAGAGACTCAGAATTATTAAGATTAAGAGTTTATTAAGAAATAAGAATTAACTAGAGGCTCTAAAGAGCCTGTGTCGCTCACCTTGGTATATGTGAATATTAAACAAAGGAAGCAGATGGATTCATGACAAAATTGTGTTTAGGTGATGGTGATGTGTTTGTACATCTTACTTTACTGAACATTCTTGCGCCTTACAATTATCTCTATCTATAATGATCTTGGCCCAGTAGTTTCAGTGGAAAATGTTAGTAAAAATTTACAAATTTTATGAAAATTGTTAAAAATTGACTATAAAGGACAATAACTCCTTAGGGGGTCAACTGACCATTTTTGTCATGTTTGTCTTACTTTGCTGTACATTATTGCTGTTTACAGTTTATCTCTATCTATAATAATATTCAAGATAATAACAAAAAACGTCAAAATTTTCTTAAAATTACCAATTATGGGGCAGCAACCCAACAACCGGTTGTCGGATCCATCTGAAAATTTCAGGCCAGATAGATCTTGACATGATAAACAATTTCACTCCGTCAGATTTGCTCTCAATGCTTTGATTTTTGAGTTATAAGCCAAAAACTGCATTTTACCCCTATGTCCTATATTTAGCCATGGCAGCCATCTTGGTTGGATGGCCGGGTCACCGGACACATTTTTTAAACTACATACCCCAAAGATGATTGTGGCCAAGTTTGGATTAATTTAGCCCAGTAGTTTCAGAGGAGAAGATTTTTGTAAAAGATCACTAAGATTTACGAAAAAAATGAAAAATGGTTAAAAATTGACTATAAAGGGCAATAACTCCTTAAGGGGTCAACTGACCATTTCGGTCATGTTGACTTATTTGTAAATCTAACTTTGCTGAACATTATTGCTGTTTACAGTTTATCTCTATCTATAATAATATTCAAGATAATAACCAAAAACAGCAAAATTTCCATAAAATTACCAATTCAGGGGCAGCAACCCATCAACGGGTTGTCCGATTCATCTGAAAATTTCTGGGCAGATAGATCTTGACCTGATAAACAATTTTACCACATGTCAGATTTGCTCTAAATGCTTTGATTTTTGAGTTATAAGCCAAAAACTGCATTTTACCCCTATGTCCTATATTTAGCCGTGGCAGCCATCTTGGTTGGATGGCCGGGTCACCGGACACATTTTTTGAACTACATACCCCAAAGATCATTGTGGCCAAGTTTGGATTAATTTAGCCCAGTAGTTTCAGAGGAGAAGATTTTTGTAAAAGATTACTAAGATTTACGAAAAATGGTTAAAAATTGACTATAAAGGGCAATAACTCCTTAAGGGGTCAACTGACCATTTCGGTCATGTTGACTTATTTGTAAATCTTACTTTGCTGAACATTATTGCTGTTTACAGTTTATCTCTATCTATCATTCTATAATAATATTCAAGATAATAACCAAAAACAGCAAAATTTCCATAAAATTACCAATTCAGGGGCAGCAACCCATCAACGGGTTGTCCGATTCATCTGAAAATTTCTGGGCAGATAGATCTTGACCTGATAAACAATTTTACCCCATGTCAGATTTGCTCTAAATGCTTTGGTTTTTGAGTTATAAGCCAAAAACTGCATTTTACCCCTATGTTCTATTTTTAGCCATGGCGGCCATCTTGGTTGGTTGGCGGGGTCACCGGACACATTTTTTAAACTAGATACCCCAATGATGATTGTGGCCAAGTTTGATTAAATTTGGCTTAGTAGTTTCAGAGGAGAAGATTTTTGTAAAAGTTAACGACGACGGACGCAGGACGACGACGGACGACGGACGCAGGACGACGGACGCAAAGTGATGGGAAAAGCTCACTTGGCCCTTCGGGCCAGGTGAGCTAAAAAAAAATGGATAGGTTAAAATCATGATGTTACTCATGTTACTCCAGTGTTGTCAGTTGTTTTTTTTCTGAATAAAGGCTATCCATCACTGTGTCCAAGGGCCACTTACTCTTCTGGGTCCTTGCATGTATGGTCACACTACTGGGATCATGTATGTATGGTTATGATACTTTGATCATGCATGTATGGTCACGATACTTTGATCATGCATCAGCATACATGCCAAGTGACATGATATTCGCGTGTAATACATGCTTTTTCAACGGTTTACACGCGAGGATTTTGTCACATGGCGTGTACACGCTTTTCAATACTTTACACGCAATTACACGCTTTTTCGTTCTTTTCATTTTTTGGTCGCTAGTGATATCGCTATTCTCGGGTTTTTTCCTTAATCTGCGATAAATAACGAAAAATTCGAAGTAATTGCTTGGCTGCCATATTGTTTATTTTTCTATATGGACAAACAGTAAAAGGTAAGTAGTTTGTGATTAGTTTTAACGAATTTGTGACTTTCTTTCAAATTCACTTTATAGGGGAAATGTGCACAGAAAGAGGTCGCTTTCAGGGCCTGTACCGTCGTCAAAAGCGCCGATTGTTTAGCCAAAACGATGTGTACGTACCAAGATTCAAGATTTTATAAATTTTATTTTAAAGTTCGTGTTTAATTGATTGAGTGAAAGGTAATGCATTGTGCATTCTGTGTTGCAATGATAAAAAACAATATGTGAGAGGAGAAATACAATGTAGCTATTTAATAAGCATTTAACATGTTTATTTAATGAAAATCAAATTGATAAAACATTTTTCTTTTTAAATTTCAGTTTCAAATCTAGCCTAAAGATTTCTACAGGCCATGGGGATGAAAATATCACAGAACTGTTTGATCTGCTCTCATAGTACCAGCTATCTTCTGATGAACTACCCAGTTTTAACCAGGCAATAGCAATGGGAGCAATGGCAGAGACAATAGATGACATTTTACATTGCCAGCATTATGACATTCTTTCAAATCTTGATAAAGCTAATTCAGTCAAATATTAATTCCTACTGTAAGAGAGCATTTTCAATTATAAAGAAATTGACAATGAATTCTGATCAGGACTTGACTATGTTACATTTATATTGTGTGCTGTTATTAAATAAATGTAACTAAACTTGAAACTGGCAGTTGTTTTGAATATGTGCCTAGTGGTGGTGCTTTAAAAGCAACCAGGGGTTAAGAAATTTTGTTATAGCTCACTAGCCCAGGGCTAATTGGTTGCAAGATTTTACTAGCCCTGTTTGAAGAACTACTAGCCCAACAAAACTGACCTGCTAGCTCTAGTATGTCTTAAAAATTCAGAGTTTGCTGCAATAACAATGAATTCTATAAACTTAACAATTTTTATCAATTCACTGCATTGTACAGTAGAGTTTTGCAAATTGGATATTCAAAACTTATATCAGCAAAAAATATTCCATTAGCATATACATATTCAATTAATCGATAATTGAATATTCACTGAAAATTCTGATATAATGAGTTGACCAAATCGGGGATGATACAAGTCTTGACCACTGCTATACGTGGGTATGTAAAAGGATTGGAGGGGGTTTTATCAGATACAATAGCATCATCATTGTGTAAAAGAATTATCAGCACATACATGTTCACATGATGATACAGCCTCGATATGACTCTGAAAAATCTATGGAAAGCCTAATTAACAAAAATGAACACTTTTACAGTTTATTTTAGAAAAAAGTTATTAATCTCGTTTTTATGTTTATGAAACTATTTATGTTGATTGAATTTAATAAGAATTAATAAAAATGAATACGAAGAACATATTACTGTGATTAAAGGACAAAATGCTTGCACAATAATTATTAAAAGAAATGTGCTTCATAATTAATTGAAGGTATAAATAAGGGGGGGGGGGGGGGGGGGGGGGGGAAATGAAAATATTTTTTTCAAACTGAATTTAAGATTTTACTGATCTTTTGTAAATGTTTATGACTATTCATTTTTATTACAGATATTTTTACAATGAAGAAAAAGCAGTATGACCCAAATGCTTTGAAACTTGCCTATGATGCTGTCCAAAATGGATTGTCTGTTTACAAAGCTGCAAAAAACTATGGTATTCCAGAAAGCACTCTTAGAGATAGGACACTTGGTTTGGTTTCTGTGGATGGGAGATGCTCCAATTACCTTTTTCATGAGTCTACAGAGAAACCAGATGCTCCACAGGGCGTAGCTTTATACGACCGCAGAGGTTGAACCCTGAACGGTTGGGGCAAGTATGGACACAACATTCAAGCTGGATTCAGCTCTAAATTTGGATTGTGATTAAATAGTTGACACAGCATAGGTTTCTGACACAGAATGAATGTGTTCTAATGAACTTAAAATTTTTGTTTTCTCTTAGAGCAATTCACTATGCTGTTGAATATTAATCCTCTCAAAAAAATGTTTGAAGAAATTTTCTTTTTTATTTATGAAATTTCAAATGAGAAAAATTGAACCCAATTTTTTTAATCACATCCCCCTTTCCCTTATTCCAAAACTAATCTCAATTAAAATTTCTAATGGAGTTTGCAACAATAACTACTCATTTAAATACATCATAAAATATTAAGATGTAAAAAAACTGCTTGTTATCACTGAATGGTAAAGATTATTTTAATTTATCAGTTGGTAGTAAAAAGTGAATATACATTGTATATTGTATATAACAAAGATTTAAGTTGATTCTGGACAAAGAAAGATAACTCCAATTAAAAAAAAATCTTGCTATTGCACAATATTTTGCAATTAGATATTTCTTGCTTACTATTCTGGACAAAGAAAGATAACTCTAATTAAAAAAAAAATTGCTATTTCACAATATTGTGCAATTAGATATTTCTTGCCATTGCGCAATACTGTGCAATTGAAAAGACTTGCTATTGCACAATACTTAATATAATAATTTTAGATCCTGATTTGGACCAACTTGAAAACTGGGCCCATAATAAAAAATCTAAGTACATTTTTGGATTCAGCATATCAAAGAACCCCAAGATTTCAATTTTTGTTAAAATCAGACTAAGTTTAATTTTGGACCCTTTGGACTTTAGTGTAGTAGTGTAGACCAATTTGAAAACAGGACCAAAAATGAAGAATCTACATACACAGTTGGATTTGGTATATCAAAGAACCCCATTTATTCAATTTTTGATGAAATCAAACAAAGTTTAATTTTGGACCCCGATTTGGACCAACTTGAAAACTGGGCCAATAATCAAGAATTTAAGTACATTTTTAGATTCAGCATATCAAAGAACCTAACTGATTCATTTTTTGTCAAAATCAAACTAAGTTTAATTTTGGACCCTTTGGACCTTAATGTAGACCAATTTGAAAACGGGACCAAAAGTTAAGAATCTACATACACAGTCATGACAGTTAGATTCAGCATATCAAAGAACCCCAATTATTCAATTTTGATGAAATCAAAGAAAGTTTAATTTTGGACCCTTTGGGCCCCTTATTTTGTTGGGACCAAAACTCCAAAAATCAATACCAACATTCCTTTTATGGTCATAAACCTTGTGTTTAAATTTCATAGATTTCTATTTACTTATACTAACGTTATAGTCCGAAAACCAAGAAAAATGCTTATTTGGGTCCCTTTTTGGCCCCTAATTCCTAAACTGTTGGGACCTAAACTCCCAAAATCAATACCAACCTTCCTTTTGTGGTCATTAACATTGTGTTTAAATTTCATTGATTTAGAACTATTTACTTAAACTAAAGTTATTGTGCGAAAACCAAGAATAATGCTTATTTGGGCCCTTTTTTGGCCCCTAATTCCTAAACTGTTGAAACCAAAACTCCCAAAATCAATCCCAACCGTTCTTTTGTGGTCATAAACCTTGTGTCAAAATTTCATAGATTTCTATTAACTTAAACTAAAGTTATAGTGCGAAAACCAAGAAAATGCTTATTTGGGCCCTTTTTGGCCCCTAATTCCTAAAATGTTGGGACCAAAACTCCCAAAATCAATACCAACCTTCCTTTTGTGGTCATAAACCTTGTGTTAAAATTTCATAGATTTCCATTCACTTTTACTAAAGTTAGAGTGCGAAAACTAAAAGTATTCGGACGACGACGACGACGACGACGCCAATGTGATAGCAATATACGACGAAAATTTTTTCAAATTTTGCGGTCGTATAAAAAATGGTGGACCACATTGCACATATGGCCAGCATTGGTTATGGTTATTCAAGAATAGATGTCATTTATCTAGCAACTGATTTAGCTGTGTTTATGGGCAAGAGAAAACCTCAAGAGGATATATTGAGCAACAAATGGTATTACTCTTTTATGAAAAGATGGCCAAATCTAACTATTAGTAAACCACAGAAATTATCCATGCAGAGAGCTAGATGTGCATCAAAGGAGACACTAACTAACTATTACAAAGAGTTGGGCACTATTATGACCAAAAACAATCTGCATGAACAGCCACACAAAATATTTAATATGGATGAGAGTGCTCTACAAACTGAACATAGCCCAGGTAAAATTGTTCATGACATTGTTGTTAAGCCCCAGTCTGTCACATCGCCAAGATCTGCAAATGTCACTATAATTGGTGCTGGCAATGCAATTGGAAATGCTGTTCCACCTTATTATGTATTTCCGGGTGTTAAATTTGACAGGGCTCTACTTCTTGATGGGACTCCACCTGGTTCTGATGACCAATGCAGTAAATCTGGATGGTCTAACAGTGAAATATTCAAAATGTACCTTGAAAAGCATTTTCTCAAGTATGTATCACATGATGTCTCTGGCACTCCTCTTCTTATATTGTTTGATGGCCACCGCTCACATGTGAGCTTAACTTTGCAAGATTGGGCTGAATCAAAGAACATCATTCTTTTCATACTTCCACCACACTGTAGCCACATTTTACAGCCATTAGATATAGGGTGTTTTGGACCACTAAAGGCTTGTTACAACCGGGAGGCACAGTTGTTTATGAGAAAAAATCCAGGATGTAAAATTACAAGGTATAACATAGGACAAATGTCTTGTTCTCCCTACCAGAAAGGTCTATCTGCACAGAACTTGATATCATCTTTTAGGAAAAGTGGGATATATCCTTTTAACCCAAAAGCTGTTGACACCAGCGAACTTGCTCCAGCTATACAATTTACCCCACAGCTACATCAGATGAAGCAAGTACAATGAATAATACACATATTTCACAAGAAGTTGACAACACTTTCTCTCAGCAATTTAACAAAGCTGCCACTCTGACGATACAACAATTCGAAGCTTCATCATCAGCCCAAAAGGAACAAGATATCTCATCAGTTCAAGATGAATCAAATAGTCAACCTTTGCTTACTCTAGTTCCTCCTGAAAACAGGTACTCTGATGACATTCAAATATGGACCATAATTTGGTATTCGGCCTTTGGTTTCTTTTTGTATCCTTTTTTTATAAGTTCTAAAACTTTAACTTTTATTCTGTGGGTTGTGTTGGTGATAGAATAGTATTAATGGAACAATTGAGTTTTTCAAGGAAAAAATAATACATTTTGATTCACCGTTTACGTGACAGGAAACCAAACAGGAAACCAATCTTTATTTTCTTTATTTTGCACAATATATTTCAAAAGACATAAATGAACACCATTACTAGTGTTACTTGCTTCATGTTAATATTTAAAATCTATTTTCAATGTTAAATTAAAGATTTTTTTAAACGCGACAGGAAACCATAAGAAACCGAAAGCATTTTTTTAGTTTTATTTTATTGCAAAATCTGCTTAAAATAATCTGAACAGTATACTTTTTCTTAAAATCCATCTTAAATGTAACAGTATTATAAAACTCCTAAATATGTGCTTGTTTTGAAAACAATTAGTACAATTTATTCAGAAATTTCCATATTTTCTTCATTGATACAGGATACCATAATCATTGTATCTTGATGTTTTAGCCAAAAGAATGTATTTATATTTGGTTTTGAAATTCCAGTTATATACAATTTATTCCAAATCATTGGCAATGTAAAATTCTTTAAATCCAGTAAAGAAAAAAACTTTTAACTTGTAATTAAAATCTTTAAAATAGGCACCATGTGACATTTGTGACCTGTACACCATCTACATGGTTTCCACATTTTAACCTACTTTAGTGGGCTAAAATCAATAAAGTACTTCCTTTCGAGTCATGCATGGTAAAAGTTTACTTCTCCTTTGACAAGTTTATTGCGTTTCTGAAAAGTGTTTGCAGAACATGAATAAAAAAAAATAATTAAAAATTATGACAAAGATACCAACTTTGTACATTCCAAGTGTAACGGTATATTAACATGTATTTTTTATTAAATTATCTTTATTTACCTAAAATATCCAGTAATATTTACTGCTGAAGCAAAATCAATCCAAGGAGCATCGGCACAATGATAAGAGACGTAATGTCGATTGAATTTTCCAAGGACCCTTTACATCGTTATCCGGAAACGAAGTGTGTTACAACGTCTGTCAAATCTGAAATCGATTTTGTCAAGTCATTGGGCATTATTTTCACACAAGATCGTATGTAACATTATGCACATAAAAAAAATAATAGACCCCCAGCGCAATCTTTTGAAAATTGTATTTTTCTTTTTTAAACAAGATGAAACAAGTCTACAGATTATGTTTGCTAACATCCCGTTGGAAACAAAAACAATGTTTAGACCTAGTATTTCATATATCCGGCCGTAAGGGTGTGATCACATGTTAGTCACATGTTTCATGTATGACCGGAAATGATTAGAACTTAACGACAAAAACAATTTTAATAAAAAAAAAGGAAATAACTGGACTTCTGTTTCTTGTGAAATGTAACGCATAACGATAACGTCATTTTCTAACTTAATTATTACGAAGAACAAAACTAGAATGTAAATCATCTCTGATTTACCTGTTTGAACATCTCACGAGAGTTCATATTTGCATATATTGTTATAAAGAATTCTATTACAACAAAGCAGATTACATCATCTAAAATTTGCGTTACGAAATCGGAAACCAAAGTAACGCTAGTGTTCTTACACTTGTTACAGAAATACTTATAGTTCTCGGCATTTTCTTCTGACTATTCTTATTGGTCGATGTTCTTTATTATTTGAAAGCAAAAATTACGAATTTGCCGGTGACGATTATCTATAAATCAGTCAGCGTTATGCACTTCGGAAGCGAAAAGTAACACGAGAAACGACACAAAAATACGGTCGTATAATCTTTGAAATTTGTTAATTTCAATTTTTTTTCTAGGGAAGAGTAGCATACACTTGTATGTTGATAAAAATAAAGGCATCTTTAGATGTAGTTACAACTTTTCTTGCAGTAATACACATTTTTATCACTTTTCTATCGTTATAGGAAACGAGCCCAATAGCAAATTATGGTCCATTTATACCGCAGAACCAATAATTGAATTGAACACATCAAACAACTCTTCGAATATAACCACATGTACAGTAAACAGTTCTCCATCCGGATTCCTGCTAAAAAGATCTGTTGTTTCAGTTGAAAAGACAGAAAAGAAAAGGAAACACTTCACAATCACAAGAAATTTAGGAAAAAAGAAAAACATGGATCATCTGAATCAGTCAAAAAAAAAAGGAACTTTTAAACCACCCTATAAAAAAGCAGAGCCTAAGACAGTTGAAAAGGAAACTAGAAATCAAAACAAAGCAGGAAAAGATACCAAAAAGAGGGCACCTGTAAAAAGAAAAAGTTCAACTGTGATGGAAAAAATTGAAAAAAAAATTAAATTATCAGACATTTGTCAGAGGATGATGTGAATGCAGGTCTTGGTACATCTGGTTTAAACAAGGATAAAGGAGGACCAATATGTCTTGAGAATTCATTAAGTGACAGTGATGAAACCGATGATGACGACGGTGAAACTTGCTGTGTTTGTAATAAGAAATCTCCCTCAGAGATCAGACAACTAGCAGGAATTGTGTTTGTCAAATGGGCACAATTGACAATGATAACTGCCGTCACTGGACACATCTCCAATTCTGTAGTGATGTTAGAGTCTTGCGGAGAGGGGATACTTTCTTTTGTCCACACTGTTATAAAGAACAGTACACTGTCCAATATACAGAACACTATTCCAAGAACTGTTATTCTGATTAAAAAAAACCCAACAAACAATAGCTTTAGAACTGTTTAATATTAATGTAATTTTTCTATTTATTCAGTTAAAGTAGATTTTCAAAAAGTGAAACTTTGTGAAATATTTTTTTCCCACTATTGACATCAAAATAGAATTATTTAAAATAATTTCCACAAAAGAGTGAAAGTAAAACAAAAATTTGAATAAATTTTTTTATTTTTTTTTAAATTTAGAAAAAAATCTTGCATATATAATATATTGGACTTTTCAACACTTTTCATCTTGTCAAAAATAATTTGTGTATTTGTCCTAAATAAAATCGTGTTTTGCTGATCTGTACTTCTTTACTAGAATATTAGCGTTATTTGATGCACAAAATAAGGTGCATTAGTGTTCCAAGTTGTCCTCCATACTATATTTTACCTTTGCACCGGAAAGAGGTTAATAGCAAAATGATCACCGATTTTCAATCATTATTAAACTGATAAAACTTGACAAACGGGTAACATATTATGCATCATTGAAGAGCTAAATAGATCTGAATTTTATTTATTTCAATCATATTTGTTCCCTTTAGTTCGACCGGCACTTTGGAATAATGATTAACATTTTGACCACCGGAATGGGGTTAACCATGTATATGTATGGTCACACCAATGTGATCATGTATATATGGGTCATTTTCAAAAAATGTCGAATTTTGAAATTGAAAAATTTATTAAATGTTACTTATTCAAACAACCCTCTACTTAAGCAAATCAAAACAAACAGTACTTTAAAAACAACATATTAAAAGATGCAATCTTAATGATGTCATACAAGAATATCTTGAAACATTTTTTGATCGGTGGTACAATATTTTGTCTATCCTGTTACCATTTTCAAAAGAAATTTTGGGTTATTAAGAAAAGGTTTAGATAAAATGTTAAGCTTGTTTTACGTTACCAATTAGATGGTTTTCAAGAGAATAAACTCCTATATATATTCATTCTGTAAAATAATAGATTATTTGCCAATTTTCTAGGTTGTACTGAAAAATGGCTCTAAAAATTGGTTTTCAAAGGTTGTAAAAATAACCACCAGTAATGCAAGTCTAAGATAGCAATTTATATTGTTCGGCCTTTTCACCCTTTTAAATAAACCCAACATCAAGTAAATCCCTCATAAGTTAATTTACTTTTCTCTTTATTTCGTTGGTAACAGGAACGTACGTTTCTGATACATTTGTATATCACTATATAAAAGTCTATCCTGTTACCTTTTTGTCTATCCTGTTACCGATATCATTATTGCACCTGCAAATGCTTAATTTTGAAGATTAAGACGTTATAACCTTAAGATGAGATGAAATATTTCATTCCTTTTCCACCTAAATGTTAAGATAAAAAAAAATTAACTATGTTTTTGTCTATAATTGTCTATCCTGTTACTGTAACCATAGCAACCATAGTAACAGGATAGACATAACAGGATAGACAAATTTCTTCGTTTTTGATTGCTGTTGTGAAATAACTACTCCCTTTGGTGAAGTGATTATGGTTTTCTATTGTGAATTTGGTTTCCAACACGTTATTGCACTTTTTACAACCATACTGTTAGTGTAATTAATCAAAATGGTTGGTAACAGCATAGACATAAAAAAAGTATGCTCTATTTTTTTCACTAAATGTCTTGAAATTTCTTTTCTCTACACTGTCGTTCAAGAAACGAGGCGTTTTAAATGCAAAGATTACTTTACATTTTTGAAATCAACACTGACTGATTCAATATTCATAGGGAGAATAATTTAACGACTGATTTAAGTAGCGGTAACAGGATAGACATGAACCTCCTGTACGCTGATTGAATTTAGTTTGTAGATAATCTGTTACATAAAATGATAAAGAAGCTACGATTTTTCATTAGAATTATAATTAACGTTCTTAAAAAGTCTCTTTGCAGATATCAAGGCAATCAGAAAATCGAAAAAAAAATCATTTGAAATGTGTTTTTCTGACAATGTACGCACACAAACACCCCCAAAATCGGACTTAAATGCAGTTTAATCTTATCGAAATAGATGTAAGGTGTGTTTATTATTAATGTTCTGAATCACAAATCCGACAAGCTTTCATTTAAACCATTACAACTGAAATTTCCATTAGAAATGAAAATTTTAGCAATTTTGGTCTTATAGTAGATGACTATTTAAAAAAAACAAATTTCATTGGTTTATTTTGATAATTACAAAATTAAGTAGAACGGCTATAATTAGGACAGGGCACAGGCACTAGACGTTCTGTCAATAGTATAAAAATATTGGCAATTTTTTATTAGCCCCTTCAACACGGCTTTCGAAAAAATAGATCTTGTGAAACTCAGCTTTTGGAATTTATAGATGATGTCACCAAAAATATTGAAACTTCAAAACAGATGTACTCATAATGGACTTTTCTAAAGCTTTTGATAAAGTCAGCCATAATTTATTATCACACAAACTAAATTACTATGGGATACAGGGGAAAACAAATGCATGGATACAGGGCTTTTTATCATGTCGTACCCAAGCAGTTATTCTAGAGGGTGAGACTTCAGGCTATGTCCCTGTGAAGTCAGGAGTGTCTCAAGGATCTGTTCTGGGCCCAAGTCTGTTTCTATTTTATATTAATGATATTCCAGTTGGGCTAAATTCCACCATACGCCTTTTCGCAGACGACACTATTGCTTATCTGGTTATAAAATCTAACAGCAACTGCGAAACCCTACAAAAAGATCTAAACACACTAGGCATCTGGGAACATACTTGGAAAATGGCTTTTCATCCTGACAAGTGTAATGTTATGTCCATCAGTCGAAATAAAAATCCAATTACTTACAATTACACTCTACACGGCCATGTTCTTGAACATGTGGACAAAGCAAAATACCTAGGCGTGACAATACAATCAGACCTAAAATGGCACAGTCACATAAACACCATCTGTAATAAGGATAACAGTACACTAGGTTTTCTAAGAAGGAACCTTAACATCAGTTCCACCTCAGTAAAGGAACAGGCATATAAATCCTTAGTCAGACCATCAATAGAATATGCCTGTTCAGTATGGGATCCTTACTTTTCTGAGGACATAAACAAACTAGAAAAGGTACAATGAAGGGCTGCTAGGTTTGTCACTAACCGACATAGAAACGCATCAAGTGTTAGTGACATGATCGACCACCTAAAATGGAGAAACCTAGCATACAGAAGAACTGATGCACGCCTTGTCATGCTCTATAAAATTTCATACCACCTCATAGCCATCACAAAAACAGACAGACTTATACAACCGCTCAGACAGTCCCGGAACATGCACACACTCTCATATCAGATTCCATCCTGCAGAACGCAAATACGCCAACAAGGAAGCAGGACAAGTCGCCCCACTGGCAAGTCGCCCCACACCTAGTCGCCCCACTTTTTCACCAACTCGCCCCACTTTAAAAAAAACCCGCCCCAACCTGGATCACCAACTCGCCCCACTTTTTAAAAAATCGCCCCACATGTGAAATTGGTTAAATCATGTTTAATATTACTCCTGCCAACTCGCCCCACTTTATGGAAAACGGTAATATTTAGATATAAAATTAAAATATAAAAACTCGCCCCACTTAAAAATAATTTTCGTATTATTGAAGAATAACTGTATTTTTTTAAGATTAGTTATTTGCATAACAATTGAAAAACAATTTAAACGAGACAACTAACTGCCGTATTTATATAAGATAATGAAATAATAATATGAATGTTTTGGTTTTTCAAAATGTTTGCTTGGTATATATAACATAGTTTGCTGTTTAACATAGTTTGCTGTTGTTGCGGTTAAAAAACGGAACAGAAATTGATACGAGAAAAAATATTATAAAATATTCCTTTCATTTATAGGTTAAAAACCAAGCAGTTAACAACATCCACCAACCAGCTTCAACTATAGTAGACACTGCCTATGTGCAAGCAAGCCCGCACTAACCAGGCCATTCTTTTCACCATGTGGGAACAGTATATTGCAGGCTCCATATCAACAACTAGACTACTACGCCAGTGTGGTCGGGTCAATGGTCCAGTCGTGGAAGCAGACAGCTATAGAACTTTCAAATGACAATTCATGTATTCATGTCTTCATATTCTTGTTTCTCATGTTTCTAGTGCTGACACTTAATCTAGTACTTCTTTGATGTTATCATGCCAGTGCTTGTCATAATTGATCTAATGAATGTTTGTTTAAAATGTTATTGTTATGCATACTTATGTAGATGTGCAAACATCTGAGAATAAAATTATGTAAACACACATGATTCTTGACTTATTTTATAGAAAATTGCATATATTTACCATGACAAACACGTCACAAAAATGCTGTTCCTAACCTTTTATCTGTTTTATTTCAACTATGCAGAAGAAAAGAACAAAAAACAAGAGGCTCTCAAGAGCCTGAATCGCTCACCTGGTAAACAATGCCTTATTGAACATATTGAACCATGCCAGGCAAACATGTACAGCTAACAATTCTTCAATATTACAAATATATATGACTTGCTGTTTATAAATAAAGAAAATGAGACCAAAACACAAACACTTAAAACTTAGCAATGGACTGTGAAAATGAGGTCAAGTTCAAATAAAACCTGTGTAACCGACATATAGATCATAAAATATTTTCATACACCAAATATAGTTGACCTTAAATGCATAAAGTATTAAAAAAATAGACCAAAACTAAAAAAGTTAACTTTGACCACTGAATTATGAAAATGAGGTCAAGGTTAGATGACACCTGTCAGCTAGACATGTACACCTTACAATCATTCTATACACCAATTTTAGTAGACCTATTGCATATAGTATAAGAAAAACAGACCAAAACACAAAAACTTAACTATAACCACTGAACCATGAAAATGAGCAAAAACTGCAAAATTTTCTTTAAATTACCAATTAAGAGGCAGCAACCCAACAATGGTTTGTTTGATTCGTCAGGGTTGATAGATCTTGACCTAATGAACGTTTTTACCCCTTGTCAGATTTGCTCTAAATGCTTTCGTTTTTTGAGATATAAGCCAAAAACTGCATTTGACCCCTATGTTCTATTTAAAGTAAGGGCGGCCATGTTTTTTGACGGATCAAAAATCGAAGCACACTTTGTGCAGGATAATCTAAGGAACTATCATGCTAAGTTTCATCCAAATCCATTCAGTAGTTTCAGAGGAGAAGATTTTTTAAAGTTAGCAAATATGATGAACAAATTGTGAAAAATTGTCATTAAAGGACATTTACCCCTTAAGGGGTCAATTGACAATTTTGGTCATATTAACCTATTTGTAGATCTTACTTTGCTGATCATTTTTGCTGTTTACAGTTTATCTTCATCTATAATAATATTCAAGATAATGACCAAAAACTGCAAAATTTCCTTAAAATTACCAATTAAGTGGCAGCAACCCAACAATGGTTTGTTTGATTCATCTGAAAATTTCTGGGCTGATAGATCTTGACCTAATGAACATTTTTACCCCATGTCAGATTTGCTCTAAATGCTTCCGTTTTTTAGATATAAGCCAAAAACTGCATTTGACCCCTATGTTCTATTTTAAGTAACGGCGGCCATGTTTTTTGACGGATCAAAAATCGAAGCACACACTTTGTGCAGGATAATCTAAGGAACAATCATTTTAAGTTTCATACAAATCCATTCAGTAGTTTCAGAGGAGAAGATGTTTGAAAAATTGTTAACGACGACAGACGACGACGACGACGTCGACGACGACGACGGACGCCAAGTGATGAGAAAAGCTCACAAAAGGCCAGGTGAGCTAAAAAAGGAAGCCTTTCAAACATTCTCATAAGTGGGACCAATTGGAAAGCCAACACACATTTCAGTTTAATTATTTTATTCGTAAGTTGGGCTAGTTTGTAGCCTTTAACTCTATTCATACTTGTACTATTCATAAGTTGGGCTAGTTGACATTCACGTTACCGAAATATTAATACTCACTTCTTACTGCTATATTAAACAAGAGGCTCTCAAGAGCCTGAATCGCTCACCTGAATTTTTTTGGTTTAATCTCTCATCAATGATTATTTTGGCTTTTCAATTTATTTAAATGTTCTTTGAATCGTCCTATTTTCTTCAAAAGCAAAAAAAATTATTTTCTCCTATGTTTTATTTTAGCCATAGGAGCTATGTTTCTTGACATACAAGGAAATGAAATATAAAATTTATACTAGATACTCTGAAACTCTGAAACTCATTTAGCCTAAGTTTGGCTGAAATTGATATACAGCAGTTTCATAAGAGAAGATTTTTTAAAGTAAGTCAACATGATGAACAAATTGTGAAAAAAGTCTTTAAAGGGCAATAACTCCTAAAGCATGTAAAGAGGTCAATTGACAATTTTGGTCAAATTGACTTATTTGTAGATCTTACTTTGCTGATCATATTTGCTGTTTACAGTTTATCTTTATCTATAATAATATTCAAGATAATGACCAAAAACTGCAAAATTTCCTTAAAATTACCAATTAAGTGGCAGCAACCCAACAATTGGATGTTTGATTCATCTGAAAATTTCAGGGCTGATAGATATTGACCTAATGAACATTTTTACTCCATGTCAGATTTGCTCTTAATGCTTTCGTTTTTGAGATATTTATAAGCCAAAAACTGCATTTGACCCCTATGTTCTATTTTAAGTAACGGCGGCCATGTTTTTTGACGGATCAAAAATCAAAGCACACACTTTGTGCAGGATAATCTAAGGAACAACCATGCTAAGTTTTAACCAAATCCATTCAGTTGTTTCAGAGGAGAAGATTTTTTAAAGTTAGCAAATATGATGAACAAATTGTGAAAAATTGTCATTAAAGGACAAAAACCCCTTAAGGGGTCAATTGACAATTTTGGTTATATTAACTTATTTGTAGATCTTACTTTGCTGATCTTTTTTGCTGTTTACAGTTTATCTTTATCTATAATAATATTCAAGATAATGACCAAAAACTGCAAAATTTCCTTAAAATTACCAATTAAGTGGCAGCAACCCAACAATTGGATGTTTGATTCATCTGAAAATTTCAGGGCTGATAGATATTGACCTAATGAACATTTTTACTCCATGTCAGATTTGCTCTTAATGCTTTCGTTTTTGAGATATAAGCCAAAAACTGCATTTGACCCCTATGTTCTATTTTAAGTAACGGCGGCCATGTTTTTAGACAGATCAAAAATCAAAGCACACACTTTGTGCAGGATAATCTAAGGAACAACCATGCTAAGTTTTAACCAAATCCATTCAGTAGTTTCAGAGGAGAAGATTTTTTAAAGTTAGCAAATATGATGAACAAATTGTGAAAAATTGTCATTAAAGGACAATAACCCCTTAAGGGGTCAGTTGACAATTTTGGTCATATTAACTTATTTGTAGATCTTACTTTGCTGATCTTTTTTGCTGTTTACAGTTTATCTTTATCTATAATAATATTCAAGATAATGACCAAAAACTGCAAAATTTCCTTAAAATTACCAATTAAGTGGCAGCAACCCAACAATGGTTTGTTTGATTCATCTGAAAATTTCAGGGCTGATAGATCTTGACCTAATGAACGTTTTTACCCCTTGTCAGATTTGCTCTAAATGCTTTCGTTTTTTGAGATATAAGCCAAAAACTGCATTTGACCCCTATGTTCTATTTAAAGTAAGGGCGGCCATGTTTTTTGACGGATCAAAAATCGAAGCACACTTTGTGCAGGATAATCTAAGGAACTATCATGCTAAGTTTCATCCAAATCCATTCAGTAGTTTCAGAGGAGAAGATTTTTTAAAGTTAGCAAATATGATGAACAAATTGTGAAAAATTGTCATTAAAGGACAAAAACCCCTTAAGGGGTCAATTGACAATTTTGGTCATATTAACTTATTTGTAGATCTTACTTTGCTGATCTTTTTTGCTGTTTACAGTTTATCTTTATCTATAATAATATTCAAGATAATGACCAAAAACTGCAAAATTTCCTTAAAATTACCAATTAAGTGGCAGCAACCCAACAATTGGATGTTTGATTCATCTGAAAATTTTAGGGCTGATAGATATTGACCTAATGAACATTTTTACTCCATGTCAGATTTGCTTTTAATGCTTTCGTTTTTGAGATATAAGCCAAAAACTGCATTTGACCCCTATGTTCTATTTTAAGTAACGGCGGCCATGTTTTTAGACGGATCAAAAATCAAAGCACACACTTTGTGCAGGATAATCTAAGGAACAACCATGCTAAGTTTTAACCAAATCCATTCAGTAGTTTCAGAGGAGAAGATTTTTTAAAGTTAGCAAATATGATGAACAAATTGTGAAAAATTGTCATTAAAGGACAATAACCCCTTAAGGGGTCAATTGACAATTTTGGTCATATTAACTTATTTGTAGATCTTACTTTGCTGATCTTTTTTGCTGTTTACAGTTTATCTTTATCTATAATAATATTCAAGATAATGACCAAAAACTGCAAAATTTCCTTAAAATTACCAATTAAGTGGCAGCAACCCAACAATGGTTTGTTTGATTCATCTGAAAATTTCAGGGCTGATAGATATTGACCTAATGAACATTTTTACTCCATGTCAGATTTGCTCTTAATGCTTTCGTTTTTGAGATATAAGCCAAAAACTGCATTTGACCCCTATGTTCTATTTTAAGTAACGGCGGCCATGTTTTTAGACAGATCAAAAATCAAAGCACACACTTTGTGCAGGATAATCTAAGGAACAACCATGCTAAGTTTTAACCAAATCCATTCAGTAGTTTCAGAGGAGAAGATTTTTTAAAGTTAGCAAATATGATGAACAAATTGTGAAAAATTGTCATTAAAGGACAATAACCCCTTAAGGGGTCAGTTGACAATTTTGGTCATATTAACTTATTTGTAGATCTTACTTTGCTGATCTTTTTTGCTGTTTACAGTTTATCTTTATCTATAATAATATTCAAGATAATGACCAAAAACTGCAAAATTTCCTTAAAATTACCAATTAAGTGGCAGCAACCCAACAATGGTTTGTTTGATTCATCTGAAAATTTCAGGGCTGATAGATCTTGACCTAATGAACGTTTTTACCCCTTGTCAGATTTGCTCTAAATGCTTTCGTTTTTTGAGATATAAGCCAAAAACTGCATTTGACCCCTATGTTCTATTTAAAGTAAGGGCGGCCATGTTTTTTGACGGATCAAAAATCGAAGCACACTTTGTGCAGGATAATCTAAGGAACTATCATGCTAAGTTTCATCCAAATCCATTCAGTAGTTTCAGAGGAGAAGATTTTTTAAAGTTAGCAAATATGATGAACAAATTGTGAAAAATTGTCATTAAAGGACAAAAACCCCTTAAGGGGTCAATTGACAATTTTGGTCATATTAACTTATTTGTAGATCTTACTTTGCTGATCTTTTTTGCTGTTTACAGTTTATCTTTATCTATAATAATATTCAAGATAATGACCAAAAACTGCAAAATTTCCTTAAAATTACCAATTAAGTGGCAGCAACCCAACAATTGGATGTTTGATTCATCTGAAAATTTTAGGGCTGATAGATATTGACCTAATGAACATTTTTACTCCATGTCAGATTTGCTTTTAATGCTTTCGTTTTTGAGATATAAGCCAAAAACTGCATTTGACCCCTATGTTCTATTTTAAGTAACGGCGGCCATGTTTTTAGACGGATCAAAAATCAAAGCACACACTTTGTGCAGGATAATCTAAGGAACAACCATGCTAAGTTTTAACCAAATCCATTCAGTAGTTTCAGAGGAGAAGATTTTTTAAAGTTAGCAAATATGATGAACAAATTGTGAAAAATTGTCATTAAAGGACAATAACCCCTTAAGGGGTCAATTGACAATTTTGGTCATATTAACTTATTTGTAGATCTTACTTTGCTGATCTTTTTTGCTGTTTACAGTTTATCTTTATCTATAATAATATTCAAGATAATGACCAAAAACTGCAAAATTTCCTTAAAATTACCAATTAAGTGGCAGCAACCCAACAATGGTTTGTTTGATTCATCTGAAAATTTCAGGGCTGATAGATCTTGACCTAATGAACATTTTTACCCAATGTCAGATTTGCTCTAAATGCTTTCGTTTTTGAGATATAAGCCAAAAACTGCATTTGACCCCTATGTTCTATTTTAAGTAACGGCGGCCATGTTTTTTGACGGATCAAAAATCGAAGCGCACATTTTGTGCAGGATATACTAAGGAACAATCATATTAAGTTTCATTCAAATCCATTCAGTAGTTTCAGAGGAGAAAATGTTTGAAAAATTGTTGACGACAGACGACGACGACGGACGCCAAGTGATGAGAAAAGCTCACATGGCCTTTTAGGCCAGGTGAGCTAAAAAAAGGAATAATATAAGAAGTTTCTATAAGGTTTTCAATGGGATAGCAAATAAGTGGGGCGAGTTGGCAGGAGTAATATTTACGGAATTTAACTTATATACAACGGGATAACATCTTTTTCCATAAGTGGGGCGAGTTGGCAGGAGTAATATTTACGGAATTTAACTTATATACAACGGGATAACATCTTTTTCCATAAGTGGGGCGAGTTGGCATTACTACATTCATCCTGGTTAATAATATAATATAAATCTAGATATTATCGTTTTCTTTCAAGTGGGGCGAGTTGGCAGGAGTAATATTCACGGAATAACATCTTTTTCCATAAGTGGGGCGAGTTAAAATTGGCATTAATACATTCATCCTGGTTAATAATATATAAATCTAGATATTATCGTTTTCTATAAGTGGGGCGAGTTGGCAGGAGTAATGTTTACGGAATTTAAGTTATATACAACGGGATAACATCTTTTCCATGAGTGGGGCGAGTTGGCTTTACTACATTCATCCTGGTTAATAATATGTTAATCTAGATTTTATCGTTTTCCATTCAGTGGGGCGAGTTTTCAGGAGTAATATTAACGGGATTTAACACATTTCACAAGTGGGGCGATTTTTAAACAAGAGGCTCTCAAGAGCCTGAATCGCTCACCTTAATTTTTTTGGTTAAATCTCTCATCAATGATTATTTTGGCTTTTCAATTTATTTAAATGTTCTTTGAATCGTCCTATTTTCTTCAAAAGCAAAAAAAAAAATCATTTTCTCCTATGTTCTATTTTAGCCATAGGAGCTATGTTTCTGACATACAAGGAAATGAAATATAAAATTTATACTAGATACTCTGAAACTCATTTAGCCTAAGTTTGGCTGAAATTGATACAGCAGTTTCAAAGGAGAAGATTTTATAAAGTAAGTCAACATGATGAACAAATTGTGAAAAAAGTCTTTAAAGGGCAATAACTCCTTAAGGGGTCAATTGACAATTTTGGTCAAATTGACTTATTTGTCGATCTTACTTTGCTTAACATTTTTGCTATTAACAGTTTATCTGTATCTATAATAATATTCAAGATAATAACCAAAAACTGCAAAATTTCTTTAAAATCATCAATTCAGGGGCATTATACCTGAAAAACCAGTTACCCAATTCGGCTGAAAATTTCAGGACAGGTAGACCTTGACCTAATAAATACTTTAACTTCTTGTCTTATTTGCTCTAAATGCTTTCGTTTTTGAGATATAAGCCAAAAACTGCATTTTACCCTGTGTTCTATTTTTAGCCATGACGGCCATGTTTTTTGACAAAATAAAAAATAAAGCACAAACTTTATTTTATACACCCTACTGATCATTCAGTTGAAGTTTGGTTGAATTTGGTTTAGTAGTTTTAGAGGAGAAGTTTTTTAAAGTTAGCAAATATGATGAACAAATTGTGAAAAATTGTCATTAAAGGACAATAAAACCTTAAGGGGTCAATTGACAATTTTGGTCATATTAACTTATTTGTAGATCTTACTTTGCTGATCATTTTTGCTGTTTACAGTTTATCTTTATCTATAATAATATTCAAGATAATGACCAAAAACTGCAAAATTTCCTTAAAATTACCAATTAAGTGGCAGCAACCCAACAATGGTTTGTTTGATTCATCTGAAAATTTCAGGGCTGATAGATCTTGACTTAATGGACATTTTTACCCCCACGTCAGATTTGCTCTAAATGCTTTCGTTTTTGAGATATAAGCCAAAAACTGCATTTGACCCCTATGTTCTATTTTAAGTAACGGCGGCCATGTTTTTTGACGGATCAAAAATCGAAGCACACACTTTGTGCAGGATAATCTAAGGAACAATCATGCTAAGTTTCATCCAAATCCATTCAGTAGTTTCAGAGGAGAAGATTTTTTAAAGTTAGCAAATGTGATGAACAAATTGTGAAAAATTGTCATTAAAGGACAATAACCCCTTAAGGGGTCAATTGACAATTTTGGTCATATTAACTTATTTGTAGATCCTACTTTGCTGATCATTTTTGCTGTTTACAGTTTATCTTTATCTATAATAATATTCAAGATAATGACCAAAAACTGCAAAATTTCCTTAAAATTACCAATTAAGTGGCAGCAACCCAACAATGGTTTGTTTGATTCATCTGAAAATTTCAGGGCTGATAGATCTTGACCTAATGAACATTTTTACCCCATGTCAGATTTGCTCTAAATGCTTTCGTTTTTCAGATATAAGCCAAAAACTGCATTTGACCCCTATGTTCTATTTTAAGTAACAGCGGCCATGTTTTTTGACAGATCAAAAATCGAAGCACACACTTTGTGCAGGATAATCTAAGGAACAATCAAGCTAAGTTTCATTCAAATCCATTCAGTAGTTTCAGAGGAGAAGATGTTTGAAAAATTGTTAACGACGACGACGACGACGGACGCCAAGTGATGAGAAAAGCTCACATGGCCTTTTAGGCCAGGTGAGCTAAAAAGTGGGGCGAGTTGGTGATCCAGGTTGGGCATTCCGCCAACAATCATTCTTTCCACGCACAATAAAAAACTAGAACAGCCTTCCTCTGAGTATTGTTATGAGCGACTCTATAGAGTCATTCAAAACAGCCATATCAACCCACACCTACAGTCAGTAAATTCATCATGTGTAAATAGTTTTATCTTAATATATAAATAAATAAAAATAAAAAAATATGCACTATATCACTATGTAAAAATGTTATAATTAATTTTTGCTTTTAATCATAAAATTAAAATTTTTCACTGTATATACGTCTCCACAATTTGTGGACCACAAAGCAATGCGCAGTGCAAGTGACATAAACTTCAACGTGTTGAAGGCGGTCACTAAAAAGTAGAAGTAGAAGTATACTATTGACAGAACGTCTAGTGCCTGTGGACAGGGCCTAAAGAAAACAAGTGAGTCTCATTGGGGTCTAAGCGTGCAGGGCCGTAACTACATTGAGGCAAATGAGGCAAATGCCTCATGTTGGAAATTTCCAAAAAAAAAAATAAAAAAAAAAATGAAACAAGATTGTCTTTATATCAACCTGAATTTTTTTCACGGAAAGTGTCTTGCAAGTCTCTCTGATGTTGCCCCTGCATGTTTTTTGTGATCCATGTTTCTATTTTACTTTCAGTTTTCAGAATTGATGGTCTATTAATTGTTTGTACTTCTGTGTCCAGGGTTTGTCTTTTGTTCATTTATTGTCCTACTTTATAATTATAGTCTGCAGAGTGTTGATTTTCATTTGTAAACTGCGGTTTTGCCATGTTGCATGTCCACCGATGTCCAGACATTGTACGAGAAACTATTTTAAGAATATACGATGCTACTGGACATAAACAAAAATTGTCGTGCATTTTCTGCATGGAGAATTGAACTTGATATCAAAGAATACAAAACTGGCTCTTTTTTTGGAGATAAAACTAGATAGCTGACATGGTTTAAATTAAAGTAAGACCACCAATTTCCCGGTATCAAATCATCTTTAAAAACAATGTATTGCCATATGACCTTTTACATTGAAGGATTAAACTTGAATAAAGTCGTGTTCAGACTCTTAAACAGAAAATAAAAGAATATTGAGTAAACGTGCACAGAACCTTATCTCAAACAAAGTCAATGCAGAGAAAAAATACAAATGATCAATGGCCAAAGTTTTTTTTCCTATTCTTCATCTTGATAGTTGAAGGAGGGTCTTCAACAATAAAAGAATTATTCATATCGTACAACAAGGTCAAGATGGTCCTTACTGTCGACTTAAGCAGTACTAGTACTTAAAATATAATACTGCACTGTCACTATATTTAAATCTAGTCATAAAAAAATCACCAAAGTCTGAATTAAGCACAATACAAGACAAGAACAGACAGACATAATGATTATGAAAATTTCGGTTTTTGCTTTATCCTACATATCGATCTACTTTTAATGTTGTCCCCGTAAAACCTAAAAGTCTTAAATTACAAGAAATAGCTCAAAATTAATTGCGTTTCAATGTAAGAAAGAGTCCGGGAAACGCTCAGAATGCACCATCTTGCGTTATTTTTCTCAGAGCTTCTGGGGGCGGCCCCCAGACCCCTCGCCAAAAATATATTTTGCCTCAATATTATAAGAGGCTAGTTACGGCCCTGGCGTGATGCTGTTTTAAACGATTTTTTTAAGTGTGACACGTGAAAGCCGAATAATTATGCGTGAAAACGGTAAAGAAAGTACAGCTGGACACAGGAAATTACTTGCGCTATTATCTGATTATGGCTGCAAGAAGCCGGATACAGGATTCACGATAAGCAATATGCAGGATTCAGGGATCAGACCCACCCCCCAAATGGGACGAGTATATTAGAACAGTATATTTTGCCATGGATAGAAAACCAGTGCATGTGATTTAATATTTGACTGCATTGACTGAGAGTGTGCGAATCTGACAGGTCGACACTAGTACGATACAGACAATTATTGTATTAAAATTTGAGTTTGACAGCTTTATAATATAATAAATGTCACATTGAATGACAATTAAACAGTGATAGCTACTGCTGGGGGATACACAATAAAAAAAATTGCCCTTACCAGAAATGTTAATTTCCCGCGAAAGTGTCTTGTCAAAATATGGAAGTGGAGTTCTTTCCCCTGAACACAGATATTGTGACGTAAACCACAACAGGTGTCTGAAAATGACCTGAGGACTTGATTGTAAAACAGTTTTAGTGTTTTAAAAAACTCTTTCTGTTCAACTGGTTATGACGAGAAGGATTAACAGAAAAATGCACGTCTTTACATGAGATACATCATCCATTTATTGTAAAATGTCTGCACAAAAAATAAAAACCAAGACAAAAACGTTCAGGTACATCCAATACACTTTTCCTTATATCACAACACCAACAATATGGCAGTATGCCACTATATTAAAAAATATATATAATCTCATACATGTGATCCTTTGAAAATTAATTCTTTTTTTTTAAGTTGGTAAAAGCTCATATCAATCAACAGATCAATGGATCATACCCATGCATGATACTGAAAGTACAGTTTCTGATGGAGCAATGTCCTAGTACTGGGAAATTGATAATGAAACTACAGGAATGACATCCTTAATACCAGTCCACCCACAGTTATTATTTCTATTTTGAAACATGAAAGGCCACTTCCATAATTTAATTAATTTTATTTGTGTCCACGTAGTACATGTAGTAACTATATATTTTTGTCTGACGAAGTCGAAGGGGACTTTGGGTTTGCCCTCTGTCCATCTGTGTGTCCCTCCGTCCATACATCAGTACGGCAAATAAGTTTTCCAGACTTTATTTCTTCATGCTTGAAGCTATTGATGTAACATTTGGTGTATTGTTTTATCATGACAAAATTAAGTTACAGGTCAAGTTGGATTTTCACGATGTTAGCTTATTTCCTTGTCCAGTTAAAGCCCTTTCCATAGAATTACATTTTTGATGAAATAGTTATTTTAAATATTTCTTTTCAAAGGGAAATAACTCTTTTTTTTTTTTTTTTTAACTTTCCTTAGAATTAAATTTGTGAAGAAATACTTATTTAAAATTTACTAGATTTCTGTTCAAAGGGAAATAACTCATTTTTTCAAAATTATAAAAAGACATTGTATTTGGATGAATCACAAATTTGTTTAAACCAGGACAAGTTATAGATCAAGTTCGAATTTCGTGACATTACAATGAATATTAAACCGGTAAGGGAAAATGGCATGCATGTATTGCCATACAATACACTCAGAAAGCTTGTTTGAATTTATTGTGTCTGTCAAATTTCATGGCTTTTAAGATACTTAAATATTCAGAGTGTGCTCATTGCTATACCATCTAAAATATTTTTTATCAACCAATAGTAGAATAGATTCATGCATACATTTTTAGATCTACATTCTACAATACATTCACTTCTATATCAACATGATCAATCATGCAGGTGAACATAGCTAGGGAATAGTCAACCACTGTTGACAGCTTATATTCTCTATTTTAAAATGAATTAAACCAGGTATTGATAATTTATTTTACCCTAATAAAATTCATTTACTTATACATGTTATATGTAATACATGTATATACATCTTGGTATTGTTGAATAATACCCTTCTCATTGTCGTTAACAAGGATAATCTTACGCTAGTTTGAATATCACACATGCCCATTAAAACTGAAATCTTCAGTGTCTGCTGGAAGGATTTTTGAACTTGCAAATAAGAGGACATATATATGTGCAATAAGAGTTATTTCCTCCAGTTCAGTACTGTATAAAGATAGCTTATATTGATATTTCATGCAGGTTGTATATGGTGACCTGGAATGTTGGTGACAGAAATGCACCCACGGATTTCACAGAACTCTTAAAATTGGACAAGGAGCCATTGCCAAATATTTATGCTGTTGGGTAAATTTTTTAAAGAGTAAAGCAAACTAAACTGAGATTTATCCATGCTTACATGGCTTACAACATATTATTTCACAAAACCCGATCAGTGCATATATTAATTAGAGTATTTTATATCTTGTAACATGTGTAAAGATGACACTTGGGGTAAAAAATTGTAACGAACCTTCTGTCTGTATTAATTGTTTATTTGCACATCCATCCCTGTTTAGTCCTTTTGATTTTGGAACTCTGTTCCAATTTATCTGTATAAAAAATGAAACTTGGAGAAAATACATGTATGTAAGTATCAGTCATTTGATTTCAAAAACTTTAGAATATCATGAATATACAAACGTGGTAAAATAAAACAAACTCGAAAACTGAAGATACAAGGCTTACCATTTTGTACACCCAGACACATCAGTGGTGCATGAAACACTTAAAATAACACTGGCCAAACTTATTTTCACACAGACACTATTCGGTGCCATTAAATTTTCTTTCATGCCAATTTTGTCATGTTTATTTTTTTAAGGTACATGATGTTTATCATGTTTATACATATATGTGTTCAAGAGACAAGTATTTCATATGTTCATGAATATATACATAATATATGATTATAGTTTAAACTACAAATGACTAGTGATAGTTGTAAAAATGTATGCAATTGGAACAACTATTTCAAACACCAAATAATTAAAAAAAAAAACAAAAAAAACAGCCTCTATCTTTTCTTGGAGCTTTATGATTTTCTTTTCTTGATTTCAGGTTACAGGAAATGACTGGTGGTGATGACCATGTGTACAATGACTGGACAAAGCACCTCACAGAAATTCTGACTGATAGGGGATATTTCAGGGTAGGTTTACAATGACTGGACAAAGCATCTCACAGAAATTCTGTCTGATAGGGGATATTTCAGAGTAAGCTTAAAATGCCTGGATGTTTCATCTCACATAAATTTTCTCAGAAAGGGGATATTTCAGGGTAAGTTAAGTATGACTGGACATAACATCTCACAGAAATTCTCTCTGAAAGGGGATGTTTTAGGGTAGGTTTACAATGGCTGGACGTAAAATTTCACCGAAACTCTCTTTAATATGTGATATTTCAGGATACATTTATAAGAACTTGACAAAATATCTTACAGAAATTCTCTGTGATTTGGGATATTTTAAGAAAGATCTTATAGCAGTATCTCATAATTTAGTATACAAAATGAAATGTATGTTTATACTTTCTTAAAGTGACTTGTCAACCTAGTTAACATGTTTTGATATAAATTATGAGAAAATATACTTGTCAAAGTTTACTCTCTTTACTGTATTGACTTTGGTAACTTAGAATTCATGTATCCATTATTACAAGTATTGACAGTACCGGTAATAAGAGTTTTGTATAGAAATGGCAGATCTATACAGATTTACTTTAAAATATTGAAGTTTAGCGGTCAATACTACATGTATAATTTGGCTGATTTGTCAATGACGTTATACAAGTACACCTCAAACATGGCAACATCAATAAGGTAAATTTAGGATGTTTGCACATTTGAAAATTCATACAGCAACTACTGTAAACAGGCTATTATTTAAACTTGGAATTATTATTAATTATGGAATTTTCATAATTTCTTGTGCTTGAAATTTCTAGTAAATTCCATGCTTATTCTGTACTTCAATGGTCTGTGCTGTGCACAACACTTTCTTTTACAACGAAGATAGTACATTTTCAATAGAATGTACTGTGCCGCGCACAACACTATCTATACAAAATACATTATATGGAAAGTGTTATGAACCGCTCAAAACATTATTATACCAAATAAACATGGAATTTATTAAAAAATTTCCAGCACAGAAAATTTTGCAAATTCCATAATTAAAAATAATTCCAAGTTTAAATAATAGCCTGTTTGTAATAAATAACCAATTTTCCAATCAACAAAACAAAAGTTATCTATTGAATGATGTTATGATTTACAGTTGAGTACTTGATGAAAATCAAAATCAAGTTTATGTTACATATTTAGTATAATAGGGTGAAAATGATTTGTGATCATAAGATTCTCATTTAACATGTTTAATACATATTCTTCCTAGAGTTAACCAGATTTTTTGATAATTGACATTTAAAAATTTTGTTGATTTGAAGGCATCCTGACTTTTTATGAACGGAACAAACCTTTCCCTCAAGAAGACATTAATATATACTTATATTTTTTTTCTGCAGTTGAAATCTGTAAGGATGCAAGCTATTTTGCTGGTAGTCTTCGTGAAGAGGGAAGACATACTGAGCTTCACACATATAGAATCAGAGATATCGAGGGCAGGCATGGGTGGATGGTGGGTAGGTACATATATAGAATCAGAGATATCGAGAGCAGGCATGGGAGGGTGGTGGGTAGGTACACATATAAAATCCGAGATATGGAGAGCAGGAATGGGAGGGTGGTGGGTAGGTACATATATAGAATCAGAGATATCGAGGGCAGGCATGGGTGGATGGTGGGTAGGTACACATATAAAATCAGAGATATCGAGGGCAGGCATGGGTGGATGGTGGGTAGGTACATATATAGAATCAGAGATATCGAGGGCAGGCATGGGTGGATGGTGGGTAGGTACACATATAGAATCAGAGATATCGAGGGCAGAAATGGGAGGGTGGTGGGTAGGTACATATATAGAATCAGAGATATCGAGAGCTGGAATGGGAGGGTGGTGGGTAGGTACACATATAGAATCAGAGATATCGAGGGCAGGAATGGGAGGGTGGTGGGTAGGTACATATATAGAATCAGAGATATCGAGGGCAGGCATGGGTGGATGGTGGGTAGGTACACATATAGAATCAGAGATATCGAGGGCAGGCATGGGTGGATGGTGGGTAGGTACATATATAGGTTCATGTTAGGAATGCACTTGATTGTGAGTGGATTTAATATTGATACAGTGTTGCTCTATTAACAATGTCAGTTAAGAAAAATGGTCATGTATCAAAAATAGAATTATGATGGTTTTATGGGATATATTCACCTCCATTGATACAATTAAGATTGTACACATAAACATGTGCTACATCAATTAATTAAATTTTTACTAAATTAGTACACAATTTTATTTAGGGGTCAGCTGAGGACCACCTTTGGGTGCGGGATTTTCTTGCTGTGTTGAAGACCCATTGGTGGCCTTCGGCTTTGTCTGCTCTTTGGTTAGGTTGTTGTCTCTGACATTTTTCCAATTTCCATTCTCAATTTTATCTTCAAGTGGGTTAACAAATTGTTGCTCAGAAGTTGTACATTTTATACATTGTACAAGTGTATAATATGTGTACAACGTTTTATACTGCAACTAGTTGTGTTTATTTCCTAAATATAGTAACATAGCTATATTTTGTATAATGTTAATTTCATCATGGAACACTTTCTCCACAATCAGGGGTTCATTAAGGGATAAAAATAGGTTTGACAATTGTGTTACTTTTTGAAAAGCTATCGATGTATTTGTTTTAAATAAGTTGCAGTATAAAAACAATATTAGGTCAATGTCATAAAAATATAAACTTTTTTGTACTCTGTGCAAAACTTTGGAGGGGTTTGGTAGAACCTCTCCTTCCCCAGTTTCTCAGCCTCATACAAAAAAGTTTATATTTTTCTTTCATTGACCTTATATTGTATATTTACTACACATCTATTTATTTGTAGGGAAACAAAGGTGCAGTGAGTGTAAGATTTGATGCAAATGGTGTAAATATGATCATTGTCAATGCTCATCTGGCAGCACATATGGATAATGTCCGGGAAAGAATAGAGGTATAATAGGTACTAGAAAAAGTGAATTAAGAATGTATTTTATTTGTATTTCTGGAAAATATGCCAAAATTCATTATCAATTTATATCATTATCAGTGTTATTTAATTTAACAAAATAAGTAACCTATGTATTTATTTCTATAACAAAATTATGAAGCCTAATTCTGATCACACAATGACTCAATAAACTTTTACATCCAAAATTGGATGGATATTGTCAACTGTATGCTCAAAGTGTATAATGTCTTTTGAAGGTCAGGAAAGTTTTAATTAATAAAAAAAGCTTGCTATACTTGTGAGAATTTTCGATTTTTATTCTCATCAATGAAATTGAATAACATGAGCTCTGACAAAAGTGAAGTCAACTCTAGCTAGCTGCATAGATCATTTAAAAAAAATTGGAATCAGATATTTCAGCACAATCTGTTTCACTGAACGTTGCTGTCAAATAGATACAGAATAATGTGGCTATGTTAATAGGCTGGTGCTTCTCATAATAAATTAACATGTTTTTAATTCTAATTTTTAGGATTTTCATACAATTTTGAGGACACAGAAATTCAGGGACAAAGATGTGGACCATATTCTTGACCATGAGTAAGTCAGAGTGTCAAGTCTGTCATGTCTGTTGTATCTGTTGTATTGCGTTAGAAAAAAGAACCCATTAAACTAAACGGTCATGAAGTTCATAATTTTGTGAAACCTTCAATCTATGTTTTTTACACCTTCACCAGTCAGATAAAATTGAGAAATGAGGAATGTGTCAAAGAGACAACAACCCGACAAAAGAGCAGACAACAGCCGAAGGCCACCAATTGTTTTTCAATACAGTGAGAAAATCCTGCAACAGGAGGCCTTCTTCAGCTGGCCCCAAAACAAAAAAGTGTACTAGTTCAATGATAATGGATGCCATACTCAACTCTGAAATATATATAAAGAAACTTAAATTAAAAATTCATACAAGACTAACAAAGACCAGAGGCTCCTGACTTAGGACAGGTGCTAGAATGCAGCAGGGTGAATACCGGTATGTATATCATAATACAGTAAAACCTATCAGAACCTAATTGGATTTTTGAGAGCAAAAAATCACACCTCGCTCAACCTTTAGCACTTGTTTTAGCAGAACTTTTTCCTTATATCAATTATGATTCAATAGTGCAGTGAACACACATCTGTAAGGTTCTATCTACAAATTATATTATGGGCAAAGTAATATTGTATATGTTTCATAAGTTTCCCTTAAATTACCATGATTATGGTACAGTAGATTCCGGTTATTTGCATAGCCTATTTGTCAGACAAAATTATGCAATAAAGCGGAGTATGCTTATATCCGAAATGTCAAATGACAGAGTCAAATAACATCGATAGAACAGATCAGTAAAAGAAATCCCTGAAGAAAGATGAACGTCTGTAATCCACATACAATATACTGAATGTTGATTTATTCTAATAAAAATTTTATGTCTACTCTAGTGTCATATGTGTTATTTTATTTTGTTTCTTTAAATAAAGATTATAAACACATTTAGTTTTAGTTTATTTGCATTCAGACTTTCCTTTACCTGGGATACGAAAATAAACTGTTCTAAAAATAGATTTGTTTCTATGACCCATATGTACAATGTACATTGTTAGGCTTTGATTAAAATAAACTTTTAAACAATACTTCACAGTTTATAATTATTTTAACAATAGATGTGTAATGAGTTGCTGTTGATATGCAGTTGGGCACTGAAGTAACAACTTGTTAGTTTCGTATATGCAAAGCAGTAATGGTGGGGCCCTGTACGGGTTAATTGCTGGACACAAGTGTTGAAAGTGAGAAAATATAATAATTAAAAGTAAATGCTCTTTTCATAAAATATTAAAAACAAATGATTGATCTATAAAATTCTTTAACCATATGTAAATGCCCTATAATATTAACATGTACTGTACATTTAGTAATGACATTTAAGTTATTGATAAAAGTTTTCATTAAGTGATATATGTTTTTTTTTTCAGCTACATATTTTTTATGGGAGACCTTAACTTCAGACTACAGAAAGTAACAAGTACTTATGTAGAGAGAGCTATCAGCTATGGGGAATATAAAGCATTAATGGAGTATGATCAGGTTATTATACAGTAGTTAATCAGTATTCTCAGTTAATTAAAAGTGAATTAAAAGTCTGTAACTATTTAAAAACAAATTAAAAAAATTACAGTCTGTGATTTATTGAATTTAGACATATTTGATTTTTTAGCTCACCTGACCTGAAAGGTCAAGTGAGCTTTTCTCATCACTTGGCGTCCGTCGTCCGTTGTCCTGCGTCCGTCGTCCGTCGTCCGTAAACTTTTACAAAAATCTTCTCCTCTGAAACTACTAGGCCAAATTCTACCAAACTTAGCCACAATTATCCTTGGGGTATCTAGTTTAAAAAATGTGTGGCGTGACCCGTCAAACCTACCAAGATGGCCGCCATGGCTAAAAATAGAACATAGGGGTAAAATGCAGTTTTTGGCTTATAACTCAAAAACCAAAGCATTTAGAGCAAATCTGACAAGAGGTAAAATTGTTGATCAGGTCAAGATCTATCTGCCCTGAAATTTTCAGACGAATCGGACAACCTGTTGTTGGGTTGCTGCCTGTGAAATGGCTATTTTAAGGAAATTTTGCAGTTTTTGGTTATTATCTTGAATACTATTATAGATAGAGATAAACTGTAAACAGCAATAATGTTCAGCAAAGTAAGACGTACAAATAAGTCAACATGACCAAAATGGTCAGTCGACCCCTTAAGGAGTTATTGCCCTTTATAGTCAATTTTTAACAACTTTTCGTCATTTTTTGTTACTTTTCTAAAAATCTTCTTCTCTGAAACTACTTTGCCAAATTTAACCAAACTTGGCCACAATTATCATTGTGGTTTATAGTTTATAAAATGTGTCCGATGACCCAGCCTACCAAACAAAATGGCCGACATGGCTAAAAATAGAACATAGTGGTAAAATGCAGTTTTTGCTTTATATCTTTAAAACTAAGACATTTAGGGCAAATCTTTCAAGATTTTAATGTCCATCAGAATAAGATATATCCCCACACAAATTTTCAATTGAATCGGACAACCTGTTGCTGGGTTGCTGCCCTAAAATTGGTGATTTTAAGGAAATTTTGCAGTTTTTGGTTATTATCTTGAATACTATTATAGATAGAGATAAACTGTAAACAGCAATAATGTTCAGCAAAGTAAGATCTACAAATAAGTCAGCATGATCAAAATTGTTAGAGGACCCCTTAAGGAGTTATTGCCCTTTATAGTCAATATTGAACAACTTTTCGTCATTTTTGTAACTTGTATAAAAATCATTTCTAAAACTACTTGGCCAAATTTAACCAAACTTGGCCACAATCATAATACTAGGGTATCTTTTAAAAAAAAAGTGTCTAATGACCCCGCCTACCAACGAAGATGGCCTACATCAGTAAACACATTATAACAGGTGAGCGACACAGGCTCTTGAGAGCCTCTAGTTTTACCTTGTGTTTCAACAAATGTGTAATTAAAATGATATACTGTTTAAAAACATGTTTTTGATTTGACTGAAGGTCTTTGTCTCTCCATAAAGGTATGTCATAGAATGAAAGACATAGGAGTTGCTAATTTTTCTTCTAAATATAAAAAAGAAGATGTGGTATAACTACCAATGAGACATCTCTCCACAAGAGATCAAATGACACAGAAAGTAACAAGTATAGGTCGACTTATGGCCTTCAACAATGAGCAAATCCAAGTCAGTTTGAAGACAGTTTGATTAAAACAACTTGTGATAGATCATTGATATTCAATATAAAGTTGCATAACTATCAGTACATATCATTTTGATGGCTATTACTACAACAAGACAAGAGCTTCATAAATTGACAAGACAGGTATTTGCTTAATTGAGTCACCTCAACAACCCTGACCAAAAGACAGAAAACAACCCTAGGCCACCAAGAGGTCTTCAACCTAGAGAGAAAATCCTGCACACTGAGGTGAGCTTAGTAGCAGGTTTCACTGTAATACATTGAAAAATATATTTATTTGGATAAACTTAAATCTTTCTAGCTACTGAAATGTATGGAAGAAGATCTGATATTTGTAGACTTTTTAGAAGGTCAAATAACATTTCCTCCAACTTATAAGTTTGATCCTGGAACAGATAAATATGATACAAGGTAATTATATGTATACAGGCTGTTAGATAGTGTTATAAATACAAGCTTTCAGGCATTGCTGTAATTAAATGGTAGTCAATTGTGTATAATTTTGATCAACAAAATATACTAATAGGTTTTATTGTGACTTGACTGTTAGTGTTGCTCTCCTCTTATTGCAGTTTATTTAAAATTCTGACCAAGTTGTTCAGCTGGTCAGAGATTTTGACAAACTGCTGTAAAACACAGCCAAGTCATGAAAGTGGAAAGTGATAAAATAAAACATGCTTACAATTCTATAAGACTTTAATTCCACTTTATTGAATACTTTGAAAAGTCCGAGTCTAACAATTTCTATACAAATTTTATTGTAATTGTCATGCTGAAGGTGATTACAGGCAGTAATTGTGACCGTCTGTACTTCCCTCCTTCTTCCTTCTGTCTTTCCATCTGAATTATTTTTGTTTCAGCACTCTAACTTACATTTTACTCATCCAAATCATACCCGTAGCCAGGGGGGGTTCGGGGGGTTCGGACGAACCCCCCCTTGAAATCAAATAAGCACTGTTAAAGTCAACGTTTTTCTTCAAATTGTGACTTAAAGTCGAGTTCATGAGTCCAACGAACCCCCCCTTTGGAAATTCCTGGCTACGGGCCTGCAAATTTTATGAAACTCCACATGTACAGCTATGCATAGAACATAAAGAGTTTGTTAGTGAATCATCTACGGTTCTAAAGTTATGTCCCTTTAAAACTTTAAAATTTCAAAGCTTGAGCTGGGGCACTTATGTCCTCAGAAACATTTCCTCCTTTATTACCTAGTAACTATTAAGTTGCCCTTCAGATTTTATGTCCATACCTCTTGCCAATATGCAGAAAAATAATATGTTATAGCATACCTGCCACCTTTTCAAAATGCCCATGGGGGTTTTGCGTGCAAGATGGCTGTCATAGTCCTAAAAAACCTTCAAGGGGCCTGCAAATACATTTTAATGTTGTTTTTTGGCTTCTTCATACTTTTATAAGCCTAAAGTCATTGTAAAATTAATTGTTTTGTTTAAATTGTGGACAAAATTGCTCTTTCAAAATTTCAATTTGGGAGCCTCCATGGGGGAAATGCCCCGCAAATAGTGACAGTTGGCAGGTATGGTTATAGATCAACTGATAGACATTTATATATCTTCAAATGAAAAATTGAGTCTTGGTATATAAGGGTGACATACAATATCTATGTAAAATGATAGACATCTGTGGCATGCACCACTACCTTATAATATACAGTCAAACCTGTTTTAAGAGTCCACCTACGGGGGAGTAAAAAAGTAGTCCCTTAAAACAGATGGTCTAAATTTCATGGTCTTTTGACACAGGTTTTTGCTTAATACAGGTTGTCTCTTAAGCAGGTTTGAATGCACTGTCTTTATATTACAGTGCCAAAAAGAGATTACCAGCATACTGTGATAGGATCATGTGGCATGTACCACTACATTATAATATATTGTCTTTATATTACAGTGCCAAAAAGAGAATACCAGCATACTGTGATAGAATCCTGTGGCATGTACCACTACATTATAACACATTGTCTTTATATTACAGTGCCAAAAAGAGAATACCAGCATACTGTGATAGAATCCTGTGGCATGTACCACTACATTATAACACATTGTCTTTATATTACAGTGCCAAAAAGAGAATACCAGCATACTGTGATAGAATCCTGTGGCATGTACCACTACATTATAACACATTGTCTTTATATTACAGTGCCAAAAAGAGATTACCAGCATACTGTGATAGAATCCTGTGGCATGTACCACTACATTATAACACATTGTCTTTATATTACAGTGCCAAAAAGAGAATACCAGCATACTGTGATAGGATCCTGTGGCATGTACCACTACATATAACACATTGTCTTTTTATTACAGTGCCAAAAAGAGATTACCAGCATACTGTGATAGGATCCTGTGGCATGTACCACTACATTATAACACATTGTCTTTATATTACAGTGCCAAAAAGAGATTACCAGCATACTGTGATAGGATCCTGTGGCATGTACCACTACATTATAACACATTGTCTTTATATTACAGTGCCAAAAAGAGAATACCAGCATACTGTGATAGGATCCTGTGGCATGTACCACTACATTATAACACATTGTCTTTATATTACAGTGCCAAAAAGAGATTACCAGCATACTGTGATAGAATCCTGTGGCATGTACATGAAGATTCATTTGAGAATATAGAATTAGATGTTAAACAGTTATCATACGAGTCACACATGTCATATAAACTTAGTGATCATAAACCAGTGTCATCTTTGTTTGAAATTCAGGTTAGTTACACACTTGTTTTTAAATCTGGAAAGAAAAATGGCAATAATCTAGGATATGGGAATGTGGCTTTATTGCCAAATGCTTATTTCTTTATATTTATTTTTATACTGCCACCACTGTCCACAAACCACTCATTTTACATACTTTAAATTTGGTTGGTTTGTCGCTCTTGAAATTTTGAAATACTAAGGCTTTTCTACCTCAGGAATAGATTAACTTAGCTGTATTTGGCAAAACTTTTAGGAATTTTTGTCCTCAATGATCTTCAACTTCATACTTTGGCCTTTTTATCTTTTTTGGATTCAAGCGTCACTGATGAGTCTTTTGTAGACAAAACGCGCGTCTGGAGTAAATACAAAATTTAATCCCTGTATCTGTAATGAGCTCATTTATTAGCGATGTTTTTGAAAATTCTGAACCAACCACTGCTATTGATCAAAATTCATTTTCAGAGTGCATTAAAGTTTTCTATAGTTTTTGTTTCTTCATTATACCCCATAAACCTTCATTGGTTAGTTGAAAACAAAGTATTACTACCATAAAACAATGAAATATCATACTTACTCTATCGGTTTGAATCATGAAAATCGTTAAGTTACAGTTACTGTTCATGAGCTTACTTTTCTGTGGTGCAAGAGTCTTCCAATAAAACCAGGTTATTCTGCTTTGAAAAAACTTCTCTAGAATTGAGAATTTTTCTTTCTGAGGTATTAATTTTAGATACTGTGAGAATGACGTCACAATTCATAATGGTTTCCATTGGGAAAATAAAACAATGTGTAATAATTATGTTTGTATGTTTAAATTTTTTGTTGGGCAAATTTTTTTAGGCAATTCCATACCATTTTTACTGGCTTCTATTGGTCAGGAGTAACTTTCAATCCCATAGGGAATGCTGTGGAATGCTACACAGATTTATAGATGTGTAATCACAGTACAATGTTTGTTATTGCAGATATACTCATCTCCTCCTATCCCATTACCAGTCAGATTCCTACATATAACATCATCTACAAAATGGACCAGCAATCAGGAAGAAGATGTTCATTATAAATTTGATATTAGTCCTAACTTAGAATACCTCCCTGATAAATGGGATTGGATAGGATTGTATAAAGTAGGTATAAAAATATTAAGAGGATGAGGGGTAAGATGACTATAGAATGTTGATTTCACCAACAGCCTTTAGTTATGGCTGATTGGAGTAGTCTTTTATCCATTGTAAGGAATTCAGACTAGGATATTAAACCTGCCAATTTAACAAGATGGATGCGTAGACTAAACAAGTTTTTATTATTTGTCACTTTTGTTGGATTGTGATAGCCTCAAACCATGATTTGGTGAAAATCTAGACCAACCAATTTATTTACAATTTAAGACAATAAATATTTTCTTTTGGTAATATCTGATTTTTTATTTGTAAAACAAATGGATAAAGTATGTTTTTTACACAATCTATGTATTTGAAATTGAAGTTCTTTACTTTTATTTCTATATTGAAAATTTCCAAAAAAATATCAAATCGTACAATAATCTTTTTATTTGGAGAACTATCTCTTTAATGAAAATTTTAAGGAAAGTATATAATCTTACACCCATCTCTTAATTTGCTGTCTTTCAATTTATCTCGCTATAAATATATTGGCATGCATTTGTTAGTGATCTACATGTGTCTAAAACAGTTATAATGACATTATATCTTATCAAATGACAGGAAATATACATCAAGGAAATAATTTTCATCCCATGTATACTATTTTATTTTAAAGAAAAAGGCTTTTTATATATAACTTAAAGTTCTTATATTTTATTGTAAAGAAAAAAGCATTTTATAAATAACTTAAAGTACTTATATTTTATTTTAAAGAAAAAAGGCTTTTTATAAATAACTTTAAGTACTTATATTTTATTTTAAGGAAAAAAGCTTTTTATAAAATTTTTAGTACTTCTATTTTTTTTAATGGAAAAAAGTGTTTTAAATAAAACTTTTAGTACTTCACTTTTATTTTATTAATACAGGAAAAATTCAGAAGTATACGAGACCAGATCGCTTATGTGTATATAATTCAGGGAGCAAAAATGAACAAAGATGGCTGCTCATTTGTAACATTCCATAACTTATCATTAGATCCTGGAAAATACAGATTATTATATATCAGTGAAAAAAAAGATACATTGCTAGGTATCAGTGAAGTATTTCAGGTTAGTTCATAGTTATTTGTTTTAAGTTGGCAAATGTATATTTGTCCTGGGCAGGAATGAAGTGGAGGGAGGGTTATATATATATGTACAGTGAAACCTGGGTAAACCGAACCCTGATAAAACCGAATTTCAGTTTAAACCGAACAATTTTCAAAGTCCCACAAAATTTCCCTATCAATTAACGTTAATCTAACCTGAAAAAACCGAACCCTGTCAACACCGAATTCCGAACGCTTTTTGAAGGCTCGTTAGTAAATTTGTATCAAAAAATTACCTGTCAAAATCGAGCAATACCAATCAAAACAATAAAATATAATTAATTATTTGCATGATTTAATTAAACAAACACAGGATGGCAGAGTATCCCCGAAGGTATTTGAGGTTTAATGAACTTGTGAGTTGTTATTACAAACTAATTAGCATGTCTGTGTCCATGTATAAAGGGATTTTTTTGTAAAGAAACGTTAAACTGGTCAGCTACCCCCATCATCGCCGATAATGACAAGAAAGGAACTTTCCCTCAGATCAATTAAATGCACCTTACTCAAATAATTACGACCACAAAATCGAAACTGCCATTCTGTAGCTATACTGTTTAATTAAATAATAGTTTTAAAGCCTTTCACCGGATTAAGAAGTCGTGCAACACAATAAGGTCAATTGATTTCGATTGCTGGATTCCCTTTAGAGGCCCTATACATTTGATTCGAATGCTCCCGAAGACTTCCGTTAGCTATTTAGCAACGATAAAGTCCGAGAATAAACTGGACCCCTGCTGTTGTTTCACTGTTATCAATCAGCGGGTGACCAGTTTAGTACAATGACATTCCCGATTCAACTACGGAATCGTCATATAACAGTGACTGTGAATCTGAATTGGTCAGTGAATTAACGGATGAGAAAATAATTATAAAAAGCAAAATCGCTCCACGTCGGACATCTCCCAACGACATGCGTGATTGACGGAATGGCGTTTGATTTATAAACAAAAATGTAGCAAAACGTCTATCTTTTATCTTCTTTTATTTTTACATTTACATCTAAATCAACACAAAAATAAATTGTCGGCTGTTGTGTCACCTAATATTCCTGCCAAAATTATTTTGTTGTCGACTTCCGTCTACCTCTACAATCCGAACACCTGTGAAAACCGAACAAAATGCAAAGTCCCGTGGGTGTTCGGTTTAGACAGGTTTCACTGTATCAAATTTTTGTTCTTTCCTCATCAGGATTCAAACTCATGCTATTGGGTATACAGAGACAAGCTGCATTATGTCCACTTAGGCTGAACATATATATATAAGCAGATAGGTACACATAGTTAGACAAAAAACTAAAAAAACTACAAGCAAAAGCAACACCTAGAGGTCAACATACAACTATCATCATTAGACAAGTGTGGCAATATTGTAGGTCGGCTCGAATCCACCACTAGCCTATTAGATTATTTAAGAAACTATACAAATCTCATTTAATACTCCAAGATTTATGAAATAAGATGAGGTTTTTGCATTAATTTATTTAGTTTTTAACCGTCCTTTTCTTTATTATTGGAATAAAAATCAGTACAGATATGTAAAAAAAATCAAAAATCATAAGAATATTTGTAAAACTAATGACACAGCATAGCTACAAAAGAAGTCCATGTTGATACATGGCCCATACCATATCAAGCGGGTAATTATCCAGACAAGATTTTTAGCCTCAAACTTATTTTGATGTGGATTGTCAGACAAAATGGAAATGTTTTTATTATACTTTATCATTTTGATAAATGCATTTTCATTTAAAAAAAATATTTTTGTTTTACATGCTTTAACTTATTTCTCCAAAATGTTTGCCTGTGGTTAAAACAATGAAACTTTGTTATCCATTCCTTAGTTTTCATTTAGGTAAAACATGTATGTTTAGGTTTGTTTTAAAATACTGGATGTATTTTCTTAACATTCTTCAGATATGAAAATATTTTCTGTATTTTCAGGTTGTGAAATGATTTCACAGTAGATTTCAGGTTGTGAAATGAAGATTCTGATTTCACAGTAGATTGGTGCCTATAAAGACAATGATATTTATATGATACATAACAACTTCCATAATCCAGAACATAATAATTCATCATGTAAATGGATACATTTTGAATATTTTTAATAATTCAGTAAATTATTATCTGATGTATGCAATCTTCTATAAATTGTCCTGTTTATAGTCCACTAGTGCCATAAATATTTTTTGGTTGTCATACCCTAAGGATCTGAGAATTTATAGATGATGATTTCTCTTTAATAACACATACTATTACAAAAGAGTTCAGCCATTTATATTATTAAGTTGATTGATAGTTGAGTTTCGTGTCACTATTGTGTCAAGTATGTTTTGTGTAAACCTATTATGTCACTATTGTGTCGAGTATGTTTTGTGTAAACCTATTATGTCACTATTGTGTCAAGTATGTTTTGTGTAAACCTATTATGTCACTATTGTGTCGAGTATATTTCATGTAAACCTATTATGTCACTATTGTGTCGATTATGTTTCCTGTAAACCTATTATGTGACTATTGTGTCGATTGGCATACTCATGCTATGTTTTTGTATGTTAGGGAATCATGCACCTACAAATTATTTTAGAACAGCTTTTGCTGATTTAAGGATGTACTTAGGTGAGGTTTTGGAATAAGTGTCAAATGTCAGGATCACCTAAGTACATCCTTAAAAGGAAGATTTTAAATAAGTGCTGCTGATTAATATTTATATATATATTACATTTTTACCAGACATTTTCCAGAAGTTAATTTGTTTTGTGCAAAACCATGTCAAAATCAGGCAACTCAAACTTGCTCAATTACTTTTTTTATAAAAGATTTATTCAATTGAAGGATCAGGAGAATTGAAAATTGGGATTCTGTGTATGTTAATTTGAAAGTTGCTACCAGACCAATTTCACAAAAATAAATTTCAATAGCATTATTTGTATGTGGTATTATCTGAAATCACAATAATAATTGCTCATTTGTGTCCATTGTTCAACTATTATTATGCAAAGAATCATTCTTAATTAACAGTATGTCAGAGACCCCAGTACTGTCAATTTAACATTTATAAATGTGTTGTGAATGTTAAATAACTGTAATAAACCGGAAAATAACAAAAATACTGAACTCGAAGCAATTCAAAACAGAAAGTCTGTAATCAAATGGCAAAATCAAAAGCTCAAACACACCAAATGAATGGATAACAACTGTCATATTCCTGACTTGGTGAGGGTATTTTCTTATATAGAAAATGGTGTAAATAACCTGATTTTATAGCTAGCTAAACCTTGCACTTGTATAACAGTTGCAAAGAAACCAATCTTTAATTTAAAATCTCAACCCTCAATTCTTTCAAGAGGTTTCAATAATAGATTTATTATTTGTATGATGGGGGAAGGGATGTTAAATAATGTCTGTCTTGATATTGTTAATTTGTATTCATTTGAATGTGCCCTTTTGGCTCTTTTATATCAGTCAAATTCAGTAGATTTAATATCTTATAATCTTAAATGACATTCTTTTATATATATATATATTTAAGTGCAATCTTTCTATTTTACCTCTTAATTTGAAATTGATCGAAATAGGATTTGATATTTTTAAATTTGTTTGTCTTTCTAACATTGATCATTTTATCCACTCAATTATTCATTTCAATCTTAAATTGCAACATCTCTCTTACTAGTGAACACCTTTGAATTGTTTTACATTTGCCATTTCTAGGCCTTTTATAGTTGACTATGAGTTTGGGTTTTACTCATTTTTGTAGGTTTTACAGTAACCTATTCTTGTTAATTCAAGTGCCATTTGGTCTCTTGAGGAGAATTATTTCATTGGAAATCATACCATATCTTCTCATTTATACATATATATGAACCAAACTCTCAGGAAACATTCATAACCTAATAAACAGACAGACTTAATATGTTTTGAATTTGCTTAGAATAGTGGTTCTTGAAAAAAGAGACCCTCTTTGATCACTCCTTTAAAATAACTTATGTGTGAATGGTATTTATAACGTTTCCTAAAGAATTTTATAAAAATGATAGTTTTTATGATCTGCCAAGTATATAGAACAGTAGACATTTGTAATTATATATAATGTACAATAATTCATGTTTTTACTGTTACCCAATGTTCCTTCTGTTACCCAGTGCATGTATTGTCCCTACAGATTTGTAGATACTACACATTTTTAATGTATGTTATAATCTGACTGAGATTGTATATTTTTAGTTTGTCAATGTTTTACAAAATTATTTTATTTTCAAGATTTTAATTTATATATTCTATTTCTACAAATGGTGTTACAATACTTGCCCCTTGTGAACATTGTATTATTGATATAAAGATTTGGTAGTGCTTCCCTTACTTTTAGAAGATTTTTTTGTCATAAGTAAATATTGTTAAAGCATACACAACAGAACAAACATGAGAAAAGGAGAAAAAAAAAGTATCTAGGTAGGACCAGCATCTATCTCTGTGTTAGAATTATCTTTTATTTAATAGCTATAGGCTATAGGCTATTTTCATAAAACTAACCATTGACTACGGAGTAAAAAAATAATTCGACAAGTATCTTTCTCTGAGAGGCCATTCTGGTACTTGTTCAAGTAAGAACAACTGAAAGAGGTAAAATAAATTTTATAATCGGTGTAATTTGGGGAAATAATTCACTGTTTTATGTTTTCTATACAAGACCAATGAATTATTGGAAATCTACTAATCGTTTCCCAAATTACCGTACACTGATAGTAAAAAAACAAAATAGCCAACCATAGCGTAGGATAGCTGTTGAAAAATTATAAACTCCACTGCCAAAAGTGGGTTATTAATATGATAACAGTCTATTCAAATGTCTATTATGGCTAGTTGCAAATGTCATGGCCAAGAACATTACACAGTCTTTAAAAATCTCAGCTGTTTATAATGAACATGGGATCTATGACAATGTACATGTTATACTAGGCCTTTAGTATATTCTGTATTGTATTTTAAGGATGAAGAAATCTCTGATAAAGCCAATGAATTGCTTGACTTTTTTTGATAATTTGTGTTGGCATCTTTATGGTTACCCAAATATTGACAAAATTCACATGACATGTTGAGATTTTAAAAAGAGTGAAAAATATTAAAAACAATAAGAAGGTTGTAGGTACAAAACATGATCATGTCATCACTAATGATCTCGAAATGGATTATTCAGTCAATAATATCGTTGTACATGTATGTTATAAAAACAACTCAGCCTTATCTAGTGTCTATTAATTAACAAAATGTATACTGTTCAATATTGCCTCCTAGTTTAATTCTGTCTGTTTTTGTTACATCTTTAGTTCTTTTAAAAACAATTGTTCGATTGTAAATACTTTATTATTTAATGGAACTGATGAATGGAGTATAGAATCTTCTAAAATAATAAAAAGGTAAATTAAAGTTGAAACACTTTTAATGATTACAAATAGGAGGCTTATTTTGATTATTTTTGTCAATGTTTACATAATTTTTGGTTTCTCAAACATTTGCTCTGAGCAAACATGATAAGTGTTTTATAAAATAATGTATTGAACTGTGAATTTAAGGTGGTACCTAACACTACAGGGAGATAACTCTGTAAAATCAGCATAACGTTTTAATGAAGTTGTGTTGTTAAGGGAAAACTAAGCGTCTCAATGATAAAAATAAGTTTTTTGTCAAACTGCTATTTAACCAGTGTAATTTTTCTGATTAAACAGTTCATTCAATTTTTTTGAAACTTTTATATTTGTGTCAAAGGGTCAAAGTAAATACTGTGTCAAAATTTAAAAAAAAATAAACAAGCCAGATTAATTTTGGTTGGGTACCACCTTAAAGTATACAGACATTTTAAATTGGCTTTTAAAAGAATGAAAAAGATGATTAAGATAAAGTATGTTTTAATCATTGTAACTAATGTAAGAAATCGTAAATGCTTGTAGTTATGATAAGTTAAAATAATATTATATATAATTAATGTGAAATTTTATTGAAATTTATACGTTCCTATTTTTTTGCATGATACAATCACACCATAACATATGTTGACTAATAATAAAAGAAAATTGTGCCAGAAACATTTCGTTTTTGTTATATGAAATTCTAGTGAAAGAACGGTCAGACACATACTAACTGAAGATATTTCAGATACAAGTATTTGTATGCTGAAGACTCAGAAAGAATGTAACTGCAGTGCAGATATTTACTGTAGTTTGCCTATACCTTAGTTTTGTGAAAAGGTTCATGCCTCATAAAGAAATTACTCTATAGTAATAGTGATATATTGATTACAACTTAACCACCTAAGTTCTTTTAAATATTACTTTTAGGTTTTGCTGTTTTCTTCACAGGATTGTCTTTGAAAATAATTTGCAATATGATTCATTTCTTAGAAACTCACTGTTATACCAGTGGTATTCATCCATTCCTTACAAACTGTTTATAGTATACGTTTTGTGCAGAACTAAGTTTGATTAAGATAGACATAGATACAATTAGTTTTCAAAGGTACCAGGACTATAATTTAATACGCAAGATGCACGTTTCGTCTTTATAATTCTCATCAGTGACGCTCATATCAAAACAGCTATAAAGCCAAACAAGTACAAAGGGGAAGAGCATGGAGGACACAAAATCACCAAAAGTTGTACCAAAAACGTCTAAGGTAATCTATGACTGGGATAAGAAAATCCTTATTTTTCGAAAACATCAAAGTTTTGTAAACAGGAAATTTATAAAAATTACCATATAATTGATATTTATGTCAACACCTTTACTACGAGTATCTTGTCTTATAATTAGGGAGAGATGAATACTACTTTGTAAAAAATCACTCTGATTCAAACAAAACATTCTCTGAAACTGACAGTATCAAGATGATTGATTTCTTAATTGACAACATATTTGTTTGGAGGACGTGTTTTTCTATCAGCATTCCCATGGGAACACAATGTACCCTTCTTCTTGCCGATTTGTTTCTTTATTCTGTCGAGGCTGAACCCATACAGGAACATCTTAGGAAGAAAGAATAGAAGTTTGAAATATCCTTTAACTTTACTCCCCACTAAATAGTTCAAAATTTGGTTGGGTTCGTTTTGCTTAGTCTTTAGTTTTCTATGTTGCGTCTTCTGTACTTTTATTTGTCTTTTTCTTTTTTAGCAATGGCGTTCAGTTTATTTTCGATCATGAGTTTGAATGTCCATCAGGTATCTTTCGCCCTTTTTTTTAAGGTGAAGCTTTGTTGGTAGAAACCTATCTCTTTATATTTTACTTCCATGGTTTTCTGCAGTATAACTTTTTTTACACTTTGCATTTTCGCAGTATGTCATCGTTATGTATTAAGAGGATTCTGGTAAAAATTTCTACAAGACGAGTTAGCTCCTTTGACTTCCCATATTAAAGTCTCGCCAAGTAAGTACGTGTTTATCCCCTTCCCTTTCGTGAATGTGACCCATCGAGTTAGACTATTTACCGGATTTGCTATAACATAAGCAGCCCGACAGTTGCTATATGTGGAGGAGGATCTGCTTACCCGTCCGTAGCCCCTGAGATCACCCCTAGTTTTAAGTGGGGTTCGTGTTGCTTAGTCTGTCGTTTTCTATATTGTGTCATGTGTTCGTTTGATTTTTTGTCTGTTTGTCTTCTTTCATTTTTAGCCAGGCGTTGTTAGTTTATATTTTCGATTTATGAGTTTGACTGTCCCTCTGGTATCTTTCGTCCCTCTTTAAAAGGATTGAAACAAGTGCAAAATGGAAATAGAAGATATTTTGACTGATTGTTAGATTAAAAACTGAAAAATATGTGAATACACAAACAATACACTCAAAATCGACTACCTCGGTTCCAATTTGACACGGCATTACACAATGCCAACTAATTTGAAGACATCCGTGGAAGATTTATGATTATCATTTGTTAGTTTATTTTTCTATATCTATAGACTTGAAAACAGAGCTTTATTGATTTTAATACTGTTATAAATACTGTTGATATTCGTATATATATCTCACTGTGAAATAACAATTCTGAAATTAACACCTGTAAATATTATACCCATTTGTAGGGTGAAAAATAAACTCCAGGTACTCACAAAGCGATTTGTGTTTATACCGGCAGACAAAGCAGCCAATAATGTAGTAGTAGTCTGACGCATATACAACAGGTAAGTTCTCCAATTTTGTTTTTTATCAATTCTTCATTCAGTCCAGTATACTCCACAGAAAGACAAAATTTAAACAAGCATACATGTATAAGCGCAACTATTCAGCTTAAAGCCCCTTCCAAACATTTAAAAGTCCCATCTATGTACTGTTTACTTAAATTGCACAAACAACCATTTAAATTTAGTTTCACCTACGCATTTAGTACTACTTATCTATATATCATTGTTTCTGGCTACATCCCTTACTTCTATTAAAGAACTTGTTGTTAACTTTTGTAATAAAGCAGATGCAAATAATGGTATTTTTGAAGTGTTAAACATTTGTTTGAGGGGTTTAAAAATACATGCTTTTGATGGTCCTTTTAATTTGTTTACAGTTTTAATTTTTCTCCTGTCTACACTGCCCTTCTAATCAATATTATTTCATAGTTAATTGAATGGTCTGAAAAAATCTCATTGCAGATTTATTTTCTGAGTCTCATTTAAAACCCATTTCTGTGATGAAAAAGTAAAGTATGCTAGATACACTTACTGGAAATGTGAAGATATGATTAAATCTTTAAATTCTCTGCTGTAAAAAAAATATGTACGTTTCGTCTATAAACTGTACCAGCAAGTTGCAGGTATTTATATAGGTACTTACTGTGCCCCATTAATAGCCGATCTATTCATGCATTGCTATAACAATTAGTTTATTTCTTTCTTAAACTGTCCTGGACCAAGTAAGGAATATGGCAATTGTTATTTAATGTCCGATGTGAGAATAGATGACAGAAGAAACTACGCAATTGGCAAGACTATTATAGTTTAATTTGATGATTCTACGATTAAAAAAGTGTGGTTTCCAATTTGCACTTATGAGAAGTGCAAATTAATCCAAGAACATGTTTTATGAGAGTAATTCGTTATGATCTCTAACATTATCATTTACGCAATATTACTTTATTAATGTCCTAAAGCTGTATCTCTTATTCAATATAATTATAAGAAACAAAGCAAAATCGTAGGCCGGTTAACACGTAATCAACATACAGCTCTTACCGGTATGTAATAAAACCCTATAAAACATCCAAATAACTTCAATTAAAACAAACACTCGAGACCGCAAGTTTCAATTATCAAATATAACCACCGTATTGAGATCTCTCGTTTTGGTCATCAGCTGCAACACAAAAACACTATTGACGAGAAAACTTGGTCTTACGTATTCAAGAACAAAAAAGGAAGTCCAAAAAAAAAAGCCTTTCTGGTCTATAGTATTGAAAAAATCTAAATGTGTGCCTTAAAATTTATATCAATTGTATTGATAACTAAACATGTGTGGACATTTCAATCCCAATAGATCACTTGGATTGTTATTTTGACGTCGTAAATGTCAAAACTCACATATTTTATTTGTAGTGGAATTCACAAATAGTTTTGGCTCGAAATATATATGGGCAGCAACTTTCACCAAGACATATATTTATGTTCCGGACCGTATGACTATTTGGACTATACGCGTATAGTCATGACCATACGGGTGTATACTCACAAGGTCCGACCGTACGCGTATGGTGGGGGTAATTAACAGTATGTAACAGCTTACTTTTAATTCTTCTAAACTCTGCATATGGCATGATCGTTCATTAAAAAGATGCTATCATATAGGTAATTTTATTATTATATTATGATAAAAAGATTAGCTAAATGAAAAATAAGAATTTTCACAAAGTTTATTTTACTTATACTTGTCACATTTTATACCGATGGTCATTACCGATGACCATTGCCGATTTGTTATTACGGGTGAAGTGCGATATGTCGACTTAAATAATTAAATTCCCAACATTTCTTAATGAACTGTTCACAAAAAGTTACTGGAAAGGAGCATGGTTTATTTTAAATGTCTTGTGAATATGGTGTATTGCAGTTATTTTGCGATATTTGGGATTTAGTTATACCACCGTAGAGATCCGAATGTCCAAAGACCTCGGTATCACTGTACGCATCGATCTGCAAAAAGGCTCGCTTTTCACTCGCAAACAAACTGTGTACCTGAAAAGGATCGTGCACAACCAAGACTTGCAAAAGCAAAAAAGCCATGATACCGTTTGGTAGTAAATGTCACCCAAGCCTACTGAAACGTTTAAAAGTTATTTGAAAAAAAAACCAAAACTCAATGGTCTAAATACTCATATGGTCCGGCCCCTTGATAACCAAATGAGTATTATACTCATATGGTCCGACCACAGGCGTACGGTCGGACCATATGAGTATAAAAATATAGTCATGGCCATACGCGTATGTCCAAATACTCATATGGTTTGGAACATTTACACAAATCATGCTGACTTCTTTGTGAGATACATTTTGTAACACAGACTTTTATCTGGGAATATGTTGCTTATATTTAAAGACATTATTATGTATATAACATGAAAGAGACTATTAGTAATTTTCACAGAAAGTTTCAAACTGACATTTAGATCGTTAAAATGAGCAAAAGCATATATAAAATACAAAAAACGTAGTTCCTGCTCAATAACAAACAGATTATACAATGCAATATGAAATGTTTTAGACAAATCTCTTCTTATTTTTACAGTAATATAATTTGACATGCTTTTTCAATTATAATCTCCTAATCATCATTGACGAAGTTTTCATTGAATGCCAGTTATTCTTCCAATGGTACCAAAACATTCCTTTATAATTAGTCTGTCCTCCTTCTACGTGTAACCCATTCAGGTTAGAATGTCCACACCCTTTATACCACCATGCACCCTTGCTGTATATACCACAATTATTATTGTAATTGCTGGCTGTCCATGGATCATTGTCCCTGTCTTTGGTAGTAAACGCTTGACCATTAATGTAATCCAGGCTGTCTCCTGATAAGATTATAAAATCAAGACATTAGAAAAAAACATTATTTTTAAACATATTTCCACAAGCCTGTAAAATTGACCTTACTTAAGAATGAAATTGTGATATAGCAAAAAGTAAAATCGCAAAATACTGAACTCGGAGAAAAATTCAAAGCGGAAATGACAAAATCAAAAGCACAAACGAATCAAACGAATGGATAGCAACTGTTATATTCCTTACTTGGAACAGTCATTTTGATGAGTCTCTGGCGTATATATAAAATTTAGTCCTGGTATCTATGATGAGTTTATTTTTCTTATGTAGAAAACGTGGATTAAAACTTTTTATTTAGCTAGCAAAACCCCTCACTAGTATGACAGTCGCATCAAATTCCGTTATATTGACAACGATGCAAATATTGGAACAATATTTCAATAAAAAAACGACCGGATCTATATTATATGACATAAGCATCCCGTTATCGTCGTGAACATGCATACTTGTATTGTAACCGTTAGTTGTGACGTATGAATCTCTCTTTAATAACCACATGTAATATAAACATAAATTCTTTGTTTTATTTCAGGTTCTTGGTTAATAATCTTGAAATTGAGGTTTAGATCATTGGAAAATATGATGTTCTAGGTTTTGATCTTTGTTTTTACTTCATATCTAAGCATGATTAAGCCATGGATTTTTTTTAAAAGCTATTGACTTTGAAAAAGGCAACTGGAAGTGCATTAGTGTTAACCGGAAGTAGTTTTTTTTTACTTATTTAATGTGAAAGTATATAAAATCATATGCTTTGGAATCAGTGCCCAGTAAACTATAAAAAAGGGCAGAAATAACGTTTTTCAAACTGGAAGTAACACCATTGTCCCAAAATCGTTCACAAAAAAAGTGTATAGAAACCATAGATTTTCAAATCAGTAAACAATAATCTATCACTTGACACTCGAAATGACATGTTAAACTCGATTTTATTGTTTTCATATAAAATAAAACGTCTCGGGTTTAAAGTATTGGTTTTGAATTAAAAATAAATTCCTCTTCCGCCACTTTTATTTCTTGCGTGTAACTTTTGTTTCGAAAGATGTTGCTTTGATGTTTGGTATATCGGATAACGCATAGTTGAGCCTTTGAAACTAACCCCGTCTATACTTTTTTGTCTTTTGGGTGCATCTCCTCCTTATCGTAAAAGATTTTGACCAAATCGATACGAACATTCCTTATGAAGGTTATTTCCCGTTCTGAATTTCCCATAACTGATATCTTAATCTCAATGGTCTGTGATAGAGAAAAATGTATTTATTACATTGGTTGCAATGAATTACATTGATTTCCCAGTTGAATAAAAACCGATAATTTCACATGTGAAATAAACGTGGTTATTTCACTCTCTGACGTCATACAATAATAGGCGTTGTCAAGACGTCGATAACATTTTTTCTTTATCTGTTTTGACACTTTTAAAGATATTGATTAAAGAACAAGTGCATAATGTTTTGCTTCATTGTGATAAAGATATGATTCGTTTGGTCGAAAACAATCCATTGACATCTCATGGGACTTTTTGTCCCTGAAATGATTTAATTTGGGTTAATTGATTATTATTGAATAATTGTACATAATACAGTAATAGAGTCTGATGGTTGACCTATAATCTTGGAAGCAGCGTAAATAAAGTTATCCTGTGAGAGTTGTCAATTATCTCCCTTTTTTCAGGCAAAAACATATAGAAACATTAATTTATGTAATCAGTTCCCTTGTCACCATCTTATGGTGTTTATGTATCTCAACTTGTACGATTCGCTCGTGTATGTAACAATGTTTTAGATTTTAACGAGAGAAATGTATGTATTGCTGAAAAATTATTACAACAGGGTTTTCGATAACACAAACTAGTCAAAACATTTACTAAATTTTATCATCGGTATAAGGACATCATTCGTAAATATAGCTCAACATGCAGACTTCTTATACGTTCAGTTATTTCACATCACATGGAAATATTCTTTATAAAGCACAAAAGTGTCAGTATTCACCTCAGAAACTAACAAAACCTTTGAATAGACTTATTAAGAAGGGATATAATTAGGATACTGCTGTCAAGTCATTAAAGATTGCATATTTTGGCGTTAATATTGAGTCACTGATAAGGTCTTTGCATCGGAACTAAACACATTTATTCTAAAAAAAACAGTTGTTGGCATGACACGGGTTATGTTCTTCTCGTGTATGTTATGATGGTAGGATACTAAACCCCTAACGGGAAGGATTGTGCCTGATGTTCATATGATGAAATTATAATCTTTCAGTCAGTTTAATTGAAGTCTGGAGCTGGCATGTCAGTTAACTGCTAGTAGTCTGTTGTTATTTATGTATTATTGTCATTTTGTTTATTTTCTTTGGTTACATTTTCTGACATCAGACTCGGACTTCTCTTTAACTGAATTTTAATGTGTGTATTGTTATGCGTTTACTTTTCTTCATTGGTTAGAGGTATAGGGGGAGGGTTGAGATCTCACAAACATGTTTAACCCCGCCGCATTTTTTGCGCCTGTCCCAAGTCAGGAGCCTCTGGCCTTTGTTAGTCTTGTATTATTTTAATTTTAGTTTCTTGTGTACAATTTGGAAATAAGTATGGCGTTCATTATCACTGAACTAGTACATATTTGTTTAGGGGCCAGCTGAAGGACGCCTCAGTCCGGGTGCGGGAATTTCTCGCTACATTGAAGACCTATGAGTGACCTTCTACTGTTGTTTTTTTCATTTGGTCGAGTTGTTGTCTCTTTGACACATTCCCCATTTCCATTCTCAATTTTATAGTATAAGGAAACTTACACATGTCGCTAAAAATTAAATAGCTTCCCATCCATTATTTTTAAAGTTGATGTGCAAAGACTTTTAATTGTTCTCTGAACAATCGGATTTTAATTTTCCTTAAGATTATCATCTCTGTTCAGTCGAGATTTTTAAATTCAATATTTTCTAAAAGATAAAACGAGTTTTAAAACTTCTATTCATTCAAATCAGTAGTAACAATTGGTCTATTCCATTTCCGTTTTATCGATGGGTCGATAGATTAAGTAAGACAAATGACAACTGAAGCTGACCCCGAAAGAGAGTTGAAAATGAATCGTCAATGCGGTTTAATTTTAAACCTGGAGACAATAACATATATTGTATTCGAGACAAGGAGAAGGAGGTAATGTACGAAAGATGCAATTCGGAATTGTGATAGAACCTTTATCTTGCTTATTAGATAGATTTTAAATTGTTTGTGGTTTTGACTTTTTTCATCACACTTTTTTTCTCACAATATTACTTGTTGATTTAACTGAATTTACGCAAACTCTCAATATGATGTGGAAATTGCCTGAAAACACTGCATGCGTTCACAATTGAAAGTGCAGTGATGCATATTTTGTGATGCTAACGAAATTTACATCGGATTTTTATTTACACCTGAACTCTACTACTTCTTTCAATTTTAGAGCAAATTCCATGTCAAAAAATGAAATTTGTAGTAGATTATACGAATGGTATTTATATCTTCTTTCAGTCATTACATATATCATTTGTGTCAGGATATTCCTTCAATCTATATTTCTGCACATCTTATAATCTTGAGTGATCACATGGACAAAGTATAACAGCATCACATATGAAATAATTTCGTAGATTCCTTCTGCAAAGTATTTTTTTAAATGTTAAATGTATATTTAAAAAAATATTATTTGACTAAAGTTATTTCGTAGTTGAACATTTAAAAAAAAAAAGAAAAACATTTAAGTGTATTTCTATATTAACATGTGAGAGTATATTCATTAGAACTCAATTACTAGGAGATATATGTTTGAGTGCAGAATATAATTTAGGAGTAGAATCTACTACGAAGAGAAAACAATTGAAAGAAATAACATTAATAGTTAAAACAACGAGTGACCCCTCCCCCCCCCCCCCCGCACGTATTATTTAACCTAAGATAAAAACAAAGCAAATACACTGTCCTCTTCACTCTCAAAAAAATTAATAAAACTAAAAAAAATACTTCCATAATTAAATATTTGCAACGCCCAAATGATAAAACAAAGAAAAAAAGAGACGTTATGCGTTTACTTTTCTATATTGGTTAGAGGTATAGAGGGAGGGTTGACATCTCACAAACATGTTTTACCCCGCCGCATGTTTACGCTTGTTCCAAGTCAGGAGCCTCTGGCCTTTGTTAGTCTTGTATTATTTTAATTTTAGTTCTTGTGTACAATTTGGAAATTAGTATGGCGTTCATTATCACTGAACTAGTATATATTTGTTTAGGGGCCAGCCGAAGGACGCCTCCGGGCGCGGAAATTTCTCGCTACATTGAAGACCTGTTGGTGATCTTCTGCTATTGTTTTTTTATTTGGTCGGGTTGTTGTCTCTTTGACACATTCCCCATTTCCATTCTCAATTTTACTTCATAATATGCTCGTTTAATAACTTGTGAATCATTTACTCTTCCATACACCAGAGTAAAGCTCTTTTATGGAACCGTTATTTTAGCGTATAATTGCGTTTTGCCTACAGTCCTGAATAGTCGTGAAATATTAGCCACTGAACATTGGGTGACCACTATGCGTCTATCTTCCAAGCATATGTACTGTTTAATCGTCATTATGAAATCCATAATATATATGCAACACTCAGAAACGTGTCCTTCCCCCCAAACGTGTCCGATTTCCCCAAACGTGTCCGATTTCCCCAAACGTGTCCACATTGACGTCACAGAACTGCAAAACATGTCTAGTTAAAAACATCGCCAAGCAATTCATTTGTATTTAAACGCTTAAACATATCCATTTCTCAACTAACCACCAAACGTGTCTTATTCCCAAAACGTTTCCAAATGAAGCGTTATTTGGTTATTTCTATTTCATTAACGTATACTAATTTTGCCATTTCATTAAAAATATAGATAAGGTACGTTAGTTCTTTTTTAACCCTTTAACATTCAAGGATTTTTACCTCTTCTTCCCGAATAAAGGATATCTGTTTTCAATCAATTGCACATTTCGATAAAAAGCTCACTCAAAGGACAAGTTAGACTCATCTGATAGATAATTGACCAAGGTTTCAGGAAAACTTAGTTTAAGGAAAATAATTCTTACGTTGGTCACCTGATATCTTTTAAAAGTCACGTGACATGCTGAATTAAAGTGACAAAAATGTACTATTCAAACGGAAAAGCGGTTTTACAGACATTTAGTGACAAAAATAGAACATAGTTTTAGTGTTAAATTAATGCATGAAGACTTTCGGAAACGTTATCGGTGAAAACTTTATACAGAAAGATGCAGAACCTGTCTGATTGGTAGAAATGTCAAGATTCGAAACACCGAAAAATAGTGGATTTTTTGAGAATTTTTGTCAAAGTCAAATAAATGGCCCAAGTTTATGTTAAGGATGTACTATTCATAACTGCTTACAGAATGAGCCTTTAGGAAAGAATTTTGAGTAAATATTGAATAAAAATCTGGTATTATTGAGTGCCCAGGCTAAGAATATAACAAAAACAGAGAGAGGGGAGAAAAAGGGGGGGGGGGGGGGTAAATTTTTCTTTTTGATGTAATCATGTATTTCAGTTGTCTTAATTGAAATTGAAAGCATTTAATATAGGAATTTATTTTTTCATCATCCGGCAGTGAGGTTTAAACACGCGATCATCCGGGTGTAAGACTGTGCATCTTTCCACTGAGCCACAGAAAACCATTGGAAAACTAACGAAATTTAAGCATATAAGTCACCTTCTCTGTAAGACTAGAAATTAGTTTTTGGAGAACATAATCCAACTTCTTTTTCTTTAAAGCTAGTTTTTGAAAATTATTATTTTTTCAAGCAAATTTGTAAGAAAGTTATTCAGAAATGTTCGTTTTTTCGTCTATATGTCACTATTTCTATATCTTAGCGATACGATATCCAACACCCTCATAACCAGACACTAAAGAAATAAAGATTTGTTATTGCTATTCCGACTTGGCTAACAATTTTTAACACATTTTAGATGTTCTCATCTCTTTTGCTATAAAAACTAACAAAACAAAACATGAAAATTCCGTGTAATATGAGTTTGTTTCAGTGTTGATACTCTATGAATCAGATTTTTTGTATGTGTATGGGTTTTACTTACAGTGTTGATAGTATTCTTGTAAATGATCACGGCACAGTTATCAAAATTGTCATTTTAAAACAAAAGACAGCAACTTGTGACATTCTGTGAAAATATTCTATTTAAAAATAAAAATAAAACAGTTTTCCCCCCAAAATATTCTTGTCAATATAGGGCAAATTGACATAATGCATTGCATTTTGTTGGTTTCAGACACCAAAAATCAAGTTGGTGGTATTCTGATCATTAAATTGAGCCCACAACCACGTCATATGTACGTCAAAAATTGTCAACGATACCAAACTTCATGCAAACTACTCTTCCACAAATTTAGCTTATCGGTCAGATTGACCGATAGGAACGTAAAAGGGTTAAACCGGCCGAAAAAACTGTAAAAGTGGGGGTGTCATTTCGGCTGTGTCGTATGTAAATTGTAAGCAAAAATGTTTAGTTTAATTGTACAGTTAACGGGTCAAAGTGTCCCTTTCTCTGCACATTAAAATGTGTATGTTCTTTCTAAATATCGTGAAACACCGGTTACTGGACAATCAACAGTCTAAAGTAAATTCATACAGTACAAATGTAAAAAAATAAAATCTTGTAACCTATGTTCTCGCTAAATATGCATGAAATACTGGCAACTGGGCAATACGCAATCAACAGTCTAAAGTTAATTCAAACAGTATAGAGCAGTAAAATCATTAAAACATGTATGTTCTCTCCAAATATGCATGAAATACTTGCAACTGGAAATATACCATCAACAGTCTAAAGTTAATTTATACAGCAAATGTAAAACCATTTCGCTATAAATATGCATAGAGTACTTGCAAAAGGACAATACGCTTTCAACAGTCTAGAAAATTGAATTGATACAGTACACATTAAAATTGCAATTACGGTAATCACTAATAACCGGCGTTGATCACATAACATTCATATAAATAAAAAGAATCTATAAAACCAATTTATGAACTATTTGGCACTGGACGTTATATCTCTTCCTCGCGTGTCTTTAGTGATGTTGGAACCTAAAATTTATGAAAAAAAATGGATAACCATTTTATGATTTGATGAGTTTTTGAAATACACACAAATTCAGATGGAGAACTAATAACAAAAGTGAAAACAAAAATGCTTCTTAACGCCAGCCATGCAATATTCGGATAAATAGGAAAAGCATTATCAGAGTTTATAAGTACAAAATAATTTACAAAGTTACTGATTAATTCAACTCTATAATTGTTTGTAGGTTCGATCTAAATGAGTATGAAATACTTGCAACTGAACAATCAAAATTTGATTGAATTTGGAATTATGATATTCATTAAAAACCTACATTTAATTAACTAATGAAAGCTAATAAATGAAAACTTTGTCACCTGTGTTCCCATCATAGAATAGCCGTAAACGTTATCAGCGATTTTATTTAGGAGATACATGTATTAACGCTAAAAGACGTGAGACGTCCTGGCGTTAAATATTGGACACGTTTTGGCGAATAGCAATTATCGGACACGTTTTGGGGAGTATTATACATTTCGGACATGTTTAGGGAGAAAAGACACGTTTGGGGGAATCGTTAAATTAACACAACGATCTACATGTATATATGTAGTTAATCTATATTTAAAGCTCGAGGGCAGATTTGGGTGTGTGGCGCACCAGTGTACCTCTATTCAACAAACACATTCATAGAATCCATTTCAAGAACGTTTTCTTAATCTATCATATACAATTTAGTCAGAGAGAGAGAGAGAGAGAGAGAGAGAGAGAGAGGAGAGAGAGAGAGAGAGAGAGAGAGAGAGAGAGAGAGAGAGAGAGAGAGAGAGAGAGAGAGAGAGAGAGAGAGAGAGAGAGAGAGAGAGAGAGAGAGAGAGTTTAATTTTCCAAAACACAGAGGCTTTTAACTTCCAGGGGGTTATGATGGTTTCCTTAACAAATATTCTGATTCCCAATTTGACAAAAAAAAACATATTTAGGTCAAAAAGATTACAAACAAAAACATTCTGAATCAAGATCTTCCGTTTACCGTTTATAGCCTGGACTCAGTCACACAAAAACATAACTCCCTCCCCCTTTTGAAGTTAAATGGTTGCACTCATAAATTGTTTGTTTTTCATCTTTTTAATCATTTAATGCTTGTTTAATAATTTAAAATTTGTAACGTTCATATTCAACTGAATTTGCAATTATAGTTATAGTTTCACATTTGTTGCATGCGATCACAAGTCTCGTATTACCTTTTTCACATTTGACATAACATTAATAGAAAAAAAAACTCGATCACAAAATCTGTTTTTCCTAGATTTATTTAACACTACTTTTTTAAAACATTGTAGCATCCTTGTTTTGCAAATCTCGTTGATCCACATTGACAATTTGCTGACGAAAATTAAAATAAAATGTGAATCTTGTCGTTATATCTGATTTAGATTAACGTACTTCAATAATGCCATTTACATATTAATCCTAAAGTAACGTATCGGACGTAAGTGTATTAATTTGACAATATTTTTCTTTATTTTCTTATTTTAAAAACGTGTTTTATTTGCGATGGGCTTACTTTTAAAAGATAAAATTGATTTAGAAAAGAATGCTGTATTACCGGACGACGGACGAAACAAAGAGTCTAAATAGTATTGTGGAAATTTAATACGTGCTCCCTTTTCGTTCTTCCGTACCTTTAGTTGAAATGTAAGCAAGCTCCAGAACACGACTTGTGGGTTCAACTGAGTTTACGTGAACTCCCAATGTGATGTTATATGTAATCTTAGATTTTAAGGTACCCATAAATACTAACAACAGTCTTACATCTTCGACATTTTATAGTTTACTCTTAACTTGAATAATGTACCTATTTCGTACATATGTATTCGAGTACCTCGACATTGGTCAGGGGTGCAAGACACGTTACGCCAGTTCATAATGAAATCATGTTTTAAAAGGCTTTTAATTACGGAAGCTTCTTTTTATCCAGTTTCATCAGTAACCAGTTAAACCAATACTAGAATGAGTGTGCAAATTGCGAAAAAATACCTTACACCTGATTGTTAAAGTCGAACATCTCTTTAATGCGGGGTTCACACATTGCCGATTATTGCTCCCGTTTGAGATCAGACAGCAATACGACACGAAAAGTGTAAAAGTCGGATTAGTATCCTCAATTATCTGGAATGTCCTATCATTGTCTGGACGCAGTCGTTTCAGTTCGTAACAGAATTATTACGGATCGGGAAGGGTCCGAATAGTTCGGCAAAGCACCCCGACAGTTAGGTGCGTCCCGTAACATTCGGGACAACTCAGCCGATTTTGTCTAGTCGGATTACAATCGTGGCTATGTCGTGACAGATTCTGCTGTATCGGATCGAATTCCGAACAATGTCTTGTGTATTCTGGACGGTGTCTTGTGGAACGGGAATGATCTGGAGTAATTTTTCATAGTTGTTTTTTCTGCCGATTGAGTCCAGATTGCATCCAGATCTTGTCGATTTCGAACCGTTTTTTGCCGAAACCATTCCGAAACAGTCCCGTTATTAATACGAAATTAATCAGTGATACCAACGTCAGAGTCCCGACAATTACAGAATACAATACGACTGAGACCAGACAAAGCCGTTTGCAATGCGATAGAGCGGACCGTGATAGGATTACGTTCCGACAGTACCTGATCATCCCGAATATGCCGACAGTTTTCTAACGGATATCTTCCGTCAGCGTCGGTTCACTGTCTGGTCTCCGTCTGATCTCTGTCGGATTACGTTCGGGTAGAGTCGGAACGAAGTCGTGACATACTCGGTCGAATTTTACCTGGTGAAAAATACAAATCGGGTTAGAAGCGGATTCAGAACGGGATTATCGGGACTAATTCGCTTAGAAACGGTTGAATATCGTCGCTTCCTGAACACTCTCTGATTGTTGTCGTGATCAAATTATTTTTTTTTACAATTTTGATTTAAGTTTGAATTTCCATCCACGATTCACAGGATCTTGATAAGACTTTTGATAAATTTTAATCGGGTATGGTCCTGTCGAGGACGGTAGTAAAAATCGTGAATGTGTGACCCCAGCTTTACGAAACAATAAGTTCACAATTTAAAATCCAAATGAAGTTCTCTTCTTCCGATTTGAGCATTTCATGTTAGATTGACGATTGCAGGAAAGTATACGTATATGTACATTTGCAGTTCTACAATCGGTCGGTAGCTTACGTTTTGTCATTGTACAAAGTCCTGCTTTCTTTTGCTGTTAGTGAATGTTATTCCATTTACAATCATTACTAAATATGACACCTAGGTGTTTATGCGCACTAACTGGTTTCAATGTAGCACCACCAAAATCAAAAGTAATATCACTGTAAATATTTTTCAAACTGAATATCATAATATCAGTTTTATTAGGATTAAACTCCACAAGCCATTTTTCTGACCAATTACTTAAATAATCAAGATTGAATTTTTCAAAGTGGATTCATCAGGTGCAGTATGACCTATTGAAGTATCATCTGCAAAAAGCCTTCCGAATCCAGACATACCATCAGCTATATCATTTATGTATATTAAAACAACAAGGGTCCTAATACTGACCCCTGAGGCACACCAGCGTTAAGTTTTCCAGTGTTTGATAATGAATCTTTTATGACAACTCTCTGAGATCGTCCAGACAAGTAACTTTTCAACTAACATAGCAAGTCTCCTTTTATAACATATTTTTCAAGTTTATGTAATAAACCCTTAATCCAAACAGCATCAAATGCTTTGCTTATATCAGCAAATGTAATGCTTGTTAAAAGCTTTTCATTTAAACCATTGTGGTGACGTCAGCCTATTCATTTACCGTGGATTCTTTTTCTAGAATCAACGCTTTCTAAATCCGTCACTGAAATTGACTCACCAGATTATATTCTATTGTTTCCTTTGTGTGCCTAATATCATTAAGTTTGAATTGAGTAATTTACTGATTTCTGTTCACTAATGGAATTATTTTTAAAAACTTACCTTTAATTTTTGTAATTTCTATATGCCTTCACTGGGAATCGAACCCGTCCATAAATTTTGTAACTTGTTACTGACATTAACATATCGACGAAACCTCTGGGCTACCAATAGGTTACGATTTTAAAGTCTATTTTATATATATAAATGAATATATGATATACATCGGTACAACAGACACACATGGCTTCTACCTTTATATATACATAATAGGTAATCGTATAGTATGAGTTGGTAGCCACGAGGTTTCGTAGTTAAGATAAATGAGTTAAAGCTAAGGACTTGTCTGTTTAGCTTCGAATCCCTGAATTCTCTTTGTTGTTCCAATAGTCTAGATTTCCAGGTTTTGTTCTGGTTTTGAATGTTATTGTGGATATTTTGTGTAAAAAAAAGTGATTATGGTCGTTTATTATCGGATAGTGGTTGGCTATTCCATATGTTTCGAACAAAACAAAAATGGATTGCATAATATTGGTCCATTTTTGTTTTATAAATTAATATTATATGATTTCATCTGTTTTACTACATAATTTTACAAATTTTAATTCGCAAATTTCTATGCTAGAAAATCGTGATATGTCTTGAATTAAGCTTATTGTAGAAATTTCGGAAACATACTTATTATATGCACTATATATAATGTTTTTTGTCGGGTTGTTGTCCCTTTGACACATCCTCCATTTCCTTTAAAGATCAATTCAAATAGAAATATGTTCCAATATGTCTTATTTTGTAAAAACAGAAAACATTCGGGTGCCTGATGATATGAAGATCTTTAAGGGCAGACGTGTTGTGTTAGTATAATATATTTGTATTCTTTTAAACCATTTAATTGTGATATCTAATTTATTGTAATGGATCGTTTGGCACAATATCATGGTTAATTAAACTCACTTACAATACCTTCTAATTAAGAATAGGCGTTAATTTTCAAAAGACATTATCACAATAGTTTAAGTGATAGATACAATGGATAAGCGTTGATTCATGAAAAACAAACCATTCGCCCTGCGGGCTCATGGTTTCTTTTTCAAGAATCAACGCTTATCCATTGTTTCTATATCACTTAGTGCACTCAAAATTTTGTTAAACAATTCTATCAACTGATGCGAACTTGAGTATCCTGGAATAAATCCGGATTGATATTTGTATAATAATTTATTTCCATGTAAATGGTTAAAAATATTTTTAAAAACAATCTTAATACGTGTTTTAATGTGTTCTATTAAGATTTCTTGTCCCAGCCACTTTTAAAAAAAAATGTTTTTGATCTTTACAAGTAATTTTTTGTGCAGTCAGTTATGTTTATATCGCTTGCAATCATTGAGCATGACTGTTGAATAGGGCGTCTAGGGAAATGCCAGAAATCCATAGCTTATTAGTCCCTCTAAAAATATTATGTTTCTTTGCTTAAAAAATGTTAACATAAGTTGTATATACTCATTCTTGTTACTATTGCAATATATATGGAGATTGTGGAAAAAAAACGTGTAAATATGTCCACTACAAAACTGTCACCTACGAAACAAGTATTGGAGATTTTGATTTCTTTCAATTCTATTGGTGCAAAACAAATAGCAAGGGTTAGTTTCATGTAATTTTCAGTATGTGATCATCATAGTATAGGGTTGATGTCAACTACGAAACTTTTTGTCCACTACGATCCAAACGGTTTTGTCCACTCGACACTCATGAAAATGTCCACTACGTAACATAAGTTGAATATAATCATTCTTGTTACTATTGCAATATGGAGATTGTGGGAAAAAACCATGTAAATATGTCCACTACAAAACGGTCACCTACGAAATAAGTATTGGAGATTTTTTTATGTTTTTCAATTCTATTCGTGCAAAACAAATAACAAGGGTTAGTTTCATGTAATTTTCAGTATGTTATCAACATAGTATAGGGTTGATGTCAACTACGAAACTTTTTGTGGTTGATTTGATTGGTATCAACATTCATTAGATATTTCGATGCTGACACGAAACCATTATAAATGAAATATGAAATGTGATCAACCACAAGTATTTAGATAGTAAACTCATCTAGTCTTGCCCTTTTCAGGTTAAAATTTACCGTTTAGAATTGTTAAGACTATTAGTGTAAAGGCATTTGTAAAATGGTGTATCAGAAAATGATTAAAATCAATAAAATTCGTATTATCCTTTTCACGGGAAGGAATTGGAAGTTCCATATGCTTTGTAGCGATGCAAGCAAGTGACTAGTCTTACTTTTGCAAGACCAGAAGAAAACAAAATAGCAGCTGGAGGTAAACAACTGGCAATCTTACTACACAATAAGATAAAACATAATAGTAACAATTTACATCTGCCTGCATCAGTAACAAAGAACACCGTCGTTAAGGCTTTTCCCGGTATAACTTAACGTAGACCAATACCAGGTTTAGAAGGCGTTGTCGCAAGAAATTAATTAAGGTAACACATTCATGGAACTTTCAAGCTTCAGTTCAAATATGAATCATTCTCTTTCATTTAAGCCAAGACAACTTTCACGAAAACTTTCCTGGTTCAAAGAGTGTTAACAAGTTTCAAACTATCGACATTGAGGAAGTGGATGCACGGTGGATGTAAATTAATTATACACGGTGCATCTGCCTTCAAAGAAGCCAAAGACATACAGTCGAAAAATTTCCGTGTTAAATGAGTGATGAAAAATTTCAGCAAACCAGATGTAGATGCATGGCATATGGTGCCGTTTGCTTACACTTTACAAATTAATATTATTAATTACCAGACCAAATTTAAAACTATTCGCTTTCATAGAGGTCAAGAAGAGTTTGACTAAAATTGTCCTTGTGTAATGTGTTTTAAAATTCATGTTATCGGCTTACAGGCTGCATCGTAGATGTTTAATTTCCTCCCCTCAACATTATCAAGCTGCTGACCAAATATGAAATCATTTCCCATATATCGTCCATTAAATCTTATTTTTACAAAGGCATTTTGCTTCTCAAACTTGTCTCCCCTAGCATACCCGATGGCTAATACTAAAGAAAAAGGGACTTTAACACTGACAGCAGTGTCCTATGTCAATATTACTTACCACAGAAATAAAACACTTATTTGTCAGAAAACATAATATGTCTATAAGTTCATCATTTTATTAGCAGTAATTGTGGTGTGTTGTCAGATAAGTAGTATGAAAGCACAAGGCAATGCTATTTTCGAATCCGAAACTGTAAATCATTAACGAATTACATTCAATACGATGTTTATCATCCGGGTCATTCATGAGATTTTTTTATATCATGATTTATTTTCATTGCGTATTTGTTTTGATAAATTCAAACTCACCAGCATTCCCACTGTAACCAGCAACAGTAAGTTTATAGTTCGTAGAAGCATCACCAACAGAAAATGTGGAGTATGTTGCATAAGCTTTGTTACCATTAAAGTCGGAGATGTCTACTCGTAGTTCGTACTTTCCTTGCTTAGTCAGACTATGTATATGTTCGTTACCTAGTAAGAATACCAAGTGTGATGTATAGAATTTCTCGCATCATACATGATATATATATTTTTGAACTGATATCCTCACCTTCGGTTTAATGAAATACATTGGTTTGTATGTTTACTGAGTCATAATTTTGATAAACAAATTCTTTTTTATATCAAATTAAAAAAAATATCCAATAGTGCTTTATTGTGGCCTGCCTGTGGCTAAAGTATCTCAAATGAACTAGCAATTATATGTTTTCTTGTCAGTGTCGTCAATTGTAGGTGCAGTCGGTGATTAAATTTTCAAATCCGTTCAAAAAAAATATCAGTGAGACTCACCGTTTTGTTTGAAATTTTCTTACTTTTTGTTTAATTTAATGTTTATTTATTTAATGGTTATTTTTTTTTTTTTCTCATTTCTTTCATTTTTTTTACCTAAACAATTTTACTCAACTTACACATAAGCTTATTCATAACCAAAGGCGACATTAAATGCCGATTTTCTGTATTGAAAAGTGTTTGGGTTAATTGTTTTTGGCGATAATTTTGTCAATCGTTCAAGTTTTTTTTCTGATTTTAATCAAATAACGAACTCCGGTATTTTTTTCTATTTTTCTGTGTATTAAATCATCGACAAAACGTGAATTAAAAAAATATATTGTGATTTAAAGATGAAACTCATAAAATTATGTTTTAAGCATACATCCTGCGTTCTGCAGTTTATTTCCCAAAAGATATACGATATGTTTTATTCCAATTTGAATTTTTCGTATTGTAATATCAGACATAAATTTGTTTAATATTAAATACATAATAACATTTTTTATCAACAAATTCATTAATATTTATTTATATGTTACACAATAATTATAGCATGTAATTAACTGATTACTATCTTATTTCTAAATTTCAACAGGATAAGTCATACTTAGTTATAAAATTTAGATATCTACCTAACCAAAATGCCTTTTCCAAATCTCCAAATCCATTTTTATAGGCTTCCCAACCTCTGTAAAAGTCTGTCTTCCCGTTTAATCTTCTCTGAAACACCTGACAAAACATTGTGTTTAAACAGTAAACTACTTTGTATACAAAAATTCATGTCGAGACTATCTGCGTATCGAAAAAATTATCAGAATTATGCAACTGTAAATGAATTCATCATATATACAAGGTTTAAAATTCTTACGCCAGATATGTGTTCCGGCTACAAAAGACTCAATAGTTACGTTCAGATCGTAACTGTAAAATACCAAAAAAAGTAGGAAAATGGAGAGCATTGTGTCCTAATATTTCAAAATGTTTGAGCAAAAAACAGCTTAGGTAACATTTTCATTGCGTACACATCCTTAGTCATTCGAAAAGTTAATTTAATTATGAATATAACAATGACAATTCATGTCTACATAGAAGTAACGAATTCTGGTATAGTGAAACCCCCGGAGAGCAAAACTTCATCAGAAGTGGCAATGACCAAGTGGTTGTGAATAAACATTTCTTATGCAGAAAAAATACTAAAATCCGATTGGTTAATTACCCCGGGATAAATAACAATTTGCAAAATAAAGGAGAAAAAAATGTCACAAAAAAAATTAATAAAAAAAAAAAAAAAATTTAAGACAAAATTAAAAAGAAATGATTACAAATATTAAAATAATTTTCGCACAACGGTGTAAAATTCTGTACACCCCTAATAACTATTATTATCATAGATACCAGGATTTATAGTATGTACGTCAAACGTTCGTTTTGTCTACAAAAGACTAATCAGCGAATAAAAAAAAATACTTAAGAAAATGAAGATTCGAATATACCATATGTTATAATTAGAATGGCGTGAAATGATTATTTCTTTAAACTTGTTAAGTGTCAACAAGGAAAAAGGAGTGTATCACGGCATTAAAACCGCTTAAGGAAAATATGATAAATAAAACTGAGTATTTCAGAGATCAAAGAGGGACGAAAGATACCAAAGGGACAGTCAAACTCATAAATCTAAAACAAACTGACAACGCCATGGCTAAAAATGAAAAAGACAAACAGAAAAACAATAGTACACATGACACAACATAGAAAACTAAAGAATAAACAACACGAACCCCACCAAAAACTAGGGGTGATCTCAGGTGCTCCGGAAGGGTAAGCAGATCCTGCTCCACATGCGGCTCCCTTCGTGTTTCTTATGTGATTACAAATCCGGTAAATAGTCTAATTCGGTAGGTCAAATTCATGAAAGGGAAGGGGATTGTAGTTACGACGTGAGGAACATATCCGATATCATTTGTGAAATGGTTATTCCATAACGGTCAACCAACTCGTGATGTCGTCCGTAAAATTTACGAAGGGATGATTTCAACTTCACCATTTGGAACTCTTGATTTAATAGCTTCCTTGTGAGCAGTAACCCTCTATCAAGAAAATCATGATAGGAAATGCAAGCACGGGAATATCGTATCAATTGAGAGATATATACCCCGTATGCAGGTGTTGCTGGAATGTTGCTACTTAGAAATGGAAAGTTCACAATTGGAAAGCTGAAATCATCTCTTTTGTCGTAAAGTTTTGTCTTCAACCGACCCTCATTGTCAATTTCTAGATGTAAGTCAAGATATGAAGCTGACTTAACTGTATCTGTAGTATCCTTTATCTCCAATTCGATGGGATAGATGCGTTCCACATAGTCACCAAATTTTGAATTGTTTAGTGAAAGAACGTCATCTATATAGCGGAAAGTAGAGTTAAAGGATATTGCTAACTTCTTATCTTTCTTCCTAAGAAGTTCCTGCATGAAGTCAGCCTCATAATAATAAAGAAACAAGTCAGCAAGTAGAGGGGCACAGTTTGTTCCCATTGGGATGCCGACAGTCTGTTGAAAAACACGCCCTCCGAACGTAACAAATATGTTGTCAATCAAGAAATCAAGCATCTTGATAATATCGGTTTCAGAGAATTTTTTGTTTGAATCAGAGTGATTCTTTACAAAGTAGGATTTATCCCTCCCTAAGACAAGATACTTGTATCTACGTTGGCCATTCTTTTTTATGAAGCAAAGTAATACCAACTCTTTTAATTTGTCTTTAAGTTTGGAATGTGGAATACTTGTGTAAAGAGTAGAGAAGTCAAATGTTTTAATACTGTTACAAGAGAGTTAGATTGTATGTACTCTAAAAGATCTTTGGAATTTTTAAGTATCCACATCTGATTCACGCCACCTCTAGAATAGGCAGTTTCACAATAACTTTGAAGCCCGTCTTTGATTGCTGATTAAATGGATGTTAATAATTTAGAAAGAGGTTTTGTGGAGCACTTGGAAGACCCAGCAATATACCGCTGTTTGTAAGGACACTTATGTAGTTTAGGTATCCAATACAGTGATGGAAGATCCAGTTCTTCATCTTTGGTTGAAATACCAAAGGAACAAAGAACAGACCTATGATTATTCAGGATTTCCTCTTTGGTAAGTGTCGTGAGGGTATATGTTGAGTTTCCAAGTGAATTGTCTATACCTAATTCGTTTATCAAGCAATTAATGTAATGACTTTTACAGACAAAAACGATGTTATTTGGGGCTTTGTCTGCGGGGACAACAACATATTTATCATGGAGGTCGGATAGGTGTTTAGCAACATTTGGGTCTTTAAAAATTGACGTAGCATGGGCATTGATGGACCGATTCAGTTTCTTAATTCTGATTTGTATTAAGGACCTCACTGCCTTCAAAGTGTGATATGGTTGATAAACTTTAAAAAAAAAATACCACAAAGTACCATATATATATATATGTAGACAGAGAGAGATTTAGAAATTTCTGTTGAAAAAAGGAATAGAGAGAGGCAAAGTTCTGTCCCGGAATAATATTGAGTTTACAAGGAGGTTCCAGACTCTTCAAATTCATTTTTCTTTTTGATATTTTTGTAGTTATTGCAACTGATTGCAACGAAATCTTAAACAACGATTTATCATCATTTAACTACTTTAAAATACTTTTAATTTAATTTGATTAAACGGTCGATTTATATCAATTACCGTCCATCCGCCTTTGTCGATTTTAAAGTCACAGTAGACCTTAAATCCTTCAGAATCCTTTGGAGATATTGTGTAAATTCCATTTTCTCTTTTTGTTTTGAAATCACTGCAATCCATCGGTTTTCCTGGAAATAAAGAAAAATCAATAATCAAACTGAAGTTATTTTCCTCTTTCACATGATAATCAACTATAGATATAGGACGATGTGGTGTGAGTGCCAATGAGACAACTCTCCATCCAAATAACAATTTATAATAGTAAGCTATTATAGGTTAAAGTACGGCCTTCAACACGCAGCCTTGTCACACACCGAACAACAAGCTAGGAAACGGGAAAACCAACGGTCTCATCTATATATAAAAAAAAAAGAGAAACGAGAAACACGTATATATCACATAAACAAACGACAACTACTGTACATCAGATTCCTGACTTAGGACAGGTGCAAACATTTGCAGCGGGATTAAACGTTTTAATGGATCCAAACCTTCTCCCTTTTCCTGAAACAATAGCATAACATTACAACATAGAAAAACATACGATAAAATATCAATTGGCAAACTTAACTCAATCAAAAAACGTATGATTACACAATGAACGAATACATTTGATTTGCGATATCTGAATACAAATGCACAGTTAATTAAATATTAGAGACAAACATTCATGACCAAAAAGCTGACAAACAAATTCAAACACAGGACATCACTGAGAAATATTTAACCAATCAATGTTCACTTTAGAAAAAAAACGAGTTTTTATCTACATTTATACCCATCGATACTTATCAGTCTATGGAAGAAGCGATTCGATAAAAGCTTTTCTTATATCATCTAGCGATATTGTCTTATATCAACTAGTTGCATTGTGGGAAATTTCAGACGAATGTTAGCATTTGTAAGAAGAAAGGCAGATTTCTCATTATAAAGCAACGACTCTTTTCTTAAAACAGGGTGACATTTAACTCGACATACGTCTGATGTATAATTTTCATGAGTTATTTTATGTAATAACAAGCAAGGTGTATTTAAACGAGAAAATTGAATTATTGAATAAACGAAGCATACATACACGATTTATCCTTTGTAGATGTACACATTCTATAAATGTCATAATCAGCAAATTCAGTGGAATGCAATTGAGATGAATTTAATTGTTTGCTACGCCAAAATCACCTATAAGTCCACGATACTGCTATATTTTAAAATATCAATGCGATATTTGTCTTATATCATAGCGATGATTTTTTAATATCAAAATTTTACGAATGCGATACTTTTCTGATATTACTGCTATAGTTTTCTAGTATAGAATGAATACGATAACACATCACAATGCATGTTAAGAAAACTCTAAACCTTATTCACAAACTTAGATCATGACCGTTTTAATGTTTTAGGATCAACATAACTAAAATTTCGTAACTGTAACAAAACTAACGCTTACATTAACTTATCATTTCGAAAATGTTGTTTGCCCCTACTAATAGTTGAAAGTGTTAACAACCTGTTCAGTCTATTGTTTTCAATCAAATGGTTTAACCGACTAACTAAAATGTTTAACCTCGCCACATTATTCATGTATGTGAATGTCCCAATTCAGGAGCCTGTAATTCAGTGGATGTCGCTTGTTTATGTGTTACATATTTGTTTTTCGTTAATCTTTTTTTTTTATATAAATAAGGCCGTTAGTTTTCTCGTTTGAATTGTTTGATATTGTCTTATCGTGGTCTTCTATAGCTGACTAGGCGGTATGGGCTCTGCTCATTGTTAAAGGCCGTACGGTAGCCCATAGGTGTTAATGTCTGACTTAGTTTGGTCTCTTTCATTTGTCTCAGTGGCAATCTTACCACATCTTCGTTTTTATAATTATATTTGAAGTAATGATGCATTGGCGGAGTTTAAAAGCGGCTGCAAATACGTCTACCGACTTATCAGATTCTAATATACTGGTCACACTGCTATAGCCTACCCACCTTGGTAATATCAAAGAAGACAAAAATATCATTATTTAAAAGAAACATTCATTCAAACAATCCAATCAATACAGCTCCAAATTATAATGAATATTAAAATGGTAAAATAAATAATCCAAACAAATTAAAATGTACAAATGCTGATGTCCCGAACTTTGAAGATACTAACTCAGACTCAGACTATAAATAGGACAACTTCAGATACAACGAAAATAAAAAATCTTGTCAAACAGAAAATGTATTTATTATTAACATAGAAAAAAATATTTAGAAGGAAAACAGTTCTTTTTTGGATATCAAAGACTTTTCCCGTTGGTAAATCGATATCTTAATGAACATAATCATCTCGCCGTGGACGCTCTTTTACATCGCGATGACCGTTAGGGCATTCCGATGTATTGTTGCCACAGAGATTTGACTTTCGTTTTTGACTAGTAAACCGATCGTATAAATACGCGAACATTTCTTAGTGCAAAATAACAATTCGTATCGCTTGTTCGACATCATAATCGTATTTTAACCAATGAAGTACTGAGATCAAACGAACCACACGTTGATTAAATATTTTTTATACAATGAGTGAAGAAAGGGATTGACGAAGAGTTAGAGAAATGTGTTTATATCTTTTCTATATTTATTAATTTAAATCGTTCAGTTTGAGGACTGGAATCAGTTATTTATAAATATATTAATGTACGTGGTCGATTTTAAATTATCGATAAGGGCGTTGACCATTCGCATGTGCACACGTAGTTAGTTATACTTAAGCACATATATAATATATATTCGAAAACAGTATTAAATATACTTTTTGTAACATTTTTTGTTTGTTATTTGTAGATTGTTGAGACAACTTTTTTTTTAGTTTATTTAAACTGAGGACTTATTCTGTGATGTGGACTGTATTTTGCACAATTACAAACCTTTGTAATTTTGTTATCATTGGATAAACATGTATTGTAATTGTTTGATATTATATAAAAGAGATTGGTCATCGTGCCTGACAAGTTCTAAAACTAGTGTTTTATCTATTTATATTATGAATGAGATAAGAAACAGATTGGGCCGAGGTATATAGAAATCATATAGTCTAGTATATAAATAATTTATGTCCGTTTGAACGAAGAGAATTTAGAAAATAAGGAAAATTTTAAAGATTTATAGATAAAAGAAGATAGTGCATGAGTTCGAATGATACATCTTTCCATCAAAGTAATAATTTATTTAAAGTAAACCATTATAGATCAATGAAGGGCATTACACACGGGGCCTTGGCTCACAGTGAACACCACGCTATATAGGAACAAAAGCATTACTAGTGTTAAACCATTCAAACAGGAAAACCAACGGTCTGATTTGTATAAAAAAGGAGATTAAAAAATACACGTCAGATTTTCTCGAATCAATCTGAACGAGGACAGTATGATTCATCTTTGTCACAAATTAAGTTCATTGTTATCAATAAGGAAAGTCTTTCATGCGTGCGTTGCGAGAGTATCGGATATATATTATTTCGGTGCGTTCATTTTGAAATTTGCTAAATGTTATATATGTGAACAATCATTTTGATATACTTAGCTATTTGATTACGGCATTGTCTATTAATCCCTTATTTGATTAATTTTTATTTCCAAAACCAATTGAGAAATTTGTAAGATGTTACCAAAAACAATTTGAATTTATGCAATTGTCTTAAAACTGCTTATTTAATACAATACTACTAAGAAGTAAAAAAAAAAATATAAAAATGAACCCCTAGGAAAATTCAAAACAGAAAGTCCTTATTATCAAATGGTGAAATCAAATGATAAAACACATCAAACGAATGGATAACAACTGTCATATTTCTGACTCGGTACTGGCATTCTCAAATTTTGAAAACGGATGATTGAACTTGGTTTTATAGCGCTTAACCACTCACGTGTATGACAGTCTCATCAAATTATGTCATATTTACAACGATGCGTGAACAAAACAGACATAATAGGTAAAATTGTCAAAAAATGGGTTCAGTAGTCAAATATTAATACTAATAAGTTCTAATATTGATATTATACAAACACCGCTATCATATTTTAAAAGTATCTCATTGATATTAGAAATATTTATGTATATAAGAAAAACACAGCACTTCAAATTTTACACGGACATAAACGTTTGCTCCTAGCTGACTTCTGAATGTATATTTAGACTCAATTGTTGTTTATATTTGAACAATAAGTTTTAAAGTTAATATTTTCTTAATTTTTCGTTGCCGAAAACAACATTTTCCGCATGGAATGTCTGCATATTTACAATTGATATTAGACAATATCGCTATGTGATATAAGAAAAGTTTTTATCGATACGCTTCTTCCATAGACTGATATGTTTTTGAATATACATAAAAAAGTTAATGACAGTGTAGTAAGGACAGCATTATTGCACAGACTGCTAAAAAAAGAAAAATGGGTGGCATATTGCATGACTGATTAACGCATATTCTTATATAATGATACATTATATACTTTTGAAACAGATGGCTTCCTTAGAGAATAGTTCCATGTTGGAGTTCAAACCGCCGGATAACCTTAGTCTTAATTCCCATGTTTAAGGTTTTTGTTGGTAACCTAGATTTATATTTCAACCCCAATTTTGACTGAATTAGTTAATCTTAATCAAATATATTTTAAATAATTTTTTTTATCAGTTGACTGTTTGTTCTTAGTTCAGAGACACCTTTGGCGTATAGTAAGTTGTGGTGCCTTACAAACATTGGTAATGCATGGAGGTCTTAATGTGAAACCCGAAACAACAAATATTATCATTTTTACCTAATAAATAAATACAAAAATCTCTAAAATGTGTGATTTGTTTTGTTTTGCCCTATAACCATTTGAATCTGCTATAAAATTCGTATAATTGGGTAAAGTCTTCAATAATAGAGGTGAACTAACTACAGCAGCTAAAACATTGCCGATAAAACAACCGCTCTAGAAAAATAACCGTATTCGAACTTGACATTACAGAAGAACAATAAGTGAGTATTTTAGTCATTAATTTCACCTATAATGACTTATGGATAGGAAATACGAATCTCATGTTTTACTATAAACATAGCTACTGCGATTACGCAGGATTAGGCGGATGTACATTCTAAACATACAAAAACACTATTGTCATTTGTAGAAACACCTTTTTTGGGTCAAATTATGTTATTTAATGGGAACCCTTCTCCCTCACGTTTTTAATTATCATTTTTAAGTAAGAACACACTATTCAAATATACAAATATGACTGGATCCGTTACTACATATCATTTTGTTAATCGGAATCTAAAACATAATGGACAATTCATAGAAAGTTCATAGCAGTTCCTTAAATATTTTGTTATATGAAAAATTGGTACTGAATCAACAGATATTTGCAATATACATCGTTACTTTAAAAAAAAATCACTTAAATGTAACTTCTGCCTTTAATCTATATTGATTTATCTAACATATACGTAGTTCTCTAGATAAATCAATGGGTATGGGGTAGCCTCGCCTCTCCCTTGATCTACCTACGATACATGTTTTCCAGTAACATAGACGATTTTGATACCATTGGTATCCTTTCTGATTTCCAAAATGCCATTGTGTATATGAATTTAAAAGAAAATTGAAGCGCTGTTTTGGAAAAGCGAAGACTTGTGTATTCATGAGTTATTTTTTTGTATAACTGCAGAAAACGTAGCCGAAGAAGAGTCTGCATTTGATGTCGGTGTATTTAAAATTTCATTTCAAGATGAATGTGATGAATTGTGTTACGAAGAAAATGCTTCTAAAAAAAATAAGAAAATAATGAACTCCGAGTAATTCAAAACGGAAAGTCCCTAATCAAATGGCACAATCATAAGACACATCAAGAGAATGGAAAACAACTGTCATATTCCAGACTGTTTTATGGTAGAAAATGGAGAATTGAACCTGGTTCATAAGCTAGCTAAGCCTCTTACTTGTATGACAGTTGCATCAAATTGCATTATATTGACAACGATAACTAAAGGTATGTTTCACATTAAATAATTTGTTTATCCGTTGTATAAATTCGATGCAACAATGAAAAATTTCTGACAGACTGACTTTATGCATCTTTTATACTGATATAATTTTTAAATTTTCGATTTATAACTGATTTCAGGTATACCCTGATACTGGATTTCAGGGACAGCTAACTTTGCGTATACTCTTCGGTTGAAGACATGTCTAGATGTATCTTTAACAAGAGACCACTGCGTTTCTATTGTTCGCCTATATGATTTCGTTATTAATTATTGATAGGATTTACAAGAATTCGGTTGATCCATATGAAACACCCGAAATTGTCTAAAATATAAAATGTACATTAATTTTGTGATTTCGATACCTTTTAAAGCTAATTATTCGGTATTTGTTTACTCATTGTTGAAGGTCGTAGTGTGATCTACAGCTGTTAACTTCTGTGGAGTATGGTCTCTTATGACGTGTTGTCTTATTTGCAATCATACCACATCTTCTTTTATACATTAACTAACACTTGGACCCACGAGACATGGTCGATCTATTGTTTAGAAAGGTGAACAATAGAAGTGCAATTGACACAAGCTTAAATAAAACCTACAAGTAGTTGGTATAGATTTTTTACTTGATTCTAACTTTTCTTATATGCATATATGGACCTCAGAGACAACTGTATTTTCAGCGTTTTATGTTACTGGGATTTTGTCTGAGCATCTCTTCCTATGATGCCTCAAAAATAATAAATATTTAAAATATTTAGACAAAACCATTCTTAAATCAAGGTACGATAATTATATCGACAATGATAAGAATATTAGTATTCAAGGAAAAAATGGCCGTGACTCTCTTTGATTACTGGATTATAGCCCGGCAGTTAAAGGACTGGACAGAGCGTGAGGAAAGTCCTGGATTAATTTACAGGCAGATCAAGTGAGGTATGCAGACAAATATTTAAAAAAGTGTCTATCATTGCGTATAAACACAGCAGAAATCTTAAAGATTTGTTTGCCTGAACCCGGCATTAGTTGTGAGACTTTTGAAAAGGAACTCAAAGTAGGCCACTTAAAGAGTGAGCCAATCTAAAATTTCTAAACACCGTTATTTGAAAAAAAATCATACCTAAGGCAATAAAAAATAAAGAAAAACGGTATAAAGTCTTGAGTTAAGCTATGTATGTTGGTTGAGGGAACTCTTATTTATAATATTAGTAGTCAGGGAAATAATGCCCGTGACCCTCTTTGATTTCTAAACACCTTATATATTGAACTGATTGTTGGATATGTGAGTCTATTATGATGACGTAAAGATCAGGTTTACGTTCTGTTTTGCTTCATTGTTTTTTTTTGCCGAAATAACTGGCATTTAATATGTCGTGAAAATAACACCTTTTGGACTTTTTTCTTAGATTGTTTTGAAGGCAGGGACGTTCGTGACATTCTTACACATCTTGATGGGTTAGAATGTTATTATAATGAAAAATCAAGTTTTTCCATACAAAAATATTGTGACCTTATGTTTTATTTTGATATGTTAAAAATCAATTCATCAAGAATTTTAAGAAAAAATCATTTTTTGAATTTTGAGACATTCAGGACTAGTAGCCGACACCAAGGATAATACTTGGTTCAAAACATAACTATTGTACGCAAAGAACTGTTAGTATTATCTTTATTTAAAGTAAGTTGAACAGTACAAATTTCTTTAGTATATTTACAGAAGTCGTCATTTTTGAGAGCCAATATATCATTCAAATATCTAAAAGTATTGTTAAATTTTTGTATCAAATGTTGTTTAGATTGGTCTTTGCTAATTTTACTCATAAATTGTAACTCATTACAGTACCAGACATGTGTATCTTTTTACATTATTTAAAAATTTGCTGATTTTAGTATTAATAAATATGTTAATTTCATGTGTGTTTAAAAAGTCATTTCTGAAAACTGCATAAGGGTCTTTAGCATTTTGTTTATAATTTTATATATGAGTAATTTTATGAATTGAATAGATTAAGATAATTAGGAAAATATTCATTTCGTGATATATAGGATCATGTATTTTATAGCCCAGTACTTAAGTCTTTAAATTAAATATATGTGACCCAATCTTGATTTTGTTTAAAAGTACATATACTTTCTTCCAAATTTCGTGAAAGAATTGACATTGACTTGTTTCTTGTATTTTCCATTGTAGTAGTATGTGTTTACATGGGAAGATATATAGACAGTAACTGTTTAGTGTCTTTAAATATCAGCTGTATGTGTACGAAGCTAGGAAACAGGTGTAATGCGAGCTTTTGCGAGCTATTACTCCTAGTAAGTGCCGAGTACAAATACAGCTGATATTTAAAGACACTAAACAGTTATTGTCTTTATTCTGCAATTAATTCTGTATCTTGTTTGACCTTTGAAAAACAAAGAAACTAACATTTTTTGCAGTAGATTTCAATTTAAAATCCCTTGAGTCCCGCGTAGTAATATTAAAATCACATATTCAACTCAAGGTGGGTTCGCAAAAAAAAAAACACAATCTCGAATGGTCAACAATAATACATCGATCAAAGTGAATAAGTCAGTATTCTAACAAAACAACTTATTTCAACAGTAAAAAATAAATAACAAAACATTGTTCGATTTGAAACAAAAGTGTTCGAGTTGTCGTACGCTTCAGTATTTAGAACTGAACTTGAAATTAGCTTATCATGCTGAAATAGACATGGTTTATGTTGTGTTAATCAAGTACACATTCAAGTTTTGAAATCGATGAGTTGTGTTGTAGAAAATACTGCTGTCATGTGTGTCTGTTATCATTAAATGTGTTTCATTCTTATTGCTATAAAGAAATGCTTGAAAACTTAAAGACCCCATAATGTCAAACAATACGTCATTGGAATGCGACTGCAATACACATTCTGAGGTAACGAAGGTTCAGTTAACACTCTTCAATCCCAATAAGTTGTCCGGCAATGGGCGGAGCTTTAAAGCGATATCAGTATAGTATACAGGTACAGCATAGCGATACCTGTTGGGATATATATGTATGATGAGACATCTAAGTGCAAGATAAAATAGAGTAATTTCCATCTTAACATTTTATATTTGTTATTAATTGAATAAGGAGAAGTACATTGTAGCAATTTTTTATTGGAGTGATTGATTCTAATTTAAAGATGTATTTATTTCACCTAAATATTTACTCCAAAAAATTAGAATATACCTTGGACAATAGACATAAACGATTACATGTATATGGGGGTTTTTTAATAGTGAAACTAAAAAATAGTCTAGGTCTCTTTTTTTATTACTTAAAAAATTGAATTGAAAATTTTCAATAATGTATGTACTGTTGTACATTTTTTTCTTAAAACTGAAAATTTGTTGGTTTTTTCATTTCTCGTAAAATTGATAATTGTTCCGGTTCCGATGGGGAATTTATTTCATTAGTTGTTGTAAATTAATAAAAAATATCAACAACATGAACAACGAAATGAAAATTCACACGAGAGACATCTTTATTTCATTCTGGAATTTTTTAAATGTTTAATAATATGCTTATTAATTTCGTTTCTCATGACCCCTATATGAATTCTTTAAACAAAAATTGTAAACTTAGCCATATTTCCTTGCTTATTCAGAAAGATCTCAATTGAAAATGTATTGAACTTCATTACTTCTATCTGAAAACAAATGGAAAACGATTGTTGTTTTACTTATACACTGTTTATACACAGTTTCCATTTCCCCTATTTTTCATCTTAAATTCAAAACCCAAACACACTTGATGTGAACACAAATACAACAAATCATCGATATCAACAAATAATCATGTGATAGATGGACTAAATTTTTTTTTAACAGTCATTGAATTGCATAAATCACTTTATAACATAAAATAAATACCTTGGCAACGCCTTCCGTAATAACCTGGTTTACATAAACAGGCACCATTTATATGCTGACATCTGCCAGTTGTAGATCCTTCGTGGTCACAGTTACAAGGTTGGCAGGTAAGTCCCATGGAACATTTTAAACTGTCTTTACATTCAAAAAAACCATTACAGCATCGTTTGAAACATTTTTTATTCTCTACCTTATCACCTTCACATTGCTTTCCACGTCCCTTTTTTTCAAGTACTATGTGTCTATAACGCTTCTGCTTTGCTCCAATTCCACATGCTTTGCTACAAATAGACCAAGATGTCCATTCACTTAACTTACAGTCCTGATTTCTTTCGATATCGCAATTCTTTCCAAGAAAATCCTCTTTACACTGACACTGTCCCGTTTCTGAATTGCATATTGTTGATATTGCTCCTGTTGTATTACATGTGCAAGGTGTACATGCAGAGGTTATATTTTGGCATTTGATAAAACGAGTGCCTTTGCGAGCGTATCCTTTTATGCACTTATTTTCAATGTCAATATTCTTCGTCAGATGAAATTGATCGCAATGAACATTTGCTGAATGTTTTATCGATGCACTACATGTAGAATCCGTTGTAAATTTAATCTGTTGGTTAGTTCGCTGCTTAAATAAACGGAGAACGGCGGGAGAATAAATATTTAATATATGACGGACTTGTAACAAGGCGGAAAACCCATTGGCCTGTGCAAGATTAAACTGTATCCAAAGATTGTCAATTTTGGCTCTGAAATTTGTTGAGCAAGCCTCATTCTTATTAATACCGATAACTCTGGTCATCAATGATTCTGGTTGAAATATATCGTCAGATTGTCTGTAATTAAAGTACGAGCTCATTTTGTATAGAGCCCTAGTCAAATGATAGGCAGTATGCATCAATTTCGATTTTGAATACCCCGTTTTTGCAGTTTCATCACATTTCATTATTTTTTTCACATCTTTGATCAAGTAGTTCAAGCTCAGATATGTATTATAAAAGGAACCAAGGTCAAAACTTGTCAAAACTTGTTTCTCTATATTCTCAATGCTTGCTTTTTGAATCATTTCATAAGCAAAACTAATACACTTCATTGACGCAGTTAAAAAATTGGATTGCAATTTCGTATCGATAATATGTCCTACTTTAGGGACCTGATTCAAGGTTGATAAGATTGCTACAGTATCCCTAGCTAAGACAACTTGATTGTGGATTTGACAGTTGTCTCCATCAAAGTAATTTGGACAGGAACACATGTTTCGATTTACCTTTGAGAGGTGGATACATTTACCTTTGTTACACTGACTTTTACACACTTTCTTAGAGGAACATTCTTCTACAACTCCTAGTAAGGCCCTTCTGAATTCGTACATGTTCTGAGTCCATTTATGTATCTGTGATATGGAATTATTGTTCGTTTTAGCTAGCTTACCATACACAACCATGATTTGTTGAGTTTTAAATAGTTTCAAAAGTAAATTAGTCCCAAACTTCAGAATTGTCTTTTCATTACAACCTGATGTTTCCCTGACTTGCTGAAGTAACGACATCTTTGAAAACCTTGTTCCATTTAAAGTTGCCAGAAAAATGTGCCAATATTGATCACTTATGTCAAAATCATTTTTAAACAGCTTGATAGTCCATTGCATGCCTGTTTCACATTCAGCTTGACTTGAACATTCCAACTCCTCTAGTTTTTCCAGAAATTTGTTAAAGATGACAAAACTGAATTCAATGCTTCTTAATTCGAAGTAAATTTCCCTGAAATCCTGACCAAACCTCTTGTCGCTTGTCAATTCAAGTTTTCTATTTATATCTGTGAATACCTTTTTCAAATTCTTAAATGTTTGTTGTTCAGTTTTAGGATCATACTCCTGAATAAATGCTGCAAGGCTATTAATAGTACCAACAAAATTTGTTAGTAAATTGATTCGATTAAAAATCTTTGACCTCGGTTCGGTACTAAATAAATCAACAATATGCTTTCCATCTGCTAACCCGACCTTGATTTGACTTTTCCAATGCTCTCGTAGAGATAATTCCTTTCCAAAGACAAAACATCTCATCAGACCCAAGAGACAAATGATGACCATGAACATCTGCATCATGCTAAAATACAATTAATATTTAATAGTCATAAAGTGTAATACAACACAACACATGAACAGATTCGAATTGTACAATATAATAGTATTTATTTATAAAACGGATGTACATAAAATGACAAAAAATACTTGAATATTATCAAAAGAAGCAGAATGTTTTGTGTCGTTTATTTTGACCGTTGTGTAAATGTCAAACAACGATACAGCTCAGTACGGATCCCACAATTCAGGACAAGAATAATAAGAACAGTCAACGGGTATCGAGGTGTATGCTTCACAATAAACAAGTCAAAGCTTTTTGCAAAAACTTAAATTAAAGTGTCAATAATATAGTACTATTCTACTAAACGTTGCATGACTGCAGATAAGAACAGGAAACACAAACACAAAGAGTCAGTTTTAACTGGGCAATGGCAATCGCAGCAGCAAATCAATTTTCAACCCTACATACTCAGTATTAAGTAGCCTTAGTACACCAAAGTTAACTGCTTGTATAGAAGTCAAAGCTTCAACAACCCAACCATAGAGCAGACAACAGCCGAAGGCCACCAATGGGTCTTCATAGTAGCGAGTTGCCCAGTCAACAAATATGCCCAGTAGTTTGCCAAGTTAACAAACTTGATTGTTTTGGATTAAAGGAATAAGAGACGGGTGTATTTTATATCTTTGGAAAGCAGAAAACAAGCCCCATCGAAATATTGATGTCGGTGTCTACAGTGGTCACGATTTTCTTAAAGTTAAAATATACATTTCAGAGGACTATAGTTTCTATATCTAGTAAAATTTTGATATTTATGTTGCCGAATATGGTTCGAAATTGACATTTGCACGAAATGGGGTGCATATCTAAAATATCCATTCACCTTGACCTCTCCGAAATGTATTTTTTCCGTTTGTTGATAGAAGGTGTTCGTTATAATTTTCTTGATTTGATGAGTGTGCAAACGCACACAATTGACTCCGTTCCAAAACTGGTGTAATATTATATAACTATCTTTTGATGAGGTGTTTGGTTTTATTGACTTTTGAAAAATGATATTCACTGAGGCCAACAAAAGTCAATTAAACCACATATTTACTGAAACAAAAGACAGTAATTGCTTTATTCCATATTCTGAGAGAAATTCATGTAATGAAAGATATTTATGAAAAACAATATTGTACGTCAAATTTATTTTTAACCAAAATTATGCACGTTAAAGCACGCGACGTTTTGCGCGTTGAATATACTTTTTCGCAGGTGAATATGCTTATTTATTCACAATCCAAATCATGTCGAGAAATCTACTAAAGTTTTAGCAATATGGAATTATTATGTTTATTGGATTGAAGTATCAAGTCTGAGTATGTCTTTGCTCTATAGAAATAAGAAAAAATGCAAATGGTGCAAAGGAAGATTGTTGATGTCAAAGTTATAAGACTATTAGAAACAGTTTAAATCTTCCTCTTAAACACTTATATGTCTTATTGATAATAAATTGTGCTACAATTGACCAACAGTTTACAAAAGGAGAACTGTAACAACATCAATCTAAAAAACAGATTTATGATTTATGAGCTTATATATACTATTACGCGAGTTAATATAGATAAAATCAGATTGAAACAACATAGAAACTTTACCTTGAGCTAGCAGTGACTTTTCCGTATCATTTCTGTTAATAATTGTGATATCCTTGCACATGTGGCAAGGTTTATTAATCAGTGAACAAGGTTAATTTTAGTGGTAAAGTCCCTATCTCAGATACTGTAAGGAGTGAGTAAAATATATTTGTTGTATGGAATGGTAGCAAAATGTAGATGTCATTGAAGCCGAGTTCATCTAACCTTACCTAATTTGTATGGGTCATTGATAATATTTTTAAGAAGTACTTATATAATATAAAAAAGGAGATGCGGAAGTAAGCAGTTATTGGCAACCGTGTGGTCTTCAGCAAGAAAAATCCATACAATACGGTCGGCTATAAAATGCTTGGGTTAATAAAAAAATTGAAACAATACATTTCAGATAACTAATGATCTGTATTTATATAACGGCATAATTCATAACAAAATTATTTGTTAAAAAAAATTGACAGACTTGAAACAATGACAATCACTCAAATACCGGTTCGATCCTGACTTGGGAGATGCATAAAGAGAAGGTCTTGATTGATTGACTATTGGTAGTTTTACGCTGTATTAGCACAAAAAGAATATATCACACCGAGAATGCATATAATCATTTTCTCTATTAATTTAGCAATTAGTAAAGTTTGTTATTGGCAACCATATGGTCTTCAGAAAAATCCATGCAATAAGGTCAGCTTGGATATAAAAAAAAAGTTGAAACAATCAAAAAGATAACTAATGATTTATATTTATGTAACGGCATAATTCATAACAAAATAATTTGTCCAAAAAAAATTTGACAGACTTGAAACAATGACAATCAATCAAATACCGTTTCGATCCTGACTTGGGAGATGCATAAAGAGAAGGTCTTGATTGATTGACTATTGGTAGTTTTAAGCTGCATTAACATAAAAAGGATATATCGCACCGAGAAAGTATATAATCATTTTCTCTATGAATTCAGCAATTAGTAAAACTTGTTTTATAAGTATTATCCCAACTTTTTCGGTAATGATTTGTATGGTTATACTTTTCTTAGATTATAAATACATTCCTTTCATTATCTTCCAGTAAGGAAACGATCGATTGATTTAAAAAGTAGGGAGAATATGTGGTTTTTGAAAATCTATGGCCTGGTATAAACTGATCATCACTGATTTTGCAAAAGACTGGATAAAAAAAGAATACCCTACAATATGAAATGCAGGATATAAATGTGAACAAAATTAAATATAGGTCATTGGCTTCAGTGGTTTGCTTGAACAGACCAATTGCCAATTCAGCTTTCAAATTGTTGGAGATTTTTCTGCTAATGTATAATTCATAGCAGGAACAGTGTTAGCTTTTTTGTTGTCTTTCACGCAAAGATGAATTTAAGTCTCAAACATCATGCAAGACCATAACATAGACTTGATGTTCCAAATTCAGTGGGTGACACGAAATCGATTTGATTCTTATACTACAGATATAAAAAGAAAAAAAATCAATAAAAATTTCAAAATATTGAAAAACAGACACAAAACATATTCCTCCTGAACAAAACAGTACTTTACAAAGCTATCTTGCTTTTCAAACAATATAAATCAAGCACAATTCAATACAATACAAATAGTTTGATTACGTTTCAGCACTAATATTACATGACATAACATAATACACGAATACATAAAATAATATAAAATATTAATGCCATTCTAAAAAGAATAATGAGAGACAAGAAAAAAAAAATTAATAATCATAAATATCAATGTACTGCTAGATTTAGCCCCACACAACGAGTAAAAATGAGGAAAGTTATGAGTGACCACTGTCCTTGTTAATGACCTTATACTGTAAGTAACAAAATGATTATGTCAATTTCAAAATGTTGACTTGATTTGTGTTTTTAATTGCTTATGTCTTCAAAACTACGTTTATTTCACACATTTGACACACACACTTGCACGAAGTCTTATTGCTTTAATCAGAGTAAAAATTATCGAAATGATACACGTTATAATTTTGCTTTCGATGAAAATCTGGTTAAAGTAGGGTAAAATCTTAGTCTTACTAAAATGCTTAAATAATAAGTTATTATATATTCAAATACTTTCGGATTTTGTTATATGATATATTATTTAATGTATAAACAAGTATTATTTTAACCACCAACAAAGAGTGTAATAGTTAAATTTTTCATGTTTAAGATATCCCGTAAAATACGGTATCTGGGGGTACCATGTATCCTGTAAAAACACAAAATTTTTAAAACCGTGACCATAGGAACTTACGAGGACAATCATGGTTTAAAAATATAATGATTTTCCTTTAATTTGAAAAACAAATAGCCGTGTGTCATGATATAACTTAAACTGGACTCGACTGAACCTCGGGTTCATTTGTTTAATCTATTTTATCTACCAGTACCATAGAATAATCTGCAGTTTTTTTTTACACAAGTTTTCTGTTTCTGGTCTAGCAGGTCCAGTCTGATTTCAGCTTCCGAAATTGCAAGTTAAAGAAAAAATTAGATAGTACTATCCATAGAAACAATGATATATTTTACAAAATAGATAAATGTGTTGTTTATAGTACGACGGCAGCAATGAAAATGTACCGTCATACTAAATACCTACATGTATCAAAAGTGGAACATATTTAAAATATTCAGACGAGTTATAACACAAATTAATTAAACATTGAGTTACAAAGATGCATTCCAAAGTGTGTCAACAGGTGCAATTAACACAAAGGTAAATCTGAGAATACTCCCAGTTAAAGTTAGTCAAAAGTCAAAAACAATAATTAATTCAAACACCAGAGACTTAAATCAATTGAAACACATTTAGTGACAGAAGATATGACTTGTGCAATGTAAAAATAAAAATATTGATAAAGAAATCTATATATATATAGAAAACAAACGTGAATTTGTATTTATCCATCTCCCCAAAAAAATAATTAAAAAAACTCAAAGATCGTATTGCAACATTATTAATATAATCGTACTAATAAGTTTGTTTAGGGATCGAAGAGTTTTCACGGATCATACAGTATATCACCGCTTTTAGCACAGTATTTTCATTTTTATAAGTTTTCTACATGTACAGCCAAATTTACTTTAAAATATTTGACATCACTACATACACGGGCATAACGAACGAGTTGGGATATATAAAAAAACTGTTTGGTGGAGCCAAAGGAACATCGTCGTAAAAAAAGAAGAAAAATGACAATAGGGAATGCAAATAGTCTGTTTTGTCGAAAATGTCCATGTGAGCTATTCATGGGATTAAGCATACATCGTCCGAACACTTTCACATTTTTATCTTATTTTAAAAAACAAATTTCAGCCAATATTTTTACAAGAATAATGTATTGACATTTCATTACAAATTATCTTCTGTTCCGAAAGGCAAAAAATAATACCACCAAAGACAATCTTTGAATTTACCGGAAACAAAATCATATTCCCTGGAACTGAAAACGTATTTATTTGAAAACTTTACGATCTTGATGATTAGGAGACCCCTTTCAGCTATTATCAATTACTACTGATAGGTCACAGTGGCATATTGTTTCAATTGAAACGCAAAGGTAAATAGTATTGATAAATCACTTTCTCATTAAAACAATACGCAGAATGTCCAGATATATTCCTACTAGTCCAGCAGCTAAGTCCAATATTTTGGGACAATTGATCACTTTGTGGTAAAAGCATGAAACTTTGCACAGTGTTAGTTATGATGCTTATAAATATTTTTGAATATGGAGCCATCAAAAAAAAATTCCATAATGGCCGCCTACAGTCATAAAGCAGAGTCTAAAAATATAGTATAATTTATATTTGAAAATAAAAACACAAAACTTTGCATATTGCTAGTTATGATGATAATTAATCTTTTCTGAATATGGAACAATAAAAATAATTCCATAATGGCCACCAATTTCAAAATGGTGGCCAACAGTCATGAGGCAGAGTCCAAAAATATGGCTTAATGTCCTTAATTTTCTTTTTGAAAATAAAAGCACAACACTTTGCATATTGCTAGTTATATTGCTTATTAATCTTTATGAATATGGAACAATCAAAAATAATTCCATAATGGCCGACACATTGAAAATGGCCGCCAACAGTCATGATGCAGAGTTAAAAAAAAAAGGTATAATTGATCATTTGAAAATAAAAGCACAAAACTTTGCATATTGCTTGTTATGATGCTAATTAATCTTTTATGAATATGGAACAATAAAAAATAATTCCATAAATTTCAAAATTGCCGTCAAAAGTCTTATTATCAGAAACCATAAACATTCTTGCTTTCAAATATGACACTGGTCCTGCATTGACGAGAGTCTGCTTAGAAGACTTAAATAATCAATTTTTCAACATATCAAAAGCAGCTACGTTTGTTTCGTACAGATATTTTCGCATCAAATTAGGAATTTAAAGGAACCTTCCCAAAGTGATGTCAGGAAAAATCTCTACCCAGTCATTGCTTTCTTTGGTCAGTATGATTTAGTTTGGACCCAACATTCAGGATCGTTTATATTCTCAGTCGACATTAACGATAGCACAGCGCTTCTAATGTATAGATGTACAAAGAAACTATCAAACCGTCACATAAATGATCATGAACCTACAGATTGTGCTTATTTGGGAATCATGATCCTCTGTAAGACTAGAAAACGTGATCTACATGTAGTAGATACTTTCTTCAAAAGAGAGACGAAAGATACCAAAGGGACAGTCAAACTCATAAATCTAAAACAAACTGACAACGCCATGGCTAAAAATGAAAAAGACAACAGAAAAACAATAGTACACATGACACAACATAGAAAACTAAAGAATAAACAACACGAACCCCACCAAAAACTAGGGGTGATCTCAGGTGCTCCGGAAGGGTAAGCAGATCCTGCTCCACATGTGGCACCCGTCGTGTTGCTTATGTGATTACAAATCCGGTAAATAGTCTAATTCGGTAGGTCACTTTCATGAAAGGGAAGGGGATTGTAGTTACGACGTAAGGAACATATCCGATATCATTCGTGAAACGGTTATTCCATAACGGTCAACCAACTCGTGATGGCGTCCGTTAAAATTTACGAAGGGATGATTTCAACTTCACCATTTGGAACTCTTGGTTTAATAGCTTCCTTGTGAGCAGTAACCCTCTATCAAGAAAATCATGATAGGAAATGCAAGCACGGGAATATCGTATCAATTGGGAGATATATACCCCGTATGCAGGTGCTGCTGGAAAAACTTGGACTATTTGTCTCCTACCACTGAGTGGTAGAAATTTCTACTTCCATGGCTTATGACCGTTATGTAAAAGACGGTATAGTTTGCCCTACCAATCTACTACAAAATGTATTCACTTCATCTGCTGTAGACAACATTGATCACAATCCAAGCAGTATATCGTCAAAAGATTCATTCGATGGTACAAGTATGTCTTTATTCCAACATATTTCAGAAGATGTTCAAGGCGTTGTTAAAACATTTCTCCAAACTGAACCTATGTTGAAATGCCAGTCAAAGAGAGTTTCTCTTTAACCATTACCAGAGAGTTATTCAAATCTTCCACCAGCTGTACTAAGATTCAACGAACCAGATATCCCATTAGTTGAAGGAGAACTTTCAATTGATATGTCCTCATTCCCAGCTGCATTAAAAGGGAAACTCAAATGGCTGAAACATGTTGCAGAAAATTCAAGTGTTAATGCTAAAGTGAGTACAAACATGTCATGGTCCGCCTATCATGCTGTAGTACTGCCAGATGCGAATAAATTACCAGCAGTGTCTGCCCTTCTATCTCTGTTTCATGAGCAAGCAAAATCTGTTGCATTGATACGACACTCATTGAACATTATTCGTAACGCTGTAAGAAAACTAAATCCAGACCAAACTCCAGTTGTTGCTTTTGACCAACCCCTTTTCACAATAGCAAAACAATTATAATGGAATCTGGCGAGGATCACTTTGTAATAATGTTCGGCGGCCTACACATAGAAATGGCTGCGTTCAAAACATTTGGTAGTTGGCTTGAAGATAGTGAATGGACAAGTGTTTTAGTAAATGCACAGGTTACATCACCAGGTACAGCTGATTCATTCCTAAAGGCTTCTCCTGTTACAACAACACGAAGAACACACCAAGTTACAGCATGCACACTTAACCGTCAATTGTCAAACGCGTACTGCCAGTACAAAGTTGTTTTGAGATATGATGAGATATCTTAGAATTTGAAGAGTGGAACTATCTAAACAATCTCTTCACTTTAAATTCTGGTATATAACTCTTAAATTTGAATAGACATTATTAATATTTATATGGTCTATACGTGAGGGTAACTTTTTATTATATATTGAAGCTCTCGCAAAGATCATTCCTTGGTTCTTTGCCTTGGATCACACCAACTATTCACGATGGCTGCCAATTCGTCTGCATGATATGCTTCAGTTGCCAAAAAAGAATCCAGAAACCCACAGACCAATTCTTAGCGGCAACCCTTTTTGTCAACAAGACCGAGAAGAAATTTTCCTGTATGGCTTTTAATCAAGCCGACGAACAAAATAATGCGCATGTTAAAGCAGATGGTGGTAATGTTTGATTGACGGAAAATCCAGGAGCGCTTCATAGATTGATGGTTGCTGGGCCTGAAATGGCTAGTTTGGTAAATGAATTTGAAAATGCCACCGAATGCTTTGTATACACTAACGAATCTAATAAACCTCATCATGAACAAATATTATCCTTCCAAGAATCATTCCAAACAGACTGCAGATTGAATAGCAGAGGATAGGTTTTGGCACTAGGAAGAACTTCCGATATATCAGTTCATGGATGGTGCCTTGTCCTAAGACCATTGAATCGAAAGTCGTTTCACTGTGTCATGCCTTTACCGGTTGTGACACAGTCTCAGCTTTTTCTGGGAAAGGTAAGAAATCAGCTCGGGACACATGGTCCGCATTTCTGCAGGTTATTGAGAATCCAAATGAAGTGGAAATTTTAAAAGTGTTAAAAGTAATAGTAGCATATTAATCTATTGCAATAAAAAATCATAATATCTAATAAAATTTGTAGATTTAGCTAACAAAGTCCTTATATTTGTATAAAGTAACATTCGTTTATATTGGAAAATTGTTTTAACGTTGAATAAGCTACAATTAAAAATTGCTTGCTGGTCCCTCTCTGTGAATACCATTATATTACGCTGGTTCATTTCCCAATCAATCTGTCACCAAGGGGGGGAAGATAAATAAATCGATTTTCGTTCATAGTCTTTTTCAAAAATGATGAACGGTTCTTTATTTTGGTATGTAATCATTTTAAACGTTTCAAATTTATGAAATTATATTCGTACATCAATGTTTTTGATACACCAATAACAAAAACTGAAATATATTGAATTGATACATTTTGTAATTATTCAAAATTATATCAGAAACCTAAACTTAATTATAAAATAATGAACCTGTTAAGGGGAGAAAATACTCGCATAACTTTTTCGAATTGGCACATAATACAACGAAATGTCACTCTTGCATACAAATGGCACATCAATATAATTAATTATCTGCGAAATCGTCCCCCACCTTCAATGATGATTCTAAATTATAAATATAACCAAAAGTTGTTAATCTATAGATAGTTAAGACTAATGAAAGCTAACCCAATGTAAAAATATTTCTTTGCAATTTTTTAAAACTTCCTCAATAAAAATACTCGAGCCAATTGACTTTCATAGCTCAAAATTAACGTTTTTACACAATATTTGAATAAAGTAGTTGAAGATTATTCGCTTCTCAAAGTGTAAGACGCAATAAAAATCGTATGCTTGCACCATCCTACCGAAATACGTATTTAATTAAGTCCTGAACATTTCGGCATTTCTTCGTATATTTTGAACAAAACCGGTTTTAACCAAATCACAAGTACGTGTTAAGATCCGACTAAATACCTATTTTCCTATATGGTCAGGTAAAGTTGCTAGTAATAGAACGATATGTTGTGCTTTTGTATGATCGGTCTAGTACAAATTATACGATGAATGAGTTAAGAAAATAGTTATTCACACAGAAGACAAGAACAATTGACAATATCCCTCCAACACGTGATGAACTTCTTCAACATACGAAACGTACAGCTTACCAAGGTAGTGTTATTTGGGGCAATTGTTTAGGTGCAAATCCAAGTATGCCAACACCAGATTTATTTGGTTGGCAAAAACTTGATGGTACTTGGGTACCATTCTTGTCTGTGCTTGCTGACGCTTCAATGTCATGCCAAGATCTCATCCACTGTAAGAAATGATGTCGCGGAGCATGTAAATGCTTGAAAGCAGCATTAAAATGCACAGCAATATGTAACTGCTAGTAGGACTGTGAAAGAGAAACTGATTGAGTCACTGTGCTTTATTCTGATTTTCCTGCATTTTGATCATATTGTCATTATAATTTTGATCTATGTTTATGTTAAATAGCTAAATGGGAGTTTTTTTTATTTCCTACCTCATTTCTAAAAAGTAAATTCTCTTTGTAGAATTAAATATTGCATATGTTTTGTTTTTTTTTTTCATTTCAGGAAAATTGTTAAATTTTCTAAGGTTATTACCTGTAACTAAGGGGGGAAAAAACTCGTCAAAGACGCCATTTTGAGTTGATTCGACCATTTTTATTACATAGCTAATGTCACTTATTACATTAAATAATAATATGTTTGTATATACGTACTTGTATTGAAAAAATGATCACGAATTTTTTAATCATTTTTATACCATATTTAAAAAGAAACGTAAAAGTTTGACATGTTAAACGGCGCCATTTTGAATATTGCTGCCATTTTGGAAATATAATCTATGCACCTATGTATTGTTGATACACTGTAGGCCTGTATTTATATCAAATGATCAGTTTCACGGATTTGGTAACTTTCTATCACACAATGATAATGTACACTTACGAATACTTTCAAACTTAGACATTTTGACGCGCCATTTTGAATTTGGACGCCATTTTGATGATTTCTTTATTATAAGGTTTACGAAAATAATAACTGACATATCTTAATTGTATTTCATTAAGTTTGTGACATCTTCTGAACTCATTAAAATTGGAAGTCTTCATCAAATGAATGATGTTATACTTATGTCGGCCATCTTGAATTTGGCGGCCATATTGGAATTTTTTTTCGTGGCTCCATATCTGAATTTTGTCTATACCCCTTAATCTTTCACTATGCCAAGTTTCATGCTTTTACCATAACGTGATCAATTATTCTGATATCCGCTGGACTATACATCAACTTCCTTATTCCACCAAATTTATTCCGGCGTAAACCCTAATAGGAGAAGTTGGCTTTAAATAGTAGTGTTTGGGTAGAAACTGTAAACAGTTGAAATGGTGATCAAAACACAAATTACAGCAATACCCAAATAAACTGATTCAACAAAAGAAATGATACATAGCATTGAATTTTCCAAAGATAATGGTTAAGACACATTGTACATGTACCAAAATAAATAAATGCCCATTTGGTCTAATATATACATAGTGTTATTTTTCTATTAAAACTATTGATTTTAGGCAAAAGCGCGATTTTTTCTTTGAAACATTTTATTGCAAAAATTGTAATAAGAAATTAATTAAATAAAAATCAAAAATTGTCTGCATTACATTTTGAATGCCTTTGCAGATATTTGAGTACTTAATTCTCATCTTCGAAAAAAGTGCATATTTTTGTCCCCATTTTAAACTTTTCATTTAAATTTTTTTTGATGTTCAGTGATTGACGTTTTCTGATGAGGTTCATAAGTGTTTCTCGTTTATTTTCATATAAAGATTAGATCGTTGAGTTTCTTTTGTTCGAATGATTTTGCCCTTATCATTGTTTTTGCTGTTTGGTGTGAGCCAAGGCTCCGTGTTATGGTTTTATCTTATAAATTGGGACTTGGATGGAAAGATGTCTCATTAACACTCATACCACACCTTCTTATTTTCATCAACAATAACTACGATTTTCATAGCTATGGTACGCTAAAATTGCAGACCACGCTTTGAAACCTGTTTAAGACTTAGGACATGAAAACCTGATTTTGATCGGCTAAATATTAGCAAGTCTCATACGTAGACCTTCTTTTTAATTTTATTACACACAGGTGTGAGACGATATTCAAATTTATGTATATGTAGTGTAAGAGTTGAAATTTTGCACAGGTTATAACATGTACAAACATTTTGTACATGTTATAATTTGTACAATGCAAAATTCAAGTAATAACGTGTACAAAAGTACCTCATACATGTTATAACATGTACTAAATATTGCTTTAAAATGGTTATAACTTGTACAAAATGTGATGTGAAAGACGGACATTATTACTGACACAAACACTGACACTGTGGTTGATTTGAATGGTCATGATTAAGCATACATCCATTAACAAATCATTGAATTGGAAACAGAATCAATGATAACGGGGTCACTTCAAATGATTGGGTTTACAGTGATTTGACCAAAATATGTGTCATGTTTTGATAAATTATATATAAAAACGACCGTCCTTTTTCAATTCTGATTTATTCATTTTTATTAAAAAAAAAAGGCCATTCTTTCCTAAATATTTACATAACCTTAAGAACTGAATTTAAGTTAATGTAATTTTCAAATAGTTTTTTTTTTAGACAAGAATGGCTTACACCTACATAAATTTTGAAGACAACCCCACACTGAAGCACGTCCATTATTCATTTTTCATTATTCATAATTCAAAAATCAATAAAGAAATAGTTAATTATTTAACGTTTAAAAATTAATAATGAAACAGTTCAGAATTTTCTATTCAACGTTCAGTGATGCATAATGAATAATGAAATAGTTTATATTATAGAATTCAAGTTGAAACGTGAAGAATGAAATAGAAAATAATTTTCAAAGGTACCAAGCATTTAATCTAATACATCAGACGCGCGTTTTGTCATAAGACTCATTCATGACACTCATTTTTTTTTAATTCTTCCTTTTGTTATTATTTAACAAGTATTCAAATTGATGTAAGAAAAAAATCCATATATTCTTTAAAGTTTGTATCTTTCTTAGTTTATTTCGTGTCGGAGGATAAACCAGTGGGTTTCAATTACTTTATCATGTTTATTATAAGAGGGTGGTAAAGGGTTATTTTCGTGCAACGTGATCGTTATTATTATTTCACGTGAAATTCCTTGTTTTAATGTATGGATGGCTTGAATACCAAAACATAAATAAAAATAAAAATACTGTACGTTGTCTTTTTCTTGAATGTTCACTGGACCTTATTCATCCCCTGATCATATGCATTAGTTGTCTTTTATGCGACAATGCCTTTTATAGATGTTACGGAGGATGAAATGCCAAAACACGCGTGAAAATTAAGAAATTGCCAATTTTCAATATCGAACGGATATTTTGAATAATGGAATTGACTGCTGCGACTCTTCAGCCCCTAATTACCGATATTCCTAATATGTCATTCGAAAGCTTATCAATAGAAGGATAAAAGGTATATAATCAATATGCTCGGCAACGCATATTAGAGGCGTTATACTAGACCTTTATGTCGAAGTACGCGTGCACATTAATCAATATTACATATGGTGAAGTATTTTACAGTTTTCGTTGGATATCACATGTTTTATGGTTTGTTTTACGTATCCTAAGCATTGTTTCTATTGACGCTATGTTTTAATTTATATGTATATTGACGGCTGACATTAAAAAAAATCATGCTAAATTTAGATTAATGACGCCATGACGTCACATATAACAACCATTGAGGAAGCGCCGCAGTAACCGAAAAAGAAAATTTGCAGGTTTATCAGATGATTTCAACATGTTTATATTAAATACAGACGCTAAAATACAAGAAAGGTTATGAAGTTATGTAATATATATAATATATCACTCAGTTCTAAATCCACTACTGATGCAATATTTTATATAAAATGAGAGTATATTCATTCATTTTTTGTTTTAACAGAAGTATTGTGTGTGTAGGATGTTGAAAATTTTATGTCTTTGGGAAAAAAAGGGGTCCTGATTTTTTTCCTTCTTCAATGTGGAGCTTGAAAAAATGCTACGCCTCTAATTGGTATTACAATACATATTTCATCATTAAACATCGGTCCTCTCTAAATCCTCTAATAGACAAGTTATATCATAATCAGGGGGAAATCACAGGTCTAGTATAATTAAAATAAAAACAATGTAAAGTATTTTGATTTTTATATATATATTGATATTCAGGTCGTCAATACATCATAAAAAGGAATTAGTGTTAAAAATAGTTCTGGAAACCCTGTAGTTTATTCTCAGAAAGAAAATTAATTGAGATAAAAATTTCAAGATTTTTTTTTCTTGTATAAATTTGAATATTTGTTTTAAAAAACACTAAAATGACGAATTAAGAAATAAAGGATAGAGTGTCACTACATAAAGTGTCTATTGCATCTTTCACTTTTCAACTTGAATACTGAAATATAAACTATTTTATTATTCATTATTCACCACGAATTTATAAATTTTGAATAGTAAATAATGAACTATTTCATTATTCATTATTGAATATTCGACATAATTCTTTTATGTGATAATGAGAGAGGGGGCTAATGTGAGACTAGAAAATCGCTTAGACTTTTAGTGCAATCAATTGATTGAAATGGATTTATTGATTGACTGCTACACTGACACTTCCTAAGACCTCGGTAAAACAAAACTAATAAAACAACAAAAGGTAGCAATATATTTCTCAATTTTTCTTTATCGTTTCTAGCTATACAATTGTAGGACGAAACTCAAGATGATGAACTATGAAAGTTTTACCACTAGGGTACATATATCACCAGTCTAATAGTCAGAACCTCGGTGTTGACATGAATATCAATTATATAGTTATGTTTATAAATTTCCAGTCAACAAAAGTATGAATTTTTAAAATACTAAGGATTTTCCTGTGTGTTATAGTAGTCTCAGGTCCCAGGTATAGATTTTCTTAGCAGTGTTTGGCACAACTATTTGGAATTTTGGGTCATCAATGCTCTTCAACTTTGTACCTGTTTGGCTTTATATTTACTTTGATCTGAGTGTCACTGATGTCTTATGAAGACAAAACGCGCGTCTGGCGTATTGGATGTAATGCCTGGTACCTTTGAAAACTATTTTTTAAACTTATGTGAATGAACTGTTACTAAAAGTGATTGAATTTTTCTTTACTTTTCGTAGCACGTAAGCTCTTACTCGCTATATTTAGTACACAAATGTAACCTGGAAATTCTATAAAAATATATTTATCAAATTATTTTACGATCTTTTCTAAACCTGGATCACTAAATATATGTCTCAATATTGTTACGGACATTTTGGTTTATCAAGTTTCATTTAAGATAAGAATTGAATGATTCTTTGAGTGATTTAAAGGAGTGTAAATCATTCACCGAAGCACTGGAAAGCGCACTATGCATAAAATGTGCAGAGGATCAACTCTGTTTCAACTTTATGACATTGTAGAATTAAAGCATGACAGTCTTATCATAATATTTGTGTGCTAAAACCTTGAAAATACAAGTTAAGTTAAGCGTTTCATTCCTATGCATTTTTGTGACGTTGTGGTGGGAAGCGCGTGCAGTCATTGCTATTGGAGTTTATTAGGAAGCTTAAATGTCGGATTCTAATAAAACATAACCCTGGAGCGGAATTTTCCCCACTTAGTTGGAGATCCATTAGCGGCATTCAGCTGTTCTTTTCATTCAGGCCGGGTTTGGTCTCTGTGACACATTGTCAATTTCCATTCTCAACTCGATGCAAGATAATTATTTTCAATTTAAGCCATCTTGATATGATGTTTTTAAAAATTTATTTATCTTTGCATTGGATTTATTTTTTCTTTCTCGGCTGCATGTATTGATTGAGAAATAAATGTATATTTTTTATCAACATGAATGCTAGTTACGTAAGGCATTTTGCATATAAATGTAGTGCTTATCAAAGATTACTGGAGAAGAAGGATTTATTAAATAATTTCGTTGTGGAAATGTCTTTTACTATTCCCATTCAGAATTTTAACAAAACCGGACTTTTTTGAACGTAATACCAAAAAAAAATAATTAAAAAATGAATTTTAAGTTCTCATGATTTCTGTTATCTTTAGCAGTATTGATTATTTTTTAAAGTTAACCAAAACATTATTTTACAAGTTTTTAGCGTTCAAATATTATTAAGCATGTTATGGATATGTTCAACGTACTTCTTTATAAGCATTGGTTATTTCTTTATCTCTTATCGGAAATAATACTAATATTATGGTCGAAATTGCGCAAAATAATATAATTTTATTATTATTTTAGAAAAATTTGAAATACTCACCAATTTATGTTGTTTATCAATTTGTTAACGCATTAGCTATTGCCAGAACGTTGCCACGTCGACTTTTCAGTTAAGCAATACATTTCGTGATGAAAGTCGCTACTAATAAGTGTATACTTTACCTTTTCTAAAGATATACAGTTTCAAAAACACAAATATCAATAGAGTAGTTTTGATACATAACACTTTAGTCAATATTAGTTTTTACAATACCATGAGATAAACATAATGGTTTATTATTCACAAAATAAGCATAACATTGATGAAATGCCGAAATTATCAACTTCTTATGATTCCAGAATAAAAGAAAAAAACTTTTTCACAAACATGCTACCTGGATTTAGTATAGTCTTCAATGAATGAACGATAAGCAAACAAAAACTAAGGTGTTTATCTATTAAATCAGCTACACAAGACTACTGCAAGTCGGCGTTAAGATCTGTTTGGTGCCATTTTAAGATATATACCTACTTATATGTGTGCTCTGTGATAAACAAAGGTAAGGAGTGAATACTCACTTTCCGGTGATAACTTTGAATTCAAATTCGAGCAAAATAGACAAAGGAATCACTCCTTGGTACTTTGTTTAATAACTATGTAGTTCAATTTTTCAACAAATTAAAACACCAATTATTACACGTTACAGCAACCGAATAAGGCATAACAGACTGCAGTTGTCTCCAAAAAAAACCATGTAAACTCGATATGATTCTGATAATACAAAATAAGACCAGGCTATCAAAGGCCTGCAATTTACATAATTCACTTTTATTTTCTTATCTATTACTAAGTAGATAAATGTTTCTATAGAAATAATATGAAGATGATAAAAACGTTCATAGAATTTGTATAAATTTATAAAATCAAGAATTTCAAGTCCAAAGATTTTTATTTAAAAATATTGTGATGTTGATACATGCATTTTGTTTTTAGTGATGTCAAGTCATCATATGGACTTTGTATTTTGGTGTAAAACCAATCTGGGGTCTAGGTGTTAGTAGAAACCGTGCACATTCGACGTGATACGGCCTACAACACCATGATAATGATGATGTTTCGCTTATTTCGACATTTTGTTGTATTTGTTTTTCATCATGCACCACTACTTTGAATACTGTGGAACCGTAAAAACAAAATTGATGACCATATTAGCTTTTGTCATTTAAACGAAAAATTGTTTATCTTCAACAAGTTAGTTTATTTTTTTAAATCTATAGACTTAAAAACGGAGATTTAATAATTTTAATACTGTTATAAATACTGTTGATATTCGTATATCTCATTTTGAAAACAATTCTGAAATTAACACCAGTAAAAGGGTCCATATTATACACATTTGTAGGGTGAACAATAAACTCCAAGTACTCACAAAGCGATTTGTGTTTATACCGGCAGACAAAGCAGTCGATAATGTAGTAGTAGTCTGACGCATATACTACACGTAAGTTCTCAAAAAAGAAATTATCAATTTTTCATTCAGGCCCGTACACTCTACAGAATGACAAAATTTAAACAAGCATATAAGCGCAAATATTCAGCTTAAAGCCTCTTCCGAACATTTAAAAGTCCCAACTATGAACTGGTTACCTAAATTGCAAAAACAACCATTTAAATTTAGTTTCATCTACGCATCTAGTTAGTGTTATACTTCTAATCTATATATCAGTGTTTCTGACTACATCCCTTACTTCTATTAAAGAACTTGTTGTTAACTTTTGTAATAAAGCAGATGCAAATAATGGTATTTTTGGAGTGTTAAACATTTTTTAGAGGTTTTAAAAATACATGCTTTTAATGGTCCTTTTAATTTGTTTGCAGTTTTAATTTTTCTCCTGTCTACACTACACTTCTAATCAATCTTATTTCATATTCAATTAAATGGTCTGAAAAGATCTCATTGCAAATTTATTTTCTTAATCTCATTTAAAGCCTATTTCTGTAACGAAAAAGTAAAGTATGCTAGTTACACTTACTGGAAATGTAAAAGATATGATTAAATCTTTAAATTCTCTCCTGTAAGAAATATGTACGTTTCGTCTATAAAGTGTACCAACAAGTTGCAGGTATTCCTATAGGCACTTACTGCGCCCCATTGATAGCCGATTTATTCACGCATTGCTATGACAATCAGTTTATTTTTTTCTTAAACTGTCCTGGACCAAGTCAGGAATATGGCAAATATTATTTAATAGTTTGTTTCAATGCATGTTGCATTGCCGTTGCACTTCAGTGTTCTGTTGTTTCGTTGTTTTCCTCTTATAGTTGATGCGTTTCCCTTGGGTTTAGCTTGTTATCCGAATTTGTTGTTTTTTTTTCATTCGATTTATGACTTTTGAACAGCGTTATACTACTGTTGTCTTTTTTAATGACCAAACTCAGTAAAGATACGTCATTGATACATTTGGTTGACACATTAAACAATACCTACTGTAATTTTGATGATATTCGTTGAATAATCAAGAGTTCTATTAATACACTACCACCATTTATATTGAAATTTGAAATTACTTTGACCGAAAAGTCCCTCAACGAATTAAGCTTACGAAACATTTATCACCGAATTTTAGATACCCCAGCTGCCTTATCGAATGAAGTGGATGTAAGCAATTACAATAGGCAACAATAAGACCATCAGCCATGAGAAAAATCCCTAACGTTTCGTCTGTTATAAAAGGCCCCGACATAGTAACATTATTTTCTTCGCCCTCTCTCTTCTTCCCTCTAACTTATGTTCTATAATTCTATAATACTAGTAATCTTCAATATTGAGACTTGAGAAGAAAAAAATACGTCAAAATTGTATTCTCTACTTCTGAATGATACACAAACGAACAACACAAGAATGCACATTTCGCTATCCTTTAGAAATTGGAATTTGATCAAGAAAAAAATCCAAAGTGTTTTGTAGACGGAATCTGATTTTTTGTTCGTTTTTTTTCTCTGTAAGCTTTGTCCTTCCACTTATACATGTTATAACTTTTTCACTTGAGGTCGATTACCCTCTATACTATCGTTTATACTTTTCACACAAATATAAATTATCCTAAAATTTTTAATTGCATAAAAAATGGAACATACCCAAGCCTTTCTAGTTCAACAAACATATTTACAGTTATTTTTCGTTACCTTCAAGATATAAATATTTCAGCTTTAGAAAATCTATATGGTCGAACGGCAAAGATGAAAGATTTTTTTTTCAATTCTTGACTCTGGGGATCCTTCAAACACTTGATCTGAATCTATAGGAAATATAATGTGTTTTTGGAATTTTTCATAAAGACGAAATACAAAATAAAGGTATCTGTGATATTGTACTATAACAATTAAACATGTTTTTAATTACTTTTTGACGTAACCTATTATTATAAATAAGACTGTATGCAACCAATTAAGACATTGATAGAATTTCAACAAAATATAAACAAAGGTAAAAAATACAATATATTTTGCGTAATTTGACCAAATATACATGTTTTAGAAACATACATACATCATGTGAATATTTTATAAAAATTGTCAAAACTGCCATTCATCCTATTGTAAAGAAGAAATAACGTCATAGATTGTATATGAATATACCCGAAATTAACCGAGAATGTAAATTTGTGAGACAAATTAATGTGTATTTAGAGATTTTTTTAAATGTCAAACAGCAGCCAATTAAACAAATTTGGCTGAGTTAGAAAGAAATATATAAGAAAACTCACAACTAAAATCTTAAATTACACTTGCAAAATCTAGAACAAAGGAATTGAGAACAAAGAATTCTAGAGACCATTTGAATGACTATTTTATACTGGACCAGGAAAGAGTAAAAAGCAACCAGATTATATTTTTAAGATTGAAACACTGGTTTTTGTTAGCACCATTCTTTTTAATTAGTGTGATTGTAATGTCAAATTGGCCCAAGGCGATTCAAATGTCAACAGATAAATATGCAATTGATGTTTAGGAACTTTGTTTTTAATTTATTTGTACAAAATTGAGGCCCATACATACACGTTAACTCTTAACATCACAAAATTTCAAAATATCATTATCATTATTGGTGTAAAACACTTCAGCAACACCAAATTGTTCTTCTGGTACTTGACCTATGTGTATACTCATTTAAGGTTGCACTTTGTAAAAACAGCTGTTTCTCAAACCACGCCTCTTTTGAGGAGATTTAGAATATTTATAGAAAATTAGTTTTGTTTACATACGGGTTCCCAGTTATGTTCTCTGTGTTTCATCTCACAGAGACATAACTTGGGAATGTTACCAGTAAATATACATGTGCATATTGTTTATATTGAAATCTGTGGTAACCCTTCATTCGATGTAGGGGTAGTAAAGAAAATTAGTGTTGCAATTTTTGCCGCACAGCCCTATATTTTGATCAATTTTAGGATAAGATTTTTTTCAGAACTTCATAGTAAAAGTTGTACAGCTTTAGACGTAAAAGGAGTTCCTATGGTTCCTATGGTAATTTGTATTGTCAATATTTACAGAAATGCAACCTTAAACATGCTTTAAATAGTGTTAAACATTTCACAGTTGTATCTTACCATGGCTTTGTATGAACTACTTTATTTACTTTAGACCTTAAATGTTTATCCCTAATAATTTTAATTGATGAACTTTGTATTTGCAATCAGGTATCGCAGATCAAATTTATTCGTACATAGTGTGTTTATTTACGTTTTTTATTGAGTTAAGCCTTCCAATTGCTATTTTATCGTGTTTTTTTCTATGTTGTAATGTTATACTATTGTTTCAGAAAAAGGGAGAAGGTTTGGTACCATTACAACGTTTAATCAAGCTGCAAATGTTTGCACCTGTTCTAAATCAGAAATCTGATGTACAGTAGTTGTCGTTTGTTTATGTGATCTTTACGTGTTTCTCGTTTCTCTTTTTTTATATAGATTAGACCGGTGGTTTTCCCGTTTGTATGTAAATGTCCGCAAGCTGCATCCTTTATTTTAAATATAATTATAAGAGACAAAACAAATATCACAGACAGGTTGACATTTAATCAACATACCGCAATTACCGATATGTAATAAAAAAAAAAAAAACTTAATAACACTTAACTTATTTCAACGAAAAAACTCTCGTGACCGCAATTTTCAACTATCAAATACAGCCACTGTATTGAAATCTCTTATTTAAGTCGAAAACCTTATTTGACGAGAAAATTGGCCTTATTTATTTAAAAAAAACAAAGGAGGTACATAACAGCCTTTTTAGTCTATGACATTGTAAAATAATAAACATATGTAACGCCTTAGAAATTATCTCAATTGTATTAATACATGAACATGTTTGGACACTTCAATCCCCAAAAATCACCTGTAACGATACTTTGACGTCATATATATCAAAAGTTACACAGTACATTTTTAGTAAAAATTTAACGCATAGTTTTTGGTCGAAATATATATGAGCAGTAACTTTCACCAAGCAATATATTTTACACAGATCATGCTGACATCTTTCTTCAATACATTCTGTAACGCAGAAATTTTATCTATGAAGCTGTTGCTCATATGTTAATAGCAATGAATAGATATTAAAATGATTCTGTTTTTGGCAGATTTGGTATTTAACACGTAATTTTTGAAGTTTGAAGTCCTAATACTAAAATAAAGGATAAAATTCAAAATATGATACAAAAATAAAATGTTTATAAAAAAAAGGTTTATAATACTATTTTAAAAGGAAATTCATTTGGCAAAGAAAAACGTCGACTGGTCAAACCTCCTCCTTTATAAAAGGATCTGCTTACCCTTCCGGAGCACCTGGGATCACCCCTAGTTTTTTGGTGGGGTTCGTGTTGTTTATTCGTGTCGTGTGTGCTGTTGTTTGTTTGTCCTTTTCATGTTTAGCCATGGCGTTGTCAGTTTGTTTTAGATTTATGAGTTTGACTGTCCCTTTGGTATCTTTCGTCCCTCTTTTATAACCTGATAATTGATATCATCCCTGTTTTACTGTAACATATCTTATCTATAGCTGTCTAGATATGCCAATGATTCTTGTTAAATGCAAATTTTCTTTTTACTATAGCTAGTCGAGTGATATAAAATGCAAGCTTTCTTTAAACTGATGTATTGCTAAAGGACATTGTTAGATATTACATGAGCGAGACGATTGTGAATTTCCACAGCAAGTTAGATACTAAAATTAAGATCGGCAAAATAGACAAATTCATATTCAAAATGCAAAAAACGTGCAATGATATCCTGCTAAGTAAAAAAAATGATACAATGCAAAACGAAATATTTTAAAAGAATTTGTTTTATTATAGCAGTTATATTAATTGACATGCTTTTACAGTCTCCTCATCATCATTGAAGAAGATTTCATTGAATATAGGTTTTTCTTCCAATTATACCACAATACTCCGGTATATCTGGTCTGTCCTCCTCCAATATATAACCCATTCAGATTGGAATATGCACATGTTTTATACCACCATGCACCATGTCTGTATATTCCACAATTGTTTTTGTATTGAACGTTTGTCCATGGATCGTTGTCCCTGTCTTTGGTAGTAAACGCTTGACCATTATGGTAATTAAGGCTGTCTTCTGTTATAAGTATAAGAACCAGACATTACAAAAACATTAGTATAACAGTGTCAGATAAAGCTATAAATCTTTTCTTAGATTAATGTTTTGAAATCGCAAAACATGATAGACTTTTCAATATAAGATTAGTTAATATATTTTATGACATAAGAACCATGTGACTGTCGTGAACAAACATACATTATTTTTTTACCGATGGACATTAATTACTGATTAATTATTTAATCAATCGCATTCCCCTTCGTAAGGAGTGTAATCAAGGATACAGATTTTTTTTATATGTTATTAGATAAGGTGATATTAATGTTTTAACTCATATTTTTCTGTTAATAGTGACTGAAAAACATATTTGTCGATGCCACTGCTGGTGGAGATTTATTTCCCCGAGGGTATCACAAGTCCAATAGACTTCTGTGTTGACTAGAGTTATCATTGATATGTTTTTAAATATAAATTAACTGTTAACAAAACTTCATACTTTATTTGGCCTTTTACACATTTTGGGATTCAAGCATCACTTTTGAGTCTTAAGTAGACGAAACGCGCGTTTGGCGTAAATATAAAATTTTAATCCTGGTATCTGTGATGAGTTTATATTTACCACTAGAATAAAAATAAATCAAAACAAAATTGAAAATGGAAATGGGGAATTTGTCAAAGAGACAACAACCCGACCATAGAGCAGACAACAGCAGAAGGTCACCAACAGGTCTTCAATGCAGCGAGAAATTTCCGCACCCGGAGGCGTCCTTCAGCTGGCCCCTAAACAAATATATATACTAGTTCAGTGATAATGAACGCCATTCTTAACTCTACATTGTACACAAGAAACTAAAAGTAAAAATAATACAAGACTAACAAAGGACAGAGCCTGCCGACGTAGGACAGGCGCAAAAGTGCGGCGGGGTTAAAAATGTTTATTAGATCTCAACCCTTCTCCTATACCTCTAGCCAATGTAGAAAAGTTAACGCATAAATAACAATACGCACATAACAATTCAGTTCAAGAGAAGTCCGAGTCTGATGTCAGAAGGTGTAACCAAAGAAAATAAACAAAACTACAATAATACATAAATAACAGCAGTTAAATGACATGCCAGCTCTAGACTTCAATTAAACTGATTGAAAGATTATGTCTTCATCATATCAATATCAGGCACAATCCTTCCTGTTAGGGGTTTAGTATTATACCATCAGAACATATATGAGAAGAACACAACCCGTTTCATGCCAACAACTGGTTTTTAAATAAATGTGTTTAGTTTAGATGCAAAGACCCTATAAGTGAATCAAAATATGCAATCTTTAATGACCGGACAACAGTATCGTAACTTAATTTCTTCTTAATAAGTATATATTTAAAGGTTTTGTTAGCTTCTGAGGTGAATTCTGACAATTTTCTGCTTTGTAAAGAATATTTCCATAAAAAATTGGATGTGAAATACCTGAACGTATAAGAGGTCTGCATGTTGAGCTATATTTACGAATGATGTCCTTATACCGATGATGAAATTTAGTAAATGTTTTAGTTTGTGATATCGAAAACCCTGGTGTAATAATTTTCAGTAATACATAAATTTCTCTCGTTAAAATCTAAATCATTGTTACATACAGGAGCGAATCGTACAAGTTGAGATAAATAAACACCGTTAGACGGTGACAAGGGAATTTCACCATCTAAAAATGGATAATTAACGATAGGAAATGAAAAATCATCTCTTTTATCATAAATTTTAGTATCAAGCTTTCCGTTTGTGATATAAAGATAATAAGGTCAAGGACAGGGCAGTGGTCATTGTTAGTATTAGCTTTATTTAAAGTAAGTTCAACAGGAGAAATTTCTTTAGTATACATACTGAAGTCGTCATTATTGAGATCCAAAATATCATCCAAATATCTAAAAGTATTATTAAATTTGTGTATCAGATATTGTTTGGATGGGTCTTTGCTGATTTTATAATCAATTGTAACTCCTGGCAATACAAAAACAGGTCCGCAATAAGTGGTGCACAGTTACTTCCAAATGGAATTCCGATAACGGATATCGATTTTCATTTAAACCTATTTGGTTGCCATTCCAATCAATTATTTTAATTTCTGAAATGACTAATGAAATTCATGTGATACAAATATATTAACCATATCTTATAATAACATTGATTAAAAATGGCTATCAGGCATTACTTTTTTGTTGACTCATTCAAGTATTGCTTTTTAAATCTTAAAATTTGAGTAACAGCGGGTCGGTTAGATATCTAGTGAATGAGTTCAATAGAAAATTCGCTAGTGTTATAGAAAACTCGAGAAAATCAATAATAAAGTAATGCTTGTAAATATACTGATCTAAAGTTGTTTCATGACATTTCTCCTTCCTGATTGAATCGTTTCAAAATAGGTTCAACATGTGTATCGAGAGCATATAAATCTGCGAAAATCGTTCGTCAATTTGTCTTAAAATAATCAAATCCAAAATTCCATGTCCGTCGACACACAATCTGCTGTTATGATATCTTATGGTCACTCCGCTGTTGGTGTATTAGCCAATCTGATAAAATAGTAGGTACTGTAAAAACGTACCAAAACGATGTATTTAAACCAGCTATTTTCGGCTTACAACACGAGAACGTTACACTTATTTCGACGTTTCTAATTTTTTTCTTTCAACACAACTTTGAATAAGTTAACCGTAAAAACAAAATCGATGACCTGATTGTAATTTTACATCAATATGACGGAAATCTATGTATCAACAACGTCTACTTTTTACAAGGAACATCTATTGATTTGATGACTTTTAATGGAGATATAAGAAGATGGTGCTTTTTTTGTTTCGCAAGATGTCGCTTAGAATTTTAGCGTATGATATCGAACAGTTATTACACTTTTGAAACTGACCCTTCTAAGCCGAACATTTTTTATTGTAAGAGTTATCTCCCCAAACACTGTTTTTCATGTGTACAAATCACCTTCGCAACCGTTAAAGATTACGACAAAATGATTACACCAATATGCTTATTATGTCCTCAGGATCTTAAAAATAATTTTGACCGAAGCGGTCTGGAAACTCCATATGAGAGTTATTTCCCCTTCCGTATTTAAAATAAGTAAAATGTAATTGTAATTGGTAAACCATAAGTGATAAAGACCTAGGTTGTTTTGATTTGAGGTCCTTGGTCAAAAAATAGAAAATAGGGTCAAGGTCAAAGGTCAAGGTCATTTCTAAATTTGGATTTTGGCTTATATTGACCTCTTTTCAAACACAATATAAGACATCGACAACATATGTTTACTTAATTGTTAGTTGCAACATGTCGTAACACATACATATTGGTTTAAAGGGTACGCTTACTTCAAATTAGAGTTTTCTCCCCTCTTTTATTTAAAAATATGCATATGGTGATATAACTCATGAACCAAATATAATTAAGACCTAGGGTCTTTTGATTTGAGGTCCTTGGTTGATGACCTTGAAATTGAGCTCAAGGTCATAGGTTAAATTGACGTTCTAGATTTTGACATTTGCTTTTACCTCATATGTATACATGATAAACACTGGGACTTTTTGCATAAGGTTTCAAGCCATTTAACCTTTGAAAAGCTAACCGGAAGTGGCCTTGTGTAAACCGGAAGTAGCTATGTTTTGTACTTTATTAATATAAAAGTATATCAAACGAGATATTTTTGGAATCAGTGTCAAGTAAACTTTCAAATAATACCAGAAGAAACATTTTTCAAACCGGAAGTTAAAAATGATCTCGCTTATTTAAAAAAAATATTTCATAGTAACCATATATTTTTGAAATCAGCGTTCATTAAGCTTTCATTTGACGCTGGAAATTACATTTTAAACCGAATTTTACTACTTTCATATCAAAATACATGATTTTTGGTGGAAAGACCTTTTTTATAAATGGTTTTTAATTATTCTATTTTCTATTATTAATGTATTAATTTATTGTTCATGATAATTTAATTCATGTTACCTCTATAAAGAGGAAATAAAGATATGAATGAATGAATAAAAAAATCAAGCATCTTGATAATGTCAGTTTTAGAGAATTTTTTGTTTGAATCAGAGTGATCCTTTACAAAGTAGGATGTATCCCTCCCTGAGACAAGATACTTGTATCTACGTTGGCCATTCTCTTTTTATGAAACAAAGCAATACCAACTCTTTCAATTTGTCTTTTAGTTTGGAATGTGGAATACTTGTGTAAAGTGTAGAATAGTCAAATGATTTAATACTATTGCAAGATGAAAGTGAGTTAGATTGTATGTACTCTAAAAGATCTTTGGAATGTTTAAGTATCCATATCTGATTCACGCCACCTCTAGAATAGGCAGTTTCACAATTACTTTGAAGCCCGCCTTTGATTGCTGATAAAATAGATGTTAATAATTTAGAAATAGGTTTCGTGGAGCAATTGGAAGACCCAGCAATATACCGTTGTTTGTAAGGACACTTATGTAGTTTAGGTATCCAATACAGTGATGGAAGATCCAGTTCTTCATCTTTGGTTGAAATTCCAAAGGAACATAAAATTGAGAATGGAAATGGGGAATGTGCCAAAGAGACAACAACCCGACCATAGAAAAAAACAGCAGAAGGTCACCAACAGGTGTAGCGAGAAATTCCCGCACCCGGAGGCATCCTTCAGTTGGCCCCTAAACAAATATATACTAGTTCAGTGATAATGAACGCCATACTAATTTCCAAATTGTACACAAGAAACTAAAATTAAAATAATACAAAACAAACAAAGGCCAGAGGCTCCTGACTTGGGACAGGCGCAAAAATGCGGCGGGGTTAAACATGTTTGTGAGTTCTCAACCCTCCCCCTATACCTCTAGCCAATGTAGAAAAGTAAACGCATAACAATACGCACATAAAAATTCAGTTCAAGAGAAGTCCGAGTCTGATGTCAGAAGATGTAACCAAAGAAAATAAACAAAATGACAATAATACATAAATAACAACAGACTACTAGCAGTTAACTTACATGCCAGCTCCAGACTTCAATTAAACTGACTGAAAGATTATGATTTCATCATATGAACATCAGGCACAATCCTTCCCGTTAGGGGTTTAGTATCATACCATCATAACATATATGAGAAGAACATAACCCGTGTCATGCCAACACCTGGTTTTTGAATAAATGTGTTTAGTTCCGATGCAAAGACCCTATAAGAGAATCAATATTAACGCCAAAATGTGCAATCTTTAATGACCTGACAACAGTATCGTAACTATATTCCTTCTTAATAAGTCTATTCAAAGATTTTGTTACTTTTGAGGTGAATACTGACACCTTTGTGCTTTATAAAGCATATTTCCATAAAAAAAAATGAATGTGAAATACCTTAACGTATAAGAAATCTGCATGTTGAGCTATATTTACGAATGATGTCCTTATACCGATGAGAAAATTTAGTAAATGTTTTGACTAGTTTGTGATATCGAAAACCCTGGTGTAATAATTTTTCAGTAATACATACATTTCTCTCGTTAAAATCTAAAAAAATGTTACATACACGAGCGAATCGTACAAGTTGAGATATATAAACACTATAAGATGGTGACAAGGGAACGTCAACATCTAAAAATGGATAATTAACGATAGGAAATGAAAAATCATCTCTTTTATCATGAATTTTAGTATTCAGCTTTCCGTTAGTGATATAGATATCAAGATCGAGGAAAGGACAGTGGTCATTGTTAGTATTAGACAGACCTATGACTATCCAGGATTTCCTCTTTGGTAAGTGTCGTGAAGTTATATGTTGAGTTTCCAAGTGAATTGTCAATACCTAATTCGTTTATCAAGCAGTTAATGTAGTGAGTTTTACACACAAAAACGATGTTTTTTAGGGCTTTATCTGCGGGGACAACAACATATTTGTCATAAGGTTAAGATAAGTGTTTTGCAACATTTGGGTCTTTAAAGATTGACGTAGCATGGGCATTGATAGACCCATTCAGTTTCCTAATTCTGATTTGTATCAACGACCTCACCGCCTTGATCCATTCGGAAAGAGTGTCTACGTCTTCCCTCTCGCGCTTAACCCATTGCCTGACATAATCCTCGACTGAATCCATCAAAGTTTTAAGGTTGTATTTCCAATTCATGGATTTAGGCTCACGATATTTCGGACCTTTCGATAACACATTTGGAAGAGAAGTGTTATTTACAATATTGAGGTCACCGATAAGAACGTGGCCAGCCGGATTCTATGTGAATTGGGAACTAGCACAAGTGCAATCGGGAGGTTTAGACTTGAAGTCGTCAATATTGAGATCATGCAAAACGTGTTTGTAATTGAAAAATCTAACTATCGACACATAGGAAGTGGATTCGGGGCGGTTGTAAACATTTATACAACCATGAAAACCTAAAACATCAATCGTCAGAACAAACATAAAATCAACTATATTCATAGATGTCAAGAAAACAATTCCGTCTACAATGAGAAGTGTAAAATATCAACATATCATCAAACAAGAAATTGATGAACGGCAGACGGTTATATTGCTAACAACTAAAACATATCAAGGATCAGTCCAAATATAAACCTATTCCTATCCATGGAAGCCAGGAAAAGTTTAACAGAAAGTTTCTGTGTAAAAGCAGACCGTACCTTGACCGATAATAGTTTACTTTTATAATTGTGACTTGGATAGAGAGTTGTCTCATTGGCAATTATACCACATCTTTCTATATCTATTGTATAATTTCAAACTATAGACAAACAGGACGTTGCTGTATGGCACGTATGTCAAATTCCTTACACGCAACAAAATAAAATTATAAACATCAAGCAACAGACCAAATATGAAATCATTCCATTTTTCTGGAGAACCTTCCCTGTGAATTTATGTTTAAAATCTAATAAACATTTGTCCACTCAAGCTGTTCTACCCTAGAACATCTCAGTATTTGAATAAATAGGACATTCGCACTTACAGCAATGTCCTGATTTATTATTAAAAATCACTGGCCAAACCTGAACTTAGTTACCAAAAAGGCATTATTTGTCTGAATGTTTCTTATTTAACATGCTCATGGTGAGGCCAGATTGGTAGTATGAAATCATTTATTATGTTCATAAAGTAAAAAGTCTAATATTAGTAATAGATCACTAATCGCTGCAATAAAAATTTAAGATTAATTTCTATTTCAGCGAGTAATAATTTACGAAACTCCAGTAGTAATCTTGATGGGATTGACCACTTTCTAAAATGTTATTTTACGCATGCATAGTATATTTTACAAATGTTAATGCACTTGATACGCAAAGAAATGTCAAACACAATGAATTATACTCTGGAATGAGAAACTTTAAACCGTAAATGAATTCTCTGCCATAAATTATCTTTGTGGTTCCCTTTTTTGTATATTTCCATAGCATGATTTATAGTTAGTTTTGTATGGTGTGTAATGTGGTCTATTATTTGTCTGTCTTTTTCTTTTGTAGCCATGTTTTTTTTCTGTTTATATAGATTATAACACACCAGCATTACCACTGTAGCCAGCAACAGTTAGTTTATAGTTAGTTACCGCATCACCAACAGCGAACGTTGAATATTTTGCGTAAGCCCGGTTACCATCAAAGTCGGACATATCTACTCTTAATTCGCTTTTTCCAGCTGCAGTCAATGTATGTATCCGTTGGTTACCCAATAAGATTTCCAGATAAGATTAATAGATTTTCTCGAAACATATTTAATGTATTACATGAAGTAAATTACTTGCCTTATTTTAGTATAGAGATAAGCATTTGTTTGCATGTTATTTGAATCAGATTGTTAGTTAAATAAATGCTTTGGATATTGCGTTATCAGATATTCAACAGTGCGTTATTGTCTTACCCACGACGAAAGCATTAAAGAACTAGCTATCATACATGCTGTTGTCTGCGTCAGCGTTGTCATAATTTAAGTTGAGTCTTTGATGGAAACATTTAAGACGTCAACAACGTTCTGTTTTACGGAACTTTAACATAAGCTTGTTACCCTTTTCGATTATCATGATTATCTGAAACTCGCTGATTAAAAGACTTGTTTTCACTAACATTAAGAAACAGTGATGGATCAAATTTCTCTCCGGCCATATTTCTCTTCAGTTATTATTTCGTAGTCTAAAACCAGTAAAGAACTTTGTAATTTGTCTTTTTATCTGTTTGTTAAACAAGTTACAGAAAAAGAACACAAACCTGGGATAACTTTTGAATGTTCGACTCGCATTTGTTGAAATTGAAATTGATAATTATTGCAATAGTCATCTACGATAGCCAAGGCTTACGATCCATCCCCTCTCCATCTTTGGCAAATTAGGCCAACATTTGTGATAACAATGTTGTGTCATCTATCGGTTAATTAAAGTCACGTCCATTCCGAAACGAACATATACGGTGACATTTTAACATTGGTGCAAGAATCATACACAGGAACTTCTATTAGTTGATTAAGAACATTTAAAGTGTCACTAAATATCGTTGTATGTTTTGTGGTGTAAAGACTTGTTGCACAATCAGCACGTGTCAATTGTTTCAGTATTTTTGTGATTTTACTTTTTTTTGTGATTTTACTTTTTACCTACATTTTCTACATTAAAACGTGTTTATGTTGTATGTGCTCTTTGGTTGTATGCAGCTAGATACGACTGCAACCAATGCAAATCATTATCTTGTGTCTCCGAAGTTCTTTCTTAATCAGCAAAGTGTAGAGAGGAGAGAATTGTATCGTAACCCTTGGCTAGCGAAGATGTACAATAGTAATCGAACGATGTTTTATTACATTAACCATGTCAATGAATGGTTTATAACATATTATTGATTATTCATATGAATTATCTGTATCAATAATTGTTGGCATTAATATGCTTGTAAATATTTACTCATAAATTAACAAATATTTATAAATATGTACTAAACTAATCATTGATATAAATGAAAAGGGAATACAAGCATAATAACTTTTTAAACGAATTCTTTTTTACTTGATTTAGTCAAATAAGCTAAATGTTCTAATATCTCTTTTTCGTACGTCCATAAAGCATTGATCGTAACTGAACAACAGATTAATTATTTTAAATCAATCCATTCGTTTCTACGTGAGACTGCTTTCTTTATTTTGAAAATCAATTATAGTAAGTCATACTTAGTATTTACAAATTTTAAACATATCTACCTAACCAAAACTCCGCCTCTAAATCTCCAAATCCAATTTTATAAGCTTCCCATCCTCTGTAAAAATCTGTCTGTCCGTTTAATCTTCTCTGAAACACCTGAAACAAACAATTATTATGAAAACAGTAGAATAGACTTTGAAAAAATATGTATCAGCTTTCCAGTACCATTATCTGTACCATTGTACCATGCTTACACAATCAAAATCAATGTCTTTAAATCTTTCATAATAAATTGTTTTAATCTATCAATTGAATAATCAATACAATTTGTGCCTTTCGATTCAATTTTTTTTTAGTATGAATTCAATACAGGAATACCATGTCATAGTGCTATCTTCCAGCATATTCTGGATACATATACAGGCTTCTTTCAAAAATTATGAGTAAAAATGAAGCAATCTTTGCGAATAGGTTATCATAGATATATAGATAATCTTCATAACCCTGATTGTACAGCAACATGTGTACTTTGATATGATTACATAACTTTAAGTTCATTTTATACAAATGTTATAAGCAACATTATTCTGGTATGTTTTTTCAAGTTTATTTGTAGCATCTGTTTTTGCAAGATGCAAAGTCAGTTTTGAATATTCACCATATCTCTGAGCCATACAAAATGATAGAATTATAGGCATGGTTTAACAGAGGTAAGTTTGTTTTAGTACTAGCAGATGAGACAGAAAAATATCTATTAAGTTCATTTGAAGCTTTTAAAGATTTATTAAATATATCTCTTTTGCATAATTGAACATGCCACTTGACTATCATATAACTCCAAGGTATTTATATTTGAAAACAGTTTCAATTCATTCATTCTTAAAAAAGAATGGTTCTTTTATGTGACGTCTACTTTTATCAAAAATTAAAACTTTATTTTTGTTTAAGATAACATTTGAGCACCAGTAATCACAATATGATTCCAATGCATTTAACCCCTTTTGAAGGCACTCAGCGGAATTTGACAATACAATGACATCATCTGCATTCATAAGTCAATGCGACTAGTGCAGAATTTTAAACTATCAGGACAGTTGTCAGACAGGTTTAAAGCAGACAAAATTGGCCGCTGTCCATGCAAAGCATGATAAGTTGCACATGATATATAGGCATTTTAATCATATTTAATGTATAAAAAAAATACCGATATTAAACGTTTCCGAATGTAATTTAAAAAATATTGAAGATTACAAACATTACGCACTGACAAATTTGCTCTTTCTCGTTAGCTCTACATTGTCAATGCAAATTTATTTCATCCTAAGTTAAGTAAAACAACTAATGTAAGTGCATTGTTAATGATAGGTCAGTAACGGATTTGAAAAATAGACTTTGCGCTAGGGGTGACGAAATCGACTTTGAAGCCGTCATATTCTTATTAAGTATTTTATCACAAAACAATTCTCGCTTTTTATCTTAGATCAAACATATGCAAATGCCATGTTTAACTACGACATGCCTTGAACCAAGGCTAAATTGAACTACGAATAGGTATAAAAACTGCATGACCGCTTTAGAAAATGACTCAAACCGGGGTCATCTTTCATAATTATATCAAACTCATATATTCTCATTGACACTGAATGTATAACACCAAGGTATCATCATCATTTAACTTAATATATATTTGGTATTAAATTGAATGAACTCTCAATAAAATTAATTACCGTCCATCCGCCATTGTCAGTTTCAAAGTCACAATAGACATCAAATCCTGGTTCTAAAGAATCAGGATATATCTTATAAACTCCGTTTCCTTTATGCAATTTGACATCTTTGCAATCAATTGGACGTTGATTAGGCTCTTCTGTTTTTTCTGGGAATAAAAGCAATAATTTCATTAAAATTGTTTTTTCCATTTTCGAAAAATATGAACTATCTACATGCATCACAGTTCATATTGATAAAAAAATGTGTATATACAAATGTTGAGTGTTAAAATTGTCATTACGGTCAATATTGTCGCAAAACGATCGTACCCTTCAGAAATGTTTAACAAGAACAATCTCGGGTATCAGAGTTCGGAATATCAAAGACACTTACAATATCTAGAATTTTTGGTAATTAATCCGAATGTAATTCAAGAAATTATCATTAACAAAGTCTATTATAACACATTTATTATCAGACCTATACTTATATGTTTTAGAGGACACAACTATTTATATGAAGTTTAAAAACATAATAAATAATTTTAACATTTGCATTATGCTCACATGCTTCTTTATCGTAGGTAGTAAAATTAACCAATTCAATGATAATACATTTCGTAACAACCCTATACTTATGTTTAGAGGACACAGCTATTTATATCTTATGTTATCAGCTGACGTTAAGTTGAAAAAGTAAAGCTGTTCATAACAACACAACTCATTACACATTACAGTTTTATAAACCAGAGTTTACATAGTAAATATGATTACTTTTGCATTACGACATGTTTCTATTTCATTGTGCAATTACTTGGTGCTTTTATGTCTAAAGGTAGTATATTTTTATAACTTTTAATTTATGGTTTTTTAAAACAAACTGTTTGTATCTACCTCGAAATTTCTTTTCATGATCCAGTAAAAATCTATATCTTCCAATGTGATTAAAAACATTCAATTACTATTCCAACTGCAAAATTCCGAATATACCTGAGAGGTTTTCAGAATTTTCTACTTTGTTGGTTTGTTTTTATTTGGTTTTTTTTTGGGGGGGGGGGGGGCTTTTTTTTCAATTCGTTGGTTTTGCTCTCTATTTCTATTTTCATATATATATAATGTGTGTGTTTCTTTTCGATGTAACGTTACGATCCGGTTTGGAAAGCCTATGGAAAATAATCTTGAAAATACCTCAATTCAAATGATTAATGGTTCTACATGGATTATAAAACGAAGGATAAGATATTGAAAGTGACAATAAGACAATCAGGTTTAAGTAGTTAAAAATTTACATGTACATGTATTAGCAAACAAAAAAATTGTCATGCATATTCTTTGTTCTAATTAATGTTTCCAATTTACATGAATTTTCCATTGGCTGTCCTAATTGCTTTCCTATCCATAGTAACACTATATATCTATATTATATTAAATTGATAATTTGTTATCAATTAAGAAAACGCATGAATATTTTTTCAATGTAAATCAAGCAAGCAAAAACCATCAATCATCTGAATGCTGAATGTACAGTTTGATAGGTATTTTATGAGACATGTTTAGGGTTAAGTTAATAAATATCCAAAGATGCAGAAATAACATGTGACAATTCTACACGGTAGTTTTTCTATTCTTATATTTACTCACTTTCTTCATTTTTAAACCATCATTATCAAATAAATATATAGATGGGCAATTGTCGGTCATACACACATACATACCAACATTTATACCGCATAGAATTCATGAAACTTTCATGATGATTAAAGAAATTTTGCATTTCTAAATGATTTGTTTTCTGTGCGTTCTGCACCTATTTGTTTTCTTTAACCGAACATATCGACAAAAAACTCTCGCATAGGCGACTTTAAATTGTGTATCCAATATTCTTCCCCAATCCTATAATTAGGATTAATTATAAATTTCTCAAAATTTTAATCAAATACTGATATGATGCACCTCATATTATGTTTATAAATTAAAATTATTGTAAGTATGATCATTCACATCCTATTATATTTATTTGATGAAATATTTATTTGTTTTATTATAATTTCATTGATTTTGCATTGGACGAACTGTGGGATTATCATTTATAATTAAAAATATAATTGTGTCCGAGGATTGATACGGGTATACTTGTGAATGATTGGTGTATGTGAATGAATTGTGACCTTTAATCGACACAACAAATGTTAAAATAATGCGTAAGGAGAAACATCTTGAAAATGAATGTACATGTCTTACCGTTTTTTTTCTGCTATCTTGCCGAACATTTCATTAATGTAACCAGTTATCTGATCTGTCAAGTTCCTTTCAAAATTAGCAATTTGTGGTTTCAAATTAACTTCCAGATCTTTTGTTTTTGTATCGAGTGAGTCACTTACAAATTGCATATATTGCACAGTATCTTCTATATTTTTGATTTTTTGCTTCAATAGTATCATTAAGAAACTGCTTAGAATTCACAGTTTCCTCTATAATTTTTATTTTTGTTTCAATTGTATCACTAACAAACTGCTTAGATTTCATAGTCTCCTCTATATTTCTCATTCTTACTACTAGTGCATCACTTACAAGCTGCTTAGATTTTACAGTTTCCTCTATAGTTTTCATTTTTGCTTCAATCGCATCCCTTACAAACTGCTTAATACGTTTGTCAGCTTTCGACATATCTAGGATGGCCACTAATGGAGCATTTTGATGATCAAGTAACCGAACTTCTACATCCTCAGTAGAGTTTGATGCGGTCGTTGATGCCAGCACAAACAATGAGAATCCAAAAATATAAATTTTAAACATTACTCCGTGGAGTTCCATCAAGTTTTGTAAGTATGTAAAGTACTTTGTGTTTGTTTCAAAGCTAAATTAAAACCAGCTGTTCTTTCTTACATAATGTTTACTTTGTCAGCGATAGATACTTGTGATAAACATGCAGTTTATATTTCTTTCTTACTTGTGTCGGAAGAATAAAGTGTTTATTAAAGTTTTTAGTAAAGTATCTATCATTGTCATTTAAGACTATTTATAATTTAATAATATTTGTATTCCTTCTCTCACAAAATGCTTGATGATGAATTAAACTGGATGCAAGTCAACAGAAATCAACCTAACGACAAAAACAACCAAAAGACATCATGTCATAGACTATGATATATGAGGTTATATATATATGTCATCAGTTCTTGCCTTCTTTCATCACAAAGACATAGAAATTTCAGTTACCATATTTTGGCTATATTTTTTTACTTTTTTCAATAGATGTATTGTCAAAATGGACACCTAAGGCACAGGAATTTGTACAGTTAATGTTATGAAGAACGTTAAAAAAAAACCTCAGTGCCAATCGTTTATTTGAAAATAATTGAGCAATTTTCTGAAATTTTCTCTGCGTGAAATTGTTTCTTATATAAACACATCATGTTTGATTAATCTTTATTTTGTGGTTATTGACATGTAAAAAGGGGCGACTAACTTAAACACATATTGAAAGTCCGCAGTACTGTTATGTAAAGTTTGTGAGTCAGTGACCGATTTTGTTGCACAATTGTGATCCATTTTATCAAAATGAAAATTTATCAATTTTTCATTTCAAATTCACTTCTTGTTCTCTCTTTGCCGCTTTAAGTGCATCACTTAAAAACTACTTAGATTGCACGGTATCTTCGATATTTTTCAAATTTGCTTCAATTGCTTCATTAGCATTAAGAATTCATAATTTTCTCTACTTTTTTCATTTGTGCTTCAATTCTATACCTTACACACTGCTTATCACGTTTGTTTGCTTTCGACATGTCAAGGGTCGCTACTAATTGAGCATTTTGATGATCAAGTAACCGAACCTCTACATCATCATTTATGTATTGTTGCAGCTAATGCCAGCGTAAACAATGTGAATCCATAACATAAACAATGTGAATCCATAACGTTAACAATGTGAATCCATAACGTAAACAATGTGAATCCATAACGTAAACAATGATAATCCATAACGTAAAGAATGTGAATCCATAACGTAAACAATATGAATCCATAACGTAAACAATGTGAATCCGTAACGTAAACTATGTGAATCCGTAACTTAAACAATGATAATCCACAACGTAAACAATGTGAATCCATAACTTAAACAATGTGAATCCATAACGTAAACAATGTGAATCCATAACTTTTCTTCTCAAATATTTTTATGAGTATGTCAAGTACCTTATTAAACAAATTTCAAAGCTTAATTAAAGCCAGCTGACTTTTATGATATATATTAAATTTCCCAGCGGTAGACACTTGTAATATGCATGCAGTTTATGGTTCATTATAACGTCTATATCATGGGTGGTCGGAAGAATAAAGTACCTATCAAAGTTTCAAGTAAAGTTTCTCTTTCTTCTTTCATGAATATTTGGAATGTATTGATATTCCCTACGTTTAATTTATGAAGAAATGACATAAGGGATATATGTCAAAGGGAAAACTACTCAAGGACAAAAATAACCAAAATACAGATCGTCAGGGACATCCTTATTATCCAAAGTCATATGCAACTGGAACCTAGCGTTTTTGCAACATAAAAACAAAGTTGTCAATTATCATCATAATTTCAACTTTTATTTTCAATTTTGCTAAATATTTTTTCATTTTTGGTTTATTACCTCTTCTTTATTCAATAAGTATTGAATTTAGAAATATTTTGGTCTCGAGCAACACTGAAAATACATTCACTGTCGAAATACACATCTGGTGCAATTAGATTGTTATTGTTAATCTTATTGAGATTAGTGTGTAAAATTAAATGTTATGTTACAATTTAATTACTTTTTTCACAGTAAATTATTAACACAACGTAAATTCATCGAAAGAAAATTAACATATATTGTATGGTAAAACAAACATACAACTAATAAGAATGCAAAGACTTCGACTATGCTTCCTTTAAAAATGATAATCACATTCACCTGCATTCACAATTTTCAGATATGTCTATCGTTTGTCGTTTCTTAAAAACATTTGCAGATGGTATACAATACTATACTGACAATTATAAGTAACTAAACTATATTCATACAGGAACTTTTTACGAAGAAAGACAAAATGTAGCGTTGTCCCTTTATTATACTTGGTGTTATATAGATGATGTCCCTCACTAAATGACTCGAACTATTTTAAACGCATCTACCTCATCGACCTTTATATGAAGGATATTTCATATACAATTAAATCTGCCTTATATCTTGACTTACATTTAGGAATTGACAACGAGGATCGGTTTAAAAAGAGACTTACGACAAAAGAGATAATTTTAGCTTTCCAACTGCTCAGTACATATATAAAATATCAAATCAAGAGTTCAAGTGGGGAAGTTGAGATCATCCCTTCTTACATTTAACGGACGCCTGAACAATTGGTTAACCTTTATGAAATATCTCTTTTGCAACTGACGACAGATATGTTCCAAGTCGTAACTAAAATCTGGTCCTCTTTCCCCAGAATCTGACCCTCCGAATTACACATATCATCGATTTCGTACTTACATGAACGACGCTTTAACACGACTGGCGTCATATGTTGTATTTTGTACTGTTGTTTTTCTCTTTTTTTTTTCAAACAGTTGTTTGTTTACTTGAGATTTATGAGTTAGAATGACCCTTGAGTATCCTTCACCTCTCTTATAAACTTGAATAATGTTATGAAAATGTACAACATTTGTCAATGTACTAAAATCATTACACATTGAATAACTGATTATTTTTGCTGTATTAACACAAGATTTATTATTGAATTTTCCGGATGAGTAGCCTACCTATGCTTAGTACAATAGTGCCAAAGAAGGATGAGAATATTTGTTTACGCATGATTACTGCGATGCTTTGCGCTGTGTGGAGTTTCCATCAGTTTTTATGGCGATAGATATGAACAATTAATGATATATAATTCATATCGATAAGTTTTGCGTTACCATCTCTATTTATTCTATTTCGTCGTTTAAGTGATCATTTGCATTAAATGAAAAGTTGAGAAAAACAATCAAAATTAATCCTGAATACAAGCGTTTAAGATTCAAGTACATAGTAAGATGGCCTCTTAAAAAATAAATTACTAATTAGCCATTACAGGAATGTGGAACCACGGGTTTTAATTTACATCTTGCGATAGTGCATTATTTACTAGGACAAAACCGAGTAAACCTCGTCTTATACATTGACAAAAACAGGTCCTTTCATTTTTACGTTGCCCGATTCTTTCGGTCCATGCAGACAAATACAATTATTTATTTAGTATTCTATACCGGATACTACGATCCTATCAAATCATAGCATATTGTCCTATCAAATCATCGCATAAATTGGTCGACAATAAATATAACCTTTCTATGTCCTTATGTAGTTCATACCTGATATTTCTTGGCAGAGGACTTTAAACACAGTTTTTCTATTTCACTGAGCCAATTCAATTTTTAGTTAAAAAACATTGGCGAAATACATTTACTTAGATAAACATTTATTAAATTTGTACTTTTCCGAACGTGTTGTTGTTCTTTGTGTACGATCCAATCAAATTATAGCATATATTGATGTACAAGAACTATAGTGACAACCATTCCTGCATACTTTAAAAACATTGAATTGGAAGAAGTTTAAGGCTTTTACTATTAACAAATTCTGGATTAAAAAATATTGCTGACGTGTAGCATGAATGTGAAGATGGTTCACATCTTAGTATAAAAAAGAAGATGTGGTATGATTGCCAGTGAGACAACTGTCCACAAGAGACCAAAATCACACAGACATAAACAGCTATAGGTCACCGTACGGCCTTCAACAATGAGCAAAGCCCATACCGCATAGTCAGCTATAAAAGGCCCCGATATGACAATGTAAAACAATTCAAACGAGAAGAAAACTGACGGCCTTACTTATATATAAAAAATGAACAAAAAACAAATATGTAACACATAAGCAAACGACAACCACTGAATTACAGACTCCTGATTTGGGACAGTCACATACACAAATAATGTGGCGGGGTTAAACATGTTAGCGGGATCCCAACCCTCCACCTAACCTGGGACAGTGGTATAACAGTACAACATAAGAACGAACTATACAAATCAGTTGAAAAAGGCTCATCAGATGGACAAAAATACAAGTGGACGTGGCTGGGTACTTGTACATCCCGACAAAAAAAGACATAATTGAACAGATATGAGATTACCCGCGATTAACTGACAGCCAGTTCAAAGCCACTAACAACTAAAAAAAAAATATGCATCTAAGACTAAACTACTTATCCGTACACATCCAACATCCAATGGATTTAGTGTAAAGACGTCATAAACAGTCAGAGAAAAACATGACCTTGTGCAATGCCATATTACAGGTATCGACAGAAAGTAGATCCATGAATGTGTATATGTATATAACAAACTAGTAATCATATGGTAATTAATCATAACTTTTTCTACCCTAACAAGGTGTATTTTCGATGAAACAGCAAACAAAATGACACATCAACAAAAAAGAGAATTGTGTCTGCAATGTATGTATATATATATATCTATTTATCGAGCTGTAAATCAACATGGAAAAAGGTTATGAATATCAAAGAGATGCTTGCAAAGATCCTGCATATCTACTTAAAAGAGAAGAATATAATTACAAACGCCATGGAATGATTCAAACATATATTTTATTATATAGCAATAATTTTTTGACATACTAATAAATGCCTTTACAGTCTCCTCAGCTTCATCGATGAAGACTTCATTGAATAATTGTTGTTTTTCCATTTATACCATTGAATGCCTTTGTCATTGCCCTTCTCTCCTTCCATATATACTCCATTCAGGTTGGAATGTGCACAACTCTTATACCACCAAGCGCCTTCTCTTTGTATTCCGCAATTACCGCTGGTTTTTTCATCGTTGTCCATGTCTTTGGTAGTAAATGCTTGACCATTATGGTATACCAGGCTATCTCCTGTTATAAATGTAAGAATCAGACATTCGACAAATTTCTTTTAAAACTTTTTACTTACCTGCAAAACTCTAAATCTTAAACAGTAAAATTAAATCAAGCACTGAATAAAATTTAAAAAAAGTTTTTTTCTCAATATTTTTTTCACAATCATCTATTTTGCTTATTGGACCTAAACAATGTGAAATTCAAGATATGTGTTCTTTATTTACAAATCCTCATTAAATCATTTTGTAAAAAGCCTTAATTTACTGTTTTGGTTTATATTGAATGTACTTCATTTCAGATGAGAGCCAACAGCATTATTTTTAGAATGAGTAGATGTAGTATGATTGTCAGTGCTATCTACCAGAGTATAAAGAATGTTGATTTAGGCAAATATAATATAAGTCATCGTTTGGCTTTCAATAATGACCAAAATCAATACGGTATAGTTTGCTATAAAAAACAAAAAGGCGAAACAGTTCAAACTGTCGTTAAACTACGAAGATACTATCCGTCCAGTACGTTCAGAAGAGAATGATAAGGCTTTAACACTCATATGCAAAGTTAACCTAAGATGGTTTTGTGTTTATGATTAGGCTCATTAGAAAATATTTTTTTCAAACTGTAATGCATTTGCTCCTTAAACTTTCTTCCCGATAACTCCAGGTAACAAGCATAGAGGATACTAAAGAAAGACGTCAGTGGTCTGTGTAAATATTACTTACAAAACAACAAACATGAAATTATCTAAAAAAAATATTATTTATCTTAATGTTCATTGCTTTACGAAAGGCCAGATTAGTAGTATGAAACTATCATATTTATTCCGAAAGCAAAAAGACCAAATCTGACATGTTGAAATGGCTGCAATATACCACTACGATCAATTTGTACTTCAACGACTTACAATTTGAAAAGCTCCTGAAGAAACTATCATAGAAGTGGCAACTATCAAAATGTTCCATAACGCATGTATATATTAAAAACTTTGCTGCATTTAGTTCATATTTAAAAAAAACTGTCTCTTCAGTTTAGCACATGTCCAAAATATATGTTGTCCGTTACTAGAAACCGTTATCGAATTCTTTCAATAAGGTGGTTTTCATTGGTGTTCCAGGTAATCCATTTTGAAGTGTTGTTTTGTTGTAATTACTTTTCTTTTAGTATTGTAATATAACTCACCAGCATTCCCACTGTAGTCAGCAACATTTAATTTATAGTTCGAAGAAGAATCACCGACAGAAAATGTAACATATCTGGCATAAGCCTTGTTACCATTAAAATCGGAAATGTCAACTCTTAATTCGTACTTTCCGTGCTTAGTCAATGTATGTATATTTTGGTTACCTACAACAAAATATCGAATGATAAATATAGAATTGATAGCAACAAATGTGATTGATATCTGTTGAATTTAAAAGTTAGAAACATTACATCAAAGTTAGGTTTGTTTCATTTATTTTAGGGGAATATTTTAATTTCAAATGATCTTGAACCTTCTTCTTATTTTGGTCTGTTCCTAACGCAACTGATACACTTTTTTTTATTGAAGCGCTGATCTTGAAAAGAGAATAATAATAGTTATCACAGGTATCAGGATTATATTTTAATACGCCTGACACGCGTTTCGTCTAACTAGAGAATTTTAGGTTTTTGACGTACTCAAACGTAATATACCTTGTAGCTGTCGTTTGTTTATGTAATTTATACGTGTTTCTCGTTTCTATCTTTATATAGATTAGACCGTTGTTTGAATGGTTTACACTAGTAATTTTGGGGTCCTTTATTGCTTGTTTTCGGTGTGAGCCAAGGCTCTGTGTTGAAGTCCGTACATTGACCTATAATGGTTTACTTCTTTAAATTGTTATTTGGATGGAGAGTTGTCTCATTGGCACTCACACCACATCTTCCTATATCTACTTGATATTTTAAAAAACAATGTTTATTGTTATCTAACATTGACCATTTAACTTGTAAATAAAACAAACGAATTTTTACGAACGTTATACACCTTAACTTTGTCGTTGTAAAATTGTGTTTGTCACCCTTTCTCTATTTTATTTTAAAAAGGACAAGGTTGATCAATAAGTTCAGTAATTTAGGTAAATATATATATGTAGATTTACTATTTTGTTAAAATATTTAGGCATATTAAAATACACGGATTGTTTGATTTTCAGATCATTTTTGAGGTTATATCAATTGATTGCTTTTGTTAATATTTGTAAGAGAATACCAAACATGTTTTTTGTCTCATTGATAATTCAGATTTTCTTATTTTAACATGAATAATCTGTTTCGTGTATGCCATAATCTATTAAGAAAAGCAGTTTGAATTTTTACCTTGGACATTTCATTATGGCAAGTGAAAACAAATATGTCGCGGTGTGAATTTTCCATGTTTAGAATTCCTTAAAGGATGCAGATTCAAGAGTATCAACAGGGGGGTTAAGGGATTGAAGGTATCATTGTGTTACTATAACCATTCGAAGCATCGATGAGGAAATATTCTTACTCTGAAAAAAAAAGGAACGCTGCCGCGGGAAGAGAAAAGGTCATCAATTGTTATAAATTCGAGTGTATGCTTAAAGGAGGTCCCAAAGTAAAGACTTACCTAGCTCTGAAATTACCTTTATTAGTCTCTGATAAATGTATTTGAATTTCTTTCAATAAAAAGAAAACATGTGATAGTATTTTCAAATCAAGAGTAATACATCAATAGCAATTTTCATAATTTAAAGTATTTAAAATAACTTTATGAAAGATTCATCCAATTGTAAATACATTTCTATCGTTTCCTTCAGCGATTGTTCAATTTCTGTTGTTTTAATTCGGGAAGCTTTCAGACTACATAATGTATATCTAGCTAATAATAATTCAGAATACAGCAAATTTGGATATATAGTAAAAGCGTGATTCCTAAGTGGTAGAAATGAAACAGGGGTGGATCCAGACATTTCAATAAGAGTGGTTCCAGAAAAAAAAAAACAATTGTTGTTGTTCTTTTCCGTAATATTCACGCATTTTTGTTCTTATATTTCGAAAAAAGTTAGGATCCAATCACAGACCTCCATTCCCTGGTACAGCCACTTAGTAAATTATTTGTAACTTTTTATCAGTGCATGTAAATAAAAAAACTCATCATAGATACTTGGACTAAATTTAGTATATACCCCAGACGCGCGTTTCGTCTACAAAAGACTCATCAGTGACGCTCGAATCCCAAAATGTTAAAAAGGCGAAATAAAGTACGAAGTTGAAGAGCATTGAGGACCAACATTCCTAAAGGTTTTGCCAAATACAGGTAATCTATGCCTGAGGTAAAACATCCTTAGTATTTCAAAAATTCCAAGATTTGTAAACAGTAAATTTATAAAATATAACCATATCAATGACAATTCATGTCAGCACAAAAAGTGCTGACTACTGGGCTTATGATACCCTCTTGGGAAAAAATCTCCACCAGCAGTGGCATTGACCAAGTCGTTGTAAACAAACTCATCATAGATACCAGGACTAAATTTAGTATATACGCCAGACGCGCGTTTCGTCTACAAAAGACTCATCAGTGACGCTCTAATTAAAAAAAAGTTAAAAAGACCAAATAAAGTACGAATTTGGAGAGCATTGAGAACCAAAATTCCTGAAAGTGTTGCCAAATACAGCTAAGGTAATCTATGCCTGAGGTAGTAAATGTTAAGCTTGTATGGTCCTCAAACAAACTACCGAGTATTACCACTGATATTTTACTTTTTTTTGATCAACTGAAATTGATGTGCAGAATTCAATAAGTGATGACCTTGACCTTTGACATTTTTTGTTTGATTTTAAGTTAATTTTCTTTTCCGAGTCATTTAAAAAAAAAATTATTATTGTTCGATATCTCTTTTTAACCTCAATGAATCCAATAATTATTGTGTTTCAAGTCATAAAATCACGAGACAAACGTTTAAGTTGTTAAACTTGTTTTTTCCGAATTAAATGTGATGCACAGAAATGTTTTGGTAGTGACGACCTAAAACTTGCCACAAGTTACCAATTACCTGACTAAAACGGACAAATAAAATGGAACTGAAAAGTCTTAAACATGTTAAATGATTGAGTGAAAAAAAAAGTTAGATTTTTCAGTTTTTACAGTCCAATTTTTATATTTCAGTCCTTGCTGTAATGTGTATGAGTTCATAAGTCTCACTCACCGACACGAATTGGAATAAAAAAATGAAATTGTCTCGTCCAATCCTAATTTACCGCAAGGACTGTTATTTGAAAATAGATTGAAATGGTTTTTGTATGAACGATATAAAATCAAATCTTACATGGCCTTATTGTCAACCTGTCAACCTGATCCTTTATTACCGTCTTAAGTTAAACCTATGTATTGTCTGGTATAGTGAGGTTGAAAGATTCTCTCAGTCCAGAGAAGACGGAAGACAGATAAAAAGGAATGGAAAATATTGACTTTCAAATATCAAAATGATTCAAGGTTTGTGGTAAATTATTTTTTCTTGTAATTTTTTTATTATTTAACTTTTGTACACATTTTACATATCTCGTTTATCTGAATAAATGTCCATATGTTTTTTATAAGGAAGCAACACGTTTAATTTTAAGGTCCAGAAATATCTTTAATTATAATTAACAGCCCTCAACCCGAAAATCGAATGGTCAGTGTCTGATAAATGAATATTATTATAACTATCCGACTAAAATCTGAAATGCTAAAACCGGCAAACGGCAAACAAACAACAATTTATATTATATCTTTATGTATTGTATAAGACCGTATAATTGTTAGCCTAATTTCTTTGCGTTACCGTACGTAAGTTTCATATCAAACTTAAAGTTCTCTTATCAGACTCTTCAATGACGGTCAGATCAATATAGTTATAAAGCCAAAAAAGTAAACAGTTAAAGAGCATTGAGGACCAAAATCCCAACAGGTTTTGCAAAATACGGCTAAGATAAATAGTTATCAAAGGTACCAATATTATAATTTAGTACGATAGACGCGCGTTTCGTCTACATAAGACTCATCAGTGACGCTCAAATCAACTATTTATAAACCAAACAAGTACAAAGTTGAAATTCATTGAGGATCCAAAATTCCAGAGAAATTGTGCCAAATACGGCTAAGGGATCCTATGCCTTGGATAAGAAAATTCTTTGTTTTCGAAAAATTCAAAGTTTGGTAAACAGGAAATTTATAAAAATGACCACATTATTGATATTCATGTCAACACCGAAGTGTTGACTACTGGGCTTGTGTTACCCTCGCGGACGAAACGTCCATCAGCAGTGGCATCGACCCAGTAGTGTAAACAGTTATCAAAGATACCAGGATCATAATTTAGTACCCCAGACGCGCGTTTCGTCTACATAAGACTCATCAGTGACGCTCATATCAAAATATTTATAAAGCCAAACAATTACAAAGTTCAAGAGCATTGAGGATAGAAAATTCCATAAAAATTGTGCCAAATATGGGTAAGGTCTCCTATGCCTGGGATAAAATAAATCCTTAGTTTTTCGAAAAATATCAAAGTTTTGTAAACAGGAAATTTATAGAAATGACCACATTATTGATATTCATGTCAACACCGAAGTGTTGAATACTGGGCTGGTGATACCATCGGGGTCGAAACGTCCACCAGCAGTGACATCGACCAAGTAGTGTAAATAGTTATCACAGGTACCAGAATTTTAATTTAGTACGTCAGACGCGCGTTTCGTCTACATAAGACTCATCAGTGACGCTCATATCAAAATTTGTATAAAAACTACGGCTAAGGTTTCCTATGCCTGGGATAAGAAAATCCTAAGTTTTTCGAAAAATTCAAAGTAATAAGCCTATATATAGGAAGATGTGGTGTGAGTGACAATGAGACAACTCTCCATCCAAATAACAATTTAAAAAAAGTAAACCATTATAGGTCAATGAACGGCCTAGTCTTAGTTGACTTATTTCTTATATGTTAACAAGAAACGAAAAATGCATGGACAAACAGTAAATACGACAATCAATTGGTAGAAAATTATTGGTGTCAAATGTGTGTATTGGATGATCTGAAAGTGCTCAATCTTCCCATCACAATGAACAGTAGTGTAAAAGCATAATACAAGCACACATCTCTTGATGTCGAAACTTTGCTAAAAATTTACATGTCGAACACGATGATTTTTTATGACATTTTTCTTTTATTCATTTCACATATAATAGAGATTTTAAGAGCAATTATTATGTTCATTTATCCTTATATTTGTATTTACTGGTATTGGCTTGGTATTAATTTTCAGAAATTTCTATTTGAGATATTCCTTTAGAGGTATTCATTTACTTCAATTCTCTACAAAATCGCCGACGTACTCTAGTAGAGTGTCTTTATAAGCATTTTATAGATGAAGTTTTAGTAAAATTATTACGAATACAATATGCTCTACTGTTAAAGATTTGGTGATTCACCTTTGTAAAATGAAAAATTACAAAAAGGTCGAAAATTGAAAACAAAAGTCGAGCTCCGACGTAAGAGCAGACAACAGCCGAATGCCACCAATGGGTTCTCAACGCAGTGAGAAAAACCCGCTCCCGGAGGTTGGCCGCACATGGCCCCTAAATATAATGTGTACTAGTTCAGTAAAAATTAAACTAAACTGCAAAACATATAAATGATCTAAAATTTTAAAAAAAAGAAGACTTACAAAACCAACACTACCGCATTCACAATATATATATATATATCTATATATATATATATATATATAAACGCTTAAAAATATATGTACTATTTAACAAATACCATGTGAGAACTGGTACTGTTTGTTCCGGATGAGGTACATGTAAGTGTAGATCTTCTGTGTTGACAGGAGTTATTATTGATATGGTCATCATTATAAATCAACTGTTTACAAAACTCTAAATGTTGAAATACACAGGCCTTCCTACCTCATGAATAGATTCCAAAACAGTGGTTGATCTCCGGTATATCGAGTTAAACACGTCTCGATCACAGGCTATGTTACTGACCATTATACAGAATTTATTCCGATTTTATTTTTTTTTCATCCTGATAGGCGAACTTTTTTTCTCTTTAATCAGAGAAATATGTGTCTCTGCTAACATTAATAAACAGTTAAAGGTTAAATTTCTTTATTAATAAATAACTTTGTCAAACCTTATTTTTAAATTAGAACTATTAATAGCTTGTCATGATTTCCCTATTCAAAATTAAAAGTTCTCAATCGTCTTGTATGACTTAAATCCCCCTGACCCTCCATGATTGTTATAGAACCATGACTTGACATGGTTGATATCATAAGTTTTAATCTGCATGACAGTAAAACATATTTCATATTTTGTAAGCTGTATATTCAACATTATTTAGAACATGGTACCCGGTATCCTTATGTCGAAATTGTAAAATAATAAGTCATATTTAGTTTTTAAAATCAAAAACATATCTACCTAACCAAAATTCGGCCTCCAAATCTCCAAATCCATTTACATACGAATTCCATCCTCTGTAAAAATCTGTTTTCCCGTTTAATCTTCTCTGAAACACCTAACAATACACAGCATAAGGAACACAGTTATATCATTTTTTCATATAATGTATAGATGATTCTAAACAAAAAAAGAAAATATGCGTGTATCGAGATTGTTGGTAAGACAAGGCATAATTTGTTTTGGAGGAAAGGTTATTTTTACAGTTTCTAGAAAATAAATTTCAAATATATAACAAACATTTATAATTGTTATCAAATGGAACATAACACATGTTTGAGTGATTCTATTAAACTCTTGAACGTTCCATTAAGTAGCAACATTCCAGCAGCATCTGCATACAGGGTATATAACTCCCAATTGATATGATATTACCGTGCTTGCATTTCCTATCATGCTTTTCTTGATAGAGGGTTGCTGCTCACGAGGAAGCTATTTAACCAAGACTTCCAAATGGTGAAGTTGAAATCATCCCTTCGTAAATTTTACTGATGTCATCACGATTTAGTTGACCGTTATGGAAAAACCGTTTCACAAATGATATCGGATTTGTTCTTTACGTTATTATTACAATCCCCTTCCCCTTCATGAATGTGACCTGCCGAATTAGACTTTTTACCGGATTTGTTATAACATAAACAGCACGACGGGTGCTATATATGGAGCCTACCCTTCCGGAGCACCTGAGATCATCCTTAGTTTTTGGTTGGGTTCGTGTTGCTTATTCTTTAGTTTTCTATGTTGTGTCATGTGTTCTATTGTTTGTCTATTTGTCTTCTTTCATTTTTAGCAAGGCGTTGTCAGTTTATTTTCGATTGATGAGTTTGACTGTCCCTGTGGTATCTTTCGTACCTCATTTTAATTGCTACTGCGCATATTCACTGACTTAATTGTCAAAATATTACAGTTTGTTTTCTTGATATGAGTTTGATCCTTTTGTTGTAGGGATGAGCAACTTTTTTTTGTATATTTTTGCATAATCTACAGCATTCATAATTTCGCTTGTTAATGGCGAGATAAACATGTATCAAAATTCTAAATCTGATGCATTAACGACAGTGATTTTAATCGCATCTGAATAGCATTTATATACTAGAATTTAACTAGCAACATATATTTTATCTGATTTTGTACCTTATCTTTATAAGGAAGCTAGCAATAGTGACATAATCTAGCCATTAATGCCTACCACATATAGCTTGGCTAGTTATCCCTCTACAGGGATATATACTTGTATTTATAACTTGTCTAGGCGTGATTTTAAGCAGTTAGTTGAATGAACGCCCACCAAAACTAGATTTCATATTCATATCACATTAATCTTTTATCGATCTGCTAGTGTGGATCACCACTGAATCTATTATATTTTTTGTGTTAACTTAATTTAACTCGCAATAAAATTAATTACCGTCCATCCGGTGTTGTCAATATCAAAGTCACAGTAGACGTCAAATCCAATGACTGAATGTTCAGGATATATCTTGTAGATTCCGTTTCCTTTCTTTGTTTTGACATCACCGCAATCAATCGGACGTTGTTTTGATTCTTTCGTTTTTTCTGGAAATGAAACAATTTTTGTATTACATTTCGTTTTCCTCTTTTGATTGATATTAACTATATATATATTTACCCCTAACATATAAATATGCAAAGCGAAAATATGTCATGTCATTACTGTCAATGTATATACGCGTAACTCTGTGACAATTTTAAACCAGGAAATCTTAAATAAATTTTCGGAATTGCGGCAACTTTTACGTTAATTTTGTCGTACAATCAATCTATTTAGATAAGCACTTTCTAATCATTTGTGTTTCTGTATCTGTTTTAGGCAAGTGAAAGATGTACGTTCGACAACATGTTCATCTCTACAACTCTCCTCATTGCTGATGTTGTTAATTGTTATGTCATAAATTAGATCATTTGGTTTATACCTTTGAATTGTTTATCGTGTTACTAGCGCTGTAATGCTGACAAGACATGATGCATGTTTAAAGACAGAAAACTCCAAATCAATTTCAAAAAGGGGAGTTCCATAAAACCTGCCAATTTCAAATGCTTTCAATTGACGGAATAAGTTAAAAACAACTGTCATATTCCTAAATTGGTAAAGGCAATCTCCGAAAAAAATCCATTATGGTTAAACGCGGGTTTATTTGTATGAGATTTATATTGACAACTTAGGTGACAAAGAATTCTTTCTGTTCTTTCACGTCAATTAGACTCTTGGGATAGTTATTTCATTTGCATTAAATCACTTTCCTCTTATTAAGCAACCAAGTATTGATCTAAGGGTGGTCGCAGTTATTCAAAGTTAGTTTAAACCAATTTACAGTTGATAAATTAAACCATGTTCTCCTATGCTTAAAATTTCATTCAGTATAGATCCAACGGATTACGAATAAACACTCCTTAAAAAAAATGTGAAGTTGACAAAGAGAAATTGTATTTCGTGATAAAGTTCAGATCTCTGCAACTGTTACTTTAGATAGTACGGTGACCAAGTATGGAAAAGTCGCTTATTTAAGGAGTTTAATCTTCATTCGGACTATATGGCTACAAATCACAGTATAAGTAGTTCAAAGGTTAAACTGTACATTTTGACTTGTCGTCAAAAAATCGTACGGTGCAATTTTTGTAAAATGTGCTTTTAAGTAAGTTAATTTACTTGAAAGAAAAATCGACTTTGAAAAGTTTTGAGGTTCACATGGTAAAAGAACATCCGTGGTATGGTTTCTGTTATTATATACATTGTTGTAACACCTTATTTTAACGATTTCAAACAAAGTTTAGCAAAATTAATCCGTTATTACAGAGTTTTTGTAAAAGTTTGACACTACAAATATTGGGCATTTACTAGAGTACGTTTCAACTCAATTTCATCATTTGTTTTTACGCAAAATGTAAAATTATCAACATTTATATGATATTTCATACCTTTAATAATCAATAATATCAAATTCATTTATCTCAGAAGCATTATTTCAGCAATTCAAGCCAGGCACAAGTCCTAACACTAATATTAGGGAGCTATTCGAAGCCCATATACAGCCTCTTATAGATACATATAAGCCATTTGATTGTGTTGTATCACTTATATTCGAATACTGAAATGTGTTCCTTGAAGCAGTAAACAGTTTGCTGTCAAATGTTAAGCAACAGTAGTATATCGATGTTCAAAACTCAAAAATCGATAGAAAAAAAACAATTCCGGGTCACAAACCGAGGGAAACGCATTAAATATAAGAGAATGACGACACAACAATAAAATGTAACACACACAGAAACGAACTAAGCATTAGAGAAAATCCGATGAGAATAACAAATAAAACAAGAGGGTAACTGGACACTTGTTTGAGATCGTCATTTCAAATGTTACCGTATTTTTTTGTAACGAACCGTACCAATTACTGAAGGTGTATGCCAGTTTAAATACTCGATATGCTTCAACTTTCTGAGAATATTGAGCACCTTTTATAGATGCTGACTTTGCTATTAGACAGACTCCTAGACATTTCAACGGTATATGGACCGACATGGCAACAAAACAGACCGTTATAATAGCCTCTAGGGGATCCGGTGGCGATGTATAGGCATAACAAATCAAAGGTCTGCGCTTGTTAGATGGACCCTTACTAGACATCTCCTAAATCCCTTAGTCGTCTAATGCTGGAAAGATGCAAATTCACACGAGGAAACAAAAACAACAGCAATGAAAGGAGATGCAGATAGATATAGGACGATGTGGTATGAGTGCCAATGAGGCAACTCTCTATCCATGTAACAATTTATAAAAGTAAAGCATTATAGGTCAAGGTATGGCCGTTAACACGGAGCCTTGGCTCACACCGAACAGCAAGTTACAAAGGCCCACAAAAATTACTAGTATAAAACCATTCAAACGGGAAGACCAATTGCTTATCTATATACAAACGAGAAACGAGAAACACTCATGAACCACATAAACAGACGACAACCACTGAACATCAGATTCCTGACTTAGGACAGGTGCAAATAGTTGCAGCGGGATTTAACGTTTTAATGTTACTAAACTTTCTCCCTTTTCGGAAGAACATGTTATTACCATTTTAAACCATCTGAATGAACCATGACTGATCCCTTTGAAGTGGTGTCTCATCCTCCATGTCGTATCAATATCTCTTAGAGTTTTTGCTCACCTTCTCGACCTTCTTTTGTACCATCACTCAAACTTACCTCAGAGATGGTATAAGCACTTGGTTCAATGTATTGATGTAAAGGAAAGTAAAACATTCGGTGACCTTGCAGCTGACAATCACAAAAATATGTCCCAATACTTTTCTATAGCGCACACAGTAGCAGATGTTTTAGACCGCTACGAAATGAACAACTCTATAAAGTCTGCTGAAAATAAACTACGAATAAAGACTTCAGCTTCCACCAAAGTGTATCAGATTACTAGTATTTAAGGGAGAAGCATTCCTGATTGGAAGAAGATTCTTTCTGTTAAAGAACACTAGCAGGCTCTTCTTAATTTCTTTGGTATTTTTATTCGTCAAAACTTTGACAAATCCCTTATGATTCTATTTGATTGTGAGCTTTACTTAGCCGGAACGTTTGTAAGTCCCGAAATTGTCAAAGTTATTTAAATCAACACTGTTAATGACTGTCGAAACTTGTTTAGCCCCCACGAGGAGGACGATTCGCGTATGATACTCAATGGCTTAAACTTTGACAAGAAGTTTAAGGAATGGGAAAGAGCGGAAGATTCTTTCTGTTAAAGAACACTAGCAGGCTCTTCTTAATTTCTTTGGTATTTTTATTCGTCAAAACTTTGACAAATCCCTTATGATTCTATTTGATTGTGAGCTTTACTTAGCCGGAACGTTTGTAAGCCCCGAAATTGTCAAAGTTATTTAAATCAACACTGTTAATGACTGTCGAAACTTGTTTAGCCCCCACGAGGAGGACGATTCGCGTATGATACTCAATGGCTTAAACTTTGACAAGAAGTTTAAGGAATGGGAAAGAGCGGAAGAACAATCATACGAACGAATGTGTTTTGTGCGTTCACTACTACAAACATATGACAAATACAAACGAGCTATGGGCGCAGATGGGGAACATAAGCAGAGTAAAGGGTGGGGGAATATTTTTTCTCATATTCCAACTAAGTGACTTTCCCCAACACTTTGTAAATTATTGCCTCCTGTACATGCACTTACCGGATGCCACACAGCTTCGTCTCTGTTTTGAGTAGGTAAACAAACTGTCTACAAGACGTTGAAGAACACGCACGACTATTTCAGTTGTTTGCAGAGCTGCGTTAATATTGACAGAGATGAAGTCTTTGTTTGGGCTTGAAAGTTAATTTGAAAGCTTTATTATCAGAAAAATCTCTTTAAATCATTCCGTCATGCTATTTATACAATGCTTCGCTCCTGTAAAGGATTAGAATAATGTAGAAATAATTTCCAAATATGTTACTTGACAGACGAACCAGAGCATACTACAGCTTAATTTTGTTGTGTGGATCTCTTTGATTGGATTTTTAAATTGTAACTTTTCGAGGTATGGAGTGGTTTTTAGTTGAATGAACTACATTAATGAGCTTTTGCAAAATACGCCTTCATGATAGTAGGCTTCAGGTAAAAATAATATTTATTATCTATTGCTGATGTTGAATATCAGCCATCAAGGTAACAACTGTAACTTTATTAGAATATGCGATGATCTTTTATAATAAAACAAGTGTTTGAAAAACGCCAATTTTCAGAATAAATCAACGTCCTTATTTCTTTATTTTTACATTTTCGTGATAATTCATTGCTAATTGAGTTGAAAAAAATGTCTGAAATTTAACCTAAATTGTTGTAGAAATCTTCAAATTTTGAAAATATGGAGAGAAAAAAAATAATAACAGCATTTGATACTTGACCTTATTTTATGCAAAACTGTTACCACACTTCCTTTTGACGACATTGATATTTCAAAAGTACTCATTTTACCGAATCCAATGATATATAATATAGCCATATAGTATGTTTGACGATTAAATCTACAAAATATTGTGTCTGGTCACCGTACTAAGACTTATAAGTCAATTCAGAGACCTTAAACACTTCTACCTAGGAGTCTACTCCCGTATTCGGAAAAAGAAGAAGAGATTGGCAACTCCATTTTATGATCTTTTAATTTTAACAAATATGCTCATTTTCAAGATAATAACTTATAGATGCATTGTATCACGTGTTTGGTCAATCTCTTTTTAGTTTTATCACAAGTCAAGATATGTTTGACAGAATGTCCCATCTGTTTCAAAAAGAAAGATTCTTAATTGCATTAAATTTACAGTATAAACTCCGGGAGAACTTGGTCTTTAAGATTTGAGAGTTTAATTTGATTTCCCCTACCCCAACAATAAATTGCTTATGTGAATAGCTTTGAATATTTGGTCATTATCTTACTTGGTAAGCCTTATACACAATATGCCTGAAAATGCCTTCAACATAGCTTTTGGAAAGATTCATGGTTACACGTGGATAAATATTCCTATTGAAATATTCGAAAATGGACAAGATACTTGCCTGTACGCAGTCAGGAGTATGACAGCAGTTATAAATACGTTTGGTGTGTTTGGGCTTTTAGATTTTGCCATTTGATTAGTGACTTTCCCTTTTGAATTTTCCACGGAGTTCAGTATATTTGTGATTATACTTTATAATAAGTTCTAAACTATTTGGGATTTGTATATGTACTTTGAAATGACATGAACATTTGTAATAGACGCTGAAGTGTATATATGTATTCCCTTCTTGTCCTATATCGTTAATCTGAAAATGATGAAACATATATTTACTATTGCGTGATTTGTACTTTTGCATGGGACTGACTTCCTAGAAATGACAATAATTATATCTACTTTTTAATCTTACATTTCTTCTCTTTTCCCTTTGTAAATATGAAAAGTTATTTCTTAATGATATTTTAGATAAAGCAGTCTTATTTAATAGAATGTTTCCTTTGGCGGCGATAGAAACTTATGATATGCATGCAGTTTATGTTTCATTCTTACTTTTGACTTACAGATCAGAAGAATACAGTGTTTATCAAAGTTTTGAGTTATTTTGATATTTCATCAAAACGTGGAATTAAATGATATTCCTACCCGTCTTTTAATTTAAGAATTAAAAGAGATGTGAGGCAAATATCCAAGGAAACACATAAAAAAAAACATCGTTAATTCAGACACAACTAGAGGAAGTATTTTACATATTCTTTTGTCTAAAGTAGTATGTGCATTTTTTGTAATTAGTACCTGCATTTTTTCGACATGACGAAAAAGTTGTCAATCATCATCTGAATTTGTATCTGCTTAATTTAAGTTCTTTTGATTTATACAGTCTTAATCGTTTGATAAAATTTGTTTTTTTCAAATATTTTGGACTCGTGTACCACTGGAGACAGTCATTGTCGAATGCGCATCCAAAGCTTTATATTTGGTACCATTAATGTTAATGAGATGAGTTTTTCAACAAAATAGAATTGAGTAAAAAAAAAATCGAAATATTTGAGCTATTTTTAGAAATGTTCTGAAAAGAATACTTATCATAATTCACTTAAGCATAGTGTATTAACCGTTATTGTATCCACCTACAATATGAAACAGTAGAACAATGCATGTTTATATCAAAACAGCTTAATGTCAAAACACAATGGTCATTGAAAGGCAGTACTGAAACTAAATGCTGAATAAAACATGTAAAACAAATCTTGTAATATTTTGTAACTCCGAAACATATAAATGAACTTAACTTGAAATAATATATTAGACTAACAGAGACCACAGGCTAATGACTAGAGACAAAGAGGCGGGGTTAAACATGTTTTGTCAGATTCCATCCCTATCCCTATACCCTCTATCTAATATAGAATAAACAAACACACAGCAATATGCACATTTATACATTTTTTACTCAGAGGTGAATGACGACATGTCTGTGCTTTGTATAGAATATTATCGTAATAGACCGTATTTGAAATACCTGAACGGAAAAGATGTATGCATGTTAATCTATATTATTTCTAGTATATATATATATATATATATATACGAATTATTTCCTTGTACCGATGACAAATTTTGGTGATTTTTTTACTACATTTTTTGTAGTTTTTAGTGTGATTTTTTTTCAGTTAAACAGAGAATTCTTGTGTTAAAATCAATTACGTTAGTACATTCAAGACATATTGAACAAGTTGAGATATACACACATCATATGATGGTGACATTTGTGTTTTTCTAGAAATCAGTATTCACAGCTTTCGTATATATTTTGAAGCGAAACGGCGGTTTGAAGTTTATGTAAAGGAATAGTGAACATTCATTTCCTTAAAAAAAATAGAATGCTTTAAGGACAACACCTCGTCAATAAATTCATATTTCTTACCTTTTTCTTCTTCTGTCTTGTTGACTTTGTTATCAATGTAATTAGTTAACTGATCAGTCAAGTTTCGTTCAAAATTAGCAATTTGTGATCTCAAATTCATTTCCTGCTCTGTCATTATCGCTTTTAGTGCATCACTAACAAACTTCTTAGATTTTATAGTCTTCTCTATATTTTTCATTTTTGTTTCAATTGCATCACTTACAAACTGCTTAATACGTTCATCTGCTTTCGACATATCAAGGGTGGCCACTAATGGAGCATTTTGATTGTCAAGTAACCGAACCTCTACATTCTCACTAGAGTTTGATGTTGTTGCTGATGCTAGCACAAACAATGTGAATCCATAAATGAACGTTTTGCACATTATTGATTCTTCTTTGTTAAACTAAATGTGATACATGTGACTGTAATCCTAACATTGACAATATCTTTTTCTTATACTTACATTTCCTCTAAAGTTATACTTTTGTAAGTACATGTATGTCAAGCACTTTGTTTTTCATGTTATGAAGCTTGATAAAAGTCAAGGGCCTTTTAATTGGACATACAGTTAAATGTTTCATTCTTACTTCTTAATTACTGATCGGAAGAATAAAGTATTTATCAAAGTTTTAGTAAAGTGCCCCTTTCCTCTTGCGTGAATAGTTGGACTTAAATGATATTCGTATTCGTTTTTTAATTAATTAATAAAAGCGGGGGTAAATGTCCATAGTAAAAGAATTCACCGTCGATTAATCTGAATACATAATAAGAACGTTTTTGCTTTACATTTTTACGACTTTCTATTATCTGAAGTAATATGTAATAAGTACCTCCATTTTTTCAACATAAAGACATAAGTCGTCATTTATATTTTAAATTTCAATCAGCTTGATTTGTCTATATTTAAATTCTTTTTTTTATGTATAACCTCTGCATTGTTTTAACAAGTTTTAGTTGTTCAAATATTTTGGCCTCGAGCATCACTGATGAGACATGTTTTAGTATGTCGAAATGTGCACCTTATATGTTGTTAAGATGAATGTTTAAAATAGATATGAGTAAGAATCTGTAAATATATAAATATATCTATCTATTTGCAAAAATGCTGTCAGTATAGAAATCATATAATATAAAATGAAGTATCTGCGTGTATTATGATTTTTTACATGGTTAAACTGGTCGGTCTTCTAAATGAGACAACTCTCTACAAGAGACCAAAATGACACAGAAATTAAGAACTAAAGGTCACCGTATGGCCTTCACCAATGAGTCCATAATTAAATTGTTTCAAAAGCTTTGATATACAGTTTACCCAATTTGAAATGTCAACCACCTTTAGATCAACCCAGCGTTGTTGACAGTTCATATTGTAAGTAGTGTGTGTCTGTTCTTCGCATACATTTGCTTTTTGTACAAATTTGAAAATAATCTATACTTATGAATTGTCAAAATTGATCACTGTAAAATGACGCTGAAAATTAAAAAGACATAGAGACGCTTTAGTTATTGTAAAAACTGCTATGAGATTATTTTTTTCAATAAATACAGGCTCAAATTATAGTTTTTAATACAAGTATTTGTATGCTGGCCCTGGAGATTTATCGGTTTTTATTTTCTGGAGGTGCTTCAATACTAATTCAGAGCCGATATTTAATTCCTCTATTTTTTTCTATTGACATATGCTTAAGTTCTGGGATATTGCCTTGTGGTTCATTTGTAAATACGCAATTAAAATACTCTGATAATATTTAAGATTTGTGTTTGTTATCACCCGTTTACATAAATTTATACTTTACCATCTCACTACTGTTCCAATAAATTGTTATATAGTTATAAATGTATACACATGGAAAAAAGTATTGCAACATCAAATTGAAAATCAAATTTAAAAATCACTCTTCATTTATTTGTGATATAATTTGTTGAAATATAACTAGTTAAACATTATTTAAATATCACCTGAGTTTAATCAATAAATATCGACTCAATAAGTTCTTATCTGCATATGCAGCTACTGTACTCAGATAAACAGATGTCTTTTAACCTCATTGTTTTCAACACTTTAGATAACCAAGTTTATAAAGTTATGTGATTGACATCTTGTAATTGGTCATCCACAACTCATAACTGCAGCAAGATGGCAAATAATCAGCAAGAGAGAAGCAGTTGTGTCGCTGTGACAATTGAACGTATTGCTGGTCATCACCATTCCACTATAAGTCGTTTTGAGAATAAAAATCGGGCAACACACGATGTTAAAGACCTTCCGAGATTAAAAAGACCCATAATAATATCTGTAGGAAAAATCAAGCATAAAAAAGGGTGGTCAGAAGGAAATCCATTACAAGCAATACAACCCTTAAAAGAGATTGATGACCATACAGGAGCCTTTAAACAAGAACTGTTCGAGATGGGTTCATCGCTACTGGTTATCGTGCGATAAGACCATATCGGGGACCTTTGCCTACGAACAGATACACAGTTGCCCGTATCAAATATAGTGCAGAGCTAACTTAAGTTGGAAATTAGCATTGTGGAAGAAGATCAATTGTTCCAATGGAATTCGATTTATCTTTATTGGCACGATCGTAGCCCGAATTTGAATGATATTGTGCATATATGGGCCACTATCGGGCGTAAAGTGCACGAAAGGACACCCAGTACAAACACGTCATGAAACAAACAACACCCTGCGTCAGACATGATTGCTGCTACCGTAGCAACAAATTAGTCGATGTATGGCTGGAATCAGAAGACGTTTAGATGCGGCGTATACCGATCAACCATGATGTGAAAAATCATCTAAAGATAAATTTTGAAATGTACGTTATTTTGTTATAAATAGTTTTGTTAGATAACACATTTTTTTATCACACATGTTTTGTTCGTTTTAATGTTAATGTTATCATTAACTACGTTTCACTATTATTTTACAAATATTTTATCGTATTCCATCCAAAATAAGAGGCTGATTTTTCAAGATTTAAAAAATCAAGGTGTTGCAATACTTTTTTCCATGTGTATATCTTGTGCATTTACACAGAGCCTCATGATGTGTCGATATGTACAATAATTATAGGGATACAGATATGCAGATACAAGCACAAAAACTTACACCAAATGATCATGAAGTCGAAGGTCTTATTAAAAACTTTAGTAAACAAGAACGTCAGGAATTGATGGAAGATGAGTACAAGATGATTGAATTATTTACTGATTTAAATCAGTTCACTGGGGTAAAGCTGATGACCGTAACTGCATTCACGGTCATCCCAAGATGTCGGATGAAAAATTAAGTCAGTTTCTGTATTGTCTGTTAAAGTGTTTCTATATCATTTTCTTTACAAATCATACATTGAAACGATGAAAATTAATAAAAGAATCACTCGGAAATAACTAATTACTTCCGAGAAATGTGCATGAAACGGGAAATTCGATTTGAAAAAATCGTGAAGATGACCGTAAATCATAATCAAAATATTTTCAAGATGACCGTAACATATAACAAGGATGACCGTGATTGGTAAAAAGATGACCGTAACTTGTAAAGGATGACCGTAATTTGTAAAGACTGACTGTAATTTATATAGGACGACCGTAACTTTTATAGGATGACCGTCAATTCTAAGAAATATCCGTATTTGTATTCAAAGCTTTTTGTTGATTTTGTCGATCTCAGGGGCTTGGTTAGCAGATATAAATATGTTTCATAAATTTCTTTTTTTAAACTATATTATAATTGGCCGTATTTTGGATTTATGACAATGAAAGTAAATTGCATATTTTTCGTAAACAATGAAATATTTATTGATAACGACGTTAAAATTTTAACACAAATTGACAACGATACGACGAAAATTTGAAGAAACATGAATGTGTCCCTGGTACACGGATGCCTCATCTACACTATCATTTCTATGTTTAGTGGACTGTGAAAATGGAACAAAACTGTTATTTGGCATTAGAATTAAAAAGATCATACCATAGGGAAAATGTGTACTAAGTTTCAACTTGATTTAACTTGAAGCTGGACAAACGGACAAACAAACAGACGAACGGACGAACGTACGCACAGACCAGAAAAACATTATGCCAATTAATGGAGCATAAAAAACATTAATAATACATATGAATATTCGGTAATCGAGGCCATGTGTATGGTTCCAGACCAAGTAGATTAAAATCTTAATTTGTCTTGATATATGCAGGCGGAAACACTCTTGAAATAGAACTAAGAATCGAAGCACTTTGTTAGAGAAGGCGATAAATGTGTACTGTAATGTTTACTATAGTGACAAAATTTTTAAAAGTTAATAGAAACAAATACAACGACAATTTTCTTCTCAATTACGAAGTGTTTTATTTTAAAAACACCATTTGTATAAGTTTTCAATTTATCTATTACTTGTAATGCAAAACAATAAGATAACAAGTCGACAACATGGGTATCTATAAGTTGGATGTAGAAAATGCTTAACCTCCGATTTATTTTAACTTTTTTAACGAGGGACGGAGAACATATCAATCTTTTAGTTCAGAAATTTTCGTGTCTGCCCTTCCATTATTTGATTCAAGAAAAAATTCCCCAAAATAGGTAACGATTGTATCGAAAAGAGTAAATCGAGTGCACCTTTTTATGTTAGGGCATGTTTGAGGTGTATATTTTGTCTTTAAAACGTACAAAGCAAGAGTATTTGAAATAGCATCTCGCTTCAGATTCTATCATTTTTATATATCAAAGCTACAGGTTGACTTTATAACGTAAAATACCTATTTAATGAATCACAAAAACAGAAGGTGTGTTCGAATAGCTATTTGTTCTAAAAGTTCTTGACGACAGTCTTTTAATTTGGATGATGAAAATGAATATGTTCGAAAAAATATGATTTTCTTGTGTGTGATAACTAGGGTTTATAATCTTCAACCACTGAAAATGTTTACTCTGCCCTTCCACGAAATATTTAATTAGATTTTTTTTTTAAATGCTTAAGAATTTTCGAAAATTCCACCTGACATCCGATCAGACAATATTTTTAAGTTGAATCAATGCAGACAAGATCATTAACTGATGCTCATTAGCTAGTAGATACCTTTGTCTTTTAAAAAAACAACGGACATATAAGGATCATAATGGTGCTATGTGGATAAATTTATCAGTTTTCAAGAGCAAAATTGGCAGAGCGTCATCCCTACAATGGCTTCCATATCTACGATTGTGAGCATGAACTGGCGTAATGGGGAGATAATTTTGACGAAGTATAATCCTGACTGTATGAATAAAATTTCTGTATATAAACAAATTGACAACGTTCCGCCTTGTGATACGCTATTCGTACAAGACTATTTTAAGGATCTACTTTGCTGGAGCTCACCTTCACTAGATTAGTCGTATGCTATTTTCAAAATATTTTCTGTTATGTTATTTGCACGACAAAATGGAAGACGATATAATATCAATGGGTGTACATGCATTGGCATTTTTAAAAATGTGTATTTATTATATGTCATTAAAAGGAATCCCAGAAATAAAAAAAATCTTTTGTCGTGCAGTTGGAGGCTATGCACCGCATTTTTTTCATTATACTTGTAAGGTGTCATTTTATCGCGCTTGTGTAGCATGTTTTCCCTACCTGTTTATTTGCATGTCTTTTTGCAAATTCATTTAAAAAATTAAACCCTCTACCGTAAACATGGTAAAAAAGATACATATGGTAAACTTTGCATTTGAAGCACGTCTTATTTTCTTCTACCTATAGGATAATACTCTCATATTAATATTTTATACCAACACGGTTAATCATTTGATACAAAAAGGTAGTTATATAAATACGGATATTTCTTAGAATTGAGGGTCATCCTTTAAAAGTTACGGTCATCATTTACAAATTACGGTCATCTTAAAACCAATTACGGTCACCCTTGTTATGAATCGCTGATTCTGTTACGGTCATCTCGATTGTGATTTACGGTCATCTTCATGATTTTTTCAAATCGAAATTCCTGTTTCATGCACATTTCTCGGTAGTAATTAGTGATTTCCGTGTGAATCTTTTATAAATTTACATCGTTGAATTGTATGATTTGGAAAGAAAATGATATAGAAACACTTTAACAGACAATACAGAAACTGACCTAATTTTTCATCCGACATCTTGGGATGACCGTGAATGCAGTTACGGTCATCAGCTTTACCCCAGTGCAGTTAGACAAAAACAGTTATGATTAAAATGACATACTACAAATAAGAATAATTTCACCACATCGTGGAGAAACTTTTTAAACGATGAAACACGAAATAGTCTTCTCGCGGGTTATTCAGTTTGCACCACATTTTTTATTTTGTTTCTTAAAAAACTAAATATAAAAAATATTACAGTAAAAATTCCATTTTAAACCAGAGTAAACCATGAGAAAAAAAAACGTTGACGTCACGGTTCCATGACAAAAATATGTCTATTAGCTGATACACAAAACAACGTCAGCCAATCAGAAGACCCGTTACATCTAATTTTGAATTAATGTAAAATAATTGTTTAAAACCATTCTTGAATTTTATAATTGTTTTTCTTTATGATGAGGGAGGGTGGTAGATTTTTATTCTGTCTGGTTATATGTTAAATTTTGCAAATTATTTTAATGTGCCCGTTTTTTATTTTCGTGTCATTAAGTCGATTCTACTTGATTAAATAGCTTATAGTATCAAAGGCATACGATACAACTACAGTGAAGGAAATGGCATTGTTAACGTCAAATGGTATTTTTGTCGGCGTCAAACTGTGACATATCGTAAACAGATGCATTTTTCTAGTGTTCTTTTATGATTTATACTGACATTACCTGAAGACGAGTACATGAATCCCTGTTTGTTTTAAATGGCATTAGCTTGATTAACCTATGTACAAGCATTAGTCACCATGTAACTTCTAGTTTCCAAAATAGTCGATAGAATTACCAAATAAACAAAAAACAATGGAGCTTTGAAATACCCAAGATAAATGTTTATGACCCATAAATTGTTTTGAAATGAAATGTAGGATTCATTACCTAAAACTGTCAATTTCAAAGTAAAATTTTGTTTACCCTTCTTGTGTATTAAACTGGATGTGAGGTACTGTATCGTATACCCTATCTTTCTATTATACCTTGTAATTTGGAAATTATCAAATTAGGATTTTAGATATCTGAAATTTGTAAAATTTTATTTAAATGCTTATTTGTTTGTCTAGCAGTAATAATTTTATCCACTCAATGAATCACTTGTTTGTATATTAAAATCTCTAATATCTACAGCTTTGTAACTATGGAATATCTTTTGAATTGTTTAACATTTGTTGCAGGTTACACAGTGACCTATTGTTCAGTGCCATTTTCTTGTTGGGAGTTATTTCAATGGCAATCATATCACATCTTCTCATTTATGAATATATATCAATCTAATAGACCACTTTCGAGTTCATCCGTCACCGGAAAAAACTTTTCAATTATGCGCGTCTTTTGTGACGTCATTTACCAGATAGAGGGGATCGCCTGTATTCCTGCACTAATATCGTCCATCAAACGTCATCATCGTCATTGTGCAGGACAAACTAGAAATACAGTGTGTTTAGTTGGTACTTAATCACAATGCCCTAATGACAGCAGTACAGATTTTCAAATATGAGAATTCAATTTGCCGGAAAAATCGTTCAATGTAGCTTTATAGTTTTTCAATAACTCTCACAACATTTGAACGGAAGTGATGACGCCCATAAACGCACGAATGCTGTTCACTAAAACTAAAGTTGTTGACGGAAATGCGTCTAACTCGAAAGTTGTCTATTCTCAGGAACTTTCATAACCTAATCTCAGAACGCTCCTTTCATAGCTTTTTTAAGCAGTTTTAAATTTGTGGTTCTTATAGAAAGAGTTCCTCTGCTGGTGGACGTTTCGTCTCCGAGGGTATCACCAGCCCATGCCAGTAGTCAACATTACGGTGTTGACATGAATAACAATACTGTGGTCAGTTTTATAAATTTCCTGTTTACAAAACTTTGAATTTTTCAAAAAACTAAGGATTTTCTTATCCCAGGCAAAGATTACCTTAGCCGCATTTGGCACAACTTTTTGGAATTTTGGATCATCAATGCTCTTCAACTTGGTACTTTTTTGGCTTTATAAATATTTATATATGAGCGTCACTGATGAGTGTTGTGTAGACGAAACGCGCGTTTTGCGTACTAAATTATTATCCTGGTACCTTTGATAACCATTCCTCCTTTATTACTCTTTACCTTTGTGTGAATGGTCTTTACAACTATTACCTGATGCATTTTATTGATCTGCAATGTATATAGAAAAATATACATTTGTAATGTACATTAATTACTGTTATTATTGTTATCCAACTTATGTACCATCCCAATAGATTTGTAGATGCTACAGATTGTTCTTTTGTACATTTAAATCCTAACTGAAATTATAGATTTTTTGTTTTTCAGTACATGTTTTATTGAATTATTATTATTTTAAAGCATTTTAGTTATGTGGATTTATATATTTTGGAGAGTACCAATTTTCGTGGATCGAGGAATACCTCTATTTGAGTGGATATTTGATTTCGTAGTATTGTGAAAGTATACATACAAACATTTGCAGTTCTTTAAATATTTAAATTTGTTGTTCTCCTGTAACTATGAATTCATGAGAAATGGTAAATAACAAAAAACAATGAACCCACAGTATGTGTTTAAAGGATTATGTAGTGCCTCCGAAAAAAATGAAACCACAGTACTTGTTGAAGTATTATGTAGTGCTGCCCTAATTCTTGCATTGCAAAGTCTGTCAGCTGCTGAAATATATAATAGGATTTATATATATGGGAATGTACAGTTTATACACATAGACCTTGAAAATATTCTGTGTTATATTTTAAGGATGAAGACATCTCTTTAATAGCAAATACTACGCCTGAATTTGTTTGTTAAAGTGATCTACATTTATACTGGCAGTTTATGTTTCCACGAATTTCGACAAAATTCAGTTGACCAGTTTAGATTTGAAACAAAATGAAAAAAATAAAAAACAATCAGAAGGTAAAAGGTACAAAGAATGTCATTTCAGTCATTTAAATTCTTATACATGTATGTTATAAAAATTATAGGCCTCATATATTGTCAAATAATAAACATTATATATACTTTTTGTTGCCTCCTTGTTTTATTTTGTGTGTTTTCTTTACATCTTCAATTATGTTAACATATTTTGTTTGATTGTACATACATGTACCTTATCATTTTATGGAACTGAAGATTGGAATTGAGAATCTTTACAAAAAAAATTAATACAAGTCAATTGATTATCTTTCTTCTGTAACGAAAATATCGGTCAATCTTTTGAAGACAACATACTAATATAAAGACAAGAATTTCCAATGTAACGTCATAATTGGTTGTCTATTTGTTTCTTGCACGTTACGATGGCTACAACTGGTACTTCACTGCCTTATATTGAAACATTTAAAGTGATTTTTTGCAGCAATTTTTCATATTGGTTTAGATTGTTAGTTGATTCCTATTAGAACATGTATCACACAAGTATAATATAACTATCAAAAGAGGTGGCTGATACTACACAGATCATCAAGAATCGTTAATCGAAGCACAAACGCCCATATAAAAATATGAAGATGTGTAAATGAGACATCTCACCACCAGAGAGACACTAAATGATAAAGAAGTTTATATTTATAGGTCATCGTTTTGCCTCCAAATTAAAACAAAATCCATACCGCATGGTAAGCTTTAAAAGGCATCGAAATCATAAATATATAATATCTTTTTAAGACGGGTGTGTAAGAAATGTGTCATACTGTTTCAATTCGGAGTCTATGAGAGAAGATCAACAGAAACAGAAACACGACAACTATGCAACTATTTAAATGTTAATCAATATGTATGTCTGAAAATTTACTCCAACAGTGTAAGAATTAGAATTGTACGTGACAATTATTTGTCCCTCAACCGGATTTGAATTCAAACTTTTGATACACTGAGGCGCCAATCCATGGGCCTCATAAACAGCGCCCTAGATTACTAAAACTTATCAGTTATTTATGTTGAGTACATATTGCAATTTTTTTTTTAAAGTTATATATTATATTTGTACAGTGTTTGTTTGAGTGATCAGTTTTAAGTAAATCTACATGCTACATTATTGCACATACTGACAAAACGTTTATATAAAAACACTCAAATATGTTGTGTGGACATGGAATTTGGAATTAGTGAAAAAAATGTATTTTGTAGTTTTATGATAAAGAGGACAGCGTTCAGTGTTAGGTTGACGTATTTAAAGTGAGTAATACTACAAAATGGACTTTATTGATGATAAACTTGTATCAACTAGTGAAACACTTTTACAAAACCCTGTACAAGTTATAATTTGTACAAAATTACTACTTGTACATAACATAATTATATCTACCTTTAATAGACATTTGCTGAAACTAGGTATTAACCTAGAATTTCGCTTTTGACTTACGATTACAGGTGACCAAAAACAAGGGGTTATCTCAAAATATATAAACAAACTAACATTACAGATACAAAATAGCAAATGATGTCTTCTATAAAAAAAAAGAAAAAAGAAGATATAAGCATTACGTGAAAATGTCATGTGTACGAAGGGATTTTCTGGATTAACAATCAGGACAACACAAAGCCGAATATTTGAAGACAATTATTTATAAGGACCGAAGGTGTAGATATATGTATGATATATATACTATAAGCAGGAGCAATAGACTTTCCCTGCGAAACAGGGTACTTTTTATGCAATGGTTTGTTTATGAAAACCAGCATAAATATTGTTCAGAGGATACTCTACAAACTGTTTCATTTGAAATAGTAATATTGGTGTCGTTTTTGTTATGCACGATTACAACTGAGTATCTGCAACTGTTGCCTTGCCGACTTGCGTATAAACTTTATGTTGAAATGAACGAAGTCGCAGTGAGAGATCACGGGCTGTTTTGTAGGTTGGAACACCCCTTTTCTAGCCGACCAATGCTTTCGACTAGGGACATATAGTCAGACACCCTCCTTTTGATATTGGGTAGGAATGTAGTACCAGTCTCGGAACAGGGGTTAAAGCTCATGTTTCGAGCATACCAGTCTCACCATGTTCATGGGGGATAATTATCAACACCGCGAAAAAAACGTCCATACTTAATGATTCCCAAGATCTCTATTATAATAATTGCATAAGAGAAAAACAAATTGGAAGACATTTTTTGCTTCTAGCTGTTGAAAACATGGATAGCAAAGTTTTAACTATTGGGTACATCTATTCTTACATTTCAACTACAGTATAGCGAACAGTCTAAAATATATTTCCGACATAGAGAAGTTCGTTGATAACTGTTGTTTTTTCTTCTCTAATAGTTGTGATTTTTTTCTAATGAAACCAATAACGTAGAAAAAAGTGTTTGTCCTATTCAGGAAAAATAAAAGATTTCAAAATTGTACCGGACGGCAATTGAAATTTCATAAAGAATAAATAGCTCAAAAATACCCGTTCGTTGGATTTCCTTATTCTGTTTAAGACAAAACAAAAGAAAGGAAGTATGTCTTAGCATAAACATGCTAACATATATATAGATAATACCATTGGTTTTCCCATTTGAATGGGTTTACACTAGTATTTTTTTCGACCTGTTGCTTGCTGTTCGGTGTGAGCCAAGGTTCCATGTTGAAGGCCGTACCTTGACCTATAATGGTTTACGTTTATAAATTGTTGCTTGGATGGAGAGTTGTCTCATTTGCATTCATACCACATCTTTCTATATATATCCATAGTTGATTGCACCTTTCCTAACACAAAGTATTGCTGACCTTTTTTCAGCAAATGTCCCAATCTGTCTATACTGCAACGAAACTGCGATATTTTGTGTGGCTCATGTTTAAGTTGATTTTTTAAAATATTGTTGGATCATTCTAACATACTCTGTACAACTACAGCATGTCAACCTTGATAACACCGTATTCAATAATTAAGGTCAACACATTGTTGCAAATATATTAGAAAAGAATCGTTGTTCAACTACATCAATATCGTTATAGTGTTTCGGATCGATGGTTGATTTTTTCACTTTAAGAAAGCCGAATATTTAAGTGCTACCTGTAAGCGCAGTTGTCATCCTTATCGTAGGTGTATGACGGTTAGTTTCCGCAAATGTCTAATAGTCGTAGTGTTACTTTATCACTCAAGAAGAATCTAGAGATAGACATAGAGACATATATCAACAGTATAATGTTGATTGAACAATGGGATATCTTTCAACAAAGTAAACATTATAGAAAATTTAAAAGAGTTAAATGACAGATGACAGACAATACAAAGAAAAACGTATACTTGCTATTTCAATAAATGAATCAAAACAGAAAGCATGTCTGTGGAAACAACCATACCAGGGGATGCTTTAAGATGGGGAACAGCAAAAAAAGCTTCATTTCTTTCTTTGTTTCTTTTGATTTTGTTTTTTGCTGTGCACAAACTTGTTTAGTATCATAAACAGATAACCACTATCCTTTCTGTTCTATCTACATATACGAGCCGAGACGTTCGTAATAATCAAACAATATACTTTACGAATTAGATCTTTGTTAATGTTCTCAGGCTGCAACCTTTGTTCAACATATTTATAAGAAAAGAATACACACATTTTGACATATAATCATAAAACAGCTTTTACCGATATGTTATCAATCGTTTTATAACACTAACAAATTGTTAACTTAAAACAAACACACTCATGACCGCAATTTGCACTTATCAAATATATCCACCGTATTGAGATCTCTAATTTTTGACACCAGCTGTGACAGAAAACCCTATTTGACGAGAAAAATAGCCTTATATATTCAAGAAACGAAAATGAAGTATAAGAACAGCCGGTTTGGTCTATGATATTGTAAAATCGTTAACGTATGCAAATGTGTATTAATTGTATTAATAAATGAATAAATGAATATGTTTGGACAATTAAATGCAAACAGATCACTTTTGATTTCACTTTGACGTCATAAACGTTTGAATTTACAGAGTTTACCCTTATTAGCCACTAGCTGTTTTACACATAACTGTTTAGCTTTCAGTAAGAAATATATCTTACACAAATCATGTTCACATCTTTGTAAAATGCATTGTGTACCAAAGACCCTTTACGGTAAAGCTGTTTCTCTCATATAAATATCAATAACAATGAAAATATATTAAAATGAGACTGATTTGACAGATTTGTTATTTACACGTAATTTTAGAAGTTTGAAGCCCTAATGATAATATGATAGATACAATTAAAAAAAAATAACACTAATATCCGACAGTCTAATGTTGTAAAATATCAGGAGGAGGTTATTTGGTAGGTTTATAAAATTCAAATTTATTGTATCAGACACGTGGCCTGATCATACCTTCTACAAGATAAATGATTAATTATTGCATTATAAAACTATGCTATCAATATTCATATGTGTATCATACATGTTAAATGTAAAAATCGTTTAAGACAGTAGTTTTTTGGTTTTAACTTTTACTTGTGAGTGAGATAAAATGCAAAGATATTTCTAAAAGACATTATCAGGTATATAGCATGAGCGAGACGATGAGGAATGTTCACTGTAAGTTTCAAAATAGACACAATCGTATTCAAAATGTAATGTAAAGAACTTGCAATGATATCCTACTATAGTCGTCGTCAGCTGAAATTCGTAGCGGTTATCGGTAAAAATAATCTAAACTATCAATCACGTTCACTCGAGATATAGTTTTTCACATTCCATTCATAAATCGAAAAAAGAAAAACCACTACTGACCTACCTTTTAAGTGATCGCACTGTAATAATCCTGACCTTCACTTTTTCATAGACGATTTTGAATGGTGGAATCAGCCATTGTTATTACCGGAAGTGTTTCCGTGGAGTTCAATTTCATAAAATTTGCATAAAGCGCGGGAAACCTTATCACATCATTTCAGGAAACTGCGTACAGTGACGAATGTCATATGTGAACAAATGATCCTCATAGAAACGAAGATGGCGGAATTACAATGGAAAATATTCTGGAAAATGTGAAGGTCAGGATTATTACAGTGTGATCACTTAAAAGGTAGGTCAGTAGTGGTTTTTCTTTTTGCGATTTATGAATGGAATGTGAAAAACTATATCTCGAGTGAACGCGATTGATAGTTTAGATTATTTTTACCGATACCCGCTACCAATTTCAGCTGACGGCGACTATACGTGACAATGAAGATGTAATTTGAAATATTTCAAAAAGTGTTTTTATTAAAGAAGCGATAGTATTTGACATGCTTATTCAATTACAGTCTCCTAATCATCATTGAAGAAGACTTCATTGAAATATAGTTATTCTTCCAATGAAACCAACTCATATTGTGTTCACCTCTCTTTCCTCCCGTATATATCCCATTCAAGTTGGAATTTGAACAGCTTTTATACCACCAAGCCCCCTGACAATAAATTCCACAATTCTTGTTGTAACTGATATGTGTCCATGGATCGTTGTCCCTGTCTTTGGTTGTAAAAGCTTGACCATTATGGTATTCCAGGCTGTCTCCTGTTAAGAGTTAAATATGAAGACTTTAGATAAAACATTATTTTTTAACGTGTTCCCACAAGCCCGTAAAACTGACTTTACATTAAGAATTAAGCTTTGATATAGCAAAAAGTAAAATCACAATATAACTAAACTCCGAGGAAAATTCAAAACGGAAAGTCCCTAATTAAAATGCAAAATCAAAAGCACAAACACATCAAACGAATGGATAACAACTGTCGTATTCCTAACTTGGTACAGGCATTTTCTTATGTAGAAAATGCTTAATTAAACCTTGTTTTAAAGCTAGCAAAACCTCTAGCTTGTATGAAAAGAGGGACGAAAGATACCAAAGGGACAGTCAAACTCATAAATCTAAAACAAACTGACAACGCCATTGCTAAAAATGAAAAAGACAAACAGAAAAACAATAGTACACATGACACAACATAGAAAACTAAAGAATAAACAACACGAACCCCACCAAAAACTAGGGGTGATCTCAGGTGCTCCGGAAGGGTAAGCAGATCCTGCTCCACATGTGGCACCCGTCGTGTTGCTTATGTGATTACAAATCCGGTAAATAGTGTAATTCGGTAGGTCACATTCATGAAAGGGAAGGGGATTGTAGTTACGACGTAAGGAACATATCCGATATCATTTGTGAAACGGTTATTCCATAACGGTCAACCAACTCGTGATGGCGTCCGTATGACAGTCACATCAAATTCCATTATAATGACAACGATGCAAACATTGGAACAATATTCAAATACCAGACTGCCGGATCTTTATTATATGACATAAGCCTCACGTTATTGTCGAGAACATGCATACATGTATTATAACCGCTAGATTAGACGTATCAATCTCTCTTTAATAGCTCATGTTTTTCATCGCTTACGGCGTATATCTACAGATTTATTTTTGTGACATGTTTTGGAAACTGTAATATAAATTTATTTATCATACACTTATTGTTGTATAATGGTATCACATGATAAAACGGATTTGTACATATATTCCGTTTTATATGAACTGTTTCTGATTATTGTAGAATGACATTTCGACGTCATTCGACAAATTCCGGAAAATACACCTTAATAATACGTTGTTTTTTTGTGTGTTAGACGTAACAAAGTTACATAAAAAATAAAAGTAATCAGGAAATTATTATTAAAAAATGCAAAACAAATATAACAACAAATACATTTTGTCATAGCTTAACAGATAGTTTTAGTCTGTATGTCAATGTCGGCTCTCATAACCTATACCAGTAAGTGGTATGATATGAAAAATGCCATGTTATTATCTACATTTATTATTTGTTTAGTACAAAATACAGCAATTTGTTATCTAATAAGGGTTCTTTTTTCCTATCTGTATCACCTACCCTGTTTTGTATACCCCGTATCGCAAACCTGTTGTGACGCCATAAATGGAATGACATCGACGTTTGATCTAGTTGTTGTATTTTCTGGCTCAGGAAAAAAATTGGTTTCCACTAAAAATTAATGTCCTATTACTTATATCGATATTTATTCAAAAAAATATTACGTAGTAAATTGCGAACGATATTTATGAGACTAATATGTAGAAATATCTGAAATTTTATTGATTATTTGGTTATAATTTTAGTGAAGTTTGTTTTCATTACCTGATGGGTTAAACACAAATGCATTTTTTAAAGATTTTAATTTGGTAAAAATAGATAGCAAACTTTAAAAAAAATATTTTTTCTTGGTGTTCACCTCGTGAAAAAATTAAAATGATCATGAATAATATCATCGACAAATAAAACTCAAACATTTCTACATCTTATGATATTTATTTGATATAAATCAGTCATGTTGTTACTTGGAAATATTTTTTTGAAAAATATTAATTTTAGTTGAAATGATAGGACAGAATCGTCAGTGGATACATTTTAATACATGATGTTAAACCTATATTTAGAATGTGAAAATGTTATACCTTGGACGTTAGTAATGTGGATATCAATTAAGCAAATAAGGAAGTATCTAAAAAAAGAAATCAGCTGGAAAAATAAAGGACGATTTAAAAAAAAAAGGGATATCCCATGAATTTGATTCCATTAAAATGTATGACAAACAGAATAATACATGGCAAAATCCGTATCGCAAGCTGTATCACCACTTAACCAATATCAGCCCTCTGGACCTTTGACTCTCGGGTCTGATATTGGTTTCTCGTTGTGATACAGAATGCGATACGGATTTTGCCATGTACTATTCTATATGTATCGCATAGCTAAACCCGTATCGAATACCTCGTATCTCATTGCTACATCCGTATCGCATACCTGGCGTGACGTCATAAATCAAATGGCGTCAACTTTTGAGCCTTGACATTTAGTTGCTGTATTTCTTGGCATAGTTCCCACTCAAAAAATGTCCTTTCATTTCAACTAGACTCGATATTCCAAAATTAGAAGAAAAAAAATTGTAAAATAGATACAATAAGTCTTTCAGGGACCGTTTAATATTTATCAGAGGGATTTTCCGTTGCATTCTCAATACTGTTTCATTAAACAAGTAAATACTCATCCTTTTAAAGTCTGCAAAAAATTGCTTGCCCATCTAACTTTTGTTACTTTTTGATTTAAAAAATCAAAGAATAGACTTTGTTCTAATACTAAATACAAAATGTGCTAGTTTTAAAATTCCATAAATTGTTGTTTAAATCCAGTATAAATATATATGACATTGTATAGATTTGATTTTATCTGTAAGTACAGTCTGATACAATATTCATATAAGCATTACAATTACATAAGTAATAGTTAACTATAGCATCTAGCCTTTCATAAAGGCTTACGAAGTGCTAATAATATTCATACAAGTCAAGTGGAGCAGGATTTGCTTACCCTTCCGGAGCACCTGAGATCACCCCTAGTTTTTGGTGGGGTTCGTGTTGCTTATTCTTTAGTTTTCTATGTTGTGTCATGTGTATTATTGTTTGTCTTTTTCATTTTTAGCCATAGCATTGTCAGTTTATTTTCGATTTATGAGTTTGACTGTCCCTCTGGTATCTTTCGTTACTATATTTTACCATGACATGCATGATGAGTCTTGGTTAGGATTTTGAAAGACATTTTGATCGAATCGCTTTCGATGTTTTACATTATACTAGATTTTTCTCACAAACTATTGAATCGATTATATCAAAACTGTACAGGAATGTTTGAAAGAATTACTAAGGAAAAAAGTAATATTCAATATATTAAAAAAAGTCTTTTTTGAAAGTTACAATTTTTGAATGATCATGAATAATATCATCGACAAATAAAACTCAAACATTTCTACATCTTATGATAATATTTTTGATTTGAGCGTCACTGATGAGTCTTATGTAGACGAAACGCGCGTCTGGCGTACTAAATTATAATCCTGGTACCTTTGATAACTATTTGATACATGGGAGGTAACTCCAATTATGTAATAATTGTTGATTGATCAAAGTTTTAAAATGTTGTGTTTTCATGTTACACAATTAAATAAGGTGCCATTATATTATTTCATAAATGTATTTTTGTTTTTCTGTTACATGATTTAATTTTTTCTTAAATGTTGTGTTATCCTGAAAATGATTTTATTATTTTTTTAATGTTTTTTTTTTCTGTGATATGATTTAATTATTTCTAAAAATATTGTGTTATCATGTTAAATGATTTAATTATTTCTAAAATGTTGTTTTTCTGTTACATGATTTAATTATATCTTTAATGTTTTTTTTTCTGTGATATGATTTAATTATTTCTAAAATATCGTGTTATCATGTTAAACATGTTAAATGATGTAATGATTTCTATAATGTTTTTTTTTTCATGTTACATGATTTGATACTTCAAATTCATTATTTGTATTTCTGGTGTTTATGTGCCTGCAAAAAGAATATCCTACACACCGACAAAATTTATAGCAATGTTTTTCCGGTAAAATAAGTTCTGGCCCATCCGCTATACATATAAAAAAATATCTCGTCCGTCCAAATATTTACACAAAAAAAGTGAATGCCCCGCCCCATTTTAATTAATATTAAACGGTTCCTTATGGGAACTCACTTTTGTCCAGTGATTGTGTATATAGGAATCCCCTGTTTGTATGTTAATTATCTGTGAATAGATTATACTTGGAAACATTGTTGTCCATATTTATGTATACAAATGAGCTCTGATTGTACAATAATGATTAAACTTAACAACAAATATTGGGAAGGTTTGTTTTATTCTACAGGATGGAACAGTTGACAGTATCGTTTGTGAATGCTTTTAAATACATGGTCCTAAAGTATGTTATTTTTCAGTTTCAAAGCTCTTTATTGAGCATGTAATAAGGTTGTAGGGGATATTACAATGTGGATATTAGGCAAATTAGGAAGCCTCTAAAAAAACAAGTCCTCGTTCTTTTCTTGGTTATATTTTCGGACGATTTAAAAAAAAGAGTATGTCGCATGAATCTAATTCTAGTTAAATATATGATGAACAAAATATTAAAAGATAATATCCGTATTGCATACTGTATTACCACTCGACCAATAGCAGCCTTCTGGAATTTCGACACTCGGGACTGATATTGATTTCTCTCGGTGATACAGCATGTGATACAAATCTTGCCATTTATTATTCTATATTAATTTAGTGACTAATAAACATATCCAGATCCTTTTCACTAAAATAAAAAATAAGGATATCGATTTATACGTGTTATGTTTTACTCTTTTAAGTAGATATACTAATTAAATGTAACAATTTCTGATATAGCCAATGAAATTTGAAGTATTGCAAATATAGGTTATTTATAGCTATTAAATAGTATCAAATGTACCAGGATTATAATTTAGTACCCCAGACGCGCGTTTCGTCTAGATAAGACTCATCAGTGACGCTCAGATTAATATAGTTGTAAAGCCAAACAAGTACAAACTTGAAGAGCATCGAGGACCCAAAATTCCACAAGAATGTGCAAAATAGGCTAATGTAATCTATGCCTGGGATAGCCATATCCTTAGTGTTTCGAAAAATTAAAAATTATATAACAGGAAACTGATAAAAATTACCATATAATTGATATTCATGTCAACACCGAAGTGCTGACTACTGGGCTAGTGATACCCTCTGGGACGAAACGTCCACCAGAAGTGGCATCGACCCAGTGGTGTTATAAGTTATCAAAGGTACCAGGATTATAATTTAGTACAGTGACGCTCAGATTAAACCAGATGCTCCACAGGGCGCAGCTTTCTGCGACCGCAGAGTTCGAACCCTGAACATTGGGGCAAGTATGGACACAACATTCAACCTTGATGCAGCCCTGAATTTGGATTGTGATTAAATAGTTGACACAACAAAGGTTTTTGACACATAATGAATGTGGTCTAAGAACTTAAACTTAAAAACTTTAAATTTTAAATTGGACATATGGTTCAATATCCATAATCTAAATAATGGTTAGATTCAGCATATCAAAGAACTCCAAGAATTCAATTTTTGATAAATCAAATAAACTTCAATTTTGGACCCTTTAGACCCCAATGTGGACCAATCTGATAACCGGGCCCAAACATAAAAAATCTAAAAACATGGTTAGATTAAGCATATATCAAAGAACCCTATATATACAATTTTTGTTGAAATCAAACAAAGTTTAATTTTGGACCCCAATTTGAACCAACTTGAAAACTGGGCATATAATCAAAGATTTAAATACATGTTTAGATTCAGCATATCAAAGAACCCCAAGGATTCAATTTTTGTTGATATCAAACAAAGTTTAATATTGCACCACGATTTGGACCAACTGGAAAACTGGCCCCATAATAAAAATTCTAAGTACATGTTTTGATTCAGTATATCAAAGAACCCCAAGGATTCAATTTTTGTTGAAATCAAACAAAGTTTAATTTTGGACCAAGATTTGGACCAACTTGAAAACTGGGCCAATAATCAAAAATCTAGGTACATGTTTGGATTCAGCATATCAAAGAACCCCAAGAGTTCAATTTTTGTTAAAATTAAACTTAGTTTAATTTTGGACCCTTTGGACCTTAATGTAGACCAATTTGAAAACGGGACAAAAAATTAAGAATCTACATACACAGTTAGATTCGGCATATCAAATAACCCCAATTGTTCAATTTTTGATGAAATCAAACAAAGTTTAATTTGGGCCCCTTTTTGGCCCATAATTCCTAATCTATTGGGAACTCAACTCCCAAAATCAATCACAACCTTCCGTCTGTGTTCATGAACCTTGTGTAAAAATTTCATTAATTTCTATATACTTATACTAAAGTTATTGTGCGAAAACCAAGACTGAAGTGAACAAACATACATCCAGTGTTTACCGATGGACATTACTATTCAATTATTTAATCAATCGCGTTGCCTATCGTTTGCAATGTGTATTTAAACATAAAGATTTATTTGATAAGTTATTAAATAAGGTGATATTAATTTTTATTTATTTTTTCTGTATTTAGTGACAGATAAACATATGTATATCTTTTTCATTAGAATTAAAACAAAATCAAATGGATATCGATTTACATATGAACCTATTTGGTTGCCATATCAATAAAGTATTTTAACTTCTGAAATAACCAATGAAATTCAGGTGATCTAATAATATTAACTATATCTAATAAAACATTGATTTAAAAATAGCTATCATGCATTTCTTTATTTTTTGCTCATTCAATTATCGCTTTTAAAATCTTACTATTTGAATAACAGGGAGTCGGTTTGATATGATGTGAATGAGTTCAATAGAAAAATCACTCTTCTTATGGGAAACTCGGGAAAATCAATAATTGAACAATGCCAGTGAAGATATTGATCTGATCAGAAGTTGTTTCTTAACAATTCTCATTACTGATTGAATTCTTTCAAAATAGGTTCAACATTTCTATAGAAAGCACATAAATCTGCAAAAATCGGTCTTCGATTTGTCTTAAAATACTCAAATCTCAAATCCGTTCACATACATTTTTGCTGTAATGATATTGAATATCATATTATCACTGACTTTCCTTTTTGTGTATTAGCAAATCTGTTAACTAGTACGTACATTTTGTACTATAAACACGAAGTTGTTCGGCTTACAACGCGATAAGGTTACACTTATTTCGACGTTTGTGGCATTTTTGTTTTAATTTCAACACCACTTTGAATAAAGTTAACCATAAAAACGAAAACTATGACCTTATATAAATTTTACATCATTATGACGGAAATCTATGTATCAACAACATTTACTTTTTACAAGCAAAAATCTATTGATTTGATGACATTAAGTAATATTTAAGAAAGTTTTGAGACGATGTTCTGTGGTTATAAGAAGATGTGCTATGATGGCCATCTAGACAACTCTCCATCCAAGTCATAATTTGTAAAAGTAAAGCACTTTCCATTCAAATGTTCAACTATTTTTAAAGAACTCAATCAGTACTATTTGAATGAATTAAAAAAGATAAAAAAATTCAATGTTCATTTGTTGTTTAACCAGCAACAGCTGTAAGCAAATGTTTACCAAATCCGTAGCATAGTTCCAAAGTACACCGTCGTTATTATTTTACATATGTATCTCACAATAGTGATGCATGTAACGATCGATAACCGGGCTAGACTGATAGAGGTAACATAGTATCAACCTTACTACGAGATTCCAATAAAAATGATAGTAACAAATTACATCAACCGGCATCAGTTCTAAGGTACACCGTTGTTAATGCTTTTCCAAGTATACCTAAACATTGAGAAACAATAGCGATACCAGATATTTCCCTGCCTTGGTGCAAGCAAGATTGAAGTAGCAATTTATCCATCTGCAGTCCCAATAAAAATCATTCTCTTTCATGTAAACCAAGAAAACTTTGACAAATTATTCTCTATAAACAGTGTTATATAATTTCAAACTATCGACAAATAGGAAGTGGATGCAGTGCGGATGTAAACATTTCTACGCTACAACCATTAAACTCAATATATCAATCGTCAGACTAAATATAAAAATCATTCTATCCATAGAAGTCAAGAAAATATTCCGTCTACAATGAATAGTGTAAAATATCAAGCTATTATCAAACAAGAAATTGATGTACGGCAGACGGTAATATTATTAACAACTAAAACATATCAAGGACCAGTCTAAATATAAACTATTCCTATCCATAGAAGCAAAGAAAAGTTTAACAGAAAGTTTCTGTGAATAATAAGTAGTGTACAATTTCAAACTATCGACAAACAGGTCGTTACTGTAGGACAACTATGTAAAATTGCTTACACGCTACAAAATAAAATTATAAACATCAAGCTGCAGACCAAATATGAAATCATTCAATTTCATGAAAAACCTTCCCTGTGAATTTGTGTTTAAAAACTAATAAACATTTGTCCACTCAAGCTGTTCTACCCTAGAACATCTCAGTACTTGAATAAACAGGACATTCGCACTTACTGCAATGTCCTGATTTATTATTAAAAATCACTGGCCAAACCTGAACTTAGTTACCAAAAAGGCATTATTTGTCTCAATGTTTCTTATTTAACATGCTCATGGTGAGGCCAGATTGGTAGTATGAAATCATTTATTATATTCATAAAGTAAAAAGTCTAATATTAGTAATAGATCACTAATCGCTGCAATACAAATTTAAGATTAATTTCTATTTCAGCGAGTAATAATTTACGAAACTCCAGTAGTAATCTTGATGGGATTGACCACTTTCTAAAATGTTATTTTACGCATGCATATATATTTTACAAATGTTAATACACTTGATACGCAAAGAAATTTTAAACACAATGCATAATAATCTGGAATCAGAAACTTTAAACCGTAAATGAATTATCTGCCATAAGTTATCTTTGTGGTTCCCTTTTTGGATACTTCCATATCATGATTTATAGTTAGGTTTCTATGGTGTGTAATGTGGTCTATTATTTGTCTGTCTTTTTCTTTTTTAGCCATGTTTTTTTTTCTGTTTATATAGATTATAACTCACCAGCATTCCCACTGTAGCCAGCAACAGTTAGTTTATAGTTAGTCACCGCATCACCAACAGCGAACGTTGAATATTTTGCGTAAGCCCTGTTACCATCAAAGTCGGACATATCTACTCTTAATTCGCTTCTTCCAGCTGCAGTCAATGTATGTATCCGTTGGTTACCTTAAATGTATTCGTATGGGTTACTTTTATAAATTGTTATTTGGATGGAGAGTTGTCTCATTGGCAATCACACTACATCTTCCTATATCTATTTAGATATGATTAATAGATTTGCTCGGAACATACTTGATGTATGCATTTTGAACTTGAAGTAATTTCCTTATTTTAGTGTAGGTTTAAACATTTGTTTGCATGTTATTTGAGTTCGATTGTAAGAAAAATAATCAGATATTCAACAGTGAGTTATTGTCTTACCTACGACGAAAGCATTTATGACCAACTAACTATCCTACGTTCTGTTGTCTGTGTCAGCGTTGTCAAAATGTTGAGAGTCACTTATTCAAACATTTAAGGCGTCAGATATTTTCTATTTTCGGAACTTTAACATAAGCATGTTCATGACCAATAGACAAATCCCACTCCGATTTTCTGAATCGTGCTGATCAAAGGACTTATTTTCAATTACATTAAGAAACATTGATGGGTTACATTTCACTTCGACCATTTAAATCTCCAATTTTATAATAATTTAAAAAAGTAGATTACTTTTAATCTTTTCATTTACCTGTTTGCTAAACAAATTTGCAGAAAAAGTACAAAAAGTTGGATAAGATATTTAAAAATAATATGTGACATTGAAAAGAAATTTCTGGATACATTTGAGAACATACATACTGTGAACGTCTACTGCAGTGTATTATTTTCAATGTACGTCATGTATGTCAAAGTTTGAAGTTTATGAAGATTTTTTTATATTCAACCCAACTTTGGTAATATTAAAACTTGATCATCATTGCAAAAGTAATCGAACGATGTTTTATTACATGTACCATGTTAATAAATGCCATGTTATTGATTGTATTTAAGAATTGAATGCTTCTTTTTGTAAATTTATTGGGTGGTAAAAGCGTTGACCGAAGTACATTTTGTATGAAGCGCGGAAGCGCTTCATTCTAAAAATGTACGCACGGTCAACGCTTTTACAACCCTATAAAGTTTCAAAAAGAAGTATTCAATACATATAATTACATTTTTTTAGCTAAAATCATAAAAACACGATTTTTATCCAGTTTTATTTAATTCACGTGTGCACTTTTTTGTGGGACCTCGTGTCATCATGCATGATAAATGTTATTGTCTGATGCAATTGTTTACGGAATAACATGTTAGCCAATCAGAATAACGTATTATAATGAAACTTACATCTAATGTAATTATTAGTTATTGATATCATTTTTTTTTTACATTGAAATGCTTATTAATATTTACTCTTAGTCTAACTATAACTAATAACTAATTGTTGACTTAAATAAAATCCAATTATGGTAGTCCTACTTAGTAATTACAAAGGAGTAAGTTCGGTAAGGGCCATATTTGGCCCCAATTATAAAGTTCATAGTAACAAGACAATACATGTTTTAAGTTGCCTTTAAGACATGTTAGAAAGTTAAACAGAACAGTTTTTGTCAAAGTTTAATTCTAACACGTTGATCTTTACATCCAAAATAGGTCAAGATAAGGGATTTTGGTGAAATTTGACAAAATCAGCTGGAATTCAACCAAATAAAGGACCAGGAAACATAGAGCGCAGGCGTCGACAAGCTTAAGATTCAAATAAGACATGTGAAATGTCTTCACAAACATTGTTTTTAAAGATCTTTGTTGTCGACGTATGCACTCTATGGTTCCTGTCCAATAATCTATGGAAATTTACCCATTTTCATTGATTTTTTCGTGAAAAATCAACATAAGTACAACTTGTGACGTCATAATGAAACGCAGAAACGTAAAATTTTCAACAAAATGGTTTATATCGTAGCTAGTCAATGTATTATCTATACTTTATCGTGATATTGGTCGATAAATCCGAATTTGAAATTTACGCTAAAAAAGTGGGCCATTTTAGGACCTTATCGAACATACTCCTTTTAAACATATCTACCTAACCAAAACTCTGCCTCCATATTTCCAAATCCATTTTTATAAGCCTCCCAACCTCTGTAAAAATCTGTCTGCCCGTTTAATCTTCTCTGAAACACCTGACGAAAACAATTATTATGACAACAGTAGAACAGTATTAGATTTAAAGAGAACCAGTATGTATCAAAACTGTTTTCATATCTACAAAATTGTTAGTAAAACAGTTTGTTTAAGAAACATGATTTGTGTTTATATTTCCTTCTTTAAATATTTTTTTATTTATTTACAATAAACATCTAAATAGCAATTAAACTTGTTATCCTTTTCTGTCGATATCATAGTATTTAAGGGGGAAATCACACACACGGTACACATATTTTGATATACATGTCAAAGAATAATTTCATGCGGTCAACGGCTTATTCGTATAGATGTTTAAATCTACATACAAGGCTAAACAATTTGGTTAGAAATCTTTAAAAAAAAAAGGCAGCCTGTATAGCATATGTTTAAAATACATTCAAATGTCAGTCAAATTGCCATCCTTTTGAAATTAGAAAGTTATTTTAAACAGATCATGTGTATAGACATTTCTCTATTGTGTCTTTTAAACAAGACTTTCAGTTTGCAAATAACCGATTTGATCGTGTAATAATATACGTTGTTTCCCTGTAAGTTGTAGGCTGGTTTAAAGCAGACAACACGGGCCGCTGTCTATGAAAAGCATGATAAGTAACACGTGATATATACAAATGGAAAAAAGTATTGCAACACCAAATTGAAATTCAAATGAAAAAAACACTTTTAATTTTTTTGTTAAATAATTTGTTGAAATAGAGCTATTCAAACATTACTTAAATATCACCTGAGTTTAATCGATAAATATCGACTCTATCAGTTCATATCTGCACATGCAGCTACTGTACTCGTAAACACTAAAACAGATGTTTTTATCCTCATTGTTTTCAACACTTAAAATAACCAAGTTTATAAAAGTATGTGATTGACACCTTGTAATTGGTCATCCACAACTCATAACTGCAGCAAGATTGCAGATAATCAGTATGAGGGAAGCAGGTATGTCGCTGTGACAATTGCACGCAATGTTGGTCATCACCATTCCACTATAAGTTGTTTTGAGAATAAAAATCAGGCAAGAAACGATGTTAAAGACCTTCCGAGGTCAAGAAGACCCCCTATAGCATCTGATAGGGAAAATCAAGCATACTGAAGGTTGGTCAGCAGGAAACCCATTGCAAACAATACAATCCTAAAAAGAGAGTGATGTCCATACAGGAGCCTTTAAACCAAAACTGTTTGAGATCTGCTCATCGCTACTGGTTATCGTGCGATAATACCTTTTCGGGGACCTTTGTATACGAACAGATACACAGATGCCCGTATCCAATACAGTGCAGAGCTCGCCAAAGTTGGAAATTAGCGTCGTGGAGGAAGATCCATTGTTCCAATTGAATTCGGTTTATCCTCTTTGGCCCAATCGTAGCCCGAATTTGAACCATATAGAGCATTTCTGGGAAACTATTTGGCGTAATAAATAAAATTAACGGTACCAATTTTCTTGCACCAGATGCGCATTTCGACAACACATGTCTCTTCAGTGATGCTCGTGGCCAAAATATTTGAAATCCAAAGCTTATATAAAAGATGAAGAGCTATAAACCAAAAGGTCCAAAAAGTATAGCCAAATCCGTGAAAGGAATCAGAGCTTTGCAAAAAATGTTGCACGAGGGAGATACATTCCTTAATTTATAATAATTTCTAATATTTTGTAACAGAAAATTTTAATAACACAAAAAATCCGTATTTTCATGCCAGTACCGAAGTACTGGCTACTAGGCTGGTGATACCCTCGGGGACTAATAGTCCACCAGCAGAGGCATCGACCCAGTGGTAGTAATAAAATTAACGGTACCAATTGTCTTGCACCAGCTGCGCATTTCGACAATACATGTCTCTTCAGTGGTGCTCGTGGCCAAAATATTTGACATCCAAAGCTTAAATAAAAGATGAAGAGCACGAAAGGACACCCAAGAGCACGAACGGACACCCCAGTTCAAACACGTCATGAAATAAACAATACCCTTCGACAAGAATGGTTGCTGCTACCTTAGCAACAAATTAGTCGACTTATGGCAGGAATCAGAAGACGTTAAGATGTGGTTATCCGTTTGAATGGAGGCTGCGCAAAAAGTACTAATTCTTTGGCGTATAACAATCAATAATGATGTGAACAATCATCTAAAGATTAATTTTGAAATGTCTGACATTCTAAAGTTGGACTACAGTAAAAGTTGTAAAATACGTTTTTTGTCCAAAAAACCTTCATTTTGTTTTTTTTTTTCATACATTTTTTGTTTGTTTTAATGCCAATGTTATCATTAACTACGTTTCAATATTTTTTTACAAATATTTTATTATATTCCATCCACAATAAGATACTGATTTTTCAAGTTTTGAAAAATGAAGGTGTTGCAATATTTTTTCCCATGTGTATATATACATTTTAATCATAATTGATCAAAAAAGAATATCGATTTTGTAATTTAAAGAAAATTCAATTCATGTCAAAGATAACACACATTACGCACTGATATATTTGCTCTTTTCCGTTACATGTAGCTTTACATTGTCAATGCAAATTTATTTTATCTGAATTTAAAAAAAATAACTCATGTAAGTTTATTGTTAATGATAGGCCAGTTATGGATTTGACAAATAGACTTGGTGCTAGGTGTGATGTGATTGATAAAATTGAGAATGGAAATGTGGAATGTGTCAAAGAGACAACAACCCGACCATAGAACTGACAACAGCAGAAGGTCATCAATAGGTCTTCATTGCAGCGAGAAACTCCCGCACCCGGTGGCGTCCACCTTAGAAGGCTTCATAATGTTATTTAGTACTTTATCACACACAATTTCCTTTTGTTATCTTCGAAATAACATTGGCAATGCCATGTTAAACCCTTGGCATGCTTAGAATTGATTTAAGGCTATATCTTGCAAGAAACCTACACATCTTAGTTAAACCATAAAAAGATATAAAAACTATCCGGCCTCTTTTGCTATTTACGAAAATAACTAACACTGGGATCAGCTTTCATGTTAATATCACACATATAAATTATCGTCTTGATATGTTATTGACAATGTATGTATAACACCAAGATATCATCATTATCTAACGTAATATGTATTTCGAGTTAATTTAAATGAACTATTAATAAAATAATTACCGTCCATCCGCCGTTGTCGGTTTCAAAGTCACAATAGACATCAAATCCAGGTTCAAAAGGATCGGGATATATCTTATAAACTCCGTTTCCTTTACGAAGTTTAACATCTTTGCAATCTATTGGACGTTGATTAGGCTCTTCTGATTTTTCTGGAAATATAAGCAATCATTTTATAAAAGTTCATGTTTGAAAAATATCAACTATCTACATGCATCCCAGTTCACATTGATAAAAGAAAATATGTATATAAAAATGTTTAGTGTTATAATTATCTTTGCGATCAATGGTGTCGCAAAACGATCAATCCCTTCAGACATAGTTAACAAGAACAGCCTCGGGTAACAGTTCGGAAAATAAAAGTCACTTACCATATCTAGTACTTTTGGTAATTAAAGACATGATCATTTACCAAGTCAATGATCATCCATTCAGTACCAACTCTATATTTACATGTTTAAGAGGATAAAACTATTTATATCTTATGTAATCAACTGACGGTACGTTGAAACATTAAAGATGTTCATTACAACGCAGCTCATTACACGTTACAGTTTTATAAACCAGAGTCTACATGGAAAAATATGATTACTTTTGCATTATCACATGCTATTATTTCGTAGTACAATTGTGTTCTGCTTCTATGCCTAAACACAGTAGGTCGTGTGGTTTTACGTCAGTGTTTGTCCGTGCAATTGACTACTTAATCCATGTATTTCCATGTTTATGTAATCGGTATAATTTGTTTTACAAATTAGTATTTAACAGCTATGAACATGATAAAGGAATTGACTCTATCCGCCTAACCAATCTTTTGAGTTAAACCATTTCCAACTAATTTTGTTTACATTTTCTTCTTGTGTTGTACTGTTTCTTCAAAGTCCTATGTTAGGAAAGGACTGAACGCTCCCAAACAGGTTCATTCCCTATTCTATAAGGGCCTGTTTGAACTGGATATGAGGTATGAATTTTGCTCATTGTTGAAGGCTTATAATTTTTTATGACGTCATTATATGACGTCATTGGGACTCTTGTGGTTAGTTCTCTCGTTTACACCACACCACTTCTCCTTTGAAGTTTGCCTGAGCATAATACAAAAAATTCGTCGAGGACAAATGCACAAACAACAAACTGGTCAATAGTTTAACCACGCGTTAAATACGCGTAGCATATATAATGTCAGTTTTAGCGATAATTTCAGTTGAATCAGAATATATTTTTCTAACTTTTGATTTATGGCTTGTTAAAGAAACTGTTTGTTACTACGTCAAAATTTATTTTCACGATTGAGTATATTATGACCAGAACTTCCATCCTGTGTAAAAACATAACATTACAATTTCAACTGCGAAATCCATAGTTTACCTCAGAATTTTCAGATTTGTTTTTGAATTATTTTGAAGGGTGTCTTTTCATTTCTTTTTATTTGTTGGTTTTTATCTGTTGGTTTTTTTTATTATTTCTTTTCCCATATGATATATACATTTCTCTTCGATGTTGCGTCACGATCCTGGTTGGTAAGCATAAATTTCAAAATAAACTCAAAAATACTTTATGTATTTATTATTTATGTACCTATTTGTACTTTCTGCACCCCATTTCTTTTTATTCGAAAATATCGAAATAAACATATGCATAATAAGATTTCATTATAACTTTTCCAGGATTTTAATCATATTCTGACATGACGCACCTTATATGATGTTTAAAGATTACAATTATTGTAATTATGATCATTCACATCCTACCAGGGTTTCCCCTTGGTCGATTTTTCTTGTTCACCACCTCTTTCGCCAAAACAATATATTTATCGCCACTATGTTATTTTTTTTCGCAAAGTAACATTATATAATTTCGTTTAAAAAAAATTTCTACACCCCCCCCCCCCCCCCTTGATAGGATGAGTTGAGTTTGCCCAATTGTTGTCTATGATAATTCTCTTGAACTTATCTGAGAGTCTACATTGTAATGAATAAACACTTAACATTTACTAAAAATTACATTCATTAAATGTATGTTTCATTATATTCTTTTTGTAACTTCATAGGGTTGAAAAGGTTGACCGTGCGCACATTTTTAGATACACCCCAATGAAGTTACAAAAAGAAGCATTTCATTTTTAATTAAAAAGACGGAACTTTTTAAAAGGGTGAAAATGTCATTTAACATGTATTTTGAACAATTTTTTTTTATAGAGGGGGCCACTTACTTTTGATAATAAAGAAGATATCTGACCCATACTATAAGAAAATTCTTGGACATGTTTTGACCATATAATACATGAAAGATTTACAGTTCTTTGGGAAATTTTCTTCAAAAGAAAAATAAGTGTTTTTTTGGACTATGAAGTGGTTTCAAGAACAAAACAAAAACTTTTATCACTTGGAATTGATCCCTCATTTAAGGTGTAGGTATACATTGAAGGGTTACTCCCTTTCGAGGGGATGCTCCCAATCATTTGCAAATATATCTTCATAAACACAGTTTTCTTTAAGTCTAGACCATCGTTAATGAAAAAGTTGAGACGTAAAACTATGCTTGAAACATGTCGTGTCACACAAACGACTTTAAAGTACTCTTTAAAATCAATTATCTATATCAAAGTCAAAGGATTAAGTTTTAAATCGGAGATTTTTCTTGCTTTAATTTTATTTTCGTCATAACAATAATTGTCTTTTCTGGATAATTAAAAGAAGGACAGGAGACGTCAAAAGTTTGCTTCGAACACGTGCGTCGCAAAGTAATAAATAAATGATCCTTTTGAGACATGTGACGGACGCCATTTAACCATATCATTTTGTTAAAACCACCAGTAACCCGAATTTAGCTTGAACGGACAAAAACGTGTTAGTGCTATTTAAATGAGATTGATCGTCATTTGATAAAGATTGACAAAAATTAAACATTATATTTAATTCATTTTAATTCATATCAATTCATTTTAACGCCAGTCAAATAGATTTCTCTGCGGTCAACCAATTGAAATCAAGTTGGTGGTTAGATGCGTTAAACTAATAGGCCACGCCCCCGTTAAACTATTTCAAACAGGCATTAATTCGTTTTAAACATTAATGAGACCCGGGCTTTTTACAGGTAAATCACTCAAGCAAAAGGACCTCGATGTATCTATCGTTTTTTGTTTCAAACTTTAAATGTGTATAGTTTAAGTAAAGTCACATGCTTCACAATTTAAACAAACGAACGTATAATACACGTGACATGTATATATATAAGGAATTTAAATAAAAACATTAAAATATATATGCACGCGCGGTTTAAAAATGCAAAAATTGTGAATCTGCTGAAAATAAAATAGTTAGATGTATAACATAATTTTAATTTGCTCAAATGCACTAGATCTTTATCACACATATATATGCGTTTCAAAATGAAAAATCGTGGCATGTAAGTAACGTGTGGTCCTTTGTAACTATTTACGAAACTTTATGTATTCCTGTATATTTAACGTTTCTCTTTTTTCTGTTTTACTATAATTATTCTTTATTCCGTAAGCAAATATACAGCTCATAAGATTAAATACATACACAAATTATACAGTTTACTATATTGAACTCGTAAATTAAATGTAGACACGGAAAACTACACAGAAATTATGTAGTGTGTACATAATTTAAACCGATGTATCTCATATTTTCGGTAAACAACAAATATTGATTCTCTAGCTGTATATTGATATATGGAAAAGCTTGTAATGTTTTGTTGAATAATAAAATTCATGAAGACAATGTTGACGTTTGTTGAATTTGATAAACAGTTAGTCTTGCTCAAAATTATAAATGAAGTAGCAGCTCAATAAACTTTTAAAACTGTGTTAAATTGTAATACCGGTCACTGGCGCAAAATGGGCGTTAATTGTGGAAGAGAGGCAAATATAAAAAAAAAAATATTGTGCATACGATTCTGTAAAGGGATTATTGTGCTGTCATGCACCGTGACGTACTTGCAATCAATGAACATGTATTCTGTATATATGAGATAAATTTTAGTCTGTGATAACGATAGGTAGGTTGATTTAAGTTTAACGACCTAGACTGGCTATAAGTCGGCATTCTCTCGCGTCTTCTAATGCATTTAAAAGAAAACATATATTAACGTTTGGGGCATGTAATATAAGTCTACTTACCAAATTGAAATGAACATAAACATTGTAAAAAAAAACAATAAATGAAAACAAAAAGAAACAATTCTGCATTATTGCTCTCGTATAATTTTATTTACTATGTTTTAGCGGAAATTTCTAAGTTAAAACTCATTGCCGTGTGCATAAAATATTTCATCTAGGTGCTCTCGTTGAAGTTCGCGTTACATAGTAAAATTAATGTCATTGGTCGGAACGTTTGCAAACTTTCATTCCAGGTGTTCTCGTCGAGGTCCGCGTACATATTTTTAATTCAATACACAATATCAAGGATTTGTTATAGCCAGTCAAGGTCGTTAAAAACTTCCATTTGTTGTGGAATTGTATAGTTACTCTAACTATACAACTCCTTGACAATATGAAGTCCAGTACGGTAAAAACAAATCATACTTTGACTCAGGAACATATATATTAGATATACTGTTTCCAGTTTGACTCTACGATGTCCGATTAAACAAATAGAATTTAGAAAAATAACACGTTTATGATTCTTCCAACACATCTAAAGTATCTGTCTTTTTCGCCAATGAAAATTATTACTATTTATATTAGAACTGAGGCTATACTATAACATGACTTATAATCGTCTGAGATTAGAACAAGGATTTGTATACTATGCAATTTATTGAAACAGTTACATCAAAATATCTTTTCGCACCCTTTAATTGAAGGGCATTTTATCCAAATAACTAAATAAAATTAATTGAATAATTAATTAGATAACTATTAGAGAATTGCTTTGATATATCTATTTATCAATCAATAAACTGCAGGACTAAACCAAATACAGCATGAATAAAAAAAAACGTACAGACAACTAAAAGCATTTTAAAACTTCATAATGCGGATGCGTGAAATTTAAAAAGTGTCGTTTTGTGATGGAATCAAAATTAGGGTTGTGAATGATTTTTTTTATATGTGCAATACTTCAAAATAGTTTATGGGACTAATTCACGTTTAAAAGAAATATTCAACTTAGAATGAACTTTAATTGAAATTATTTCTGTTTGCAAACATATGTAAAAGAGGGACGAAAGATACCAAAGGGACAGTCAAACTCATAAATCTAAAACAAACTGACAACGCCATGGCTAAAAATAAAAAAGACAAACAGAAAAACAATAGTACACACGACACAACATAGAAAACTAAAGAATAAACAACACGAACCCCACCAAAAACTAGGGGTGATCTCAGGTGCTCCGGAAGGGTAAGCAGATCCTGCTCCACATGTGGCACCCGTCTTGTTGTTTAAGTGATTACAAATCCAGTAAATAGTCTAATTCGGTAGGTCATATTCATGAAAGGGAAGAGGATTGTAGTTACGACGTAAGGAACATATCCGATATCATTTGTGAAACGGTTATTCCATAACGGTCAACCAACTCGTGATGGCGTCCGTAAAATTTACGAAGGGATGATTTCAACTTCACCATTTGGAACTCTTGGTTTAATAGCTTCCTTGTGAGCAGCAAACCTCTATCAAGAAAATCATGATAGGAAATGCAAGCACGGGAATATCGTATCAATTGGGAGATATATACCCCGTATGCAGGTGCTGCTGGAATGTTGCTACTTAGAAATGGAAAGTTCACAATTGGAAAGCTGAAATCATCTCTTTTGTCGTAAAGTTTTGTTTTCAACCGACCCTCATTGTCAATTTCTAGATGTAAGTCAAGATATGAAGCCGACTTAACTGTATGTTGCCAATCAAGACACGAAATTGAAACTCATAAGGGGTATTTAAAGCTTGATCACTGTTAGCTTTGAAGTATTACTTAAAATAGACAAAACATTAATAAGAGTGTCTATATTTTTCTATTGTATTAAAAACTTCCACAGTTGGTATTTATCAACCCTGGTATATGCATAAACGATCAACAATTGTACAAAACTTAAAGTCATATGAAACGAGTGAGTGGTGAAAAATATTGTTTGTCCAATTCTTGAACCAATGCATGAATACATCATACACTTAGTCCTCTGTGCACAATTTTATCATTATTTTCGCAAATATATCATATAATCGTCAATTTTTTTCTCTCTGTTTGTTATGATTTAACAAATATGGCTGCTCATTAAATGCCGTGTTTTGAAGCCGAGTTTTACCGATTGTCACCTTATAGTATTAAACAAATCACAAAAGGCATGGGTATTGAGCACGTGTTTAACATGTATAATCAGATATTTGTTTATTTCAATGACAGATCCATGCGTATTGTGGTCACCGGATTTTTACGAGGAGGGTTACGCTCGGGTCACTATGCATACGGAAAATATGTCGGCGAATTGCTTCCTGGAAGCAAGCAATTAAAAATAAGTAAACTTCTTCTAAATGTGGACAAATTAAAGAATTTTCCTTAGAAAAAAGTAAATGTACATTAGTTGTATAATGAAAACTATCCATTTAGTTATAAAAAACATATGCATATTTTTTTTTTAATTTGAGGTTTCTTATGACTTTAACTTTGCGTTGTTTTTTTCAGAAAAAATATATATATATAAACTTTAATTGGTAATAAGCAGGTACCTACGAATAAATACAAAACACAGTTTACAATATAAGTCTGAAAGTCAATCTAATTACAAACGATATCGCATCCATCTCGTTTAATGCTATTTCTAGGCCTACTACATGTACTCCAACGCAACATTTCAGAAAAAGGAAGCGATGCAATATCGGTTTATAAATAGATTTCTAACGTAAAGGCAATTATTTGTAACCAAAAACTGTCTCCTATTGAGAATCATAAACCTGCTTTGTATACCAGCAATCTTGACACCTCAATATAGAAGTTATTTTTGACGATCCAAACAGTATGAATATATAGATACCTACTTATGCGGTTTTATTATGACAAATATGTGGTATTCACGCTAATGAGACAACTCCCAACCAGTGAGCACAAGCCATGAGAGTTGATTAACAATTATAGGTTATCGTTCGGCCTTCAACAATAGGTGAAAGCCATATTGCATTGTCAGCTTTGGATGACCCCGAAATGGCAAATATAACACAAAGCAATTGCGAAAACTTACGTGCTTATTTATTTGCCTCACATGATGAAAATCAAATATGATATACAGCAAAACAGGACAACCACAGAATTACATGCTTCTGACTTAAAACAGGCAAATACAGTACAGAGTATATGGCATGGATTTAACGTGTTTGTAGGTAAAAACTATGGTTTAGTGGTGCAAAAGTACAACATAAAATCACACTATAAAATCATTTAAAAAGGTTCATAAAAAAACTTACAGAAACACATACCGGACGCGTCAGGGAAATTAAACATTCCAACAACACGAAGGACACTAAGTACAGACCAAATTAACTCAAAGCCAATAACAACTTATTCGTACATCAAAGACTAAAAATATCAATCTGTTCACATTCGACATCGAATCGATTTAGTGTAAAGATGTCATTAGCAGTCAGGGAAATGACATATTGCAATGCCATAATACAGACATCGATATATTATAGAGTCATGAAAATGCATATATATATAAATAAAATTGATTTATGTTTTTCTCTGACTGTTTATGAAGTCTATACATTAAATCAATTGGATGTTGAATGAGTACTGAGTGATAATTTAGTCTTCGATGCATGATTTTTTATAAGTTGTTATTAGCTTGGAAATAGCTGCCAGTTACTCTGAGTACATTCACATGTTTCAGATCTGTACTTATTACCTTTTGTTGTTGCGATGTACAAGTTCCCGTTCACGTCAATTCGGTTATATGTAATTATATTTGTATCCATCTGATGAGTTCAGCTTTTTTCAACTGATTTTTATAGTTCGTTCTTATGTTGTACTGTAAAACCATTAGGTTAGGGGAAGGTTGTGATACCGCTAACACTTTTAACCTCACCACATTGTGTTTGTATTTGCCTGTCTGACGCCAGGAGCCTGTAATTCAGTGGTTGTCGTTTGTTCCTGTATTATATATTTGTTTTCGTTCATTTTTGTACATTAAGAAGATCGCTTATTTTCTCATTATAGCTATTGTTATAATTTGCTTTATGATATTTCTTTGTTTTATTCGGTTTCAGATTAATATGTATGAATATTAATTAGCTCACCTGGTATTAATACTATATTTACAACATGATAAACATACGAACCTGTACAATTACATTCAGTTTGATTTTCCTCACATTTTAGCTTTTCCGGTTGACGATGACTCAGTTCTTGCATTGTTTCATTTAATAACTTCAAAGACTGAGTAAATGAAATCCTAGTTTTTATCAACGCAGTTTTTGTGTCATTTAGCTTGTCATGGTTGTCTATAGTGATATCGTTTAACTCTTCCATTTGACAAGTCATATATTTCTTAACGTTTTCAAGTTCATGTTTCAAATGTTCTTCTCGACTTTTCAGATCTTCAATTTCATTTTCGTTATTTATAACTCTTTTAAGTAATTCATGGTAATTGTCTTTCATCACGTTGACTTCTTTTACGGTGTCTGTCTCTCTTACTGTAGCATTCTCTGAACTTTCAGTAGTAACACCGGACACGTATCTGGTGCAGTAGCACGACACACAATATAATACAAGAACTAACCGCATTTCCAATTCACCAAAATAAAACTTTTAAATCTGTATTCTTAAATTCAAATATTGAGGTAATTTCTTTCTTTGCAAGTAAAATGTTGCACACAAGACGTTGAATGAGGATATTATGATCCTATAATGTAAAGAAATATATTTTACACTTGATAAGCCAAAGTGTTGCAGAAAATCGGATCTACGCTTTCCTCTTAAGATCCCGATATAGTCAATTGGAAATTACATCACAATTACCACTCACTTCCGTGAAATTGTTTTACTGAATACATATGCTATTATGTTACTATTTATAACATTAAAGTTACAAAAAATATAAGAAATATCAAAGCAATGTAAAAAAGAGGGGAAAACCCTAAATCTTTACCAAAATCACTTACAACATCTCTAAAAACACCATCTGCAATTAGTAAGATTAGTATAAAAAGTGCAATTAAAAAAAGACAAAATAACTTTTATTCTTATTCGTATGCATAATACAAAGAAGTAATGCACAAGAGTTCGGAGAAATCAACAAAATAAAAATTAAATAAAATTCCGCGAAAGTCTAATAATTTTTTAGCATTTTAGTCATTTCAAAACATGACGTCATTCAAATGGAACCGCTATAAAAGTTGAAAGTTTTCTGTTACATGAACCATCGGAATTCGTATGATATTGTATTAAAACTGATTTTTGAGGTAGGTTTTGTTTTATTTTCTATTCTATTGCATTATTCGCGTATTTACTCATTTCAGCAAGTCAACATGGCGGCTCCTTAGTTGCAAAATGTCAACTTTGGATTTGACGGAAGCTTACGAGAAAAAACATGTAAATTAAAAATGGCAAATGTTGGGTTTGAGAATTTAAAGAATTAAAAAGGTTTTGTCTAGCAGTTATTTACGAAATTACCTACGCAAGCCACATATTTATAAAGATATTTGAGCTTTATCTAACAGGGAGTTAAAAAGAACAGCCACACACACAGCATACCCATCCTCGCTTCAGTTTTTTAATGACCATATTTGTCCTATTATAATCGAAATAATTCATGGAAGCCATAGATTGTTGGAAATTTACACAAGGCCTGGGTCGTGATATTCGTTAACTTTTTCCCTCGCTAACGCTCAGGATGAAATTCAAATATCACGGCCCAGGTCATGTGTAAATTTCAAACAATCTATGGCTTCCATGAATTATTTCCTAATTATTAATTACTGCAATACACTTTCATACCACAACAAAACTGTCTTACTGTATTGGTATTACATATATTTGTATCCATATCACAAAATGAACTGAAAAGAGAATATTTTTGCAATACCTTTTTCATATTGAATACTATCACTTTTTAGATCTTTAGACATATAAAGCAGATGTTCATATCCACTTGACATTTTATCAGATGACTTCTGTAGCAGTTATATTTTTTTATGAGTCTTTGAAGCATGCTCACAAAGGTTTTTTTGATGATATCATTTCATACTGGACAATTTGTTTTCTTCTTTGACCTGCTTTGGAGGAAATATTTTCAAATAATTACATATATGTATGTAATATAAAATTAAATAACACAGAAGTTTACTCTCTAGCTCTTCTAGCCCCAAACATCTTGTCAGGCATTGTCGTTACTAATGTCCTCTAAACTGAGTAAATTAATTCCTAAAACAATTAAATGTCTTCTAATCTGAGAAACAATTTCGACATTAAAACGAAATCTTTTACTGATGATCATGATGATCCTCATCAAAGTAATATAAATAGAACCATACAAATAGTAAGCAAATACATGTGGTCAAATACCATCTCCCGTATAAAAATAATCACATCATGAAAAAATGAACCTGTTATGTGTTCCTCTCCTAGCTTCAAAATGTATCCAAAATCAAAGATGTGGAACATATTCTATCATAATCATTTGGCAATTAATGTAATTAGTGTCTTTTCCATGCCAGGTTTGAACATAAAAAACTAAATATTAAATAAACAACTCTCCTAATGCTCAGGTTGGTTGTCATATTGTGCAACACAGTTGATATTTTGGGAAAAACATAGAAATTCTTTGTTCATACAAAACACTGTCGAACATCAAACATACTATCCACACTGATCTGTGTCCACACTTGTAAGATTAGTAATATATGTATACCAAATAAAATTTAGACAGGAAAATAATCAACTTTAGAATTTGTTAAAAAAGCAAACATTGAATATTCAAATAGTACTACTATTTGATGTACAGAACTAAAATAAAATTGACTGTGTCTATAATGAAGTTGTAACTTAGATTTGGAATTTATTAAATTGAACTGTCAAAGGATGAAAAAAAGTAATTCTTCACAAAAATATTACATGTTAATAAACAATCATATTTACAGTTAGGAATTTATGTTTAAACGATGACAAATTACTACGTGAGTTATAAATAAACCTCTGCTGAAACACGTTCAATATAGAGTTAAAGCAGTGATCTATTTTTTTTCTTTTCAATTTACGAAGTTGAAAAAAGAGACTAAGTGGAGGTACTTATGTCATACACTTAACCTAATTTAAAGACGTGCCTTCGTACTTAACAATTTGTAGTACTGTTTCCTTCTTCCTTGTTATGATATAGAATAAATAGAGGGGGGACAGTTATTGAATTGCTTTATAGATATACGTACCACAAGATAATTGTTGGTTTATTATATATGAAGTTTTGCCATATATATATATGGAGCTGTCCAATACTAATAAGAAATTTCATGTTCCATGCATATGATTTTAGCGTTTAGTTATTTTTAGAAACAGTCATGTAAGAAGTGCGTTCTCTACAGCGTACTTGCTGCCGATTACAAACTTGACTTGGCAGTTCATTAATACATACACAATATGAGAGAGAGAGAGAGAGAAAGAGAGAGAGAGAGAGAGAGAGAGAGAGAGAGAGAGAGAGAGAGAGAGAGAGAGAGAGAGAGAGAGAGAGAAGAAACTTTAAAAAATAAATCTAGACTATAGAACAAATACAATATCCGTGGAAAGCGTCTTGTGTTTCATAACCTGACAAATCTGCCACACAGTGTGTATTGTTTGACGTAAATGTTAATTGTTAATTGTTAAACTTTCTATTGCCTATACTGTTTACTGTTGATAATTCCAGTTATTTAAATATTTATTAAAGTACTCAAAACTGAAACTGACAATTTACACATATCCTCAGTGATTGATATAATCTTGCATCCAGTTCATGTTAAGTTTTGGGCATAGAAAACTCTAAGAGGAAAGAACCGAATACAAGATAATATCTATACATTTCAGAAACCAAAATGTTGACTAATATGCACAATGCAATGCACAAGAGCTCACTGGATAAAGTGCGCAGTTGTTTCTTATATAACTACTCTGGAACTCATAAAATGAAGCATTATAATCAACATTATTGTCATCCGAGATGTGTAATCTTAGTTTTACCATTGTAATGAAAAGTAAGCACAAACATACCAATACATCTGCCCTATTTGACCTTCCCCTTGAAAATCGACAAAGCGAAGGTGTGTTCCATCAACATGATCCCGTGGTAATGCTTATGTTTTTCTAATGTTGTCACGTGCTCATCAACCCAAAAATGCATACATGTAATACCAATATTAAAATACGAATATAAAAACAAATCCACATTTTGGTACTTATGGGTGGGATAGAGGGAATCTTATCAAGAACCTCATCAACCCAAACAAAACATAGCCCTTACACCAACCACCGTTTGGATATTGAAAGAATGAGGATGTATCACATGTACTTCCGCCAAAGATATCAACCAATGAGGTTATACACATATCCTCAGTGATTGGTATAATCTTGCACCCAGTTCATGTTAAGTTATGGGCATAGAAAACTCTATAGTCCATACAGCATATTTGCAGGCCAATCTCAAATTACACCACAAGCAAGGCTTTCCCTTAAGGAATAGTATTCCCAATACTCAAAACAAAAATATCTTTAACACTTTTATTAAATATTATTCCTTAATTACTTTAAAACACTTCTAAAAAATTCAAGATACATGTACACAGTTCTTTATAAATAGTTCATAATTAAAATAAAAATTTCACAACTAGCAGATGACACAACATTATTTTGTTAAGATAAAAACGATGTAATATCTGCAATGAATATAATCGAAAATTTTGGATCATTTTCAGGACTTTTGGTAAATAGAAATAAAACAAAAGGATTATGGATCGGGAAATTAAAATCATGTAAAGATAAATCTGCGGGAATTAATTGGGGAGATAAACCCATTAAAGCATTAGGGGTGTTTTTTAGACATGACAAAGATGAATGCAAAAAATTAAATTGGAATTGTAAAATAGAGAAAATGATGCATAATAAAATAAATATATTTGGGATGGGAAACCAGACAAAGTAAAACGAAACCTGATAACACTTCCTTATGAAAAAGGAGGCCTACAAATGGTCGATTTTAAAAGTTATTTTATATCGCTTAAAGCATCATGAGTATATAGACTAGTTAATGGTAAATTTGCCAACTGGAAGCTTATACCTTTTAAATATTTAAAAGTGTCTAATAATATTTTAGTTATATTTAATATGAATTTAAATGATATAAAACATTTAGAATATTTTAAATATGTTCCAGAATTTTATAGAGAAGTAATAAAGTCCTGGATTTTGACTGGGGGTGGGCAAACAAAACAAGCAGTGACATATGCTGATATAAGAAAACAAATAATTTGGGGGAATACATTTATTGCATTTCATAAGAAACCAATTATCTTTGAAAACTGGATTAAAAGTGATATAATATACTTGAATGACATTCTAGATGACACTATGTCACTATCAGAAAATTATATTTTGAACAAATTAAAGTGTAAAGTAAACTGGATTGCTGAATTTCATAAATTGAAACAATCCATTCCACAAAATTGGATTGACATAGTTAAATAAGAAAATTTAGTCCAAAGTAAAGTAAATATCCAGAGAAATAAGATCACATGGAAAGATCGTTATTTTGAGACTACATTTTTTTCAAATAAAATGTTATATGACTCTCTAGTGAATAGTAAAAAAGAAACGTCAGTAGGGATAAACAGGTGGCTCAAAATTTTACCATTGCAAGAAGCTTCAAATATGAATTCATTATATAACTTTATTTTCAAATACTTAACTGAAAATAAATTAAAAATATACAGATGGAAACTACTACAGTTTATTGTACCAACCAAAAAGCATTTATTACAATGGAAAATAACTAATAACAGTTTGTGTAATTTTTGTAACATAGAAGAAGACTATGCTCATTTTTTCAATTGCTCTTATTTAACAAGATTTTGGCAACAAATAAACGATCTCTTAAAAAAGAGTAATTTAGATTTTTCAATAAAATTACAACACATGATATTTGGATACAAAATTACAGACAGCAAGTATTACCCAATAATTTTTTTGGTTACAATTATTAGTTTTTCAATATATAAGTCGTACTATGTATCTGAGCAGAAAACAAAAAAAACATAGACGTATTCAGAATTTTTATTAATGAATACACCAAGAGAGTAGATACCAATATTAATGGACATAAGACAGTAAGTCCAATGTTACTTTCAATTAAAAGAAACATAATCAATGAATAATTTTTATATTGTTAATATAGAGTTTTGTAAATAAAATGTATGTCAATTAATTTAATCAGCTGATTATTCCCTGGGTAGTCAGTGGATTGTAACATGGTACGTCAAGAGAAGCTTGGAATATTGATGGTTTATGTAACAAGCAATATTTGATGAATAAAATTATTATGTAGTTAAAAAAAAAAGAAATATGAGCACCATCAGGCACAAACTAAGCACCATGGGAGGTAGCTTTCCTCTCAGTGGTCCATCAGATGGGTTTAGGGTTCTAACCCACTCTTTTGGGTCTAAGATGATTTGAAAAGCACATGTGGGGCAATCTTCTAGTCCAGAGGTCTGTTGTGGTATATTTCATTAAAAAAATAATAAGCACCACCAAAAATGAACTTAGCAACACGGATGCTTCCACTGCCTTGATCCAATAAACAGGTATAGGGATGTAAAAAACACTTTGAGAGGTCTATGTTGATTTATATGGCCCAATATCTGTGTCCAATCTACAAGTCCAGGATTTTTATGATATATTTCATTAAAGAAAAACTTGATTTTGTTTTACAGGGCCATTTGGTCTACAAGTATGCACAAAATGTTACTGACCGGTCTGTATCCTTAAAGCTGTGTAAATGCAAACAAATATTGTGAGGAGATTTTAAAACCAGAAAATTGTATTTCTTATGATTATTCTCCATTGCTCTCCCTGTCTTCAAGGCAAAAGTCCTCTAAAGGAGCACATGAAATATTATGAAATAAGCACCTTAAAACATGAAGTAACTTTGTAAAAAAGAAGAAAAAACAAATATGATATTCAGCAATGATAACAGGCTGCTGATTAAGAACAGCCACATATAGAAAAACATAAATAACATGACATGTTCATTATGGTGTGATATTTAAAATCATATGCTAAATTATTGATTCTCAATTGTACATGATTTTCATGAAATTGTGTGTCCAACTATATATCTAAATCTTGTTTTTCTTTCCGCAGATTATCCAAATTGATGTCAAAAGTGTTCAGATATCAGATGTACTACAGCTAAAGAATGAAATTAATTGTGGTTTTTTCACAGCTTTTGCCTACAGTCAGCTTTTTATGGTAGGATAATATGCACGTCTTAAGTATTAATAGTGTATACAAATGTAAAATAAATCAATGTATACACACCTTTTATCAATTAATAATTTGTTCATTCATTTTCACAAATTTTGATAAATTACATTGCACATAATCTTAATAAATTTTCACATATTAAAGTAAACAATAAGTATGTCCAATTGGACAAATATAAGTTTCAAGTAGACAATTATTCTATGATATTACAAAAGTGTCAGATGACCTGTAGTTGTTTATTTCTGTATCATTTGGTCTCTTGTAAAGAGTTGTCTCATAGGCAAATACATGTACAATCTGTTAGGGAGCTGATTTTACTGATTCAAACAATTTATTTCATTCTATTTTGATTGATTATGTAGCACTAAACAATTGTCACAAGCAAACATGTATTTGAATTTCAAGTTATTATTAAATAAATTGAGTCTTTATTATTTCAGTGAATTAAAGAATGAAGAGAAATCAACTTATTTATATTCAAGCTGACCAACTGTCAAGAAAGAGAAGACAAGGCAACTCCATCTGAAGGAAATTAAAAGAAAAGATTTTATCATTACAACAATAGATGTGAAAATGTTATTTTTTCAATCTAAAACATACATAACAAAAAAATACACATAAAAATACTGTTCAAGATTGATTATTAAAATAACAGTCTTACTTTTTTTTATATACTTGAAGATGTATTGTAAAAGTAAATTTGTTAGATTAAAGTTTTTCAAGGCTTGCATTATCTCCCCTTATTAATCTCCTAAAAAACTTTATGCAAGACTATTTGTTTTCCAAATCCTAGAATTCTAAATGTTTAAAGTTGAAAACATGTGTCAAAAATTGTTTATTCTTTGTTTATGGCTTTATGATTGGAGTTCAACGTTTATCTCAAGAACAAAATAAAGAAAATCTACTGTGCACAAAAGTCTTCCTCTTTTTTAATGAATTGTAAAGATAATTTTTGAAGACGGACAATTTAACACTGTATTAGAGAAATTTAGTTTGCAGAAATTCAAGATACATTTTGTAAAACCAAACAATATGACTTTTTTATTTAAATTAGTTCTTATTTCAAAATCAAATGACTAAGGGAGATAACTCTACTTCTAAATTATTTATCTGAAATAGTAAATTAAAGTGCATTTTAGTATTAACCCTGACTGATAGATTTGTCCCTTAATAGAGATTAATGTTCCTAACAATTGATGCTAACTTATATTTGCTGATGCAAATTATCCCTTAATTTTAGATTATTACTTTTAAATTAAATATATGTTGTTTTCAGGAGTTGTGTCCCTTTAATATTTTTTTATTCATCAGAATATGTTTGGTATATATGTAATCAAACGGTATTTTATGCTGATTACATTATCTTTATTTATATTCAAGGTTGTCAAACAATCCTGTAGTTGTAGTATTTTTGAAATTAGAATGATCTGTATAAATATGTATTAAAATTAATTGTTTCTTTTGCACGCCCCCTCAATTACATAGTAATGGCCTATTTTTTTTTTTACCAACCTTAATGGTGAAAGTATTCAGAATTTGATAAATTCTGAAATTCTGCATTTTAGATCTGTGGTAATAAATAAGTTATTTGAATTTGAAACATCATTTAAGTTGACATGTTACATTTTCAAACATTTACAAATGAACACACATTTTTATTTTATTTGAAAAGACAATAAATTGAAAAACTTATTACATTTTAAATTAATGTATCTCCTACCTACTGATAGTTCTAAGAATTCTGTATGCAAATAAAAATGTTCATAGGTATTAAATTTATAGAAAGTCAAACTTGAAAAGAAACTGGGGTTGATGTGCATAATTTATGTTTAATTTGAAATTGTAACAAATTATAAACTTTTTTTTTTTTTTTGATTGTACATTGTACTGAATGTTGATTGAAGTTCATCTGTATAGATGAAACTTATGTTTTGAATATTCATTGATTAATAAACTTAATAAGAGTATAATGCAATACCTGTCTTTGTATTTTTTATGAATCAATTCAGAGCTACCACAATTTATATCACAAAAATAACATTTGTCTTTTTTTTTTTTTTAAGTTTATCCATGTCCATTACATGATTAAACCTGTTAAACTAAGCATGAACATTTTCTTGATTACTGAATGATCAAATCAATAGAATATAAATCATTTGTCCCAGAATGCAAGAAATAGGGATGCTGGTCTCAACTTTTTGCATTTCAGAAGGTAGAAGAGTTTGATAAATTATATTTAGATGTCTGGCTTGTGTCTGGTGTCATTGATCTCAGTGTTTTTATCACCTGATTTTGTCAGTTATCATGAGTAAAAGGACAATTATATTTGGTATTAAGTCTGCACAAGAGGTATACATTTCTGTAAGAAGGAGTTCATCTTCTTTTTAATTATTGATTAGTAAGATACTATAGTAATTAAGTGTTGAGTATGAAATGATGATAAGATCTACTAGTATGTGTCGGTTTGGAAGGACTCATCTGACTTTTATTTGAATTTTATGATTTCAAACAAATAAACAAGAACAGTAAAAGTAATGTTTATGTAACATAAACATTACTTTTACTGTTCTTGTTGATGTATGATCGTTTATAGCATTTTATGCAAGCAGGGGCATTATCTGTGTCATTTGGACACATTCCCAATTTTTGTTTACATTGTAGCTATTATCTTGAAAACTATATTAGATAGATAGAAACTTTAATTGATAAAAATGTTCAACAATGCAACATCTACAATTAAGACAAAATGGCAGAAATCAACCAAAGACTCCTTGTTGGAGAAATTGCCCTTAAATGACAAATTTTAACTTCTTTCTTGTTTGTATATATGTTTGCCTTCAAATACTAAGAATTGTAATAAATAGAAAATTAAAATCTTAATGGTTTACTTTTATAAACTGTTACTTGGATGGAGAATTGTCTCATTGGCACTCATACCACAACTTCCTTTATTTAAGATCTACTAACAAATCAAATTTTGAGTACATACATTGTAGTTAGTAGACTGTCGCCCTTTTAAGGAGTGCTTGTCTTTAAATGAGGATTTTTTTTACCCTCATTTGTGTCTTGAGCAAAACAGAAGAAGATAAAAAAGAAACTAAACACACTAAATGATAATCAATCAAGATTAACAAAACAGAGGTATTTAAATGAGACTTCTATTCCCATTTATAATGTTTAAGAGTGTACTTTGTTGAATAAGAACACAGGCCAAGGTGAGAGACACAAGCTCTTTAGAGCCTCCAGTTCTGTAACACTTGTGCAAGTGTTCAGTCCAGCTTTGTTTCATTAACGTAGTTGTAAATATCTTGTGGGAAGGAATCCATCCTTCTTTCTTAATAAATCCCTGATTTAAACATAAAGGTCACCGAAATTGACATCATTAGAATGATGAATTGAAAAAAAAAACTTTTTAAGTTTGAGGACTATGTTTTTCAACAGACAGTTAACATTCTTTTAAAAGCCTCTTTTAGTCCATCGTTTCTTCGTTGAAATAAGACCTTCATAATATTGGAGCTTCTCAAGAAGATATCTTAAAACCTAGACTAACCCTTGTACTTCGCCTTTCCAAATGGAAAGGATGTTCTATTTAATAATTACGTTTGGTGACAATGTTGATACCAGTCATCCCTTCCGATCTTGAAATAAAGGATACCATCAGTACAGCCAAGTCTACATATTCACTTTCATCTAGCAATAACCAATTAGGGTGGTTTTGCACTAAACATAAAGACAAAGAAAATGATTTCAGCTTTCCTATCTTGAACTTTCTATTTCTATGTAATAACGTCTTAGCAGGACCATCAAATGGACTTATTCCAGTTGATACGATATTTCATAGTTTGCATACACTAACATGATTACTTTGCAAGAGGCTGTTGCTTACAAGGAATATTTGGAATCAGAGATCAGATATTTTAATTGGTAAATTTAAAGTTAGCCCTTAAAAAAGGTTTACGGAAGCTGATATGATTTGGGTGACCGTTTTAGAATATCTGTGTGACAGATGACCACGGGTATATTCCAAATTGTGAAAGCCATATTCCTTTTCTCTTTTCCTTGACTGAAAAATCGACTTATAACCAGATTTGTAATCGCCTTGAGCTTCACGATGGATACCTCTAGTGGACCAAGATGTGAATACCGTTCAAGAGCTACTGACATAACCACAGGTATTTGGTGGGTCTTTCGTTGCTATAAGACATATGTTTCTATGTGGTGTTTTGTAAAGTATTTCTCAATAGGTAGTCTTCTAATTATATTCGTTGGATGCCAAACTTTTTCCCGTTTTCAAAGGATGAATGGTATGTTTCGCAACTAACATTAAAATGAACTATGTTTTTATTTTTATTTTTTAAGATTCAAGAACTCTAACCTGCATGGCATTTTGTTCATGGACTTGGACAAATTCTTCTTCAAAATTAACAAAGGTTTCTTAAAACGCATTTGGTATTTACTGCTAAAAGGGCATTTGATTTTTGCGTTTAAATAAAGTGTAGAGATCAATAACTTAGTTCAAACCTTAATGGAATTTCATAAAACATTTGCAAAAAGCTTTCAATTTCAAGACATATAAGGGAGTAATAAAGTCTAAATCTGAGCGCCATAGATGGAAATTCGAGCATTGAAGATATTAAAACTAGCGATATAAAAATCAAGCGATGCTGGTACAGACGAGATAAATGAGAAAAAAATCTGTGATTGAAAATGTATAGTTTAGCGCTGTAGACATAAAGTTATGCGCTGTAAATATAAAGATCAACACACGGGATTTAACTTCTATAGCGCTTAATATGTCAAGTCAAGCGACAGAAGCTACATCTTCAGATCTTCCACACTAGACCTTGTATTTTTTGCAGTAGACTTGGCATATTCGGCTTTAATTCTGGATTTTGTGTATCCAGATCCAGAACTTGTCATAAGAAGGGGGCGCTGACTGATTAAAGGGAGGCTCCAGTCATGCTTCAGTGACCCCTATATAATCAACCAAATTTTTCACACGAAAGGCCCCCCACCTCCAAGCCCCCTGGATCCGCCTATGATACCATTCACATAGCGTTAACCCTAACCCTAACCCTAACCCTAACCCTAAACCCTAACCCTAACCCTAACCCTAACCCTAACCCTAACCCTAATCCTAACCCTAACCCATGGCCAACACCCAGTGCAAGAATTTCTCATTAGCACACAGAGTTTACAGTTCAACACTGCATTTTGTATTTTATCGCTGGTAGTGAGAAAACATGCATTGCAAAACACTTTCAGCGTTAATCCATGCATTTTTAGCATTAGACTTGAAATCTTGAATCTTAACTCTTAAAGTCTTTAATTTACAGGGTTACTTCAATTTCTGTGCGAGTAACAATTATATATAGACGTTACGCACGGTATTCCGTCTATGTTTCATTTGACCATTTCTTGATGCATAAGTATGACAAAAACAAATCAAATCTACGCATTATTGAATAGTAACTTGTCTTGATTTTTCATTTGAATCGAAATTAAATAAAACCTGATTTTAATAAATATAATGTTATGTCTCATTATATGATTAAGCAATGATTTTGTGTTTATAATTTGCCATATTTGCCATGTAAGACATAACAAAAAGCGCCAACCATCCAAATATAAACGAAGAAAAAATATTAAATACTGAATGGATTTCGATAAAATTTGTACAGATGGGATATGATATGATCATATTTATTATGTGAAATGGTCACGATAAATATCCTATCAGTTCGCAATCTAGCAGCCATTTTCGAAATTCCATATAGCTGTAAGATTTGAAAATTCGAGTACACAAAAATAAAAGCTAACACTTCAATATTACAATATGTTCACATTAATGATAGGAAAGGTTCGCCACCTCTACATGAAAATGTGATTTTATTGAATTTTACAAAAATATTAACATAGCTTCTCCCATTTTTTTTTTTTTTCAGTATTTCCCTGTCTCCCGTAAATGTTACCACAGAGCCATTGTTCAAGATTTTTTAGTACCATGATAATTTAGGGTATTTTAAATTTGTGACAGACAAATGAAATATGCTAACAAATCTTATTACTGAAATGTGATTTTTTTTAAGATTTGGTTAAGCCTTCAAGATTAAGGACACGCTAAATTTTTCATCAATTTCCATCAAGTTGTCCGTGTCTCCCGTAAATGTTACTACGTCCAAATATTGAACAATGTTTGCATAGTGTGCAATACGTGTGTGAATATATCACAAAAGAACATCGTATTAGATAATACTCCGATGAATTGAAATAGACTCTGGACCTTACTTATTAGAAGAAAAAAAAGAAATGTGATATGATTGCCAATTAGACCACCATCAAAAAGAGACCAAACGACACAGAAATTAATAACTATAGGTCCCCATACGGCTTTTAACATTGAGCAATATCCATAGGACTAGACATTGTAGACCGGACCACTAAGTCTGATGGACCAATAGACCATAGAAACCACCCTCAGAGTAATTAAGACCCTGTATATTGTCTGTTGGACGTAATGGATGATAGCTTCAGCCATTGATGCTTAGTTCATTTGTTGTGGTGCTAATATATATGCACCATTTAAGAATTTGACATCTTGGTATTTGATGGTTTAATAGGCCATAGAAGCCATATATTACTTCACCAGAGTGATTAAGACCATATACCCAGTTTTAAGACATTAAGGAGCTTAGCTGCTGTCCACGGTGCTAATTTATTTTTGGTGGTACTTATAAATATTTTAGACAGGTAGACATCTTCAACTTGCAGACGATTTTAGCAAGTCTGGGGGACCTATATAGTGTGTGTATCAGATTAGTCCCAAACTGATCGCTTAAGACCATTGACATTGAGGAGTAGACCTATTGGAGGCTAGCTCCTAACCATGGTGCTTATTTCCTTGGTGGTGCCTATAAATAGATGAGATGGGTGGATTTCTTCAACTTGTAGACTATTCTAGAAAAGCTGGTGGACCCTGCTTGAGTGCTTTAGACCCTGGGCCTATTATCTTATATCAATTAAAGGATAACTTCTTCCTGTGGTGCTAAATTCGTTTTTGGTGGTGCTTTTCTCTTTTTCAATGAAATATACCATAAAAGACCCAATGGACTTATAGATTGAACCCCATGTGCATATGGACCAAGTGGCCTTACAAACCAAGTTAGACCCCCAAAGAATATTTTAAAACCTTTTATCTGTTTGTTGGATCAATGGCAGGGAAGCTACCCCCGTGGTGCTAAGTCCATTTTCGGTGGTGCTTATATTTTTCTTTACAAACCAAGTTATACCCCATAAGAATATTTTAGACCTTTTTACCCGTTTGTTGGATCAATGGGAGGCCAGCCACCTCCCGTGGTGCTTAGTTCGTTTTTGATGGTGCTTATATCTGTATTTAATGTAATATATACAAAAGCACCATAATGAGTTGGAAGTTGAACCACAAGAGTACAAACCAACTTGGACTTACAAAGAGTTTTATAAACCCATATACTAGTCTATTGGACAAATAGGAGGGAAGCCACCTCCTGTGGTGCTAAGTCCATTTTCGGTGGTGCTTATATTTTTCTTTAATGAAATATACCCTTAATGACCCCATGGACATGTAGAGTGGACCCAAGGTGCATGTGGACCAATGAGACTTACAAACAAAGTCAGACCCCATAAGAGTATTTTAGAACCTTTTACTCGTTTGTTGGACCAATGGGAGGGAAGTCACCTCCCGTGGTGCTTAGTCCGTTTTCGCTGGTGCTTATATTTTCTTTAATGAAATATACCCTAAAAGACCCCATGGATTTATAGATTGAAACCCAGGTGCATATGGACCAATGAGCCTTACAAACCAAGTTAGACCCCCAAAGAGCATTATAGATCCTTTTAACCGTTTGTTTGACCAATGGGTGGTAAACCACCTCCCGTGGTGCTAAGTTCATTTTCAGTGGTGCTTATATTTTTCTTAAATGATATATACACCAAAAGACCCCAGGACTTGTGTAGATTGGACCATATGTGCCTGTAGACTAATGAGCTTAACAAACCATCTTAGACCCCAATAGAGTGCTTTAGACCCCTATACACGTCAGTTGGACCAATTGTAGGGAAGTTACCTCCCGTGGTGCTAAGGTTTTTTTCGGTGGTGCTTATATTTTTCTTAAATGATATATACACCAAAAGACCCAAGGACTTGTGTAGATTGGACCATGGGTGCCTGTAGACTAATGTTCTTAACAAACCATCTTAGACCCCTATAGAGTGCTTTAGACCCCTATACATGTCAGCTGGACCAATTGGACGGAAACTACTTCCCGTGGTGCTAAGTGTTTTTTCGCTGGTGCTTATATTTTTCTTAAATGACATATACACCAAAAGACCACAGGACTTGTGTAGATTGGACCATATGTGCCTGTAGACTAATGAGCTTAACAAACCATCTTAGATCCCAATAGAGTGCTTTAGACCCCTATACACGTCAGTTGGACCAATTGGAGGGAAGCTACCTCCCGTGGTGCTAAGTTTTTTTTCGACGGTGCTTATATTTTCCTTAAATGATATATACACCAAAAGACCACAGGACTTGTGTAGATTGGACCATATGTGCCTGTAGACTAATGAGCTTAACAAACCATCTTAGACCCCAATAGAGTGCTTTAAACCCCTATACATGTCAGTTGGATCAATTGGAGGGAAGCTACCTCCCGTGGTGTTAAGTTTTTTTTCGGTGGTGCTTATATTTTTCTTAAATGATATATACACCAAAAGACCACAGGACTTGTGTAGATTGGACCATGTGTGCCTGTAGACGAATGAGCTTAACAAACCATCTTAGATCCCAATAGAGTGCTTTAGACCCCTATACACGTCAGTTGGACCAATTGGAGGGAAGCTTCCTCCCGTGGTGCTAAGTTTTTTTTCGGGTGGTGCTTATATTTTTCTTAAATGATATATACACCAAAAGACCACAGGACTTGTGTAGATTGGACCATATGTGCCTGTAGACTAATGAGCTTAACAAACCATCTTAGACCCCAATAGAGTGCTTTAAACCCCTATACATGTCAGTTGGATCAATTGGAGGGAAGCTACCTCCCGTGGTGTTAAGTTTTTTTTCGGTGGTGCTTATATTTTTCTTAAATGATATATACACCAAAAGACCACAGGACTTGTGTAGATTGGACCATATGTGCCTGTAGACGAATGAGCTTAACAAACCATCTTAGATCCCAATAGAGTGCTTTAGACCCCTATACACGTCAGTTGGACCAATTGGAGGGAAGCTTCCTCCCGTGGTGCTAAGTTTTTTTCGGGTGGTGCTTATATTTTTCTTAAATGATATATACACCAAAAGACCACAGGACTTGTGTAGATTGGACCATATGTGCCTGTAGACTAATGAGCTTAACAAACCATCTTAGATCCCAATAGAGTGCTTTAGACCCCTATACACGTCAGTTGGACCAATTGGAGGGAAGCTACCTCCCGTGGTGCTAAGGTTTTTTTTCGGTGGTGCTTATATTTTTCTTTAATCAAATATTCCGTAAAGGACCCGTGGTGTTCAGTTTGTTTTTTGGTGGTGCTTAATTACTTCAAGGATTTGTACACAGGTATTTGGGGCATGGACCCCCCTTTTTTGGACCTCACCAAAAAAATATTGTTTAGTGTTTTTTTATTTATTTACAATATTCTACAATATCTTCTTTTTCACTTGGGCTCGTATGGATAGTAAAAAAAGTTATTGTAATCGACTAGCAATGGATTGTTGAGACTTGATATATGTTTATACATTGTAGAATATTGTAAATGAATAAAAAAAACACTAAACAATATTTTTTTTAGTGAGGTCCAAAAAAGGGGGGTCCATGCCCCAAATACCTGTGTACCACCCACAGTTATTATTTCTATTTTAAAACATGAAAGGCAACTTCCATAATTTAATTAATTTTATTTGTGTACACGTAGTAACTATATATTTTTGTCTGACGAAGTCGAAGGGGACTTTAGATTTGCCCTCTGTCCATCTGTATGTCCGCCCGTCCATACATCAGTACGGCAAATAAGTTTTCCAGACTTTATTTCTTCACGCTTGAAGATATTGATGTGATATTTGGTGTATTGTTTTATAATGACAGGTTACAGGTCAAGTTGGATTTTCACGATGTTAGCTTATTGCCTTGTCCAGTTAAAGCCCTTTCCATAGAATTAAATTTGTGATGAAAACTTATTATTTAAAATTTACTAGATTTCTGTTCAAAGGTAAATAACTCATTTTTTTCAAAATTGTAAAAGACATTGTATTTGGATGAATAGCAAATTTGTTTAAACCAGGACAAGTTATAGATCAAGTTCGAATTTCGTGACATTACAATGAATTTTAAGGGGACAATGGCATGCATGTATTGTCATACAATACACACAGAAAGCTTGTTTTGATTTATTGTGTCTGTCAAATTTCATGGCTTTTAAGATTCACTAAATATTCAGATTGATATATTTTGTAAAACTATATTATCATGGTTGTAGCCTCATCATTTTTTTTGCTCATTGCCATACCATCTAAAATATTATTTATCAACCAATAGTAGAACAGAATCATCCATATACATTAATATATAGATTCTACACTACACCCACTACTATATCAATCAACTGAACATGCTACCAATAGCTAGAGAATAGTCAACCACTGTTGACAGCTTATATTCTCTATTAACTGAATTAAACCAGGTATTGATAAAGTTGATTTTACAAAAAAATGTATTCACTTTATGGTATGTAATATTCATGTACATATTGGATTTTCTCGGTGCGTTGAAGACCCATTGGTGGCCTGCGGCTGTTCTCTGCAGTTGTCTCTGTGACATATTCCCCATTTCCATTATCTTTCTTATATGTATGGGAATTGCTAAATAATGCACAAGTTTCTCATTGTCATTTACAAGGATAACCTAACCCTGGTTTGAATATCACATATGCTCATCATGCTCATTAGCCATGTAATCTTTCAGTGTTTGCTGGAAGTTTTTTTTGAACTTGCAAAGAAGAGAACGTATGAGCAATACAAGCTTTTTGCTCCAGTTGAGTAATGTATTAAGATAACATATATTGATATTTTCATGCAGGTTGTATATGGTGACCTGGAATGTTGGAGACAGAAATGCCCCCACAGATTTCACAGAACTCTTAAAATTGGATCAGGAGCCATTGCCAAATACTTATGCTGTTGGGTAAATTTTGTAGACGACCACAAAAATAAAAAATAAAATTTGGTCATATATTGGTATCACGTAGACGTCGTCTGCGTCGTCGTCAGCGTCGTCCGAAGACGGATTGTTTCCGGATAATAACTTTTGAATAAGTGAAAAGAAATCAATAAAATTTTAACACAATGTTTATAACCACAAAAGGAAGCTTGGGATTGATTTTGGGGGTTATGGTCCCAAAGGTTAAGGAATTAGGGGCCCAAAAGGGCCAAAAACAGCATTTATCTAGTTTCAGGACAACCAGTTGTGTATTAGTATTTCAATTGTTCTGAAATTGTACCACAATGTTTAATACCATAAGTAGAAGGTTAGGATTTATTTTAAGGGGTTATTGGGCAAATAGTCTAGGAATTAAGGGCCAAAAAGGGGCCAAAACAAGCATTTTTCTAGTTTCAAGACAATAACTTGTGTAACTGTATGGATCTCTCTGACATTATACCACAAGTTTCCATATAACACAGAAAAGGCTGGGATTCAGTTTGGGGTTACCCGAATATGTAGGAATAAGGGGCCAAAAAAAAAGGGTCAAAAAGAAGCATTTTTCTAGTTTACAGACAATATCTTGTGTTTACGTGCATGGATCTCTAAAAAAAAATTCAAGAAGGTTCAATTCTACTAAAGAAAGGTTGGGATTGATTTTGGGGGTTATTGTCCCAATAGTTTAGGAATTAGGGGCCAAAAAGTGGGCCCAAAATAATCATTTTTGTAGTTTTCAAACAATAACTTATGTTTAAGTGTATGAATCTCTCTGAAATTAACCCACAAGTTTCAATACCATGAAGGGATGGTTAGTATTGACATTGGGGGTTATGGCTCAAAATGTTTCAGAATTAGGTGCAAAAAAGGGGGAAAACTATGTATTTCTGGTCTAAGGACAATTAAGACAATTTAAAAGCAGGGTAAGGGAGGTAATTCTAAAATATTTAGCATACAATGTTGGGAATGTTCAGATTTACCTCCCTTACACTACTTGTATATAACGTATAAAGATATGTCAGGTTTTAAAATAAATGCAAAAAAAGGGGGGGGGGGGGTAGTTGTTTTCCATTTTTTTTCTTCAAATTTCTCAAATTCCAATTTTTTTTTAAAGTTAAAAGAAGAAATCTTTTATTGCACAATATTGCACAATAGATCTTGACATTTGTTTTGTGTCAGAAACTCATATTATGTCAAAAATTTGATCGCAATCCAAATTCAGATCTGTATCAAGCTTGACTGTTGTGTCCATACTTGCCCCAACTGTTCAGGGTTCAACTTCTGCGGATGTATAAAGCTGCGCCCTGTGGAGCACCTGGTTTAAAGAGTAACGCACTCCAAACTGAGATTTATCCATGATCACAACATATTATTTCACAAAACCCAATCAGTGCATATATAGACAATAACTGTTTAGTGTCTTTAAATATCAGCTGAATTTGTACGAAGCTAGGAAACAAGGTGTATGCGAGCTTTTAGCGAGCTACTACACCTGTTTCGAGCCGAGTACAAATACAGCTGATATTTAAAGACACTAAACAGTTATTGTCTTTATCCTGCAATTAATTCTGTATATTGATTGTGTTTGAAAGACACAAAAACGAACATATTTAGCATTTAT